>NC_064639.1:724675507-725875507 GCF_023864345.2 Schistocerca serialis cubense | reverse complement strand
TTGCAGCGGTGTACCATAGGTCTCTAGAAGAGCATAACGTCCCAAAGGATTGGAAAAGGGCACAGGTCATCCCCGTTTTCAAGAAGGGACGTGAAACAGATATGCAGAACTATAGACCTATATCTCTAACGTCGATCAGTTGTAGAATTTTGGAACACGTATTATGTTAGAGTATAATGACTTTGCTGGAGACTAGAAATCTACTCTGTAGGAATCAGCATGGGTTTTGAAAAAGACGATCGTGTGAAACCCAGCTCGTGCTATTCGTCCACGAGACTCAGAGGGCCATAGACACGGGTTCCCAGGTAGATGCCGTGTTTCTTGACTTCTGCAAGGCATTCGATACAGTTCCCCACAGTCATTAAATGAACAAAGTAAGAGCATATGGACTATCAGACCAATTGTGTGATTGGATTGAAGAGTTCCTAGATAACGGAACACAGCATGTCATTCTCAATGGAGAGAAGTCTTCCGAAGTAAGAGTGATTTCAGGTGTGCCACAGGGGAGTGTCGTAGGACCATTGCTATTCACAATATACATAAATGACCTTGTGGATAACATCGTAAGTTCATTGAGGCTTTTTGCGGATGATGCTGTGGTATATTGAAAGGTTGTAACAATAGAAAATTGTACTCCAATGCAGGAGGATCTGCAGCGAATTGAAGCTAGGTGCAGGGAATGGAAATTGAATCTCAATGTAGACAAGTGTAATGTGCTGCGAATACATAGAAAGAAAGATCCTTTATCATTTAGCTACAATATAGCAGGTCAGCAACTGGAAGCAGTTAATTCCATAAATTATCTGGGAGTAGGCATTAGGAGTGATTTAAAATGGAATGACCATATAAAATTAATCGTTGGTAAAGCAGATGCCAGACTGAGATTCATTGGTAGAATCCAAAGGAAATGCAATCCGAAAACAAAGGAAGTAGGTTACAGTACACTAGTTTGCCCACTGCTTGAATATTGCTCACTGGTGTGGGATCCGTACCAGATAGGGTTGATAGAAGAGAGAGAGAAGATCCAACGGAGAGCAGCGCGCTTCGTTACAGGATCATTTAGTAATCACAAAAGTGTTACAGAGATGATGAACTCCAGTGGAAGACTCTGCAGGAGAGACACTCAGTAGCTCGGTACGGGCTTTTGTTGAAGTTTTGAGAACATACCTTCACCAAAGAGTCAAGCAGTATATTGCTCCCTCCTATGTATATCTCACGAAGAGACCATGAGGATAAAATCAGAGAGATTAGAGCCCACACAGAGGCATACCAACAGTCTTTCTTTCCACAAACAATACAAGACTGGAATAGAAGGGAGAACTGATAGAGGTATTCAAAGTACGCTCTGCCACACACCGTCAGGTGGCTTGCGGAGTATGGATGTAGGTGTAAAAATAGAAGCAATATAATAGTTAGGATACAGTGTATGTAAAGATTCATTCTCATCACATCTTTTCTTTTCGAAAATCATTATCCAAGCATGTGGAATTGGTTGAAACAAAAAAACTTCACGTCAGTAGAATTACTGCAATTATGAATGTTCCACATTTTTTTTCAATAGCTAAGTGAATAGGGTGACGATTTACAAATGTAAGGGATGAGCATTCGAATCTAATTGGAATCAGTTGCCTTTCTTTTTATGCTTAGATCACCACAGATTGTGCAGCTGTAGGCATTTCTAGGTTCCACTATCTTTCAAAAGATTCCATTTTATAATAGTCGAATCTTTAAACAAACAGACAAATGGTCCTTGTAAAAATATTGAAAATGGATTTATTTATTTGTAATTATTTCAACACACCACTTGCTGTGTCCATAGTTTTCAGCTTAGCAGCTTAGAGAAACGTTTTAGCTAATTTGCATAATTTTCCAAGTCCTTATGTGCAGTTTACACAAGCATCTGGATATGCCTTCCATTACCAGTTATTTCCAGTTTAAATATTTATTCTTAAACTATGGTAGGGCTATTCGACCATTATGCTAACAAGAAGAGATCAGAAGCTGCTTGGTAGCATGTCTACTTACTGCACTGGTAGTTGTAGTAAGTGTCGGGTCGAATCTTACTGCAGCCCTTTTTTTTAATCACATCACAAATATTTTATGCTTTATTTACTTTTGTTATTAAATTATATTTTCTTTTTTTGCTTTTATTCAACATTCTCTTCAGTAAATAACTAGTCAGGGTTGATGTCTAAACATAATCTTCCTTGGAAGGATATATTTATTTTACCTCCCAAACAATAAAAATAATCATCCTTGGAGGGTGTCAAAAAAAGCAATGTTCTTGAGGACAATATTATGGAAAGAGAAGAGGAGGTAGATGAAGATGAAATGGGAGATATGATACTGCATGAAGAGTTTGACAGAGCACTGAAAGACCTAAGTCAAAATAAGGCCCTGGGAGTAGACAACATTCCATTAGAACTAATGACAACATTCCATTAGAACTAATGACAGCCTTGAGAGAGCCAGTCCTGACAAAACTCTACCATCTGGTGAGCAAGATGTATGAGACAGGCAAAATTCCCTCAGACTTCAAGAAGAATATAATGATTCCAATCCCAAAGAGAGCAGGCATTGACAGATGTGAAAATTACCGAACTATCAGTTTAATAAGTCACAGCTGCAAAATACTTACGCGAATTCTTTACAGACGAATGGAAAAACTGGTAGAAGCCGACCTCGGGGAATATCAGTTTGGATTCCATAGAAATGTTGGAACACGTGAGGCAATACTGACCCTATGATTTATCTTAGAAAATAGATTAATGAAAGGCAAACCTACATTTCTAGACTTAGAGAAAGCTCTTGACAATGTTGACTGGAATACTCTCTTTCAAATTCTGAAGGTGGCAGGGGTAAAATAAGGGAGCAAAAGGCTATTTACAATTTGTACAGAAACCAGATGGCAGTTATAAGAGTCGAGGGACATGAAAGGGAAGCAGTGGTTGGGAAGGGAGTGAGACAGGGTTGTAGCCTCTCCCCGATGCTATTCAATCTGTATATTGAGCAAGCAGTAAAGGAAATAAAAGAAAAGTTCAGAGTAGGTATTAAAATCAATGAAGAGGTTCGCCAATGACATTGTAATTCTGTCAGAGGCAGCAAAGGACTTGAAAGAACAGTTGAACGGAATGGACAGTGTCTGGAAAGGAGGGTATAAGATGAACATCAACAAAAGCAAAACGAGGATAATGGAATGTAGTCGAATGAAGTCGGGTGATGCTGAGGGAATTAGATTGGGAAATGAGACACTTAAAGTAGTAAAGGAGTTTTGCTATTTGGGGAGCAAAATAACTGATTGTCAAAGTAGAGAAGATATAAAATGTAGACTGGCAATGGCAAGGAAGGCATTTCTGAAGAAGAGAAATTTGTTATCATCGAGTATTGATTTAAATGTCGGGAAGTTGTTTCTGAAAGTATTTGTATGGAGTGTAGCCATGTATGGAAGTGAAACATGGACAATAAATAGTTTAGACAAGAAGAGAATAGAAGCTTTCGAAATGTGGTGCTACAGAAGAATGCTGAAGATTAGATGGGTAGATCACATAACTAATGAGGAGGTATTGAATAGAATTGGGGAGAAGTGCAGTTTGTGGTACAACTTGACTAGAAGAAGGGATCGGTTGGTAGGACATGTTCTGATGCATCAAGGGATCACAAATTTAGTACTGGAGGGCAGCGTGGAGGGTAAAAATCGTAGAGGGAGACAAAGAGATGAATACACTAAGCATATTCAGAAGGATGTAGGCTGCAGTAGGTACTGGGAGATGAAGAAGCTTGCACAGGATAAAGTAGCATGGAGAGCTCCATCAAACCAGTCTCAGAACTGAAGACCACAACAACAACAACAACAACAACAACAACAAGTGTATGATGGATGATCATCATGTTGGTAAGTGAGATGTCCTTTGGGGTACCAAGGTCGAGCTCCATAGATGATTATTTTTTGAAGGAAATGCTCATAGTATGCTGAATTGAATTTGAACTTGCCTTGAATACATTCTTAAGTTCCTGCATCCATGTAAGACATCCAGTCCCAACATTTCACACTTATACATCCACTTCTAGTGCATGTGGCTATGAAGCATGCATCATTTTATTGTCCATCTGTGTGGTAAACGAGAGCAGGACCTCTGCTTGTGGACTCAGTTGTGCTCTAGACAAAGAAAATGACTTTCCTCCAATGGACATCTTCCCAGGAACTCACAATTGCTAGTCTATCCATGACTTGTTCATCAGACAACAGTTCTTTGATAAAAGTATGAGGGGACCTGATTCCAAAATCCGTTAATCTTCTGGGAGCAATTCTCAACTATCCCAGGAAATGTGAAGTGCTTCATAATTCCTGGATAAATAACAAAGGATCATTCTGGGCAAACCTGACCAGTTGTTCATCTTGTCTCCACTCACAGACTCATGGTCTTCCAGGTATTGAACATCTTACCACCTCACCATTCTCTAAATTGTCTAATTGATCTCCTTGCTGTGGGAGCATAAACACCGTAACAATATCCACCCTCAGATGCACTAAAACCATTTTCAAAGAGAGCAGTTATTCACTGACATTCACATCAGCCATTTTGTAGCAGACCTATGATGTACGCCAATCAGCTGATAGGTTTCTCTTAGCTTAAAACTATAGAGATGCCAGGTGGCAGTCGAAATAACTTGAAATAAACACAGTATTTTTACAATGACTATTTTTCTGTTTGTGTAATGGTTAACCTATCATAAAATAGAATCTTTTGAAAGAATGTGGAACCTAGAAATGCCTTCAACTGCACAATTAGTAGCGAATTAAAATTTAAAATATTACCTACACATGTTTAAATATATAAAAAAAAGAAGAAAATGACAACTGACTCAGTTAGATTTGAACATTCATCCTTTATGTCCATAAACCATCATTGTATCCTTTCAGCCATTGAAACAAATGTGAAATCCTTTCATTCTAGTAATTTGACTGATGTGTAGTTCTTATACTTCAACTGTTTCTACCTGAATCGAATAATGATTTTCTAGAGAAACGATACAGTAAGTTAAACTGGAATGAATCTTGACATAAACTGCATCCTCACTATTCTATTGCTTCTATTTGATGCAAACACTGAGCTGAAGCTCCACGGACTGCTAGAATTGTGAACACTGGCACTTCTAAGCTTGGGCATGTGCAATGCTCTATTCTTGGACTCTTAAATTATTTGGGCTGGGCAATCTTTTTGCCTCTCAGTGTACAAAGTGTCCCTGGAGGAACTGTCAGTATTCAAGGACATAACAGCGACGATCATTTAAAGCAAAAAAAACTCCTTATGAACATATGATCTATTCCAAATGGTTTGCAAGATAGAATGCATTTAATATAGATTGTTAATTATTTTATGTATTATTAAATACGTAGTCAGATCTAAACATGTAAACGTGTCCAACAGTTAGTAAACATTACAACATGAGTTTTACAAAATATAAATTGAAAAATATGTACTTTTAACACTTTCGCTTCTAAGCATTATCATACTTGTCACATGATATTATCTACTACAAGGTGTTCAACAAATGAATTTTCCAAAAAATGCCACACTGGGCCTATCCACTTGTTACTGATCATGCTGCATCAAACACAGATCTGAAAGTAACTTGGAAATCTCATAAGCCATTATGAATAGGGCATTTGTCCATATGAAGTTTTTGCTTTGAATGAGTGTTCCTGTCATAGCCCCGAATATTGAGAATTCTTCCTGAGACATCCTGTATCTTCATATCCTAACGATAAATCAACTTCAGTCCAGTCAAATACTTGTTGCACCATTGCATGCATATACACTGAAGTGCCAAAGAAACTGGTATGGGCATTCGTATTCAAATAAAGAGATATGTAAAAAGGCAGAATATGGCACTGTGGTCGACAACACCTATATAAGATGAAAAGTGTCTGGCACAGTTGTTAGATCAGTTACTGTTGCTACAATGGCAAGCTGTCAAGATTTATGAGAGTTTGAACATAGCATTATAGTCTGAGCAATGGGACACATCTCCAAGGTAGCAGTGTAGTGGGAGTTTTCCCATACGACCATTTCACGGGTGCACTGTGAATATCAGGAATCCAGTAAAACATCAAATCTCTGAGATTGCAGCGGCCAGAAAAGGATCCTGCAAGTATAGGACCAATGACAACTGAAGAGAATCGTTTAACATGACAGAAGTGCAACCCTTCCACAAATCGCCGCAGATTTCAATGCTGGGCCATCAAAAGGTGTAAGCATGTGAACCATTCAATGAAACTTCATTGATATAGGCTTTTGGAGCTGAAGGTGCACGTGTGTAACCTTGATGATTGCATGCCATGAACCTTTACACCTCACCTGGACCCATCAACAATGCTGTTGGACTGTTGATAACTGGAAGCATGTAGCCTGGTTGGATGACTCTCATTTAAAATTGTATTGAGCAGATGGATGTGTACAGGTATGGGGACAACCTCATGAATCCATGAACCCTGCATGTCAGCTAGGGACTGTTCAAGCTGGTGAAGGTTCTGTAATGGTGTGAGACATGTGCATTTGGAGTGATACGGAACTCTCAATATGTTTAGATATGACACTGATAGGTGACACGTGCTGTCTTATAACCTGCATCCATTCATGTCTACTGTGCATTCCAATGGACGTGTGCAATTCCAGCAGGAAAATATGACACCCCACATGTCCAGAATTGCTACAGATTGGCTCCAGGAACACACTTCTGAGTTTAAACACTTTGCTGGCCACCAAACTCCCCAGACGTGAACATTATTGAACATATGTGGAATGCCTTGCAACGTGCTGTTCAGAAGAGATCTCCACCCCATACTCTTGTGGATATATGAACAGCCCTGCAGGACTCATGGTGTCAGTTCCCTCCAGTACTACTTCAGACATTAGTCAAGTCTATACCATGTCACGTTGCAGCACTTATGTGTGTGTTCAGGGATGCCCTACATGATGTTAGGCACATGTACCAGATGCTTTGGCTCTTCAGTGCATGACAGATCGTACCATAGGTGATCCATCAACTGTATAAATGTGTGTTTCCATTTTAGAAAACTATTTAATTATAAGAGGACAGACTGGGGGGCCAGTACTTAAATTCTAGAGATGAAACGCCAGCACTGCTGATCTGCTTTTAAAAGTAGAGGAAAGTATTCCTATCTTTTGAAACTGTTAGCTCCGTCATATGGGAGGGAAGAAAGGTGGGTTTTGAAACACTGGAAGGTGGAGCAGGGCAATTACTGAGACTTTGTACCACTGACTGCTACATTCGGCAATATATTAATTAAAGACTTCAGTGACTAAACAGTATTTTCTGTGAACTTGCTTAATAACACTGAACCATTTGAAAGCTTTTTGTAGATTTATTATGAACCTCTGATATGCTTTCCAGTTGCTTTGTTTTGTGTCAGAAGTTACAAAGCATCTTTGGCTGCATCTAAAATCATCTGAAACCAAATTATCACTCGGGATCTTATTTTTTCTTTGTATTTAAGTCAGGTTACTCTGTCCTGCTTTTATAATTTTTGATGCTTATGGAGCAATTGATACTGGTCTGTAAATGTCACAATTGGATAGGCTAACTTTCCTATGAACTGAAGTATCTTTCATACATTTAAGTGTTCCTGAGAACTGCACATACATGTAATTACAACATGTTCAAGCAGTTCTGCTTGATGAAGAGATACACATTTTAATATTAGTGTATTTAATCAACAATTTCACTACATTTTAATGTACTAGAAACATCATGCACTACACTAAATTTGAGATTAAATTACTTAATTGGCATTGCAGTATTTTTCAAAACAAAGTAAAGTCATTGGCATGATTGCAAGGAACATGATATGTCAGTGAGCAACAATTTTCACTACACTCATGTTCAGAAGAAACAGAACACTGAATGAGTAGAGATTGGACATTCATATTCACAGGACATGTACATTAGTATGTTCTGCAGAAGTGATTAGCATTTTAGTCAACTCAGTTCAGCACATTTCCTATTGTGTAAGATAACTTGTTCCATGCATGAATGCATTAATGTGTAAAAGGTGCAAATGGCATCCTGCGGTATAGCCATCCATGTGTCGTTCATCTGGTTCCAAAGTTCATCTGTGGTGGCTGGCACTGGGTCACAGCACTGCACCTATCTTTTCACCATGTCCCACACAGTTTTGATTGCTGACAAGTTGCGTAATCTGGCGGGCCATGGCAAAAGGCTGAAATCCTGTGACACCAAGAAGGCATGTGTTTGTGCAGCATGTGGTCATGCATTGTCTTGGTGAAAAATCACATCAGGGGTGTTGCCCAGAAAGGATGTGGCTATGGGTTACAGGATGTTTTTCACGTAGGACACAGTGGTCACAGTGCCCTGGAAACACACTAACTGTGACTTGTGATTGTATCCAACAGCACCCCATACCATAAGGCCTTGAGTTGGCACTGTATGTCTTGTGCGAATGTAGTCACTATGATGCCACTCCCCGTCTGTGGTGAACTAATATGCAACCATTATTTTCAAACAACAGAACCTGACTTCATCTTAAAACAGTATCTGATGCGATTCATGTCCTCCTCTCGCCCCACCCCCCCACCCCCACCCCAAACACACACACCCTCCCCTCCCCACATGGCACTTGCTCTCCTCTAAGTTGCAGCACTTCATTGTCCGCCACCCCTACCCTACTATCCCTCCCCCTCTCCGCCCCTAACTCACCCATCCTGCTCCATCGCTGTTCCCATTCCAGCACTACATAGCCGTCATTTTCACCGCCATGCCCAGTCTTTTCTCTCCTTTCCGCTACTTACCCCCTCCCCCTTCTGCACCTTCTCTCTTGCCCTCCGTCTGAACTGCAACACTTCCCTGTCCGCCACTCCTGCCATACTATCCCTCCCCATCCCCGCCCCCAGCTTCCTACTTACCCCCACCCAGTCGCCACTCCCATCATGCACTGTTTCTGCTGCTCACTGTGTGGTTTCAGTTCTCTGAGACTGTGTGCGTGCGTGCGTGCGTGCGTCTACTGCTGACAAAGGCCCATTGGCCGAAAGCTATAATTGTATGAATCTTTTTGTTGTGCCTATCACGACTCGCCATCTCCGCTATATATGGTGAGTAGCAACTTTCCTTCTCTGGTATTGTTACATTCCATCCTGGATTTTCTATTATATAACATGAGAGAATGACATAAATATCATTTGCAGCAAAATAGATTCAAGCATATTTTTGATGAGAAAAATGTCAGTCAGTAAACACACACGCTCTACAAACAATATACTATGGACTAGTCCATTTGCACCTCTCACATGGCATCCTGGTTTGGGGAAATGCTGCAGAGAGTATTAAGATTACAAAAGAGAACTGTACGATGCATCGCAAAAGTATCACCCAGAGAATCCTGCAGAAATAAATTCGGTTTTAATGACATTTTTTGTGTACATATATAGAAACCTGGTCCCAACAGGGAATCATATAGCGCTCGTAGAAAAAAGTGTTCCGAGACTGTTACCTGAAATGCTCCTCCATGATACTGACAAGAGGGAGATTGAGTTAATAATTAAATCACTAAAGACCAAGATCTCTCATGGATATGACGGGGTATCTAGCAGAATACTGAAGTATTGTTTCATGTATGTTAGCCCAGTACTTAGCCATATCTGTAGTGGTGGTGGGTAGTGTTTAACGTCTCGTCGACAACGAGGTCATTAGAGACGGAGCGCAAGCTCGGGTTAGGGAAGGATTGGGAAGGAAATCGGCCGTGCCCTTTCAAAGGAACCATCCCGGCATTTGCCTGAAACGATTTAGGGAAATCACGGAAAACCTAAATCAGGATGGCCGGAGACGGGATTGAACCGTCGTCCTCCCGAATGCGAGTCCAGTGTGCTAACCACTGCGCCATATCTGTAACTTTTCCTTTAGGAGTGGTCGGTTTCCTGACCGATTAAAGTACTCGGTAGTGAAGCCACCTTGTAAAAAGGGAGACAGGGATAATGTTGATAATTATAAACCTATTTCTATGCCATCGGTGTTTGCTAAAGTTATTGAGAGGGTTGTATATACAAGGTTACTGCAGCATTTAAATTCACATAATTTGCTGTCAAATGTACAGTTTGGTTTTAGAAATGGCTTAACAACTGAAAATGCTATAGTCTCTTTTCTCTGTGAGGTTTTGGATAGATTAAATAAAAGGTTGCGAACGTTAGGTGTTTTCTTTGATTTAACGAAGGCTTTTGACTGTGTCGACCACAAAATATTACTGCAGAAGTTGGAACATTATGGAGTAAGGGGAGTAGCTTACAATTGGTTCGCCTCTTACTTTAAGAACAGAAAGCAGAAGGTAATTCTCCACAATACTGAGAGTGGTAATGATGTTCAGTCCCAATGGGGCACTGTTAAATGGGGCGTTCCCCAACGATCTGTGCTGGGGCCACTGCTGTTTCTTATTTATATAAATGATATGCCTTCTAGTATTACAGGTGATTCAAAAATATTTCTGTTTGCTGATGACACCAGCTTGGTAGTGAAGGATCTTGTGTGTAATATTGAAACATTATCAAATAATGTAGTTCATGAAATAAGTTCGTGGCTTGTGGAAAATAATTTGATGCTAAATCACAGTAAGACTCAGTTTTTACAGTTTCTAACTCACAATTCAACGAGAGCTGATATTTTAATCAGACAGAATGGGCATGTTATAAGCGAGACGGAACAGTTCAAGTTCCTAGGCGTACGGATAGATGGTAAGCTGTTGTGGAAAGCCCATGTTCAGGATCTCGTTCAGAAACTAAATGCCACTTTATTTACCATTAGAACAGTATCTGAAATAAGTGACATTTCAACACGAAAAGTAGTCTACTTCGCATATTTTCATACGCTTATGTCATATGGTATTATTTTTTGGGGTAATTCTTCTGATTCAAAAAGGGTATTTTTGGCTCAAAAACAGGCTGTTCGAGCTATGTGTGGTGTAAGTTCTAGAACCTCTTGTCGACCCCTATTCAATAGTCTGGGAATTCTGACATTACCCTCACAGTATATATTTTCTTTAATGTCATTTGCTGTTAGCAATATTAGCTTATTCCCAAGAGTTAGCAGCTTTCACTCAGTTAATACTAGGCAGAAATCAAATCTGCATGTGGAATGCACTTCCTTGACTCTTGTGCAGAAAGGAGTGCAGTATTCTGCTGCATCCATTTTCAATAAGCTACCACAAGAACTCAAAAATCTTAGCAGTAGCCCAAACGCTTTTAAGTCTAAACTGAAGAGTTTCCTCATGGCTCAGTCCTATTCTGTCGAGGAGCTCCTGGAAGAGCTAAAAAATTAAGCAAATTCCGGTGTTACATTCTTGATTTTCTTTATTTAAACTAACGATGTGTCGCCTTAATATGTTTCTTATATTTCATTTTATCTGTTTCTACAATCGTGTTATAATTTCATGTATTGACTCGTTCCATGACCATGGAGACTTCTCCTTAATGTGGTCCCATGGAACAATAAATAAATAAAAAAAAAAAAAAGACCAAGGACTTACAGAAAAATGAACGATATTATCACTGATGCCTTTCATAATGTACTTTTAATAACATTTTTTATGAAAAGTCTATTATAAATGCAATCATACGTTAAATGATATTTGTCACTGTATTTTTGCTATGTATACGTATGCTTTATATAAACATGACTTGTCCAATGTCATTCTAAGAAATGATCCACAGACAAAAATAAAGAACCACCTACCCCTCTCCCCCAGTAAATTCAATTATGCAAGCTATAACATGTTACATTCTATTATTGCAGGACAAGGAACGGCTGTTTATGTTCGTTTTTGTACCCTCAGTGGAGCCAAATGTTGAGGGTGCCTTCCTTACAGAGCATCCAGCAGATATATTGCACAAAGGCGAATACATAAATGTGCCTCTCCTTACTGGTGTTGCCAGCAGGGAAGGGAAATTTCTGATGAAATGTATGTAGTTGAAATCACAATGAAAGTTACCATACATCTTGCTCTTAATGCGTGCTCAAAAATCTGTTGCTTGTCTTGTCTAACTTCCTTAATTGTTTCAGGGACTGGTCTGGCAGATGATCCAGAGAAAGTGAAGAATCTCAATGATAATTTTATAAAAGTTATTGGTCCAGATCTTCGTTTACACAGCAAAGCAGAGAGAGAGACTGCAGCAAACAAAATAAGGGAATTTTACTTTGGTGGAAAACCTGTGACCAATGAAACCTTTGAAGAACTTGTGGATGTGAGTTTCTAAAATAACATATTAAGCTAAGTTTGTAAAAAAAACTTATTACTCCTATTTTTGCTAACAAGCATTAAGAGTATCACTGAAGGTAACTACCTACCTGTTCCATATTATACTTACAAGGGAGGGCCATGACATTGGGATCACAGATTTACTCCAAACTATGCACACCTTTAGTTGACCATTAAAACAACATAATGTGCAAGTAGTAAGGAAGTAGTAGCAGTAGGAAGCTTTATGCATGTATTTTGTAACTGATGTGTATGTGTAGGTGCCAGATATTAAGAGTTCATGGTGGTCAAGCGGTTAGCAATCGAGCATTGTGGGGCAAACATGTATGAAGTGACAGTTTGACTCCTCACACTTAACTTTTAATCTATATTTTTTCATCCCTGGTTATATTATTTAATTTAAGACATTTGAGAGGAAATATACACTACTGGCCATTAAAATTGCTACACCACGAAGATGATGTGCTACAGATGCGAAATTTGACAGACAGGAAGAAGATGCTGTGATATGCAAATGATTAGCTTTTCAGAGCATTCACACAAGGTTGGCGCCGGTGGAGACATCTACAACATGCTGACATGAGGAAAGTTTCCAACCGATTTCTCTTACACAAACAGCAGTTGACCGGCGTTGCCTGGTGAAACGTTGATGTGATGCCTCATGTGAGGAGGAGAAATGCGTACCATCACATTTCCAACTTTGATAAAGGTCGGATTGTAGCCTATCACAATTGCAGTTCATTGTATCACGACATTGCTGCTCGCATTGGTAGAGATCCAATGACGGTTAGCAGAATATGGAATTGGTGGGTTCAGGAGGGTAATACGGAACACCGTGCTGGATCCCAGCGGCCTCATATCACTGGCAGTTGAGATGACAGGCATCTTATCTGCATGGCTGTAATGGATCGTGCAGCCACGTCTCGATCCCTGAGTCAACAGACAGGGACATTTGCAAGACAACAACCATCTGCAAGAACAGTTAGATGACATTTGCAGCAGCATGGACTGTCAGCTTGGAGACCATGGCTGTGGTTACCCTTGACACTGCATCACAGACAGGAGCACCTGTGGTGGTGTACTGAACGACGAACCTGGGTGCACGAATGGCAAAATGTCATTTTTTCGGATGAATCCAGGTTCAGTTTACATCATCATGATGGTCGCATCCGTGTTTGGTGACATCGCGGTGAACGCACATTGGAAGCATGTATTTGTCATCGCCATACTGGTGTGTCACCCGGCAAGATGGTATGGGGTGCCATTGGTGATACGTCTCAGTCATCTCCTGTTCGCATTGACGGCACTTTGAACAGTGGACATTACATTCCAGATGTGTTACGAACCGTGGCTCTACCCTTCATTCGATCCCTGCGAAACCCTACATTTCAGCAGGATAATGCACGACTGCACGTTGCAGGTCCTGTACGGGCCTTTCTGGATACAGAAAATGTTCGACTGCTGCACTGGCCAGCACATTCTCCAGATCTCTCACCAATTGAAAATGTCTGGTCCATGGTGGCTGAGCAACCGGCTCGCCACAATACGTCAGTCACTTCTCTTTATGAACTATGGTATCACGTTGAAGCTGCATGGGCAGTTGTACCTGTACACAGCATCCAAGCTCTGTTTTACTCAATGCCCAGGCGTATCAAGGCCATTATTATGCCCAGAGGTATTTGTTCTGGGTACTGATTTCTCAGGATCTATGCACACAAATTGCATGAAAATGTAATCACGTCTGTTCTAGTATAATATATTTGTCCAATGAATACCCGTTTATCATCTGCATTTCTTCTTGGTGTAGCAATTTTAATGGCCAGTAGTGTAATTTGAAAAAAGCCACATATATTTTCATGGAGTATTAGTGAATTTCATGTAATTTGACTACTTACTAATTTTAATTAAATTTAATTATTAGAACAAACATATTTACAACTACTGACAAGTGAAGAAACATAGTTTTCCTGAAAATTTATGTCTGTCATCATTTGCAAAATTCCTTACACATGCAATCTGGTAAGGTGCTTGGAACTACTTTGCACCTCGATGCTTTGAGCTGTAGACACAGAGGCAGGCTTCATTTGGCAGTTAATCCCCACAATAGTGAGATGTTGCTCAAGTAGCAAGAACAAGGTGCATTTTTTTAATATCACAGAATTTACACTTGTACTAAAAAATGAAGTTATGGCCAAAATGGTTGTCCTCAAATAATTTTAGTCACCATGTTTGGCTTATGTGACACACTATCTCACAGTTTATATGACATTCAATTAATTTTCCATTGGTAGCATGCACAGCAGCCAGCACTACCCACACTTGGCACAAAATACACTCCTGGAAATTGAAATAAGAACACGGTGAATTCATTGTCCCAGGAAGGGGAAACTTTATTGACACATTCCTGGGGTCAGATACATCACATGATCACACTGACAGAACCACAGGCACATAGACACAGGCAACAGAGCATGCACAATGTCGGCACTAGTACAGTGTATATCCACCTTTCGCAGCAATGCAGGCTGCTATTCTCCCATGGAGACGATCGTAGAGATGCTGGATGTAGTCCTGTGGAACGGCTTGCCATGCCATTTCCACCTGGCGCCTCAGTTCGACCAGCGTTCGTGCTGGACGTGCAGACCGCGTGAGACGACGCTTCATCCAGTCCCAAACATGCTCAATGGGGCACAGATCCGGAGATCTTGCTGGCCGGGGTAGTTGACTTACACCTTCTAGAGCACGTTGGGTGGCACGGGATACATGCGGACGTGCATTGTCCTGTTGGAACAGCAAGTTCCCTTGCCGGTCTAGGAATGGTAGAACGATGGGTTCGATGACGGTTTGGATGTACCGTGCACTATTCAGTGTCCCCTCGACGATCACCAGTGGTATACGGCCAGTGTAGGAGATCGCTCCCCACACCATGATGCCGGGTGTTGGCCCTGTGTGCCTCGGTCGTATGCAGTCCTGATTGTGGCGCTCACCTGCACGGCGCCAAACACGCATACGACCATCATTGGCTCCAAGGCAGAAGCGACTCTCATCGCTGAAGACGACACGTCTCCATTCGTCCCTCCATTCACGCCTGTCGCGACACCACTGGAGGCGGGCTGCACGATGTTGGGGCATGAGCAGAAGACGGCCTAACGGTGTGCGGGACCATAGCCCAGTATCATGGAGACGGTTGCGAATGGTCCTCGCCGATACCCCAGGAGCAAAAGTGTCCCTAATTTGCTGGGAAGTGGCGGTGCGGTCCCCTACGGCACTGCGTAGGATCCTACGGTCTTGGCGTGCATCCGTGCGTCGCTGCGGTCCGGTCCCAGGTCGACGGGCACGTGCACCTTCCGCCGACCACTGGCGACAACATCGATGTACTGTGGAGACCTCACACCCCATGTGTTGAGCAATTCGGCGGTACGTCCACCTGGCCTCCTGCATGCCCACTATACGCCCTCGATCAAAGTCCGTCAGCTGCACATACGGTTCAGTCCACGCTGTCGCGACATGCTACCAGTGTTAAAGACTGCGATGGAGCTCCGAATGCCACGGCAAACTGGCTGACACTGACGGCGGCGGTGCACAAATGCTGCGCAGCTAGCGCCATTCGACGGCCAACACCGCGGTTCCTGGTGTGTCCGCTGTGCCGTGCGTGTGATCATTGCTTGTACAGCCCTCTCGCAGTGTCCGGAGCAAGTATGGTGGGTCTGACACACCGGTGTAAATGTGTTCTTTTTTCCATTTCTAGGAGTGTATCTGCATTAATTGTAGCTATGGTAGTATTGATTTGGTTCTTTAAATAATTGACAGGCATTTGGTAGACTCTGTACCCCAAATGAAATGAATCCATCAATGTAATGACAGGTGATCTAGGAAGCCAGGGAATGGACAACCCTGGCCAGTCCAATGATCTAGAAACACTCGGTCTAGAAAATTTCACACAGTCTGAGACCAGTGTGGCAGTGCACTGCCTTGTTAGAAAAATACTGTGTGTTGGCAGTCAACCAGTTATGACAGTGCAAACAGCTCCTGCATATCAAGGTAATTGTTAGAATTAACTGTTTTTTTCTGAAGAATAAAATGATCCCACAATATGATCAACTATCAGACACCATCACACATTCACTTTTGGGCTGTTAAATATGTTTTTCATCACAGTATGCTGATTTCAATGTGTACAACAGCTGCAATTGGTATAGATACATCGGCAACCATTTTCAAAGGACCCAGTGCATGGTTGCCCTAGCGATTTGCAGCTCCTGAAACACCTTCCAAACACACATCTGCAGTGAACACTGAAAAGCCAACCATATCAATTCTTTGTTGACTTCACTTTTTCTGTGTCATAAAGTATGGTGCTTCATATCAACACTTCCTGTTGCATTACATTCATGTACCACTGGTGTATACACATTTTTGAGGGTGATTTGCTTTGTTTATTGCATTTGTAAGTTCCTTTGAACCTGCATGTCCAATTTGGACTGAATAAACCGTTCCACATACTGAGCCTTTCTTGAAATGTTGTCATCGTGCTTCACTCAAGACAATCTGGAACACACGCAAACACAACTTTGCTAGTTTGTCTGTCACATAAACCAAACAAGGTGTTAAAACACATTTAAGTTAAACTTAACCTTTTGAGATACCCTGTTTTTGAAATGTAAATGCATGACTGTTTAACTTGTTTGATTGGAAATCAACATACATATTCTAGCTGAATTACTTGTACAAATTTAATTCAAAGAGTGTGAATGTATCAGCTGCTTACCATATACTTTGATATCTGACTCTTTTAATGTTTGGTGCTGAATTGCACCATACAGTTTTTTTACTGTTCAGAGTGTCAGTTTCACTAGAACTAGTTTTGTTTTCATTTTATACATAAGTAATAAATTAGTACTGTACAAAACTATTATAAAACAACATACAAACTGAAACTGAAATGCCCTGGCAGATATCGTTGCACACTCCGCTGCAGAGTGAAAATCTCATTCTGGAAACATACAAACTGCCTAACATGCTCAGCCAGGTGTCATTAACCTTCATAACAATCTACATTGGACTGGAAACATTTATATTTAGGGCAAAGTGCATAGAGGAACTGCAGCTACATTTTAGAGATTAGTTAATTGAACATTGGGTACATAGGTTATCTAGTAAAACAGTTCATGGTGGGAGGGACCCTCCATGGCATACTCTTTGTAAAGAAACTTCTAAAGAAACAGACTGTTGCACAATAGGTATAAAACAGAGCATAGGGTTTATAAGTAGATTGATGCTAAAGAAAACATGTTTGGATATCAAAATAACAACATGTGATGCCTTCAACAACAATCATAGTAGATACTTATCAAAGAATCTCTCACAGCATCCCATGAAATTCTGGTCATTTCAGAGGTCTGTCAGTAGCATTAAAGTCTCTGTCCTTGGATAACACAGGAACAGAAACTGTTTTTATTGTTATTATTCATGCCATAATTTCCTGGTTGCTGATAATAATTTAAGTTAGTTTCCCTGGAAACAGTTTGAGAAATGTTCAGAAAGTAAGTGTACTGTGACCAAAACAGGCTGTGGCTTTTGGTTTTTTGAGGGTTGGCAACATCGATTGGCAGAGAAAAAAAGGGAGGAGGGAGGTCCCCAGACCAGAACAGTGATCATTGAAGGAACACAGTAGTAAACTCATGTTGTAGTGTCCATTTGTGGGAAAGATGTTGATAAGAAATCCTGCTAAGTGTGAGCCACATGCAATGATCTGCTTCCTACTTGTGGAAAGGATAACAAATACCAAAATTTTTCCATTAGTCAGAACAGTTTATGGCAAATGTGTTACGAACAGAATGAGTGTGTTTAAGTGATGTAGGGAGTTTAGTGGAGGCAGACTTACGTTCTGACTGAAAAGTTGGTGCAAAAGTTTGAGGAAACTGTTCATGAAGACTGCTGAATTACAGTGTGGAACAAACTGCTCCCTTCTGCATAAACCACCTTTGTTCTTCTTGGTAGCTGCACAGGCTCTAAAACTGGCTGAAAGATGTTAGTTCTACTAATAATCTATAGCAATACTGTGGTCTGTACAAGCGGTAGATTTAAAACATTTTAATTACACTCCTGATGTAAAGCATTTGCTGATATTGCAAATTTCAGGACTCACATACAGTTAAAAATAAAAGAAAGCAGATTGCTATCTACTGCAGCAGTTCATAGGTTGTTCAATTGTCCTAGTGCAGTAATCATACAACATAGTCCAGTGGTTCAAAACGATTCATTTTGCATATCAGTTCACCATATCACTGTCCTCATACATGTTTAAGGAACTCGATACAATTAAGATAGTGCACAAAAATAATCAGCAAGTCCATCAGCACTGCCCTGCTGACCAGTCATTGTTTATAGGTGTCAATGATCACTGTGTATCTCTAGTAAGTTCTCACTCAGAATTAATTAGTAATTACCATCACAGAAGTCATGAATTAAATCTATGAGTGAAGAAAACGAACTGTATGCATTATATGCAAATATTTCAGAATGTTAGTTGTTGTACTATGGCATTTTGCTCATGACAAGAGGCATTGGTGTTGCTTCCTTTACTCTCAGCCGCAGACTGCCTGACCTCAGATGTGCTAGCCCTATATATAGTTTTGACTATGAGCAACATATTTCACACTACTTATTATTGTTGAGTGCCACCATAAATAAAATATTTTATGACCCTTAAAATATTAACTTACTAATTAGTGAGTTAATTAACAAATGCTGCACATCAAATGGATCATAAAAATATATGAACAGCATTGTAATGCCAAAGTTCAGAATCTAACAATAATTTCAACATAATTTGTAATTGAAGTTGGCAATGGTCTAATACTTTAATATTCAGAAGATAATTAGTTTTAGACAATTTTAGATACCTTGTGGAAAAGTTGGAGGTATGCAGTTTCAAATAATAAGCATTAACCTCTTAACATAGGTATTATTTACAATATGATGGTTCTTTTTTCAACTAATTTTTTTATTGCCAAAATGAAATATTCAGTGAAGCACAATAATGACAGCAACAATGAAATTATTTTTTAGGTGCTTAACAATAAACATTTTCATCTCTAAATAGCCCCTGGTTTAAAATCATGAGTATACTCGTAGGCTTAACCTTTTTTTTCTTCTTAAAATTACAGTAATTCCGTGCATCGAAGCACTAAACGTGAACAGCAACACTAACCATTAAAATTTAGAGCCATTGTTTATATGTTTGTGGCTTTGTGAAATACCCTGAAGCAAGGATCAATACACAAAGCTACACCACAGTCTTTACACATGTATCTTAATTCCCTCTGTGCCTTCTTCCCTCTGGCATCATGCACGCTACTGCACATCCTACACATTCTTGTTGGATTCTGCTGCTTCTTCTCGGTTGGAGGAATCGTAGATGGAAAATGACGTCCTACAAGTTGCGTTGGGGTTGATTTTGCTGATGGACGGTCCGCTGCTTTGGGTGAACATTCCTTCACCTGATGTTTGTCAATGAGCTGTTCAGCAACAGCCACGCAAAAGTCAAGGGGAGTGAGCTTTCCTCCATGTTTTTTATATAGGACAAAGGCATTCCATTCTGCTAGTTCCAATAGATGAAAAAATATCTTCTTGTAATACTTTTTACCCCTCTTGTGTGGCAATGGATTGTTTGCGATATGCTGATAAACTTTATCCACACCCCGCATTGTGTCATTATAAGCAAATACAGCCACTGGTTTGGCAGTATATTTGTATCTTATTCCCGTGTTTGTATTTCTGCATTGTGAATAGTGGACAACATGCAGATGTCTCTCTTATCTTTCCATTTCATTGCAGTCAGTTTACCTCGCTGGAATGCTGCAACCTCCCCTTTCTTCAGGTTCTTGGTCCGGAAAGAAGGCGGCATTTCTTTTCTTTTAGGACGCATGATGCTATACATATCTGTTCTTTTTGTTAGCAGAAGGTCAGCAAGCTGGGGAGAACTATAATAATTATCTAGAGTCAAACAGTATCCCATATTTAGCAAGGCTGCATTGGCAGATCCTTGTATTCTTCCTCAAATGTAGTGCCCTTGCCAATGTAAATAATTAGGGACAAAACATATCCAGTCTGTGACTCACACAACATGAATGTTTTTATGCCAAACCTAGCTCTCTTGAGTGGCAAATACTGGATCCACCCCTGTCGCCCTTTATATAACAGCAGGCTTTCATCTACGGTGACATCTCTTTCCGGAACACAGTTGTTTCTAAATTTAGATGACAGGTAGCTCACAATAGGACATACTTTATTCAGTTTGGGTTGTGGATGGCTTTCTGCGTTATAGGTTGCATTGTCCGAAAAATGTAAGTTCTTCTTCAAATTGACAAACCCCTTGAATGGTAGAACCCCTCTAAAATTGGTGAGGCTAATGTAGCTCTTTTTTTCCAGTACATCTGATATTTAGGTTTTTTCACAATGCTTTCTAACAATATTACAGCAACAAATATGTACATTTCATCAATTGTTGTTGGCTTCCATGGCGGGATGTTTGTATTGCATATTTTTTGGTCTCAGTAATCAAAATTTGCATGTATCCATCATCAATGAACTGTCCAAAAAATGCAAGACATCTTCAATACAGGGTTCACAATTAATTTGAGGTTTACCTGTAAAAGGAAAACGTGGTGGAGCAGGTGGCACTGGCTTAGACGGATCTATCTTGTACCACATTATGGTGCTCGCAGTGTCACACTCGGAAGAAACTGATTCATCACTTCCTTCTTCCGAACTCTCTTCATAGCTATCTTCAGAACTCCCAGACCCACTAAATTGATTATCAAACTCACCTTCAGTCTCCATTTTCATAAAATGTGAGGAAATAACAGGCAAACTGCAAGAACAGATTGTAGAGTGATCGCTAGTACAACTTCCTGATTTAGAGACATCTCTTGCCAGAAATATACATTTCAGAGTAACACACCACAGTGACATCTACTGAAAATATCAAGGAACTGCCAAAACACAAGATAGAATGAGTGAATTCGGCCTTTTAAAACATGTGCCAATCATAAATGATAAGCCCGAGTATACTCGGCATTTTATTATTTCGTCAGAATTAAAAAAAAGAGTATATTCAGGATTTTATGTTAAGCATTTATATGCCAAAATATATTTCCCACTGCCCACTAAATATGTAATAATGTACTGTATGAATATTTTCAATTAACAGTATTTCATAATTAATGAAATTTCTGAGTTAACTAATTAGATCAGTTCAGCTACATTAGCAAGTAATATGTAATGAACAATGCAATTTAATTGGACTAAGCTTATTTATGAATATGAAATTACTATGCACTCACTGGGTACTTAAGTACACTATTATATTTCATTTTCATAGTGTATGAAAAACAACTGACAGGGCAGCATAAGAAAAATTGGGTCAGTAGTGCCCACAAGTTTCTTGAGCAACTTGAATTGGAAGTTGAGGGTTCTAAGAGTTTTGTTGTGACTACAGATAAAATTTGGGTGGCTCATTACATGCCTGAGGCAAAAAGACAGTCATGAATGTGGTGACACACCAATTCCCCCATCTGCCAAAAAATTCAAAGCCACACCTCAGTCTTTTGTGACCAAAAAGGCATAATTTTGGTCAAATTTATGACTCGGAGTGAGACCATCAACACACCACAATAAAAAGAGACCCTAAAACAACCCAAAAGGAACATTTAAAACCATAGGAGGGGAATGCTAATGAGAGGAGTGTACTTGTTGCATGACAATGCCCATCCTTACTCAGCCGTAGCCACTGAAGTGCTCTTGGATTCATTTTGATTGGGATGATTTAAATCACACCGCACATTCCCCTGACTTGGTGCCTACAGATTATCATATTTTTACCTCCCTGAAGGCACACATGAATGGAATTAAATGTTCATCTGACAAGCAGATGCAGAGAGAAGTTCTGTAGAGGGTGGAGGAGCTGGTGGGAGAGTTCTCAAGGAGTGCACAAAGAAGCTTGTGCCACAGCTCACCACATGCATTGAATGGAATGGCAGTTATGTATAAGAACACTTATCAAATTTATCAACAATATCTTGCAACTTTTTTCACACACATTTTTTAAATATAAATATCTAATACATTTACTTTCTGAATATCCCTCAAATTTAAAAGAATATACATTATTTTTGATTACTGAAAATACTAGAAGAGCTTGTTGGTTTGCTAACTGTTCAATTTGGAAAATTGCATTTTTTAACAACTTATGGTGGGCTCTGTGAATCCCCATAGAAGTAGAAACAGTTGACATAAAGTACTTCTAATTCTGCCCTTTTCTGGTAATATACATCGTAGTTTAAGACTTGCTCATTTGCTGCTTATAATTTTGTCACCTTCAGTTTTGCTCTCCTTTATTTACTGTTAAAAATGTATTAATAAATTTTGATATAATAGAGGGAAACATTCCACGTGGAAAAAATATATCTAAAAACAAAGATGATGTGACTTACCAAACGAAAGTGCCAGCGCTTTTGTTTGGTAAGTCACATCATCATTGTTTTTAATAAATTTTGATTTTTACAAGTTCATGTGCAGGACAATGCTTTAGGCAGTCTGCAGTATCATCGACAATGTGCGCAACTCTGTCATTAGTGGTCAGTCCATGGTTAGTTGCTGAAATGTAAACTTTCTTGTGTATCAGATGGAAGTTAGCATCTTTTGTGGCGGCGTTCGTAGCGACAAGCAATTCGCTGTAGAAACGGCTTACGAAGTCACCGCCACACTTTTAATAGCGGGCCGACCGGTCCGCTGGAACAGTGAACAGAAAGATGAAAACCCAAACACTCTGATTAAATAAAAGTCGGTGCTTATCTTTATTAACGAAGATACAGAAACACAGTAGTGAACTCCGTGTCTACAGAAATCTGTCTAGTTCGAGTCGGAGCGGCTAGGTCAGCGTCGGCTGACGACAAACAACAACTCTGCTGTGACGAACACACAACTGACTAGCAAGTACACAATTCGGTGGCGAGTATACAACTGAGCGGCGAATACAGAACTGTCCTAGCGCTCGCGACTCCAGCGCTTAAGAACCCAAAAGCCAGCAGTGGCGCGCGCAGACTTGCGGCGATTTCCTGTCTCGCTGGCGCTGCTTATGCAGACGGCGTCCAGACTTTGATGCTGCCAACCTTTTGGCAGCGGGCTCGGGTGGCAACATTGGCTAGGATATAACACTCCTCCCCCCCAAATTGCCGCACCGTCGTTGAATAATGACGTGGCGAGCGTCGACGGTGGGGGAGGGGTCTGGCCGCAGGCGTAGCAGAAGAGACCGGGGCGGAGACTGTTGTCAGTGGCAGTCCCCGGTCCGCACCCCAGCATTGGCTGCGCGGGGCCTCGGGAAACACCGACTGAAAACCGAGGTCAGGGTGCACGCCTGTGACCATGGGCGCAGCTTCTGGTACTGGACACGACGGGGCGTCGGGACCCACGAAGAGGGGCAGCGTCTCCTGACGCTGCGTCGACGGCTGCTGAGTGGGCGCCGGACAAGGCGCCGCGGTGTCAGACTCCTTGGGGGTGCCCAAGGAAAGCGGCTGCAGGACAGGCTGCACAGCCACCGCTTGGGAAGGCGGCTCGGCTGAGGGGTCGACGTCCATCAGCTCCGAAGGCGGTGGCGACTGAAGAGGGACCGCAGGCGCCGGTGCGACCACCTGGGGCGCTCCCGGATGAAGCTGCACGGGAGGCATCAACGGGACGGGCTGTCGGCGTGGTAGCGGCGACGGCTGCTGCTGCTGCCCTGGGGGCGGCAGCAAAGTCGGAAGGCGCGGCTGGAACCCGCCGCGGACCAAATCTGTGGACAAAGAACGAGCGGCAGAATCCGGGCGGCTAGCGCGGCGCAACTGGTTCTGATGCCTCCTGTGCACCCCAGTAGCACCTTGAACAGTATAAAAACCGTGACCCTGGACACTGATCACGGTACCACGTTCCCAACGACGGCGACCATGATAAACTCTGAAAAAAACGGCGTCGTTGCGCTGAAAACGCGTGCGATGCGCAGAAGCGGTGGGTCGATCCGGGGGGGTGCAACAACCGTAGTAGGGTGCGATGACGACGGCCGTGGAGAAGCTCCGCAGGCGAAGGGCCGTCGCGTGGCGTGGTCCGGTACGACGACAGGAACGTGATGAGGGCCTGCTGACGAGAGTGCGTAGCACGAAGGCGGTCCATATGATCCTTGAATGTGCATACAAAACGTTCCGCTGCACCATTCGATTAAGGGTGGAACGACGGAGTAAGAACATGGCGAATGCCATTGGCAGAACAAAAACTTTCAAATTCAGCAGAGGTAAATTGTGGACCATTGTCAGACACTAAAACTTCTGGAAGACCCTCAATACAAAAAATTGAAGTCAACACCTGTATAGTTTGTGCAGATGTTGTAGACTGCATGGGCACAACAAACGGAAAATTACTAAATGCATCTATCACGATGAGCCAACGAGAATTCCAATATGGACCAGCGAAATCAATATGTACCCGCTGCCAGGGACCGGCAGGGCGTGCCCACTCAAAATAGCGTTGAGGCGGAGCAGATTGGTGTGCGGCACACATCGAACAATCTGTAGACATCTGCGTAATCTGCTTATCAATGCCGATCCATGTACAATGACGGCGGGCAAGCTGCTTGGTGCGGACCACTCCCCAATGACCTTGATGCAACAAGTCGAGGACCTTGGATTGGAGCACTTGGGGAACCACTACACGAAGCTGGTCATTCTCGGTGCGTAACAGCAAAACTCCGTGCGGAACAGACAACAGATGACGTTGCGGATAATAGCGACGAACCACAGGATCCGATATGTCCTTTGCTTTGGACGGCCAACCACGTTGAACAAAACGTAATAGTAAACTCAGATGAGGATCCGTAGCTGTCTCACGTGCCACCTGACGATAATCAATCGGAAAATCCCGGAGGGATTGATGCTCATCGGCGTCAATCTGATGGCAAGAGTCGTCAGAGGAATCGAAGACATCATCCGCAGCAATCGGCAATCTAGAAAGCGCGTCAGCGTTTGCATGCTGAGCTGTAGGGCGATACAGTATCTCATACTGGTATTGTGATAACAAAAGAGCCCAACGTTGTAGTCTCTGAGCTGTCCGCTGAGGAAATGGTTTAGACGGATGAAACAGTGACGTCAGGGGCTTGTGATCTGTTACTAAATAGAATGGTCTACCATAGAGGTAGTGATGGAATTTTGTGACACCGAACACAATAGCCAACGCTTCCTTGTCCAATTGGCTATAATTACACTGAGCTTTGTTTAGCAATTTAGATGCGAACGCAATAGGACGTTCGGTGTTACCGACTCGGTGAGACAACACAGCACTGAGGCCGAAAGAAGAGGCATCACAAGCTAACACCAGAGGCTTGTTAGGGTCGTAATGGACCAGACAACGATCATTCAATAAAGCCTCTTTAAGCTGCTGAAAGGCTGATTGGCAATCAGCTGACCACACAAACGGAACATTCTTACGGCGGAGACGATGCAACGGTGCAGCAATCTGTGATGCATTAGGTATAAACCTAATATAATATGTCACTTTGCCAAGAACTGCTTGCAATTCCTGCAGATTGCGAGGGGCGGGCAAATCACGAATAGCTGCTAAATGTGACTGGGAGGGATGAATGCCTTGAGCATTAATAACATGTCCCAGATACTCCATCTCCGTAAGGAAAAATGAACATTTATCGATGTTGCAACGTAGGCCTGCCTGAGACAACACTGTAAACAAACACTCCAAATTACGGAAATGTTCAGCAGGCGTCCGACCGGACACAACAATAACGTCTAAATAGTTGCAACAGGATGGCACATTAGCCAGAAGTTGTGACAAAAAACGCTGAAAAACAGCTGGAGCTGACGCACAACCAAAAGGCAAACGCAGAAAACGGAACAACCCCAACGACGTGTTTATGACAAAATACTGTTGTGATTGCTCGTCGAGGGGCAATTGCAAATATGCTTCATGGAGATCAATTTTGGAAAAGAAACGAGCTTCCCCTAACTGATCCATCAGCTCGTCCGGTCTAGGCAAAGGAAAAGAATCAATGACAGTCTGAGGATTAACTGTCGACTTAAAATCAGCACACAAACGTAACTTGCCAGACGGTTTCTTTATAATAACTAAGGGAGAAGCCCACTGGCTCGCTGAAACGGGTTGAATAACACCGTTGTTTTGCCAACGACGAAGTTCATCTGCTACAGGTGCCCGGAGGGCGTGAGGCACTGGACGAGCACGAACAAATCGAGGCTGAGCATTATCTTTTAACGTAATATGAGCGGCAAAGTTCGCAGCACAACCTAGTTCGTCTTTAAATATGTCACTGTATTGTTTACACAAAACGGTTATGCTGTCTTGAGGAACAACAACAGAATTAATTTGCAACACATTGTCTTGGATAGACAGGCCAAACAAGTCAAAACAGTCTAATCCGAAAATGTTTACACTGTCTGTAGCGCGGAGCACTGTGAATGAAACTGTTTTTGTATTGTCACGGAATGTGGCTGGCATGCTACATACACCTAACACAGGAATTTGTTCTCCACTATAAGTAGCCAAAGAATGTTTTGCCGCTGAAAGTTTAGGGCGGCCGATAGCCGCATACGTAGCACTATTTATGAGAGTCACAGACGCACCAGTGTCTAATTGAAAATTGAAGGTCTTATCCTGGATGCGTAGCGTCACAAATAGTTTATTACACTGTCTCTGGATCGGTGCAGTGGAGGCGGAAGACACAAAATCAGAGCGTTTAGCGCGTGTTCGCTGCTTACGACAACTCGTGGGTTGGGCGGGTGGAACAACAACTCCCGCTTCACTTGCAGTCTGTACATTACGTTTTACAGCGTTTGAATTACGCTTGGGTCGCATAGCAGAGGGCTGGGTGGGTGGCTTATTGCGAACAAGTTTATTACCCACACGAACCGTGGAAGAGTCTTTAAACGCGACCTTCTGGGCGGGCTGGCTTTGAAGAACATGAATATCCATGGGCTGGGCAGCACTAGAATTGTTCTTGCGTTTACGCAAACAAGCAGTCTGGATGTGTCCTTTCCTTTGACAAAAGTGACAAACCGCGTTTCTTAACGGGCAACGTTCACGAGGATGAGCAAGAACACACTTAGGGCAAGACTTAACTCTATCATTTTGCACACGCGGCTGACGAATGTGTTTAACATGACGCGGCTGGCTAGTGTTTACAGTCTGACTCTGCCGGTGGGGCCGCGGGCGTGACATAACTTGCTTAGCACAGGCAATTTGAGAAATACGTGGCTGATCTAACTCACACTCAGCATAGTCAAAAGTATCTTGGGCTTCAATGATGTTCATCACAGTCTCTAATGACGGGTCAGGCAACTTTAAGATAGCAGCACGAATACGAGAATCTGCAATGTTTTGAGTAATAGCGTCTCGTAACATGACATCACTGTAGGAAGCTCCACACACACAATTAAATCGGCACTGATGGGTGAGGCCCTGTAAATCTGTTAACCACTGTTTATTAGATTGATGTGGCAGTTTCTTTAATCTGAAGAACTTGAATCTGGCTGCTGCCACATGAACTCGCGACTCGAAATACTCAGCAAGCTTGCTAACAACAACGTCATAGTCTAAAGCTTCTGGCTTGGATTCCGGGAACAACTTACAAAGTAGTCGATAGACTTCCACGCCTGCAGTGGAAATTAAATAAAGCTGCCGCTCAGTACCCGTGATTTTGTAGACTGTCATGTGCGCCTGCAACTGCACGAAATATTCTCGCCATTCTTCTCTTGATGCATCAAAAGCACGGAAAGGTGGTGCTGCCTGTGCTTGTTCCTTTTGTGTTGGAGGATTAGCCGCTTGTTTGGCGATCGCTTCCACCAGACTTTGTATTTGCTGACTCTGTAACAAGATCAACTGTTGTAATTCGACAGACATAGTGAACACAAATTAAACCAGCCCCCAAAATATTATCGCTATAATTAGTATAACCAGAAACAAGTTGAACCAGCCCTGCACACGAGTTCGGAAGTCCTCGTCGCCAGTTTTGTGGCGGCGTTCGCAGCGACAAGCAATTCGCTGTAGAAACGGCTTACGAAGTCACCGCGACACTTTTAATAGCGGGCCGACCGGTCCGCTGGAACAGTGAACAGAAAGATGAAAACCCAAACACTCTGATTAAATAAAAGTCGGTACTTATCTTTATTAACGAAGATACAGAAACACAGTAGTGAACTCCGTGTCTACAGAAATCTGTCTAGTTCGAGTCGGAGCGGCTAGGTCAGCGTCGGCTGACGACAAACAACAACTCTGCTGCGACGAACACACAACTGACTAGCAAGTACACAATTCGGTGGCGAGTATACAACTGAGCGGCGAATACAGAACTGTCCTAGCGCTCGCGACTCCAGCGCTTAAGAACCCAAAAGCCAGCGGTGGCGCGCGCAGACTTGCGGCGATTTCCTGTCTCGCTGGCACTACTTATGCGGACGGCGTCCGGACTTTGATGCTGCCAACCTTTTGGCAGTGGGCTCGGGTGGCATTACTGGCTAGGATATAACAGCATTACTATGTAATAGATTAGGTACTCAGTTGTAAACACCATGCAATAAGTTATTTCATGAATAGCTACCACAGGCAGTGGCTAAGTAACTAAAACTGCCTGTTAGTGAGAACTTGATAGCAGAAGCGCATTGTAAAGATGATGCCACTCTATCATAACATTAGTGTATGTGCTGACCTGTGATATATGAACTGTTTGAATTATTGAATACAAGCTGTTCATTACTATATTATTAACATCAATAAATGTGAAAAGGTAATGTATTCAGGTATACAGTGTTGTAAAGTTGAGAAATGTACAGCACTCAGTCGCTAATAAATATTAGAAACTGATTGCTGTACATTTACCAACTTTAATTAAATGCAGTTGCTGAGCACAACATTTCATTTGGAGTCAAAACTGATAAAATGTTTTGTTCATCATTTAAAAAACTTGTCACTGAACCGTAATGCAAGACAGACACTAAGACACTGAGGAGGAAGCAGTACTAAAAAAAAAATCATACTTTTGCTAATAAGCACTAGTGCAGTACTAAGTCAAATGCTTTCATGGAGTTAAGAAATACTCCAGCTGCCTCATTATCTTGATCAATACCATTACCCTACACAGAAGTCACACTACAGTTCATTTTAGAAAAAGAAACTGTACTGAAAGTGATGTGTTTTGTAGATATTTTTAAGCAAGGCATCATCTAAACTGTACATTTTCATAATGTAAAAGCATAAATACAAAATAGGCTAAATATAGCACATTCCCTTTGGACACATTGAGATTGAAGTTTTGCTGTCCAGGTTGCTGTTGTCAGCCAGACCACAGGACACACGATCCCATATGCCAGTCACAGCCCAGAATCAGAGTACGCGACACATGATGCAGTCAACCAGTCATGACATTACATTTAAATTGCATGAACAAGCTAACACCACAAAAAACAATAAGCATGCAGCATGAATAAAATAGGAATGGTTAATATCCCAAAGTAATATAGAAACTCTATAGTAACAAGCAAAGCCATGATTTCACATACATATAATGATGAGCAATGTGAAAGTGCAGTTTTCCAAAAGGTACAGAATTGTACTGACTAATCATGTCTGCAGCAATCTTTAGAGGAACTATTACTGTTCTATGACACTTTTGATACAACCACAGGAGATTGCCACCCTCAACTGTTCATAGTGCACTGAGGAAAACAATGACAGGAGAGAACACTGATAACGATTAGTGACAAGAAAACACACACACACACACACACACATTTGTTGATGACTACAGGTCAGCTCAGCCAGCAGATCCTGTAGTTCAACTACTATTCCAGAAGCTAAGGCTGGATAGTAAACAGTTCTTGCCCCATTAGAATGTTCACTGAAGATGAGCAGATGTGGAGTCACTAGAAGGTGCTGATGTGGCATGAAGTACACAAGTAGAAGGTGCTCCTCTTGGTAGTCAAGCTGACTTGGAACTGCCCGCTCTGCTGTGGCACCAGTGCATATCCCTTCTTTGGTGGTAACAAATTGGTACAGCAATCGTTGGGCTATATGCCATCTCTGGAGTGAGTTGTCAAACTATTGGTGCTTGTGGTGCTGCATGGTTGTGTGTGCGGTGCTCACAACCCTCCCCCCCCCCCCCCCTCCTCCTCCAAAAAAAAGACTCCTGGCCATGGTTGTGGTGAAAACTGATAGTGAAGTGGACGTGTGGGTGCAGGCACAGCAGATAGGATGGGAACCATGACTGCAGCCAGCAACAGACTCCCTTCCACACCCTAGCTGTTGCCCTGAGCCTCCACAGGAACACCTGGCAAAGTGCAGGAGGGAACAGACCTACATCCAGGGCCAGAGTCTTGAATGCTGGAGGACTCCTCCCCCACTCATTGAGAGGAAGGTGGCTGGGCACAGAGGCATTGTCCAAGCTGACTTGGGCTGCTGTGATAGTGGCATTGGAGGAGAGGGTGCGTCCACCTCCACGGGAAGTGCCTTGGGCTGAGATACAGACAGCTGCGACCCTGGCTCCTGGTTGTGTGCTGAATCTGTAAACTGGAAAGTAATGGCAGGATCATGGAGTCTCAGAAGGTGATGCTGGTTCCAGTATCTTTTGAGCACCAACCCTGTAGGGGAAAAAACCAAGAACATGTTGTCAAAGGACACATGAAATGGCCTCCTGTTACCAATGGTGTCCAGGCAGATAGATCCTGAAGAGTACTGTGTCTTGGATCTGAAAATGAGAATCTTTGTACTGACCGGTACTTGACAGTGGTGGTTGCAGCAGATGAAGCAGGGTGCAATGCCATTACAAGAGTTCAGCCAGGGAAGGTTTGAATGCATAATATAGTAGGTGGACCGGAACTGATGCAAGGCCTGCTCCTGTGAGTGAGTTCCATGGAAACCGCTCATTTACATCTTGAATGTTCACACAAAATGTTCAGCTTCACCATTTGATTGTGAGTGGAATGGTGCTGCAATCAGATGTCCAACACAATTGGCCATGCAAAATTGTTCAAATTCCTGTGACGTGAACTGGAGTCCATTATCAGACACTAACACTTCTGACAAGCTTTCAGTGCAAAAAATTGGAGTGAGTGTTCTGATAGTGCTGGCCGATGGGGTAGAGTTCATGGGAATCACAAAGGCAAAATGACTTAAGGTAGCCATTACTTAAAGCCATTGTGTGTTCTGGAAAGGTCCATAGAAATCAATATGGATGCATTTCAGTGGACCACTGGTGTGTGGCCAGTTTTAAAAGCATTGAGGTAGAGCCACCTGTTGCTCCATGCAAGTAGCGCAGCATGACATCATGTCTTCAGTCTGGGTGTTCATCCCTGGCTAAGAACAATGGGGTCAAGCGAGCTGCTTTGCCCTCACAATAGCCTAGTGTCCCTGATGCAACAACCTTAAAACCTTGTGCTGAAAGGTGCATGGGATGATGATCTGAGCACATTCATTCCTGGTGTGTAACACTAAAACACCACAAAGTACTGATAAGACTGACTTCTCAGAAGTATCAACATACTTCCAGCTGAGTAATGTCTTTCACTCTCCTTGGCCAACCTATGCACATGTAATTCAGCACAATGCCTAAATCTGCATCTGCAGCTGTCTCCTGTGCTTTGTGATGAGTGCATGGGAAAATTGTGAACTGTGGAAGCATTGTCATGTCTCCTATGGCTGCCAATTGACACTTCCATGGTCAGCGAAAATGTGATGTCCTTTTTCTGCACCCAGCCAGTATTCTTCACCTTGTTGAGATACATGAAAGTTAGGGGACACAACGCTGTCTGTCATTGCAGTCAATTTAAATTCAAATTATTACCAACAGATAGCTGCATTGTTTAGTGATTGCCACCAAAGATGCTCATTAACAGTTATTAGGTGACTGATTCATCTTCAAAAATGAACTGATATCTTTGACTTTGCATAGCATATGTACACCAAATTAATTTCTTCCAAAGGCACATAGTTTTTTTCACAGTTTATTTGATATGATTTACTTTGAAGGATGTTCATACTTAAGCACAATAATAAATGTCTATAATTGAAAGTCAGAGAAATTTATTTTTAATTAAACCAGCTTCCAGTGAGGTTAACTATTTCATGCAGTGGCACATGCACTCAAGAGTCATGAATATTCATAACAACAATGCTAAAACCTCTGATACTAAAATCTTGAACACATGGACTCCCAGATGCTAAAGACTCACAGATGCCAGAGACTAAAAGGTGTGAAAGACGTTAACAATATGTGCATTGGGTTTATTTAATAATTATGAAACAAAAGTGACAGTCATTGCAAACTCTTTCAATACATCCCTTTGCTACTTTGCAAATAATTCTCTATTCCATTTGCTCTTCTTATCCTTCTTTTAATTTTTCTGCTTTTGAATGAAATATGAGGATTGTTCATGGTCAGTTCAAATAAATTTTAATTTCAAAAAAAGTCCAGACTTCTAAAAGGGGGTTAGACAGTTCCCCAAAGAGGACTATGTTATTTTAATCAAGTTTTCATCATTTAAGGTAACCACAAGATATGCTAATATTACACCTATTCAAATTTTCTCTCAGAGGGCTAGGGTTCTTTGTTAACTATTATTTGGCTTGGACTTGAGATTCTAGTTTCTTTTTTATGGATCAGGCTTTTGGGTCTTTGCTTGGAACCTTATTTTTTCTTTTTCTTTTTTCTTCTTTCCGTTTTGTCATCAATCAGTGGTGTATAAGTGAGTGATATGACATGATTACAAAAATTTTACAGTAGTTTTTTTTACATGTTCCTTATATACTAGATTCTTCATTACAGACTAACTTAAATATTTCCAAGTATATCTAACTCTTAAATATTTCCAAGTATATCTAACTCTTAAATATTTCCATGTTTCCAAATGTTAATTAAATATTTCATTCATTTAATTTCTATACTGAATAAGTCAGTTTAAAGTTAACTATAAATTTCATCTTAGATACAGAATGATTGTTTGGGTTCTGCAGACCATCTGTGCTATTGCAACCATGGGACGTAGGGAATATGGGCAATCTACATCATATTTTGTTGCCTCTTCTTGTAGCTTGGAACATGATTACATATGCTGTGCTGCCTCTTTAACAGCTAAGCAGCACAATGTTTTCATTGTTCGACTCATGTTGCCCCTCTAGTAGCTTGCAACATGACTGTTCATGTTGTGCTGCCTCTTCAGTGGCTAAATAGCACAACATTTTCATCAGTTGATCCATGTTGCCTCCTCTTACAGTCTGCAACACGCCCATCATAACAACGTATCTTCTTGCCCTCCATATCTCTTGGATGATTGCACCTTATGATGTATGATTTTAGATTTTTTGTTACCTTCAACTTCCATTCACTGACTCTTTTGTGTCTATTGTTAAGCTTTGTAATGCATTCTTTTGATTGCCTACAGCTGCTGACCTTCTGCAATAGGATCTTTTTTCTTCACATTCTTCATCTAATTCATACCAATGCTGCTTGTAGACCTCCGTGACATTCTTGACTAAATTGACAAGCAAATTTCCAGATGACACCAACAAACAGCACAATTCTTGTATAATGTCTTTGAGTGATGAACTTCAGGCAAATTGTTCTTGTTTGTCATTCTGACTCCACCTCTAGGTTGCAAGGCGAACAAACTCCCAATGTCAACACCCTCCGCCTGTATCGTGGAACATCTTGTAGCTTGTAGTTACCATATCTGAAGGTGTGCAGCCAAAAGATGACTCATCAGATAACGTCAGCAATCCATCATGTTACTTGGGCTGTGGCCTTAGCAATGGGTAGTATGTGACCACACATGATCCAGAAAGATGAATATAGAACATAAAGAACACATATAGACATGACACATAATGTCACTCATTAAATTTTATTCTCAACAATCAATATTCTTCTTCACTAATACATGGCAGTCTTTTAGCCTTTCTAATAGTTCACAGCATTAATTTTCCCACTAGTGTCCGACACTAACTGTTTGCACATATTTCACTGTGTCACAATTATTCTTAATACTCAAATCACTTTAATTTCTGCAGATTATGCTGAGATTCTGTCCTATTCAGTTCTTGGCACAGTCCTATTGAATTAATGACTCTCTTACTTCACTTCCAGCAGATTGTGCTGATATTTTCTCTCCTATTCAGTTTTGGGCTTAACTCTATTGAAATAAATGACACTTCATTGGGCAACCAGCACTGTGACAATTTAACACACAAATAAATTCAATAACTCATTGGGTTTGTTCATTCTTAATCTAAGGTTTCTGTTCCCTAACAGTTAAAAGTGAGGTGCTCGAACAATTATAGAACCAAGTATTAACAGATGGCATTGTCATTAACTATTATACTATTAAACAAAGAATACATCTATATCCACTAAGGTCAGAACATCATTAAAACAATACATTGCAATACTGCCCAAAAAATAAAAAAATAAAAAAATAAAAAAAAAAAAAAAAAAAAAGAAAAGAAAAAAAGAAACAGCTTAGGCAAAGCTTCCCATTCAGTGTTCCATTAACTGTTACTAAAGGTTTCATCCATAAAATTTCTTCAAATCTTTGTGAGGACACAAATCCTAGGGTTGCCCCCCATTATCTACATTAGCTAACAAATAGCTTCCCTAAGGCAAAATGTGAATGATCTGGTAAGGTCCGGTGTAAACATGTTGTCATTTCTTGTTCAACCTCTTAAGAGTCGATGAATTAGGGTGTTTTCTTAATACGACCTTATCACCTATGGTATAAGTCACAGTTCTACCCAATTTACGATCGAATTTCGCCTGCCTCAGTCACACAGTAATCTTTACTGATTCATGCATGCCATCCAATGACAACTTGCTATCTTTGTTTGGCTCAACCAAGATCAGTAAAAGTTTAATCCACTCATTAGATTTAGGCATGTTGTATTTTATCTCCACTGGAGTATACCTGGTGGTTGAGTGTGGCATGTTATTGTCAATCTCTTCAAAGACCTACACATACTCTATCCACTTATATTGTTAGGTTGCAGCATAAGTGTGAATAAATCTATTAAAGTCTTTAAATATACGTTCAGCTGATATCAAGATATAGTTTGTCTAATTTTAGCAGACACTCCTTCCAAGCATTGCTGGTATAATATGATGATTATGTGATAGAATAGCACTCAGTTTACCAACCTTAGGTATGTGGTCTTTAATTAGGTGATTCATCATAGGCTTAGAAATAGCATACCTTATTGGGTTCATTTTAACGTATTATGAAAACATGTCATAAAAGGCAATTACATATTTAAATCTACCTCTTGCAGTCAGAATGACCCAATCACATCTCAAGATATTATCGCTAAAGGTTCTGATGTAACTTTTGGGTGTAGTACCAACTTAGTGCTGTATGAGGTATCATTCAAGTTCTAAGGCCTCCGATTTTTTTCTAATTAACTACTCACCCAAAATCAATGAAACTGGCATTACTTCTCGACGTAATCACCCTGCAGACGTACACATCTTTCACAATGCTGACGCCATGATTCCATGGCAGCGGCGAAGGCTTCTTTAGGAGTCTGTTTTGACCACTGGAAAATCGCTGAGGCAATAGCAGCACGGCTGGTGAATGTGTAGCCACGGAGAGTGTCTTTCATTGTTGGAAAAAGCCAAAAGTCACTAGGAGCCAGGTCAGGTGAGTAGGGAGTATGAGGAATCACTTCAAAGTTATCACGAAGAAACTGTTGCGTAACGTTAGCTCGATGTGCGGGTGTGTTGTCTTGGTGAAACAGCACACGTGCAGCCCTTCCCGGATGTTTTTGTTGCAGTGCAGGAAGGAATATGTTCTTCAAAACATTTTCGTAGGATGCACCTGTTACTGTAGTGCCCTTTGGAACGCAATGGGTAAGGATTCCCTCGCTGTCCCAGAACGTGGACACCATCATTTTTTCAGCACTGGCTGTTACCCGAAAATTTTTTGGTGGCGGTGAATCTGTGTGCTTCCATTGAGCTGACTGGTGCTTTGTTTCTGGATTGAGAAATGGCATCCACGTCTCATCCATTGTCACAACCGACGAAAAGAAAGTCCCATTCATGCTGTCGTTGCGCGTCAACATTGCTTGGCAACATGCCACACGGGCAGCCATGTGGTCGTCCGTCAGCATTCATGACACCCACCTGGATGACACTTTTCGCATTTTCAGGTCGTCATGCAGGATTGTGTGCACAGAACCCACAGAAATGCCAACTCTGGAGGCGATCTGTTCAACAGTCATTCGGCGATCCCCCAAAACAATTCTCTCCACTTTCTCTGGCTTGTGCGAGCCCGAGATTGTTTCGGTTTGTTGTCACACGATGTTCTGCCTTCATTAAACTGTCGCACCCACGAACGCACTTTTGACACATCCATAACTCCATCACCACATGTCTCCTTCAACTGTCGATGAATTTCAGTTGGCTTCACACCACGCAAATTCAGAAAACAAATGATTGCACACTGTTCAAGTAGGAAAACATCACCATTTTAAGTATTTAAAACAGTTCTCATTCTCGCCGCTGGCGGTAAAATTCCATCTGCCGTACAGTGCTGCTATCTCTGGGACGTATTGACAATGAACGCGGCCTCATTTTAAAACAATGCGTATGTTTCTATCTCTTTCCAGTCCGGAGAAAAAAAATTGGAGGCCTTAGAACTTGAATGCACCTCGTAATTAATAGGTTTTACCTTTTGTCATAGGGTGCACATCTTAAAAATATTTTATATTTTCTGTTTCATATTAAGAAAAAACAATATTGTTTGATTTTATCATTACAGTTAGTAGTACTAAAAGTCCCAGAAGTAATGTGTTTGTATACAATTTGGGGATATATATTTCAGTTATACACACTTTCCAGCTTCCTTTATTGATATTCGCTCAATGAAACAGGACCCCTGAATGCAATTTATAATTTAACAATTGGTGATACTTTCCAACTGTTTTCAAAGCAGTTATTATAAAATTCCAGTTTGCATCCTTTTCTTGTAAGACCGATAAATTTTTACACATATATTTGTAGTCCTTTTCGAATGCCACATTCTTCCATAGTATTACCCTAAAATTCTGGTTATTTGCAGTTATATTGTCTTAATCAGTTGGTCCTTGTAGTCGATTTAGCGCATAGACTACTACATTATACTTCCCCTTAATGGACCCAATGTTGATCTGATATTCATGCAACAGCAATGCCCACCTCATTAGTCTTGCATGTAACAGTTTACAGGTCATTAAAAATGTGACAGACTTACAGTCACAACATATAATGGTCTGTTTCCATATCAAAATTACCTGAATTTATGCAGCACTCATACAAAAGATAAAATTTCCCACTCAGTGGTTGTATAAGCCTTCTCGCAGTCTGATGAGGTGTGGCTAGTAAATTCATATCTTCCAGATTGTCAGGTTCTTTTGTTTGAAACACCATTGCACCAATCCCTGTAGATGAAGCATGAGTTACAACACAAAAATCTCTTCCCGTATCTGGATGACCCAGCAAGCTGTAATAACTAACACTTCTTTGATTTAATCGAAATCCATGGTGCACTCGGCAATCCATTACTAGGTTACATTCTTTTTTGGTGAATTTAATAAAGCATCATTGTTTAGCAATCAACTCAATAGAAATTTTCATAAGAATGATTAGAGTCCTGCAAACGACTTTAACTCTCTCTCTTATTACTTTGGTATGGGAAATTTCTAATTGCATCCAACTTTTTCGGGTTTGGTATTATCCCCTCGGGTGAAATTATATGCACTAAAAATTTTAATCTATCCCTTCCAAACTTAGATTTCATAAAGTTCCTCGAATTTAATGAGTACTCTTCTTAATAAGTGAATATGCTCTTCCCACGTTGAGGTTTTAGTTAATAAATAGTAGACATAAGCGGTCACCTTCTCTAACAAATTCAACCCTAGTACGGTATCCAAAGCTACAATAAAAATACCAACACTTATGTTTAATCCAAAAGGTAGTACCTTAGTGCTAACTCCTACCTGAAAAGATAAAGGCTGTGTATTTCCTAGATTCTTCAGATAACTGGATGTGCCAATCAGAAGAGTGTAAATTGATTGAAGTTAAATAGTTCACACTGTGAAAGCCGTGCATTAATTTTTTGAGATTTTCAAGGCTTGTTTGTACTGGTTCAATAATTTTATTTATGTCCGTTGCATCCAATACGAGATGAAAGATTTGGCTACTGCCAATAAGGAACTACTATATGGTGAATTAGACGGTATGATAATGCCACATTCTAACATTTCTCTAATCTCCTTTGTGACCCTTTCCTTTTTGGCCTAAGGAATGGAGCAAGAGGCTTTACAATGGGTTTGATGTGGATAGACATCCATCTCATAAACATAATTCTTGATCACACAAGGTTTCTGATCAAAGACTTCCAAATATTCCCATAACAAGCTAGCTAATTCATTCTGCTGTACTTCAGTTAAGTAATCAGATTTGACTACTTTATTCTGGATAACATTTTCAACATCTGATGAATTGTCTGTTAATAAACTTCTTAGTCGACAATTAGCAATCAAATACACACATAAAAAAAAGTTTTGCATCACCTCGGTTCCGAGAGTTTCGGGACCTGTACAGAAAATTGGAATAGAGCTCAACATAAACATCATTTCCACCCTTTTTATTGCTCATGAAAACCACACATTGCATGTTGTACCAGCATACAAGAGACCTTCCGACGTAGTGGTCCAGACTGCTGTACACACCGGTACCTCTAATACCCAGTAGCATGTCCTCTTCCATTGATGCATGCCTTTATTCGTCCTGGCATACTATCCACAAGTTCACCAAGGCACTGTTGGTCCAGATTGTTCTGCTCCTGAACAGCAAATCAGTGTAGATCCCTCAGAGTGGTTGGTGGGTCACATCGTCCATAAACAGCCCTTTTCAATCTATCCCAGGCATGTTCGATAGGGTTCATGTTTGGAGAACATGATGGCCACTCTAGTCAAGCAATGTCATTATCCTGAAGGAAATCATTCACAAGATGTGCACAATGAGGGCATGAATTGTCATCCATGAAGACAAATGCCTCGCCAATATGCTGCCGATATGATTGCACTATCAGTTGGAGTAGGGTATTCACGTATTGTACAACCATTACAGTGCCTTCCATGACCACCAGTGGTGTATGTCAGCCTCACATAATACCACCCCAAAACAACAGGGAACCTCCACTTTGTTGCACTCACTGGACAGTGTGTTTAAGGCATTCAACCTGACTGGTTTGCCTCCCAACACACCTCAGACAATGGTCTGGTTGACGGCATACACGACACTCATCGTTGAAGAGAATATGATGCCAATCCTGAGTGGTCCATTTGGCATGTTGTTGGGCCCATCTTTACCACACGGCATGGTGTTGTGGTTGCAAAGATGGACCTCGCTATGGAAGTCAGGAGTAAAGTTGCACATCATGCAGCCTACAGCGCACAGTTTGAGTCGTAACACGATGTCCTGTGGCTGCACAAAAAGCATTACACAACATGATGGCATTGCTGTTAGGGTTCCTCCGAGCCATAATCCATAGGTAGCAGCCATCCACTGCAGTAGTAGCCCTTGGGTGGACTGAGTGAGGCATGTCATCGACAGTTCCTGTCTCTCTGTATCTCCTCCGTGTCCGAACAACATCGCTTTGATTCTCTCTGAGACATGTGGACGCTTCCCTTGTTGAAAGCATTTCCTGGCACAGCATAACAATATGAATGCAATCAATCCGTGGTATTGACCATCTGGGCATGGTTGAACTCGGACAACATGAGCTGTGTACCTCCTTCCTGGTGGAATGACTCCAACTAATTGGCTGTCGGACCCGCTCCATCTAATAGTCACTGCTCATGCATGGTTGTTTACATCTTTGGGCGGGTTTAGTGACATCTCTGAACAGCCAAAGGGACTGTGTTTGTGCTACAATATCTACAGTCAATGTCTATCTTCAGGAGTCCTGGGAACCAGCGTGATGAAAAACTTTTTTGGTGTGTATACAATACATTAATACCTAAATAATTATTCTTTATTCTCTGGCAGAATCTGAGTGCAATTCCAATTTCCTCACCAGGTTCAAAACAATAATTCACCCATCACTGCCTAGGGTGCATATCCCTTTTAAGGGGTCATTTACTGCCTTTTTATCCCTCAGGAAATCCCAACCCCAGATGCATGGATAAGTTAATGTAGGTGCTAACAAGAAGGTGCTCAATAGTCTTTCCCCCTTGTGCAACCACTTCTACCTGCACCTGAGACTTCATAGGAACCGAATGAATACTCATTGCACCTGACAGTGTACAGCTTGAAACTGGCAACACAGGCAATTTTTGCTTACTATTCAATTTCCTTAAAGTCAGTACCATCATTAGACTGTTGTTTATTTACAGTGTTACATTACACAATCATTATTTTGGCTTCAAAGTGTCATTATGAAGTGTTTTAAGTGTTATAAATTGCCTAAGATAGCATACAGTCATATTTCATCTTAGGCAATTTGTAACACTTAAAACATTCGATAATGGCACTTTGAAGCCTAAATCATGATTTTGTAAGTGTAAATGTAACACTGTAAATAAGCAACAGTCTAATGATGGTAGTGACTTTAAAGAAATATGACTGTGGCCCAGCATTATGAAATTGTTTAAATAGAGAAATGTTCATCATATTAAATGTCACTCCAGTATCAAGCAGGATATTTACAGGTTCATTACTTATTAAAACTTTGGCCATTGCCTGTACCATTTCAGTAGGTTTTATTCTATGTCCACTAGGATTTTCTAGTAATTCTTCTCAGATGTCCAATTCATAACTGTATCTTAGCATTGTTACTTCTAATGATGTTACCATCCTGTTTATGACCAGCCACTTGTGGAAGGTGTAAAGAGGCTGGCTCTAGTTTGTTGATTCAGTTGTCCTGTCATTATTCCCGCCCTGTACAACTACCACACATAATTCACAGTTCTGAGCTGCCCATTCAGTCTTGGTTACATGGCCTATTTTCACTTTTATTTATCATTTGAAGTGGCATGTATTGCTCTGACATCTCTCTTATGTTTGCAGACACTGTCCATGAAACAGCTGATTGGTTATCTCATTGGACATGTCTCCTGTTATTATTCTCCGATGGCATATTAAGACTGTTATATTTTCGCTTCCATATGTAATTGATTGAATTGCTATTATTGTCATTCAGTCTCTGTCAAATACCCAATATAATTATCATCATTACTGTGAATAACACGGTTATTATTATTATTATTATTATTATTATTATTATTATTATTATTATTGCCGTTACCAGCTGATGATTAAGTGGATTGGCCCTTCTTTTTGCTGAATGATTGCCATTACTCTGATTATTACTATGGTAATTTTGATTATTATTATTATTATATTGTGATTTTCCATTGTGGTGGTTTTCATTGCAACATTACCATGGTATACATTGTATGGATTTGCATTATATATCTGATTTCCAAATTGCCTAGCATCCTCTTGGATTACATTTAGTGACACTCTTACTGACAGGAATTGATCAAAGTTATTGTCAGGTACAGCTAATTAGTTGCTCTCAAAGGTGAATTGGTAATTCCCCCCTCGGAATTCTTAAAACCTTCCTATGGTTGATGGGTTCATCCCAATATTGGGTCTTACCGAACAAAAGCGCTGGCAGGTCGATAGACACACAAACATACACACAAAATTCAAGCTTTCGCAACAAACTGTTGCCTCATCAGGAAAGAGGGGAGGGGAGGGGAAGACGAAAGGAAGTGGGTTTTAAGGGAGAGGGTAAGGAGTCATTCCAATCCCGGGAGCGGAAAGACTTACCTTAGGGGGAAAAAAGGACAGGTATACACTCGCACACACACACATATCCATCCACACATACAGACACAAGCAGACATATTTAAAGACAAAGAGTTTGGGCAAACAAGTGGTGGTGGTGGTGGTGGTGGTGGCGGCGGCGGCGGCGGCGGCGGCGGCGGCGGCGGCGGCGGGGGTGGTGGTGAAATGAGGACAACACAAACACCCAGTCCCTGGGCAGAGAAAATCCTCAACCCGGCCGGGAATCGAACCAGGAGCCCTGTGATCCAGAGGCAGCAAAGCTAGCCACTAAACCATGATCTGCAGACAACAATATTTGTTGATCAATAAGTTTAAATTCAAATTGTTACTATCAGCTAGCTGCATTGTTTACAGTTGCTGCCAAAGATGCTCATTAGCAGTTACTAGAAGGCCAAAAATGCATTGATATCTTTGATTTTGCACAGCACATGTATGCTGAATTCATTCCTTCCGAAGTCATAGGGTTCATTTCGCAGTTTACTTGATATGATTTATTATGAAGGATATTCATACTTAAGCCCAACAATAAATGTCTATAATCAAAATTCAAAGAAATTTACTTTTTAACTTGTGGACTGACAATCTAAAAATGTCAAAAGAATGTAAGCCAAGATTATTCTGGAAATATTTGGCAAAAATCACTGTGAATACAACTGTCGTCATTACACATTGAAAAGTAGCTAACATACTGAAAGTTCCTGAAATTGGAATTTTCTGTCTGTTATAAGCTTACAATACATGCCTACCTGGACTCAATGTTGGTGAACCTAATCATTCGTAAATAAGTTTGTTCAGAAGTGTAACTGAAGTACCAGCTGTGGTTGCAATTTCTCATCTTTCTTAGCTATTGTCAAATTAGCAAACACCTTGTCCCGACTATGTTCAGGGTTGCCCCAAGTTTCCCCAAGTGAAATTCCTTGTTATTTCCCTGATTTCCAGGCAAGTTTTAGGGTTTTCCCCTGACAAAGTTTGAGATCTCAAGGGTAAGTTAAGACGTAAGTTGACAATCCGTCTTTGCAGCTATTGTACAAGAAACAATAATGCAATTGAGGAAATATCTAAAAAAAACTTGCAAGCAGGCTGTGTTTCCGTTTTTGAGCAAAAATCTAAAGTACAGTATTAATATCAACATCTTTTGTAATGAACTATTTTTAGATAGAGAAAGCAAGCCAAATGGCATGTGTTTCATTAAGACCACTGGTGTTTTCTTCGTTCAATAAAACAAAACACATCTGGTGACAAAAATATGCATTTACTTGAAGTTGCAAGACAGATGTAAAATACCTTCACTAATTTCAGAAATAATTTCAGAAAAAAGTAGGTCTCTTGAAAGAAATGTATAAGGAGGGGAAGAATTGTGTAAACTAACACTGTAGGTGACCGACAATAAAATGATGGTTCTACTATGATGACACAGGGCTGGAGAAGCTCTACAGAGTATCTGCTGAACGAGCTCCTCTCTGATGATGAACACACACATGACCAACAACATCCTATGGACTTCTGTGACCAAATGAAAAATATTTATGTAAATGGCAGTGTTACCATCCCTTTCACCCATGAAGGTGTAGCACTAGGGATAGACAGCCGGCCGGGATGGAATACTTTCAGAAACTTTTAAAAATACTGTCACATAGATCACTCCCTATTTAACAGGCATGCTAAATGATGCCTTACAACAAGGAACAGTGCCTGCTCTTTGTAAAAGCCAACATGATAATTATAAGAAAATCAGAGAATGAGAAATTCAGGAAATTGCTCGAAGACATGAACTGGATAGATGTTTACAATACTTTTATTTCAAATAGAAAATACAAAGCATTCATTAATAAAATTAACTGCATTTCTGAAAATTGTTTTCCCCTAAAGGTTAGAAGTCAGAAAATAAACTGTGGAGTACACAAGGAATAAAGATTTCATGTTGGACAGAAAGGAGACTGTATCTACCATCTAGGAACATCTCTGACGTTAGAATTGTAATGCATTACAATGAATACAGCAAAATATTGAAGCAGGTAATCCAGAAATCAAAGCAGCTTTATTATTAGGGAAAGATAATTACATTAGGCAACAAAACAAAAACTGTGTGGGATACAGTGAAGACAGAGACAGGTGGGGCCAAAAAGGAAGAGGAACAGAAAGCTCTAAAAATAAATGAAATTTTGGTAACAAGTGCATGTAGTGTTGCAACTCTTAAACAAGTACTTCATTTCTGTTACTAACAGCTTGGGGCTATCAGGTTCAGTGAATAGTGCAATGGAGTATCTGAGACCAGACTTCAAAAATAACTTCAGTACCGTGGAAATGACACTCACCTCTCCCAAAGAAGTAGCATCCATCATAAAATCCCTAAAATCTAAGTATTCCAGTTGGTATGATAACATACCAACAAAGTTAATCAAAGACCCATGCAAGTTGAGTTCTATCTTAAGTTATTTGTGTAATCAATCTCTTTATCAGTGGAACATTTCCAGACTGGCTAAAATATGCTTAAGTCGAGCCTCTTAACAGGAAGGGGGATAAAGAGATACCATCAAACTATCGACCAATTTCACTTTTGCCGGCTTTCTCAAAAGTATTTGAAAAGGTTGTGTTGAAGCAGTCTCCTTAAGCATATGACTGCAAATAATATATTGTCCAAGTCACAGTTTGAATTTCTTAAGGGTCCTGACATAGGGAAAACTATTTACATTTACAGTAAGAATGTACTTAATTCATTAGATAGTGAATTAGAGGCTGCTGGCATTTTCTCTGACCTGTGAAAAGCCTTTGACTGTGTGAACCACTTTTAAGTAAATTAGAATATTATTGTGTCACCAGCAATGCTGTGAAATGGTTTGAATCTTAGATATCTAACAGGAAACACAGGGTGTTGCGAAATACTTGTGCAATAAGCAGTGAGTCATCATCTGAATGGGAATTAATTACATGTGGTGTTCCTCAAGGTTCCATTGCCTTTTTCTTGTGTACATTAATTACCTCTCATCTGTTACATTGTCAGATGCTAAGTTTGTTTTATTTGCAGATGATACAAACATTGCAATAAGTAGCAAGTCAAGTACAGATTTAGAAACAGCTGCTAATGAAATATTCACTGACATTAATAAGTGGTTTAAAGCTAATTCACTTCATTAAACTTTGAGAAGGCCACTGTATGCAGTACAGAACCTGTAAGAGATTTCCTTCTAGCATGTGTACAACATATGAAGACATGCAGATCGAAGAGGGTGACAGTGTTAAATTTCTGGGATTACAACTCGATAATAAATTCAGTTGGGAAGGGCATACCACAGAATTGCTTAAGTGCCTAAACAAGTCTGTATTTGCAGTGAGAAAGATGTCAGATGTAGATTCTATTATGTCATATGGGATCATATTCTGGGGCAACTCATCAAACCGATATAAAGTTTTTAGCATGCAAAAGTGTGTGATAAGAATCATTTGTGGTGTCAATTCAAGAACATCATGTAGAAACCTGTCCAAGGAACTTTGCATTCTAACCACTGCTTCTCAGTACATTTATTCCTTAATGAAATTTGTTGCAAGTAATGTATCTCTGTTTCCAACCAATAGCTCAATAGAATGGGGCATGCGATCCCCCCCCTTGTGGGGCTACCCGTTTTGCCACCAGTCAGCCTGCATGCTATTCTTTCGTTTCTTTCATCAGTCAAATCGAGTTATCGAGTAGCTGTACTTTCCTATGTAGCATGTGCATCCACATCATAGTATATTATACATTCCTGTCTGGCACATAGATAGCTAACACATACCTACAAGAAAAGTCATGGCCATCCTAGTTACCTTGATAAGTTATTCTGTGTGGCATCTGTTCAAGAGAAATCACAAATATCCTACTGTTTTCTTGTACAGAGAACCTTCGATATGAAGCATTATAAATATGGACTGTTTACCTAATAGGCAGCTAGTTTACATTCAGAAGGAGGAATATTAAGACTGAAGAATGAATAAGTGTAAGTCCTATTTGTAGCAAGTGCAAGTGTGAAGTTTAGTCGAGGGAGAGTGATCAGTTGATTGTGAAGTATTAATAATAGTAATTAGGTGTCCTTTATATGTGTATAAACAGTTTAAATAAAACTTCCTTAAACTCTGCATGTGACTTGATTATTTTTTATTATGGTAAAAGTAAAGGTAGCTCAAGATATCTTTAGAGCCCCCCTCCTAGAGGTTTTTCTGTATCTGCCACTGCATCAAGGGGTCATTCTAATAGATGAAAAAAGGGTCAAATTACAAGTTTATGACTAATCTTTCTACTGAGTCTTACACAAATAATCTCATATGCAACTACTATTTTTATATCAGTGGATTAGAGTTTGTCTACTGTAACAAATACACATCCTTTATGCTTTAGCTGGTCATTTTGATACTCATTTTGGGGTAAATTTAACCCCAAAATCTCATTCCTGTATACTGTGTGTTTCAGCCAGTTTTCTGTGAGTTATTTTACATCACTTGCACTGCATTTTAGGACTGCTTCAAATTCTGGAACTTTGACACCCAGAGATGTCAGGTATTCTGCCTGATATCAGCATCATTCATGCACAATAGTTTGACAACATTACTTATTAACTTTATCAGTAGCTACCTGAGATGGCTCATTAACTGGAATGAGCCCAGTATTTATAGCTTTGGCATTCCCTCTCCATGGTCAATTCCAGGTGTTCCATCTGCAGTCCACTGCTGCTAGAAGCATTCTTACGAATTCTGTCTTTGGTCCAGGACACTAGGCTAAGTGCTGGCATTCTGACTTATGTCCAGTGTGGCTGTCCATGAACTGGTATTCAGTTTTGCTCCAATGCAGTTCCAGATGTTCTCTTTGTGGTTTGTTCTTTCTAGAAGCATTCTTAGGCATTTCCTCTTTGGTCCAGTGCACAAGGCTGAGTCAGGTGTTACATCTTTGGTCCAGTTCACCCATTTCCTTGCTGGCATTCCATTTGCAGTCTCGTGCAGTTCTAGGTGTTTTCTCTGTGGTCTGCTCCCACCAAAAGCATCGTTAAACATTACATATTCAGTCTGATACATCTGGTACCCTGTCTGCGGTCATTCCCATGTCCACACTCTGTTCTTCTTTTTGTGGAATTCTGCTGCTACCCCCATTGCATTTGCAGTGACTCCAGGAAAGGATCCCAGGATCTACTGAGTCCATATGCAGTGTCATGTGGTTTTCCATCACCTTTATCTCTATAGAATCTGTACCAGAACACTCATTTCATCATAGTTCATGGAATTATTCAGTGCCAGACGGTGCTCAGCAATGGACGATTTCATTGCCTGTCTTAGACAGGTGTGGCCTCTGTTGTTCTTTGCATGTTATGTCCACTGTCCTTGTTTTGCATGATGTATGACGTGCACAACGGCAAGGTATATTACAAATTCCTGATTTTTTGTAACCCCAGGTCATCTTATACTTTTCCCAGTAGTGCTCTTCTTTTGTTAGGTGGACAGAACACAAACTTCATGTTAGGCTTCTCGAGAATCCTGCTAATTTTGGCAGCAACAGATCCCACATAGGACACACATGCCACAGCCTTTGCTTCACCTTGTTTTTCTTCTAGATCATGTGGCAGAGTTGCTGGTTGAAGGGTCTTCTGAATCTGTTTTGATGTGTATCCATTTTTCCAGAACTCTGATCAAAGATACTCTGTTTCTGCTGCCATGCTACCTGGGTCTGTTAAGCAACGTACGCTGTATACCAGTGCCTTCAGAACCCCATTCTTTTGTGCTGGGTAGCAACAGCTGCTGACTTGTTGGTATAAATCAGTGTGTGAAGATTTGCGATATGCACTGTGGCCAAACAACCTATCTACTGTCCATTTGACAAGTACACCTAGAAGCAGTAACTAGCTATGCTTTTCCAGGTCCATGGTGATCTTAGTATTTGGGTGCCATGAGTTAAGATGTTCCAGACACTCATTGAGCCTATCCCTAACATAAGACCATATTACGAATGTGATCAACCATTACTGAGCAGTGTCTGGAACTCAATCATTCCTTGAACTATGATGAAACAAGGGTTCTGATGCAGACATCCAGATGCTGGGGCAGTATTATAAGAGAGTCTGTAGAGATAAAGGTGATGGAAAACCTCACGAATCATGTCACTGGGTGTCAACTCAGTAGAGTCTGGGATACTGCACTAGAGTTGCTGAAAACATAACAGGGGCAGAGTAGAACTCACAGGAAGAATAACTGAAAGTGTGTACATGGGAATGACTTTTTTTTTTTTTTTAATGTATGTTATGTTCATATGGGACAAAAGTGCTGAGGTCATCAGTCCCTAGGCTTACACACTAGTTAATCTAACTTAAACTAAGGACAACTCGCACACCCATGCCTGAGGGAGGACCAAACCTCCGACGTGGGGAGCTGTTCAAACCGTGGCAAGGCACCTGAGACCATGTGGCAAACCTGTGTGGCACCTGGGAATGAATCCCAGGCTGAGTACCAGGTACACCAGACCTAAGATGGAATGTCACAGGATGTTTCTAGTGGGAGCGGATCACAGTAGGAACACCTAGAAATACCCTCAGGGGGCTCAGCATTTAGTTGCTGGGTACAGGCTTGGCAACCCCGGGGTCCCTGAGATGGGGAGTGGGAAGCGCCACGAGTCCTCAATACCATAAGCTCTGAGCGTGCTTCAACGACCACCGTAAGGCGTGATGGTGGAACGTTGTATGGTACAGAGTCTGCGTAGGGAGTCAGTTGTTCTCTGCCACCTCTGAATTAGACATATGCGGTTGACCCATAGCTATCTCCTTCGCCGTGAGAACCCGCCCAAGAGTCACAGTGATGCAGGGCTGACGGTGGTACATCTTCTGAGGGACTGCCCCCTTTTAGCCCCCTTGCGGCAGTCCTTTAATTTACCAGCTGCACTTCCTTTATTTCTAGGTGATGATGCTTCTATAGCTGACTCAGTTTTACGTTTTATCCGTGCAGCTGGGTTTTATCACTCACTCTAGTGTGGGCGCTCTCGCATAATTTCTCAGGCTACACCCACTCCAGCAACTTTTAGTTGTGACGTGGATACCAAAATAGTGTCTTTTATGGTAACAAGTTGTGTTGGTACCTCTATCAACACTTTCCAGCCGGAGGTTCTTCGTTTGTAGTTGAGTGGTTGACCTTTTACCTGCTCCATCAACCACTGTAGTCTGATTTACTCTAGTCAACTATTTGCTCTGCTCCTTTTAAGTGTCCTCTATTTTGTGTTATTGCAGTGTTCATTTTAGCCCTGTACCCCTTGGCGTTTCCTCCCTCTGGTTGCAGAGGTTATGCTTTTACTGTATAGGCCTTTTACAGGTATGTCTGTTTGGGACAGGGGACTGATAACCTCAATGTTTAGCCCCGATCAGACCCCAAAACCAACCAATCAACACCTAGAAATGCACTGGACCAAAAACAGAATGCCAGTACCTGGATAGGTGCACTGGACTGAAGACAAAATAACAGCAGTCAGCCTGGCACACTGGATTGAAGAGGGGAATTTCTAAGGATGTTTCTACTGGAAATGGGTTGCAGGAACTGGCCATGGGTAGTGAAGTCTGTAGGTACTTGGTCCACTCAACCAGAAGTCTCAGGTAGTGCCTAATGAAGATAACATGTCACATTGTTGAAATGCTATGCATGAATGATACTGATATCTGACAGAATACCTGACACCTCAAGATGTCAATAGATCACTGGGAAAGACTGAGAATTCATCAGGGGCTTTGTTCTGAAAGCTTTGGCAGCTGAACATGTGGATTTTAATCCTTCCTTTATGAGAAGCAATTCTTTTGGTATAGCAGTAATGCTTCTGGGTCTCATATATCTATAAAATAAACTAACTTCTGCACACTCCTAATACAGTCATCAACCTGGATAACAGCCTCTGATGGATAGTGCATGCCTGACCCATTTAGGGGGATCATATGGCTCTCAAATGTATGACACAAGTCAAGGAATGTAGACTGGCTTGTCACAGAACCTCTGAAGCATCTAGTTCTAGCCTTCCCCTCAATTCAGGAACAGGAGATCATTATTAGTTCTGGAGGCACTGCTGAAGAGTGTGAACTTCAGTGAAATTCTGCAAGTAATGTTCATCTTCACTATCATCTCTGCCAGCCACTGAAATGTATCGAGTAACATGCAAAAGACTGCTTACAAAACTTCTGAAAGCAGTATTGAGTGAGTAATCTAGCATCATGCTACAGCCCTCCATATATCACACCTGCACAAATTGTGAGACAAGGTTAGATTTTTCTTCATCCACACAATAAGGCTGAAATGGGAAATACTCTCTTCCATGTTCTTTCTACTGGTTTTCAGAGGCCTGAAAAAGATATAGACCTGTCTCATCTTGGTATTTTTGTTTTTAAATACATATTACTCCTGGAAGTACAGTTTTTTATTTCATTACTCACCAGTACAAACTTGTTAAGGCATATAGCACAATGCACTCTTAGGAGCTGTCAGCTAAAGATGTTTCAAAAAATATTTTCAATTTAATTTCTGTATGGAAAGTAGAGTTGTGCCCAAAAAAGTGGTCATTGGATATTTCATCTGATAAGTTTGGTGTGATAATCAATTGATGAATACATATTGACAATGACTTCCCAACATGAAGAATCATCAGCATTTCCAGCAGCAGCTGAATGTAAGCAATATTTAATGTGCAGTGACAACCACAACAATGTTTATCACTAATAGTTAGTGCATGAACATACATTTAACATGGAAAAGGTAATGGCTGTGTCTCAGAATAATCACTTAGTACAGTAGACTATATCTGAGGCCATCTGTAGCTCCATTTTGATGCTATGATTACTTCTTAATGCTGTCCTAAAACTTGACAGAATTTGTGATCTCAGTATTGGCAAAAAATTTAAGTATTTTACAGTATATGCATCTATAGTAAGAAATAGTTTTTTTTACTTGTGTAATTACAACACATATAAATCATATTAAACTAAATTTATTTTTCTTTTCACAGCTTTTAAGTGATATATACTTTCTAGAGGGAATGAACAGTACAGTTTCATCCATGGCAACTAAAGCAGAATTCCCTATTTACTTCTACCGTTTCAGCTATGAAGGAACCTTATCACCTATTTCTGTCTTCACATATAATGGTGTAGCTGGTAAGAAATATTTTAAGTGATTCTTTTCTATTTATTCATAAACTATATTTCAATTTTTCTGTTATCACAAAATAATAATCTCTTCAGGTGGTAACATTTATATATAAATTTAGTTTTTCATTTCTTGGTGTTGTAAAAATCAATCATTGAAACTACTTTATTGTATTGCATTATACAACACTTCAAAAGCGACTGTACTGTTTCAAACAGTTTTTCATTTGCCCATCATGGACAATTCTTAAGAGGATTAATTAAAATTCAAATGGTTAGGAAACACGTAGAAGCATTTCTCATTATCAAATATGCCAGTCATTTTAGAAGCCACAAAAATACAAAAGTCGTAGATTACAAATGCTACTGATGAAAATTACTTCTTGAGGCTTTTAGTGATTGTAATCTTAACGTGACACCAAAAAATAGTACCCACCACATTTTTAACCATTAACATTCAATATTTAAAAATTCATTTTTCTCATTTTAATTATAGACTATATATACCCAGTTCTGAGATGCACTTTTTTCTGGTTTTTGGGATGAAAATCAAATGGAAGTTCTTACTACACCGACATGCTTTGCAGGCCAAAAATAATGGTCACAAAACTTCTGTGTTAGTAAAAATAAAAAAAGGCTAGAAGATGAGTCTACTCAATTCCCCTGGAGGCAGGTGTGTATGCAGGCCATACAACATCTGCAGTATAATGAAAATTATCAGAAATCAAAAGGTAATTGGCAGTAATTCCAAACAGGATGATGCCAATTCTGCAACCACTTGATGTCTGCTTGAGTAAACCATTTAAGGACAAGCTTAATTGGATGTACATGGGCTGGCTTTCAAAAAATGACTGATAACTGGTACAAGCAGGTTGTATAAAATGCACAAGTTTGTCACAAGTGTGCAACTAGACTGATGATGTGTGGAAGTGGGTGCCAAACCAAATTGTGCAAAAGGCATTTAAAAATGTTTGATATCAAATTCACTAGATGGTACTGAGGGTGATGCCCTGTCTGAAGAATTGAATTACAAAGGATTGAGTGATAGTGATTCAGAATTAACTAATTGATATTTTAATCATTCCATAAAATTTGTATTATGAATCTAATAAAATTTTGTCATTATTATATCTGCTTTTAATTACTAAGTTATTTTTATTCTTATTTTGTGGCCTTCACGAAAAATATACTATGAAAAGCTGTTTGACAAGCCTGTATTTATTATTTATGTCAACATGGCCAATGCTACAGCTTGGATGTTTTCCTACTAGTGACAAGAGATGGTTCCTATGAATTGTGAATCACATACTTTCTTCATCATAAGATTAATACAGATATAAACATTATGCTATGTATTCTTCTGTGTTATCTGTTACGTCATTAAAATCCTGTTCGTCTAAGAAACTGGAGTGGGACAATGGCAAACATGGAAGAATATGCATATCATGCTCTGTTTACATTCTTATGGTGAAAAGTGAAACAGTCAGAAATGAAGCACAGCAAGTGACTTCCATGACTATAAATTATATGCAGACAAGTTATGTGGTTTTTGAAAAAGGACGTGCCGGCCGCGGTGGTCTAGCGGTTCTAGGCGCTCATGGTCTAGCGGTTCTAGGCGCTCAGTCCAGAACTGCGCGACTGCTACGGTCGCAGGTTCGAATCCTGCCTCGGGCATGGACGTGTGTGATGTCCTTAGGTTGGTTAGGTTTAAGTAGTTCTAAGTTCTAGGGGACTGATGACCACAGATGTTAAGTCCCATAGTGCTCAGAGCCATTTGAAAGAGGACGTTAATCTACAAAAACCCTTTCCTAAGCTCCACTGTTAAGCTTATGATTTGAACCAAATTGCTGTAGCTGTATCTTAATCCAATCTGTCTAATTTGTATCTCATGTTAGCATGAAGCATCTTCATTGCAGTTTTGAAGTGTGGCCTAAAACTTTTTTCCTCCTTGAATTTGAGTCTCACTTTTTGGGTGCGGCTTAGATTTGTGTACTTTGTTTTTCTTGAATTTAGAGTCTCATTTTTTGGGTGCAGCTTATATTCAAGTAAATATGGTATACAGTAAAAAGCCAAAATGTGACAAGTGCCCACCATGAGATGAATGCTGCCTGATGGCATTGCAGGCAAGAAAAAAAATATAAGTAGAGTAGAGATGAATGAGAATTCATTCTAATGAAAATATGGGCCACAAATGGGGAAGTCCACTGACATAAGTGACTTTGACAAGAGGAAAACTATGCTCCAACAACAGGAAACAAGCATCTCAGAAACAACTAAGCTGACTGGCTGTTCACATGGTAGTTGCAAGCATCTAAGGAAAGTGGCTGAAGGAAAGTGAAACTGTGAGTAAATTACAAGGTTTTGGATGTCCATGACTCATCATAGAACTTAAATGTTTGAGGCTTGCCCACTCTGTAAATCAGAATAGACAGTGATCTGTAACAGATGTGACAACAGAGTATAATACTAGTGCAGGCACAAATACTTCAGAGCACACTGTTCATGCACATTGTTGAACATATGGCACAACAGCAGATGATCCCTGTGTTCCCATGTTGACATTAACAGTTACAATTACAGTGAGCACAGGATCAATGAAAACATTGCCAGGTCAGATGACTCATATTTGTTGTTACACCAGTCACTGATTGTGTTCAGATGTGCTGTCATCCAGGCAAATGGCTGCCAGAAACATGCACTGTACCATGGACCCAGACCAGTGGAGGGAGTATTAGGCTATGAGGGACATTCATATGGACTTCCATGTAACCTGTGGTTGAAATCTAAAGCACCAAAAGAGTTGTGAACAGTGTGAACATACTGAAGACCACTTGCAATGTGTAATGTGTGATGTCTTCCCTGACGACAATGACATCTTCCAACTGTCCATATCACAAGACCATAATCATGCTAAAGTAGTTTGATGAGCATGAGGGTGATATCACAACAAATTCATCTGATCTGAACCTGATGGAACACATCTGGGATGATATGAAGCACCAGCTCTGCACCCACGAACAACCAGTCCAAAATATATGGGAGCTGCTTGCCCTGTGCATTGATGTCTGATGCCACATACCTCTGTAAATCTACCAAGGACTTGTTGAATCCATGTCAGGCAGAATTACTGCTATACTGAGTACTAAAGGTGGGCCAACATGCTATTAAGCAGGCAGTCATAATGTTTTGGATCATCAGTGTATATCCTATACTATTTTAATTAACTCTGTTTCCTAGGTGAATACAATGTATGGCAAGAAATGAACAATGGTTCACAATAAATTGGCCTTGAAGGTCGGAAAAAAGAATGTTTTTCACAAGAACTTTTTGATTCTGAACTAAAATTATGTTGCCATATTTACATGTAAAGCTGGGTCTGAGGAACCAGTTTTTGAGAGTGTTTCTCAAATATGAAGTTTCCTTGTCTATAAGTGATATGAAAGTACTTAAAATTTAAAAAAAAATTGGAATCCAACTCTGATACAAAAATGGCAGTGAGTGAGAAGGAGGCTTTGCATATCATCAAAAAGGACTGTCATCATGTTTCTGTTGCAGCCAACATATGGAAAAAGTTAAAGAAATTGTGTTGTCTGATGACACTTAAGATTCAATTTTCGAGGAGTCACCTTGATTTTTCCCCAAAAATTTGGGTACTGGCAGCAAGGAATAAGATGAGTACTTTCATCAAGATGTCAGTGATATCAGGGCTGCAGAAATACTTATTTGATGTGAGATTACTGTTGGTAACATCACAGGGAAGCATAAAAAACAGTTCAGTTCATCAAAGAAAATACTTTATAAGATGATTTAAAGAGCTGAGAGAAAGGGAATATAAGACAATGAACACAAAATATATGTGTAATCAACCCTTTGTACAGGCTGAAAAATTACCTTTAATTCCAAAAATGATCTGCTAATTTTCTAGTCTGTAATGAAGTGACAGGGTGAAAAAAAACTGTATGTAACAGAAAAATTGGTGTCAGGTATGGATTTTGTGCCCAAAACACTGAGATTGCCTACCAAAATGTAATCAAAAAATATTTTGTCGCTGGCCTGTGTTTGCACTGATTGGGTCATGGGTAAACAAATTCTGTGAAATACAGAGAAAATTATTGACCAGGAAACAATAAGTTGGCCACAAGTTAAGATAGCATGTCTTGAAGTTTGTGATGCAATGATAAATATTCTACCACTCAGACTACAATGCAACACCTAGTGTGAAGAGCCATGTTAGGACAGTAATTATTATATTATCCTGGAAGTAATACAGACAGAGGCCCTTTATTTGACTTCTATTTCTTCTTATTATTGGCTTTGACTTTATTGCTACTCTTTATCAGTTGTGTTACTACTTTTTCATTCCTTTATCTCTTGACTATTTTCTTTATTTGCTACAAAGGCAAACCATTCAACTCAAACATGAGTCTTGAAACCACAGTAGTTTGTTAAACATCACTCTCACAGCTGGCATGCTCTTCACTCCAAACCAATGTTTTTTACTTCAAATTAATGTTTATACAGGGTGAACATTAATAAAACAACAAACTGTAGGGATGAATTTCTGACTGGGAATTGATAAAAAAAAAGATCCTATGAATATGGGTCCGGAATTAGTGTTATCATGGTAGATGGAATTAATGAATGAAAGTTCCTCTGAGCACATGCCATGTGTTCCTTGTGTGTTTCAGGCTGTGCATTGATGTAGCATACTGAAAGCTGCAGAATTGTCTGGTATTCATGTTGGGAACAAGCTAAGATGGTGTTTGTGTACTGCCAAGCAGATGGAAACGGTTGAGATGCAGCATGCCTATACCAAAACAAATACCCTCACAGACACCAACCACATCATACATTTCAAGCCATTTTTGGGTGTTCGTGTGATTATGGGTCTTTTCAGATAGATGACCGTACAGGAAGGCAGCAGACTGTGTATACACCTGATTTGGAGGACCGGGTTCTAAGAGATATTGATACAAACCCTAGCACAAGCCCCAGGCAAATGGCCCACCAACATGGTGTAAGCCAGAATACGATTATGTGTAGCCTGCATGGCAACCGCTACTATGCATATCACATGTAGTGAGAGGAAGAATCATCAGCAACCTCATTTCCCTCTATGGTTAGGATTTTGTCAGTGGTGTTCGCACCACACCATCACAATCAGAGGATTTCTGCCATCAGTCATGTGAAAGATTGCATTGCATCCAGTGGAGACCACTTTGAACATTTTCTGTGATGTGGATGTGATGCAACTCTGAACTGTGTACCATGAAGATCTGTTGTCATTGCATGCACAGTGTCCATTTCTGGACACATGATTGTGGGACCTTTTTTCCTCCATTTCCAGTCAGGAATCCATCCCTGCAGTTCATCAGTTTCATTAATGTTCACCCTGCACATACATTTAATTACCAAGGTGAAATTAGTGTTATGTGACACCAAAACAATCCTAGCATCAACCAGAAATCAAACCTAAAACTCTAGGGCTTGTAGTCTGGTGGGACTCTTGCACACCAAACCCTGAGACCACTTACCTTTTTCAGATAGTAACAAATGATACAGTGGTTTTAGAAATGTATTTCTAAGTGCTTCTGTTGAGAAGAAAATTAATGAGCAACCAGTAACAAGATATCCTACTGGTAGGTCAGTTCTGAGCTTGACTGGGGCCCATTTACTCCTCTCCTCTCCTCTTCCCCTCTCCATACTACATCTTCAGTTGTAAACAGAGCCAGTTTAAGGCTACCCTAAGAACCATAGTCGCAGTGGGCCCTGAGCTTGAAAGGGCTGCACCAGGAACCCAGTCAGAATTTGTTATTACTTAATGAATAGTCTGGTTTCCTTTTAAAAGGAAAAAAATTCTTCAGATTTAGAAATTAATAGGCTGCAGTCATACTTCTCCTGTTATTGAGAGCACCATCATTGCTGATTCCAGTTTTCTTTAAACTGGATAGCTTTGATGATACCCCCAGCTTATGCACAAATATGAGAAGAATTTGCTGTCACTACTGGTGCTGTATGCATTATTGCCTACAATGCTAGATAAAGTATGGCTTGTAGTCTGAGACTGGCAGGTAGCCTGCATTGACAGCCCTCAACCATTGCAAATAGTATGTGATTTGGTATTTCCAGAGCTAATCTGCAAGCCAGACAGGTTACAGGGCCCTAATGTTTTCAGCATATTGGTTCAGCAGCTGTCATGTGTGTGAAGAATGAATGGAGAGGGTGAGGGGTCATGCTATTGGAACCTATGATTTCTTTAATGCAAGAATATAAAATGAACTATAAGTAATTGTAGGGTGCCAAAAAAGAACATAGATGTGACATCCTAAAAGAGCAGTTGTGGCAAAAGGGTTTATTGAATACATTTTTAAACCAAACTGACAGTGTTTCTGTGAATGTACAGTGTGATGTGAAATTATAGCTAAAGCTTCATCAGTTAATAGCACTGAAGAATTTTATGTTTTGTGCAAGAGTGAACTAGTGGCTGATCACTGTTCCACTAGTGGAAATAGCCTGTGATAGCTTTACTGCAGAAGAAACCAGAGCTGACCAGCTTAGCAATTGGGGAACTTGGCCAGATATTATGAATGATAATTTTAGCATGTGTGCAATTAAGGAAGGTCTGTGAGGCATTAGTGAAAAAATGTAAAATTCCCTGTGGAAATAAGAAAAGGTGTTTTAATCTTTTTCATTGCTTCCAGATATTGTAAATGATAACTTTAGGATAAATGCAATTAAGGAAGGTCTCCAAGATATTTTTTCATTTCTTCCACCATCTTTCAAATGAGTTAAGCAAATGTAGCTTGTATATTCTTGAATGGAAGAAGCTGTGTATTGCTTTTGTTAAGTTGTTCAATTAGAGTGCTCACTCTCTCATAACAAATGCTTTAGAGAATGACAATACTTGATCAAATATTCTCGCTAACCACAAACTGCCCTGCAAACATATTATTGAAATGTGCAAGTGGAAAGAGCTTCCACAGAGAATCAAAAAGTCAAAATTAATGGATCAGACAGATCAACACAAACTGATTTGGAAGAAAAGAGGTGGTGATCAGTTTTGATAATGTTATTTTCAACAATGTTTCTGTGCTGAAAGAAATCTTTCATAAAGAGGTGAACATGAAATGTTTGGAAGTCCAAGTATGGAAACTTTTTAGGAGAAGTAGAATTAATGGCCAAGTATTAAATGATCATATTAATTGTGTAGCTAAACCTGGAAGATTGTTTACATACTTAAGAAAGGGCATACAAAATGAAATCATTCCCATAATTTATGATGAGACAGGATCTCTTATTAAGAATACCATACTCCAAAATTAATATTATTCAACAATATTGGACCATACTTCATATTTAAGACACAAGAAGCTATTAAGCATGGTTTTATGTGTGGTAGAAGTGTTTTCCAACCATTTACAACTGAAGAATATTTTTTGATTTTTGTAAGTGAGTCACACTACTGGAAAAAGTCTCGCAGAATTGCTGCTTCAGGTACTCCATAACCTTTTCAGGGACAATCTTCAGACAAGGCAGTAGCATGAATGGCAATAAGAGTGTTACTCAAGATTGAATCATCAAAGAAAATCCAAGAGCTAATTATATCTCCTGCTGTGGTTCATAGCTTGAACTTGGATGTTAGAGATGCCATTAATCATCTGTAATTGTGCTACTTTTTTGTTTCAGTTCAAAGAATGTTCACATTATTTTCTGCCTGTGTGAAGCACATAAACCTGAACCTGAAGCTGCTGTGAATTAAAAGATAGGAGGCTATGACAGAAAGTTTTTGGGCTGTGAGATCTGAGTTTACTAGGACTTGCATTAGTACAGTTAAATAACGCTTGCAAAAATGATCCAATGTGCTTCAGTGAAGTACCTAGTCTATTTAAAGAAGTAACAAAATTTAAGTTTTCCCTGTGTGTTTTGACATCGAATAGTGTCCTTTGCCTTGTCAGCAGAGTTTATAAAGCAATTCAGCAAGAAGGTATGCAGTTAGACACTACAATAAAATTAATACAATCAGCACCAAGTGATACTGAAGAATATAGAGCCAACAGTTTTGAAAAGGCTAAGATAGGAGCTGAGGAATCGGTTGCAGCTTTAGAAAATGTTGCTGAGTTAATAGAATCTACATCTGCAACTTTTAAAAGGCAGTTTTGTTATGAAAGTAAGGATCAGCCCACTCCAGGGGAGGAGAGCTGCTTCTATATTGTGGTAGACACCACTGTTATGTCTGTGAAGGAAAGGTTTCAGCTGCACGGTAACTGCTGTGACGTGTTCAATGTTATTTGTGACATTAAGATGTTCACAACAAAGAAATCTTGCAGATGCTTTGACAGACCATAAAAAGCAATCAAAAGATACAAATTCACAGGAACTTATAAATGAATGGGAAACATTGTCCACTATGCTTCCACAAGCTGCCAACAGATTTAGAAATACTTCAGTAGACATTTTCCCAAATGTAACAATTTGTTAAGAATATTTTTTTTGCAAGCCAGTGTTTGCAGCTGGTGCAGAACATAGCTTTTGAAAGTTAAAGATCATGAAAAATTGAGATCTTATAAGCAATGAACGGGTAATAAGTCATGACATAATAGAAGTGGAAAGATAGATTGCACATTCACTCAGCATGAAGTTAGTGTATGTTTTGCTCCTCAATAGCAAAAACAATTAACATTTAGCTGAGTCATTTTTAAAATTATGTTTGTAGAATTTAGTAGGCTTTACCCCATTTTATTTACCATTAGACACCCTCTATTAAACTGTGTGCCTAATTTTGCATGGTTGTCGTGGTGCACGTAAAAGTTATTACCACCTGATCAGCCAAGTGTAGCTCAGAGTTATTGCTACTTGTAATAATTCATGTTAAAGAGTGATAAAGGATCACAGAACAAAATTTAAGAATGCATATAAATAGAATTTATTTCTATGACAGCTCTCACTGGCTACTTGTTTTGGATGTAAAAACAGGTCAACATATCACATAATAAGGAAACCCACTGCTGAAATAGCCAGTTTTTGCTTCTTTAAAAATAAAAATTAAACTCAAATGCTAAAGTTCTACAGCCATTACAATATCTGTAGTAAACTGTGGTTCCCTCAATTTGTATGAAATATTGTAAGTAATTTTTTTTAATATATTACGGAATCAGCACATGTGCTTGCTGTTAAATTTGCTAGTTAAAGAAAAACATATTTGACACTATGATTCTTGATGTGTTTTATGAGAATTATTTTGCAAATGAGATGCAACAGTGAAGTTCTACTTCACAACATGTCATGACACAGAGGTGACTTTTCCAAATGAGAAACAAATTTTGACAGATGTAAGGAAAACTTTTCTGAAAGATTTGGAAAAATATTTAGTAATTTAATAAAGCAAACACAACCAAAATCAGTTCAGAATTGTTTTAGTATTACTGTAATGTTGAAAATGGCAAATGAATTGTTATATTCCTAATTCTCCAGCTCTATTTTGTGTTGGTTTCAGGTGCAGTTCAGTCATTTCAGGTGCATATACATACATATCTGGTGCATATTTTCCTTGTTTTAGTGTATATTTCCAGTATTATTGTCCATATTTAATGCATAAATGCATACATTTAACACAAAACAATCAACTGGCAATCTAGCTTGAGTGACAGCACTGTTGTGTCCACTTTAAAAAAAATAGAAGACAAGTGGAGATACTATGAAACTTACATTACCCAGTATTATTAGAACTTGAACTTCACGTGCTACACACTCCACATAAAAAATAACTGAATTAAAATTTGTTTTTGCCAATGAGTCCTGAGATCATGTAAAGTCATGGGTAAGCTGGTACTTAATAAACTGCTTTCATCCTTCTACTTCAAACCATTCAAAAACATACAACTATTTCTGAACCTCTCTGAAAAAATGTGGGAGCCTCCATGTTGATACTTTCTAGTACTGAAAGCATCAATAACAGAAATATTTAAACAGCATCCCAACTCTAATAATGCTGTCATCGCTGATATTTGTGTGGTATTAATTTTTAAAACCACCTTAGTCTCTTCGTAATACATGTGCTGATTGAAGAATTTGGATTCTACAAATGTAGCATATGCCAACAGTGCTCCATCTGGTTATAATTGCACCAGATTTATTGTCAAAAACAGGAATAATAATGTTATCCATTAAAGTACTTTGTACTTTTTTCATTCTCACCAGATATCTAGGACACCAAAAATACTGTATTATCCCAAACCTAAACAGATACAATACACATTATGTACAGAAATTTATCAAAGAACTGTTTTGAAGGACAGTACTGTCATAATATGATACTTACATTCTCTGTTTGTCCAGACTGTTCATGTTTCATTATAGTTTTCTTCAGGCTCCATTTCTCTAAATTTTAAGGAGGACTTTGGGTTGAGGTACAGCAATCACATATGAAATTAAAACTGACTTCACATCAAGTTTGAATGTGACTGTTTTATTACAATCATAGAGAAATACATTTGTTTTTGTAACCACATCTCAACTCACTTGTCTCTGACTTCTTTGTTCATCTACAACCTGATAAAGCCTACAAACGACTGGTTACCATGAGATCTTTCTAAGGACTAATGTGGTGTCTGTTCTGCAGAAACATGCTAATTGGAACTGCAGTCACAGCTGACATAAACAGTGCTAATCATTTGCCAACTCACACATGCAGATTTACCATTACACTAAATTTTGGCAGTGATGTGGCACACAGTGGCCTGCATGAGACAAAGCAGGCAGGCAGTGCGAGCTGGATAACACATGACACATGTCTCTGATATTTCTCACTGCAGGCCATATGGGTCTAGTTAACACAGCTCCCCACAAACACACATACAAAGTCTTACTACTTGGTTAATTTTGTGGTGTCTTTCATCAGTACACAAAAGAGACAGTGCTACACAGGCCACTCTGGAAACCATCCATTTGATGACACGACCTTTATTCTGAATGGTTCACATGTTTGCACAATGTGCTTATCACTGGAGTGTGTACCCTCCAGGAGCAGTGATCAAGCCATAACACCAGTGCAGTGTCCTAGTACAGACATTAAAGACACAAGTTTGTTTGTAACACCTAGCAAGGCATGCCAAAATAAATGTTTAGTGCGTGGTTGGGGCAGTGCCAGCAGTTCACTGCATGTCTAGAACCATAAGTGGTGATGACATCACATCCCCATTTCACTCATGACCCCAATGTGCTTCTTTGATGTGTGTTGTGTTATTTCCATTGTGTGCTTATCCTTTGTATGAGAACTTCACTCTAAGCCAAGATGTTGAATTTAGAAGACTACAAAAGACTATAGAAGACCTGCTCACATGCAGCCGGAGATTGGAGAGTTTGTTACAGGTGCACTCTGCATGCACAGACTCAGTGCATCTGTAGACAGCTCAGGAAAATGTTGGCACACAAAGCCCCATCACACCGGCACCTCCTACTGCACTGGGCGGGTGCTGGTCTGGCTGCCTCCCTTTTGCCATTGTGACCCTGTCGTGTGGTTTAGTGAAGTGGAGGTGGTCTTCATGAGTAACAATGTAGCCTGTGACTTTGCAAAATTCACACATGTAGTGAGCCAGCTCAACCAAAACTACGTGGTCAAAGTATGAGATATAATCACCAGCCTGCCAATGCAGACCTCTTACAAATGACTCGAGGAAGAACTGATCCATCAGACCTCCTGATCCAAGGAACAACAGGTGGATCTCATCTGAGTGTGAGTTAACAAGCATTTCACTCACATTTAAATATATGGCCAAAAGAGTCATCCTTCAAGAATTGTGAAACAAACCCTGTCACACAGGACTGTGTGCCACAAAGAGCACAGATTCGCCACGAGATGGGGAAATTTACAGGAGTCTATTATGCTGAATGAGACCTAAGTGCTGTAGTGTGCGACTGAGACAGACGAGAACCTACAGTGTAGGGAAATCCCAATGAACCCACAGTAATTTTAATCTACCAACCTTCATAAATTTGCATGGCGGTCCCAATAAAACGTGAATATTGATCATATCTATAGTACTTTAGGGTTTACTGTTAAAGTGAAATTAACAAGTTTTGTTACAAAGACCCGAATGCTTAAATCTGAACACTTTGGTCAATCTTAATGAATGACATTTCATAGAGAAGTGCATCATTAAAATGACGGATGTTGTAAATATCAACTTTGTAACTTTATTTGTTTAAAAGATCTAATAAATTTAAATTATCAGTATTTTCAATTAAGCATCAGATCATCATTTCCTCCACAAAACACGTTGAACGGTGACAGAATGACACCTTATTGAATCATTAGGTAATAAAATTTTTGTTGTAAAGTTTAGTGTATAATACTTGCTTTTGTTATCAGAAAGCACATCGGTGCAAGGCTACTGGTCATGACATTCAAAGTTAAGAAGGAAATTATATTGGTTTTATGTAAAAGAATTTAATGTTTATTATGTGATGCATATTATTGTTACTTTATTTAGAACATGAAAGTGGTTAAGCATTGATTATTTAAATATGTTAAAATTTATAATAATGCAGAATAAGCTGTAGCCAATCAGATGGACAGCTTCAGGGAAGGGAACTGCGCTAGTCAGTTGAGCAACAATGTTCGTCATGTGGGGGATGTGGCCGGAGATGGGCAGAGGAACAGTGTTGGAAGACACAAAAACAGACTGTCTGTCTTTAGATAGCTAGGAAGTGAAACAACTTAGAAAATGTCGCATTGTGTGGTATCGCGGGACTTAGTAATTGACTGGTGAGCAGCTGTGCACCTTGGGTGAACTCTGACTTTTCACTTAGTTAATGAGGTGGAGTACTGGACTTTTAGTTCGTGATGAGATTGTGAATGATCAAACTCTGTCAAATGGGTATGTGCTGGAGTGTAACAGTAACTCTAAATATGACCACTTTCACTATTAGTTTGCTTTCTGAATAAACATTATTCCAACCAAATCACAACTGTGTGGCCTACATCATTTATGGGTCATTAATTTAGTTCCTGATATTATTATTATTATTATTATTACTGTTATTATATGTTACATTAACTTTGTATTTTGCAAACTTGCCATCAGCCAGACAATTTAACCAAAGGGTCACAAGTGTCTAATTTAGGGTCTGTAATGCAACATGTGTGGTTCAACCCCTAGACAAGTTTGAGCCAAGACGTTTTGACGAAGAGGAACTGCACGTGAGCCTGAACATCTCTAGGATGTTAGCTTGCATGAGGAACAATGGGCACACCAATTGCTGCACCAAGATAAATGTGGGGACTGAAGACCTTCCCAGTTCCTACATCACTTGGGGAGCCGGTACTGGATTCACTGTTATGCACTAACTGGGTGTGCAGCCTCCCCACTCAGGTGCAGGTGGTAATATCAGTGCAGACAGAGATGCAGCTGGATGCCATTGCAAACTTGGCCAACCATATGTAGGGCACAACGATGTCTAGCACCATGGCCATGGCAGCTTATGACACCATTCCAACTCCATGGTGGCATGCACCTCCTGTAGCCTCTGCCATGAACACAGAGTTGCACCAGCTAGTTCACAACTTGGGCACACAGGTGGCAGCTCTCCCCACACAGGTCAACCAGTTGGCACCTTCACAGGCAGAGGTCAGCAGGCACCGCAGTGGTAGCCAATTCAGCCACCACCAAACTGGCTTGCACAACTGGTAACACAGCTCCAGCTGTTCGAATGGTGCTCCACTGACAGCAGAGTGGCCGCCAAGTGACTTCTGCTGGTACCACACACACTTCAGCAAGAAGCGACAAAATGATGTCCTCCCTGCACATGCCAAAATGCCAGCTGCAACCAGGCCTAGATGCACCCAGCTGCAGTTCAGTATCCAGGCATCTTATAATAGCAGAATGGGCAGGCAATGTGAGGTACCTCTTTGATATGAGCTTGGACATCTCGATATTCCCCCATTTTTGCTAAGAGAATGCAAGCAGGCCTAGGCACTCTCTCTCACTGCAGTGAACAATTTGGCCATTAAAACTTATGGTACACACAACCACAATTTAGATCTAAAGGGCATTTACTGTGGCTAATCTCAGTGAGCCGGTCATGGGAGTGCATTTTATCTGCCATTACAGGCTGCTAGCTGACTTCACAAACGGCCTGCTCACTGACGCAACAACAAATTCAAAGATAGTGGAACAGAGCCAGCAGGACACATTCTACACTATAAAACTTGTGAAGGGCCCTGGACCTTACACTGACATTCTGGAAAAATTTCATGAACTCACCAACCCAGCTGGTGCACCGAATGACACCCAGCAATGGTGCACCACATAATAACCACACCCAGCCCATCCACATCGTACTGCCCACATCGACTAATGCTCAATAGAGTTTCAGTAGCAAAGGCTGAGTTCAAGGTCATGCTGCATCAAGGCATCGTTTGGCCATCAAGCAGCCCATGGTCATGTTTGTTGCATTTAGTTGTGAAAAAAGACAATTCATGGTACCCATGTGAGGACTATCACACCCTTAATACACAGACAGTGCCAGATTGATATCAGGTACCACACCTTCAAGATTTATATCCACACATTGGCAGGCTGTGTCATATTTAGTAAAACTGATTGCGCACAGGTGTACACACAAATTTCAGTGGTGCCCAAAGACATTTAGAAAATGGCCATTTGGGCTTTTGAAGAAAGTCTGTCTTTGACTTTTGGTCTCCAGCATCTGAGTGAAGCTAGAATTGTCATCAACACGGTGAAATGCACATTTGGTGTAACGGAAATAGTTCCTTGGCCATTTAATCACCCCCACTGTATCGATGCCACAATGCCACTATCGGAGAAGGTACAAGCGATTGTGAACATGCCATGTCTGTAGACAGAGTTATGCTGCTACCTCAGCATGTTGAAATTTTATCACTGCCATCTGCCCAATGCTGCCACCATGCAAGAACCTATGACAAGTCACTGCAAGGTCCCATCCTGAAAGGGAAGACTTCTGTGAATTGTATGGATGCACTGGAGCAGAGCTTTATGGAGTCAAAGTGGAAACTTGCAGAAGCGATGCTGCTCGTGCCCCCAGTACATAATGTGAACTTAGCCATAGTGGTGGACACTAGCCAGATCACCACCAGCATGGTGCTGTAACAGCATGTCGGTGGGAGCTGGCAGCCACTTGGTCTTTTCGTGAATAAAGTGTCAGAATCACAAAACGCTTGGAGCACTTACGACAGGGAGATGCTTTCAGTATACATGACAGTGAAATACTTCTGTCCATCAGTAGAAGCCCAGAAATTTGTCATTTTCACTGACCATAAACCAATAGCTCATGTGTTTCAAAATAATCACTCGAAGAGTTCACAGCACGAATCCAGCAAATACAATACGTCAAAATTTACATCAAGCATCCATCATTTTTCTGGGATAGATAGACAATATAGTGGCTAATTGCTTCTCCCAAGCTTGTGCCATTGTCTTGCCCCATGTGAACTTTGAGGATGTTGCCCAAGTACAGGAGAGTGGTGAAGAACTGCACAGTTTTCGTCATGACATCTCCAGTTGCCTGCAGCTGGAGCTAGTGCCTGTCTCTGGCTCTGCATGGGTGATTTGGTGCGACATTTCCACCAGCACACACCAACTGTTCCTTCTGGAGAAATTCTGGTGCACTGCCTTTGACCAAATCCATGGACTATCACACACTGGCACTGACACTACTGCCATGCTCATCTGGCCCAGGCTCTGGAAGAACTGCTGTGAATGGGCATGTACTTGCACCACATGCCAGCATGCCAAAGTCAGGAGACACAACCACACACCCATGGGTATCTTTTGCAATGTGACATGCCAATTTGCACATGCCCATGTGGACCTTGTCAGCCTGCTCTCTCTCTCCAAAGGCAAGCGGTATCTGCTGGCTATCATGGACTGTTTCACTCGCTGGCCAGATTCAACACCCATTGCCAACATCACTGCTGAGACTCACCACCACCCTCATTGACACTGGTGGCATGCTTCAGATGACAGTCACTTGACGACAGACTGTGTCTGCCAGTTTGGCTGCATGTTGTTCACACACATCACCAGACTGTGTGACATATGATTACACAGAACCATAAACTACTATCTGTCAAACGGCATGGTTGAATGGCTCTATAGGACTATGAAAGTTGCCCTCATGTGCCATGACACCACCTGGATGGAGGTTCTCCCACTGGTGATGCTGGGCCTGCAAGTAATGCCTCAGAAGATCTGACAACAGACAACATGCATTCTGCCAGTGGTCAGATGGAGCTTGCACCTGCAGCCACCAGTGATGCGCAGATGCGACCAGCTTTCATTGCACCACCACATGTTCTTCCCACCACCTCACCCTGGTAGCCAGAGCTGCCACCTGAACCGCACTCACCACAGGCACACAGGTCACCCCCACCACAGCTGACAACAGATTACATCACCCATTCCAACTGTCATGTCCACTTAAAGTGTCTGTGCAGTGTCATCAAAACACCACACCACACAAAGCAGCAAGCATATCCCTCATCTGTCTTATGTCACTAGAATCTGGCACCCCCCGCCTGCCCACTGCTGTCTGCTGTAGAGACTCTGTATCCACTGGCCACACCTGCAGCCAGTATCTCCAGTTGAGCTGCGGACACCATCTCGTGTGTCAACAGCTGCTTGTCTGTCATGGCTGCTGGACTCGTGTTAGCATCCCTGTGCCTCTACCACATCGAGCGTTGAGACCGGATTGGCATCCATGCTGGCTTTCATGCTCGTGTTCCCATCAAGCTCCAAACGTCACATCCATGCCATTGGGCACATCCGTCGCAGATCCAGGACGCACTTTCAATTCGCAGCAACACCGTACTCATGCAACCCCATACTTGCAAGTTTATGCTTATCTGTGCAATCTCTGTACCTCCACTGTCTAGAGTGTTGAGGCCGGATTGAGTGTAAAGCTGTGCTACCATGACTGAGTCCCTCAACAAAATTGTAGGACAGCACAACTCATGAACCTTAGAATTGCCATTCTAGATGTCATTCTGAACAATTCAAATAGTGAACTTCATTCTACTGTAGTGCATTAACTGTAGTACTAGTGAACAGTCTGTGTTGTTATTAAGCTACCATTGTGTCAGCCTTAGAGATGTCTTTCCAAGTGACCCACAACTATAAGCCTAGGCTGTGCATTGCTATTGATAGTTGTATCCAGCACTGGCTGCTGCTGCTGCCACTGCTGTCACTAGCCGACTGCATGGGGACACGTCCACCACTCGTACTGAGGTCAGCTTGCAGACTGAGTTTCATGCTTTCTCGCAGCTATGGACCTCCACTCTTAAAGGGCAGATCTGTGTGGTGGCTGTATCACAGAAAGACACAAATGGCAGAACTGTGGTCACTCCAGCATTCGCCAGCCCAAGCGCACAGTTTTACCATTAACTGAAATTTTGGCAACAGTGCAAAGTGCACCAGTCCACATGAGACAAAGCAGGCAGGCAGTGTGAGCTGGATACTGTGACACAACACACGTCTTCGATCTTTCTCACTGTGGACCACACGGGTGGAGTTAATGCAATTTCCCACAAATTTGTATGTGAAGTCTGGCTAATTTACTCACTTTGTGGTGTCTCTCATCCATCCATGAGAGACACGATGTTCCATGGGCCATGCTGGAAACTGACAGTTCAGTGATGTGACCTTTGCTTTGTGAAGTTCACAGAGTTGCACAAAGTGCTTATCACCAGATTGTGTACCCTCCAGGATTTGATGATCAAGCCATATCATCAGTGCAACATGCCAGTATGGACATTAAAAACATGAGGTTGTTTGTAACACCTAGTGAGACATGCCAAAATAAGTGTACGTCATTAACAAAACAGCCCTCATCAATTTCCCATCACCAAGCCTATTCATTGGACATAGTGCATGGCTGCAGCAGTACTGCTGGTTTGCTGCACACCTAGGACTGTAAGCGGCAATAACATCATGTCCCCACCTCACTAATACTTTTCAAACATGTGACTGACCACAATGGCATCAAAACAAAGAAAATTACACAAAAAGTGTCTTATTATAGTATATTGTTTCATGAGTTTTAAAAGTTTTGCTGATTTTCTACACTTATGTTTTATTATTTATTTTTTTATTTTTTGTTTTTCCCCAATAACTGACAGTTTTGAGATTGTGATTTTATAATACTTTTATTTAATTTTTATACTTATATTTTGACCATTCCTATCAACATTGTTGTGAAAGCCCATATAATATATGAATTTTAAATAAAAATAATATAAAACTATGTGACATAGTTTTTATCCAAAGCTTGTCTCAGTATGGTGCACACATCCTAGTCACAAAAACAGAACTTCTCACAAATATGTGTAATTACAACCATTTAATAGCTGTTAACTAATACAAGGGGTATGCAAGACTGAACTGGTCAAAATCATTACAGCCTCTTGCTCAATCATAATGCCACTAGTTAGAAAATAAATGTTACAAAGTAGAGCCATACCCACCTGCCACAAGCACTCCAATTGATCCCATTGATTAAATTTAGTAAAAATCTGAATGATCTTTGTATATAACACTCACAGGCATAAATCCAAATTATTATAGTAATTTCCAATTGCTAAGCGTCTGCTAAACTAAATTATCATATAAACATTTTCTGCTCATCTTCAAGGTGCCTCACATGGAGAAGATGGTGGTTACTTATTTACTATGGGAGAGACACCTCTAAACCTCAGTCCTGAATCTGATGAACATAAAGTTCGGAAAATGATAGTTAAAATGTGGACCAATTTCATGAAATCTGGGTGAGTATAATATTGAACATTTAATAATTACTTTCTTGGTTCTTCTATGGCTTACAAAAAATAAAACATACAAAAAATTAAATAAAGTTGATAAATAAAGAAATTATCACCTCCACCAATAAGTTGCTCATTTGTACTGCGAAACAAATTGAAACATGTTCTATATAAGTTTAGGTAACAATTTGAAGTGATGTTTACAGAAAATGTGATTATGATTTTGTAAAATCAAGACTCATTCAGTTACTATTAGAGAAAGTAATTCCCTCAACCCATAGTAAAAGTTTTGTGTTTGTATGAAAGCAGATATGTGACATGTAGAAATACTGGTAGCACTTGCAGACAAATCACTTTCTTCCAACCAGTGCCAATTTTCTCCACCACTTCATGAGGTAATGGGCAGGTTGTGGCGCCCTGAAAATATTCTGGTTTCGGAGTTGGCATGGCCGCTCGGCAGGCTATGTGGTGCCAGACATTGGGCAGAGCAAGAGGGGTATCCCCAGTGCATGGCCCAGGCTAACTGTTTGGCTGGGAATTCCATGCTGACGCATTGTCAAGGACTGTGCTTTGTGTCGATGAAGGAGATGTGTATGCCGGGAGTGCCAAAGATGGTGGACTTCATGAAACCATAATGGCAGACATTTCACAGTTCATGTAGAAATTAATAATAGCCAGAGAAATCATGATAACTTAAAAAGAAACATGTACATTACCATTATTTGCATGATTATTTTGATGGTGTAATCAGATTTAAATATATTTATTAGTTTAAAGTTTAGTATCTGACTGTAAATTATACAAGTAACACCCAGGAACGAATTTCCAAAATCTAAATGGTTCATCCGATTTTGTTGATTGGTGTGTCTTTAGAAAGCTATTAGTGTAAATCTAAATCGGTATGAATTACAGGCATGTAACTTGAATAGTATGTGAGTTATTGGAGATCAAAGTGGCCGATTACTATTAATCACTTCAAGTATAAGTGCTCCACAGTGACACGGAAAAATGGTAGCAGCATGCTTATAAATATATTTATTCGTCTATGTCTTTGTTTCTATCTGATATATACTATTCATGAAGAAATTGGTCAAATATTTACTCCGTTTTAGAAAACACGGACACATTAGGCTACTTGGTCTACTTTTGGTTTCTATTCCTATTTGTTTATGTATTTAATAATGTGTGTTAGAGAGCTTTTATGGTCTAGCTGTACAAATATTTATTTAGTTTCAAGTTATTTAAATGTAAATCCAGTATTTCATATGTGTTTCAATATGTTCGTGAATGTGCCTTGGCTTGGAGAAATGGTGGGAGGGCTCCAGCCAATCACAGCACACGTTAATGGGAAGACTGGATGGAAGTGGGGGAGGAGCATCGGGTCACAGAGGGGACACAGGAAGTGCTGGATGGGGAGGCATGACGAGCGGTCGCGGGAAATACTTGGAGAGCGGAGCAGTTTGTGCTTGGTCGTGGGAGATAGAAGTATTTCGTAGTGCCAACTTGTGCACTAGTGAGATTTCTGTGGCTTCTGCAGTGAAGATGTAGTATGCGTTTAGAAGTGAATATCTTGCAAGCTACGTTGTTGCTCATAACTAATTACATGAAGTAGGAATTTATTGTTTCCCTGTTATTCAACTTACATTTTATTTAAATGCTGGACCATCAACACCAATAAGTGTTTTACAGTAATAAATGGCATTCTTAAAGGTACTTCTGCTATTGTACTCATCATTTAAAGTCATTAAAATAGTACCTGCAGATTTTATTTAATTGGAATCTTTCGTTTTTGAATTTCTATGTCACATTCAAAATTCGCAATTGCCGAGTAATAGGAACCTTCGACTAGTCGATTCATGTGTATATTCATATTGTATATGAATATAATAGAGGGAAACATTCCACGTGGGAAAAATATATCTAAAAAGAAAGATGATGAAACTTACCAAACAAAAGCGCTGGCAGGTCGATAGACACACAAACAAACACAAACATACACACAAAATTCTAGCTTTCGCAACCAATGGTTGCCTCGTCAGGAAAGAGGGAAGGAGAAGGAAAGACAAAAGGATATGGGTTTTAAGGGAGAGGGTAAGGAGTCATTCCAATCCCGGGAGCGGAAAGACTTACCTTAGGGGGAAAAAAGGACAGGTATACACTCGCACACACACACATATCCATTCACACATACACAGACACAAGCAGACATTTGTCTGCTTGTCTGCTTGTGTCTGTGTATGTGTGAATGGATATGTGTGTGTGTGCGAGTGTATACCTGTCCTTTTTTCCCCCTAAGGTAAGTCTTTCCGCTCCCGGGATTGGAATGACTCCTTACCCTCTCCCTTAAAACCCATATCCTTTTGTCTTTCCTTCTCCTTCCCTCTTTCCTGACGAGGCAACCATTGGTTGCGAAAGCTAGAATTTTGTGTGTATGTTTGTGTTTGTTTGTGTGTCTATCGACCTGCCAGCGCTTTTGTTTGGTAAGATTCATATTGTATACTGTAGACTCAGCAGTATATGGCTTGTAATGCAGCAACTATGCACCCCTGCCCCTAGACAACAAAACCACCCAAAACTTTTAATATTTCAACTCTGAGTCTGAGGGTACGTAGTTGAGGGCCACCTCATTTTTTTTTTAATTTTGAAAGCCTGCAACTAGCAGCATCAGTAAAAATTTTGTACATATCATGTTCTAACAATTGAAGTCTCTGACATATGCCTGAGGGCAGACATTGAAGCAATTCAAAGAGGCCCTGGTTGGCAATATATCCCATACAAAAATTGATAAAAGAGAATAAAGGTGGCACTGTTCTTACAAAAACATATTGGCAAAATTTTGGAATACGAGGTAGGCAGTGAAAAAATTGTGCTGCATCATCATATATCTCACAAAGGAACATGAATGCAAGTTAATGTTCCTATATTATCTTTTTTGTTACTGACTTATTGAACAAAGTATATAGAATTAAATTTGTTCAGTGTCACTTGCATGATTCAATAAAATTCTTCTGAATGTGTGACTGTGCCATGATGCAAAATAAAGTAACCAATAGTGTACTACTGTTGCAGGCAGCATTTATCAGTGTAGTGTATCACTGCAGCTGTATGTGCTACTTGGTCTCTAAACATCTATTTATCACATACAGCACAACACATATAATCACTTGATGGAGACTGTTTGTAACAGTTGCCAAAATATTGGCTGTTATATTTTACACCATGAGACAGTCACACAACTAACAGAATATTATTGTATCCAACTCTGAAAGGCTACTCACCATTTTAGATTTAAACTATTACACTGTTTGATACCCACACAATACTCTGTAAATACATTTCATTCATATTAATCTAATATTATGTGCCCAAAGCAAAAAAGTTTAAAAAGTCTGTACACATTAAGTATCCAGAAACTTGACAAAAATACTTTTTTGCAGTTTCTGTTCTTCTCCCACACATTATCTACTGCTACTCAGTGCCTCAGCACAGCTAACAAGTTTATGTTAAGGGAAATGCTTTAGCCTATTTTGGAAATGTACTTCGTTCACCTTACGCACTAGTTCCTTAAGCTGCATTATTCTCCACTGTTTATGCTTGATAAGTTGCTTTTATTTTACCATTACTAGTCTGAAAAAATAAAACTGGGATACACATGTCACTAACATTAGTATAACATTATAAATGTTTAATACTTGGTTTTAATTTTCGTTTCATGATTTTCAGTGTACCAACTGAAGAGCCTTATGATGATGACCTCAACATTATCTGGCCAAAGTATACACTTAAAGAACATGAGTTTTTGGATATAAATGTGAAATCATCCATACAGAGGGAACTGGAACCAAAACGTCTTGGTTTCTGGAGAGGGATATTCCCATCTTCATGAAAAGTTGTGGAACTGAAAACCCAAGCTAAAGCATGTGTTTGAAGACAGTATTGCATCTAATAAAACTTTTGGTGCAGAAGTGAAAGTTAATCTGTTTTTCCCAATGTCTTTTAAAATCAGAGATGATAATTTGTATTACAACCATTTTTACCCTTTCACTGTATTGTGGGTGGGATACTTTAAGTGCAACCTTCACACAGACTGCTAACATTCTGCTACAGGAAATTTGTTGGAAATGTTAAAGAAACACTCACATATTGATTTTCAGACACTGTTTATGGACATCTAAATTATTTCCTCTCAAGAAAATTCTGGTATATAGAACTGCAGTAGTTGACACTTTTCCAACATAAATTTTAAAATGTTGATATTTATTAATGTATATTAATTCTAATTGTGGAGCATTGTTTGATCAAATATCTTTCAAACAAGATTGAAATTCATTTTAATATCATTACCTAGTGCAGGAACTGAAATACACATTCCACTGAACAGCTAGAGACAATTACGAAAAGGTCACAGTGGAAAGATTGTATGTGGTACACTGATGCCTCAAAAATGAGCACCAATGGATGTTTAAAATATGAAGCCAGGAAAGTTAGAAGGAAAAAAATATGTATTGTATTGTTCTGTTGAACCTCATCATCATTTTTGTACGTAGTTACAGACTGGTATAGAACAAGTCAGTATTACGAGAAGATCAGATGTGACAATTAATGTGATGAACATCAACAGTACAATTATTACAAATATACAAGAGTTTACATACAAAGAAACCTGCAAGCAAATTATTACTTTCACATAACTGTACTTAGTTTTCTTTTACAATTGAGAATGTGATTAAACCTCAATAAAGGTAAATGCATGGATACTCTTAATAAGACCACAAAAAAGCAATAGGATGTTTACTATTCTTACGGAAGCATGTGATCATAGTTTACATCATCATATCTTTTTGCACAAAAGACAGAAATGCACAATACATCATTGTCATCAGCTTATGAATTTATAACAATTGATCTAGTTTTAAAATGTTTACAACTTATGCAGTAAGTTTGTGACCATAGTTTACAATTACAGCTTTTTGTGTAAAAGACACAAAGTTGAAAATTAAAAGATATTACAATTTATGACATCAAGATGAAAATGTGTTGTATGACGTCCTAGTTCTTCAAGCTAACATTTATTTATTTATACTGTAAGAACAAGTACTGAGGAGATAGATATGTACAGGTCCTAGAATTTTGCTGTCTGTTTTTACTGCTTCACAATTAACACAGTCTATACAAATTTTTCACTATTGCTATTCAGTACAATAATAATGTATACAGTTAGGTTTTAACCTGATAGCAACACTATAACACTTCTGCAGTAGGTAAGTATGTACAACTGCTTTAACTGCTGAGATATTTTTCATCATATTGATGTTACAGGGTAGTTTGTTGTATACAGCTTGTTTCCTACTTGGAATGGTCCATTTTGTTTCAGTGTTATATTTAAATAATGAAGATGTATAGCCTGGTTTCTTCTTGTGTTATGCAAGTGAATATCATGGTTTCTAACTACAAGTTGGTTATTATGATCTAATTTTTTCCTTAGAAAAGTATTACTTAGAAAATATATAAACAAGATGAAGTACAGTCGTATTTACCCATTCAAACACTCCCTCGGTAGCAGCAACTCTGTCAAATCTGGCTGAAAAGTGATTGTCACAAGTAGGCTATTTTAAAATGATGTGGTCCACACCAGATTTACAGTCCAAATACATTAATTGCACTTCAGTATGAGATAGCCTACAGTTGTGGCCAGATCGAGTCTCTTCTGTTATAATTTATACACCGATAAACAGATAGCCACATACTATACTAGACTCAGTTGATGTTTTAAAATGTGATTGTTTGATTACAGTAACCCAACATTGAAGTGGCGTATGTTTAGGTGTGGCAGATATTTAATTAAATCAGTCACTAATTAATGTTCTCAAACTATTGTTCTTGAAATCTAACTATCAAACGAGCCCAAAACTAATGTTCAAAATGAGTATAATTTTGAAATAACACACTACACAGTCTGGTCCTATTGTCACAGTAAGCATTTTTGAAGATTAACACAGCTCATGAAATTAATTATGAGTTCATGCTTAATCATTGCTAACTCAGCTACAGTACAGTTTTGGACACAGATCTTATTTGCTTCACAACTTCCACAGACCGACTGAAATGGCTCCCAGCAGCCTCTCTTTTTTTAAGTTTACAGTAATTAACACTATCTCAAATATTGTTGTCCACTATCTTTTTGACAACTTACAATTAGACATTTTCATTCCTGGTTAACTCAACAGTGGAGAAAGATTCTGCCGCATGTGAACTTTTAGATACTATACGTAATACAATACTTGTAATAACTGCTATTAAATTATGCCATCTAGTTTGCCAAAATATGGTTTTACATTTCAGTAACAATGTTTTTATGAAATGTTGTAATTACTCTGAAACTAAATGAGTTACTAACACATTTTAAACATTAGATGTCTAAATATTTCAATTATTTATATATACTTTTGGTCTACTTAACCTGAAAGCAAGTAATTGGGTATAAGTTTACGTAAGAACAATGATAACAAAGTTTGCAATTACTGGTGTTTGTAATCAGCAGTTTTTGGTACACTAATCACACTTATGAACTACAGTTAATCAAAAGAATGTAATGGATAATAAATTTGGACAAGCCCTGTATTAATGTTCAAAATTTCTGGTACTGCCATATAATCTCTGGGAGGAAAAATCATAATGGGGCAGGGAGGCTGGGAATCCACCTGTTTTGTTACAAAAGCAATGGAAGATCTTTAAGTTATTTTAATAAAGGCTTTCACAAGCTTCTGGTAGATGCTATTTCCATGGTTCATACAATTCTCTTTTTGGCTGTGAAACATCTCTTTCTGGCACTTGAGTTTCCACAGAAGATTGTTGTATTGCTGTAGGGGATCTGCTTTGGCAAAGTACATATTTTTTAATTGTTCACTCATATGTGCAGCTTGAAAGAGTACTAGAAAAAATGCAGTAACAGATGATGTTCAGTTTATTGGTTATATATTTTTATTGTTCTCAGATCCTCCTGGATTCATTTTCCAAGAAATGTTAAAGCATTTACATTATCCACATTTCTGGTGAATAACTCTACAGTTGGTGCTAACAGATGCTTATTCTGTAATGTGTGTAGATTCATAGTAACTGGTTTTGGAGTTTTAATATTAGATTGTTTGCAGTAAACCACTTTGTAAGATCTGAGGTACATATTTCGATTTCATTCTGCAACTCTTGTTCGGTCATTCCTTTGACTAACACATCTGTGTCATCAACAGATTTAATAAACTTCTGATGTGGGTTGATTGGTTTTGGGTCATTTTCATAGAGCAAAAACAAAACTGGTCTCAGAATTGAGCCTTCTGGTACACCATGCTTAATACACAGTTTTCCTGAGTGACAGGTCTTCATTTTATTCCCTTTTTGGAATGCAAGGTCAAGTATTTGCTCTCTACACACTCCAGTTTCATAAGATGTTGTGGCTTATGACATCAGATGACTCTGAGAGATCTAGAAAAATTGTGGAAACATGCTCCTTATGGTCAATTGCATTTAAAGCTTCATTCAGAAATGCAAAAATGGCAGTCTCAGGAGATCTGGGTTTATGAAAACCTTGCTGACGGTCTGTGAAATTGTTGTTTTTTCTATAAAGTTTATTAATCTCTTATAGTAGATTTTCTCCATTATTTTGGATAACCCAGATAGGAGTGAAGTGGGGCTATAGTTGGATTCATCTGTTTTTATCCCTTTCCTGTCGAGATATTTTACTTTGGCTGCTGACCATTTTTTTTGGGAATGTGTCATTTGAGGGCGAGCAGTTGCAGATATCGACTAGAGGCTTGTCTATGAAGCGAGCACATTTCATAATTATAGAGTCTGTTACTTGTGTTCTGATTTGAGTCCTTTAATAGTTTCTAGCATTTCCTTCTCACTAGTCAGGTATAGGAAGAGTGTCTTATCATTAGACCTACATTTGAACTGATTCATTCCTGCACACTGCGAGTTTTGCTGTACGAGGTTTCCTGCTACCTGTGTGAAGTATGAATTAAATTTATTTGCAATTTTTTCTGGATGTTCTGCTGCTGCTTTCTCTCCTTGCAATATTCTAAACGACTTTTATTTTCAGAGTTTTTATGTATCTGTATTTTGCTTTTGTTTTTGCCTTCATCTATTATGAAGACACAAAGAAGGTACTGGTTCTAAATTTTTTACTGATACTGGTTAATGTAAAATAAGACATCAAGGAAGAAAAAAAAGAAAAATGAGTCAAGTGATATATTTAATATTATTTGTCATCTAGTTACCAATGAAAAATTGTCTAAGCTGCAAATGAAATATATCAAAGAACGTAAAAATTTTCTCTCATTTGCAAGATAATACCAATGAATACAAATATGAAATAAAAAAGTAGAGACCCTGTTCTTAGTACAGCTTACTGGAAGGCTAAAAATGGTTGTGAGCTATATTTATTAAAACTCATTTCACAGTGATCTATACAGTTGTAGGTATTTAAACTGAGCATATACAATTGCAGGACTCAGAGTCAGAGTAGAAGTTAGCAGTGCTTTGATCTTAATAAATATTGTCCTCAGATGGATTTGCAGTTTGGGTTATGTAACAGGCATACAATCACAATTAACCATAATAACGTCAGTGAAAGTGCAGCAGCAAAAAATGCCATGTACAGGAAGGTGTACATAAATGAATGATGAACACTAAGTTCACTTAACGAAAGTTAAGTCAGCACTTGCACATACAAGAGCGTGGGGCAAACTTCCTCAGGGCAGAACACGTACGGTATATATACAGCTACAAAACATTCCAGTACAATGATTCTTGACATTTGTGGATACTTCTAGAATGTACTCAAACCGAAGACAGAAATTAATTAAACTGTTTCAGTTCAGGTCAGTTTTGAACTCGTGACCCTCCATGCTACCATCTAGCATCATAACCACTACATTACAGTGATTGCACTACTCAGCTTCTTCTGCATCATTGCACCCTCCTTAATAGAACATCGTCTCGGTGTTATGTCCTCTTAGTCCATGAACGAGTCATCGGTTCTGCATACTCAAACTCCTGATGACCTGATGCTTGCCCTGGCGGTGATTTTCTTAGAACTTCTTTTGCTGCTACGCTCTTAGTCACCTTTCTGCTTGTTGCCTTGTGCTGGAGCTTCAAATTTACCCTGGGTTGCAGGATCCTTAAAGGGCTTTATTTGAAGGACATGGACTGTATCTCTGATCTTTCGTCATCTTGTGTTGGGGTCAAAATCTTCAACTTCACAAGTAACATGAGACAACTGTCTTACAGCCTTATAACATCCAAAGTAGCGCATGAGGAGCTTCTCAGAGGGACCAACCTTCTGAACAGGAATGAAGATCCTGACAATGTCTCCAGGCTGGTAGACAATAGGGCAGTGGCTTGCTTCATACCTTTGGCGATGGTTTTTTTGAGCCTGCACCATGCGATTCGAGCTAACTGCGAAGCTCCCTAAGCTCTGGTTAACACCTGGCTGATGTAGTCGTCATCCATGTCATCAGGATTTAACGGAAACACACTGTCTATCGTCATCATCGCCTCAAGCCCATGCACCAGGAAATATGGTGTAAATCCTGTGGTGTCTTGTTTAGCAGTGTTGTAGGCAAACATCACAAAAGATAGCACCTCATCCCAGTTGCTCTGCTCAACATTGACGAACATTGATAGCATGTCGGCCAAGGTCTTATTAAGGCATTCAGTAAGCCCGTTAGTTTGTGGATGGTAGGCAGTCATCATGTGATGAGTAATGTTGCACCGATGGTTTATCTCTCACAAGATTCAATTGAAAAACTTTCGCCGGCCGAAGTGGCCGTGCGGTTAAAGGCGCTGCAGTCTGGAACCGCAAGACTGCTACGGTCGCAGGTTCGAATCCTGCTTCAGGCATGGATGTTTGTGATGTCCTTAGATTAGTTAGGTTTAACTAGTTCTAAGTTCTAGGGGACTAATGACCTCAGCAGTTGAGTCCCATAGTGCTCAGAGCCATTTTTGAAAAACTTTCACTCAATCCATAATTAATGACCTTGGGGCACTGTGTTTTAATACAATGTCTCCTACGATAAATTTGGCTACCTCGAATGCTTCAGCTGTTTTCTCGGCTTTTGTAATGGCATAGTGTGTCGGATAATTAGTCCAAACAAATAACACTGTTCTACAAAAAAAAACCTTTTTTTTCTATTTCTGATAAAAAGTAATGTGATCCTAGTTGTCATTTGAGTGCTGAATTGAAAACTGTTTTTGGTTTTTTTTCTGTCAGGGATAGTTTATGAGTAATCGCAATTTTATTTCTCTTTTCAGTTTCTGATGTAGTGCAGCAAACGTGAGGTGAAATTCGACAAACAAATGCACATCTTTATGATGTTATAAGTTCATCACATTAATTGAGGGTGCGATCTAACATATAACACAGTAACCTTTGTGTATACACTTTGAAGCATTTATTTGACATGAGAAATTACAGAAAATTGACAAACAATGAGCCACTGCCTTGTAATGCACATCACTTTTTTCTCTTGTATTGTGAATCTCTCTTCTCTCGAATGATATTCCAGCAATAATCTGCTAACATAGAAGGTACCCACTTCCCTTCATAGTGCCTTTCTATGGTGGAAATGTCTTTATGGAATCTTTCCGCATGTTCATCCGATACGTCACTACAACTCTCTGTGAAGTAGTCCAGATGAGAGTCCATCATATGTACCTTTCAAAGACATATTGCACCCCAAATCCTGATATGCTTTGATCATATCCTTCACCATTGCTTTGTAGTTAGTAGCTCTTCTTCTTCCGAGGAAGTTTTCCGACATCATCTTGAAACAGTCCCATGCGGTTTTTTCTTTATCAGTTAAACATGCTTCAAAATTTGCATCTTTCTGCAGCTCTCTGATTTCTGGGTCCACAAATACGCCTTCCTTTATTTTTGCAGCTGAACGACGGGATAATTTGGTAGCTAGATATGCAAACCCACAGCCTGTTGGATCCATGGCCTTCACGAATTGTTTCATCAGGCCAAGTTTGACGTGAAGCGGTGGAAGTAGTATATATTCAGGAGCTACCAGACTTTCACGTTGTACATTCTTTTCGCCAACTTTCCCTCTTCGCCTAGGCCATTTCTTTTTCACGTAGTGAGAATTTTGGTCTCGACTATCCCACTCGCAAAGAAAACAGGCATACTTTGTGTAGCCTTGTTGCATTCCGAGTTCCATAGCAATTACCTTGAAATCTGCACATATTTTCCATTTGTGTTCATTGTGTTTTAATGAATTTAGCATCCTTTGTACGAATTCGTAATTCTCTTTTGTCAAACTAGCGTAAGATACTGGAACAGAGGGCATTTTATTTCCGTTATGGAGCAAAACACCCTTCAGACTTGTTTTCGATGCATCTATTAAAAGTCTCCACTCCAGTGAAATATAAGTGAAGTTCAGCACTTTCATCAGGCCAGCAACGTCATTGCAAAATGTCAGTGCTTCGTCACTTGAAAAATAAGAAATAAAGGCATGTTCTCTGTGCCTGAACACACTGATTTTAGTACTTTGGTGCAGTAGATTATACTCTTGTAATCTTGAACCAAGCAGCTGCGCCTTTTGTTTACTTAGTCCTAGATCACGTACTAAATCATTTAAATCTGCCTGTGTTAACAAATGTGGCGATGACTCACTTGTGCAGTGATATAAAGAATCATCATCTGTGATTTCTTCAGTACTACTTATTTCACTGTCACTCAGAATTTGACCTCGAGCTCTTGAAGGTACTGGAAGGTTGTCGGAATGCTGAACTGGCATTCTCGCTGAAGGCAGATCTGGGTAAACAATGTGCCTCTTCGACTTTTTGCTTGTAAAACCCTGAATTTTTGTTAGACAGAAATAACAATCAGTAGCATGGTCCTTAGGCTCCCTCCACACCATGGGAACAGCAAACAACGCCACATTCTCTTTACCTTTCCACCACTGAATTAGTTTGCAGTAACATGTAGCACAACAGAAATGTGGTGCCCATTCTTTATCTTGGTCTCCTACCTCTACTCCAAAGTAATGTTTGTATGCTTTCTTTATGACTGAAGAAATTTTCTTCCTATTTCTGGCAAAAGTGAACTTCCCACAGATGTAGCAGAAGTTTTCCGGCTTATATCGACATCCACGATGACGTGGCATTTCTGCAAATTTAAAAATACCACTTTGGTAATACACCTGTATTAAATTAATAGTAGGGAACTAGAGGAACGCTGATGTGTAAAAACAAGCAGTCGTTTTACCTTCAGCACCAGGCTCAATCAGTATACACACAGGAACTAAAAAATTCAACCGTGCTCGGAAATATGACAGACAGTTACTTGTCAGCCAAAACACCCACTTGTTAAGACTGACACAAATTGCGGCTAACACCACTGTTGTAAACTCGATGCAGCTGCCCCTAGGAGGCGTGAAGCTTTACTGCCGAGGCAGCGACCGGCTGTCGCCGTTCGAGTTAATGAGATGTTTCAGGTGGTCTTAATGACATAGGTGTGGCAGCGGTAACCTAATGATGTCTGATTCTTCCCACAAGAAATTATCACGTTCTATCACTACTGGATGCGGCAACATAACCGTATTTCTCTATAACGTCTCTGTGTTTGCCATGAATTGTGAATATACATACATATATATATATATATATATATATGTATTACATAAAAAGTAACCCTGACAACGATATTTTGTTTACATATTTGAATTTCCCACGGTAAAATGGTCTAGAAGCACATACTTTAATATCAGAAATAGAACCCATGTCCAACAGTGTAATCCATCCATTGCCACTAACAGATGTTGGAAATCATCCGAGGTCAGTCCCAACATGCTGGAAAGGCGTTTCGGCTGGTGGAATTGGTATGAGTCAGCCAGGTGGTTTCTGAGGAACTGCCTTTCACCTCTGGCACTCTCGACAGTGTGACATATAGTGATGGACATTCCTATATAAACCTGGCCAGAAAAATCTCTTGCGGATCCTATCGTATGTCTTAATAAATCCTAACTGTCCAGCCTGAGGTGTGTCATGGAATTTCTGTAGAACATCTAAGCACATGTGTTTAAGAATTACTGGTAGCCACCTCTTTCCAAACGGATTAGTTTTTTTGCAAAGTAAATCATTAACTACCTTAAATTGTACTTTCACATCCTCTGACTGATTTAAGGCAAGCATAATTTGATATATCTTGGTGTCCTCCTCCTGCTCAGCAGAGAGATCCTGGAGTGGAGCGAGACAGTCACTATCTTCATCAAAGTCTTGATGGTCTTGCACAGGGTTTCTTGAGAGACAGTCGGCATCTTGGTGTTTTCTTCTACTTTTGTACAATATGGTAATGTCATACTCTTGAAGACGTATTGCCCACCTCGTGAGTCGTCCTGTTGGATCCTGAAGACCTGTCAACCAACAAAGTGAATGATGGTCTGTAACAACTGTGAATGGCCTTCCATAGAGATACTGTCGAAATTTGCACATGGCCCAGATCAAAGCAAGACATTCTCTTTCTGTAGTTGAGTAGTTTCTCCTGGCTTTTGTAAGTGTCCTAGAAGCATAGGCTATAACCTTCTCTTTTCCATCTGAAATCTGCACCAGAACAGCTCTGATCCCATACCCACTAGCATCTGTGTGTAGTTCTGTAGGTGTTCTCTCATCATACAGACCAAGTACAGGGTCGGTCATCAGAGCTTTTCGCAGCACGTCAAAAGAATCTTGTTGAGCACCACCCTAGATGAATTTAGCATTGGCATTTAACAACTCTTGGAGTGGGCTGGCTTTGATACAAAAGTCTTCGATGTAATGACAGTAATACGAACACAATCCAAGGAAACTTCTCACGTCTCTAATACTTTTAGGAATAGGAAATTCCGTTATAGCTCTCACCTTTTCTGGTTCTCACCGCACACCTTCGTTTGACACAAGGTGCCCAAGTATTTTGATTTCTTTTGCTCCAAAGAGACACTTTCTTGGATAAAGTTTGTCTGCCTTGCTGGAGACACTTAAGAACGGCCCTCAGTCTTTTTATATGCTCATCAAATGTCTCTGAGAACACTATAATATCATCTAAATAACAAAGGCACATTGTCCACTTCAGGTGCCTTAGAAGATTATCCATCATTCATTCAAAAGTTGTTGGTGCATTACGCAAACCAAACGGCATTACCTTAAACTCATACAGGCCCTCAGGGGTGATGAATTCTCTTTTCTCACGATCAGCCTCATCTACTTTGATTTGCCAGTATCCTGAGCACATGTACATGGTTGAGAAAAACTTAACCCCCCCTTCAGACAATCTAGTGTATTGTCAATTTGTGGAAGAGGGTAAACATCCTTTTTAGTTACCTTATTAAGTTTCCTTTAATTAACACAAAGTGCCAACTGCCATCATTCTTCCTGACGAGAACCACTGGTGACGACCATGGTCTCTGCGAAGGCTGAATGATGTCATTCTTAATCATTTTCTCTACCTCATGACAAATTATTCGATGTTCCATTGCTGACACATGGTATGCTCTCTGGCTTATTGGTTGAGGGTCTCCAGTGCTTATCCCGTGCTTCACCGTTGATTTTTATACTTTGCTCTTCAACTGTGGATTGAAGCATTCAGAGAACTCTTGAAAAATGGCAAGTAGCTTCTTCTGTTGTTCCTTAGTGAGATCTGGTGATAGTTGAGCTAGAGGATCTTGTCTCGTAGTGGTAGCGCTAATTTCGCCCACAGACTCTGCATTTGAGGTTTCTATGACGCTCAGCAATTAACGGCTCAGCATTTGCTATGCACATGCACCTTGGAAGGATCTGCGGTTCTCGGTGACAGTTAACTATCCACAATTCACCGAATCCATTCTTAAACGAGATGGCAGAGGCTAGGATTACCAAGTTATTCTTCAGTGGTATGCTTCTCTTACATTCCTCTAAAAGATCCACGGGTTGATGCATGGCATGACATATGACAGCTACCTTTCTAGCACTGACTGCAGAAATAATCACTTCATCCAGCACACACATAGTCTCCACACACTCGGATGCGCACCTTTCTGTCCACAGTATCTCATCTCATCTCGTCTAGCATAATCTTCGAGAGACAACAATCTATAATTGCTTGAGAATCTTTCAAAAAGTCCCATCCGAGAATGACGTCCTGACTACACTCTTGTTAGACAATGAATTCTAAGGGCTGTGTATGGCCACTTATACCCACATGAATGACACATCTTCCTGTAGGTTTTACATATTTCCCATTAGCCACCTTCAGCAGAGGTATTCTACTGTCAACGAATACAGTTTTCTGTAACTGGCGATGGTACTTCTCCGAAATGACTGAATATGATGCTCCAGAGTCCCCAAGAGCTTAGGCTGGTCAGCCATCCATGAGGATATCAATATAGTTTCCCATTATTTTTGTAGTGATAGACAGCAGAGGATTTTTCTCTTCAGCAGCCTCACCTCCAAGGAAGGTCGTACCCTTTAGTTTTCCAGGTTGCGGCGACTAGATGATCGGCTGGAGCTTCTAAACAGCAATGGATACCTTGATCAGAGTGTTGGGGAGCGTCCTCTCCAGTGGCTACCTTGCGGCGAATGGTAACCTATGTTGTCCTGCACTCAACTCTTTTTGTTAATCTTCATCGCCCCAGAGTTGGCGTCAGCTAAGATCGGTCTTCTGGCGCGGGCATCATCAAATATCTGCTGCCTTTCTCGACAATAGCACACCACATGTCCTGGTCATCTGCAGTGGAAACATACTGGCTTGTTATCCTAGAGCCTCCAGACGTCAGTCTTCCTTGGTGCCCAACAACTTTTTCACTGTTTTAAAGGGAAATTAAGGACAAGAGACTGGGTTCAATGTCTGTTCCACTTCCTCCCTTAAGACCTCTTGAAGTATCTCGGTTTTCTGCTCGTTGTGCAATCCAAGTGCCTTCTGAACTTCCTCCCTTACTATCTGATGAAGAACATTTGTGAAATCAGTTGCTTCCTCCATCACAGACATCGATACAACGTTTGGAAGCTGTTCAAACTTCTTGCATGTAATTCTTTTTTGATGCATTGTCTCGATACACTGGCACGATTTTATGAAGTCTGTTGCTGTCGAAACCTCCTTCAGGAGTAGGGCTTGTTAAATGTCCTTAGCAACACCCTTCATGAGATGTGCAACCTTAGCTTCCTCCTTCATTCAAGGATCCACTATTTTACACAGTTCCAAGATGTCTTGAATGTGGGACGCTGTCGTTTCTCCTGGATGCTGTGCCCTTCACTTTAATTTATCTTCAGTCTTGCACTTCTGTCTTTGTGTGTCGCCGAAATACTTGTGCATTTCCGCCTGGAATACTTCCCAGCTTGTAAACTTCTCCTCATTGTTCTCATACCATTGCTTGGCAGTGCACTCCAAATAAAAAAATATGATAGCCAAACACACGGTGTCATCCCATTTGTTAAATTTGGGTATATGCTCACACACTTTCAGCCACTTTTTTGGATCTTGGCCATCATCACCAGCGAACCCGGAAGGATGTCTCATGTAGTGGCACACAATTGCTGTCATCGTAACATCCTCCTCTTCTGTCTCTGGTAGATTGCTATCTGTTGAATATGGCTCAAACTCAGGTTTCTCGCCATTTAAACGGCAGCTCTGTCATAGCCTGATGGGAGTCACTGTGTCATCGATAATGTGCGGTATCACAAATTCCAATATCTGGCGCCTTCACCAGAATAATGGCACGTAGAGGAAGGTGTACAATGATGAATGACAAACACCAGCTTCACTTAACAAACGTTTATTCAGCACTTGAACATACAAGAGTGTGGAGCAAACTGCCTCCGGCCAGAACACATACGGTATATAAACAGGTACAGAACTTCAGTACAATGATTCTTGCCATTTGTGGATACTTCTAGAATGTACTCGAACCGAAGACAGAAATTAAAAAGTTTCAGTTCAGGTCAGTTTTGAACTTGTGGCCCTCCATGCAACAATCTAGCATCATAACCACTACACTATGGCGACCGTGCTACTCTGTTTCTTCTGCGACAGTGTTATGTGTCCATGATCACAACTAACCACAATAAATTCAGCATAAAGCAGTTTTAGTGATTAATTGCTATGGGCTTTGCCAACAAAAGGCAAAATATGAGTTAAAAGTATAGTTTTATACATAGTTTTAATTTACAAATTTCACTGCACGATACATTACAATACAGAGTAAAATATTCATTCTGGAAAAAAAACTTGTAACTGAGGTAAATCATTCTCTGCAACATCCTTTCTCCCAAGATAACTAGTTTGACAAGGTATTCATGTGAGTTTCAGAGGTTTTGAAAGTAGGAACAAAGAACTGACAGATTGAAGCTGTGAGATGGGTAATGAGATGTGCCTCACTAACTCAGTTGATGACGGCAGCATCAAAGAGAGACAAAGGTCTGGGTTGAGTTTTTCTAGCACATCATGTAATCCATTGGGAAATAGTAGATAAAGTATATAGAATAAAAGTAGTTATCTTTTTAACAACATACTGGTAATATTGGTTTTATGCAAGTTGATGTTGATGAACAGTAACCAGAAGTATAAATTAATTTAATACCGGAGGCAAGATTTCTGTTCAGCATAACTGGGTGTCATGGAACAACTATCAACATCCAGTTCTTTTTTTTTTTTTTATCTAAACCAGATACATAGATAGTTCAACATTAATGGCCATATAGTCAGTCTATAAGCCATAAAAGATTGCACTGTAATTTACTGTTGACCAATCAACAGCCAGTGAAGCAGATGCAACAAGTGTAATGGACCGGTAACAACAGTCCATTACCATGAGCTGGGTAAGCATTGCTTCAGGGTGTAATAGCTGATCTCCCACCCAGATGTTGTTGGTTCTGTCAGTGGGTATAGGAAACAGGAGTCTGTCATAAGTGAGAGTGGATTTAGGATGAGTTCAGGAAAACTCTTAATTAGTACATCAAGTTGCAGTGAATACAAATGTGCCCTCATCCAGTGGGTGCAGCCTGATACCGATCTATAGTGTCCTTGTACATGGTGCAGTGAAGGTACACGCACAGTGCCGAATATCACAGGTGCCAGAGGTTGTGGCCAGCTGAAAGTGGCACAGAATTTTTACAGGTTGGAGTGACTGCACAACAGGACGTACCCTCTACCATGCACATCACAGTGGTTTGCATAATATGGATGTAGATGTAGAAATCTCAGTTTTCCTGGATTTGAAACTACAAAATTGTCATTTTACATAGGAAATAAGATTATGGTTTTTGCCTTCTGCAGATCATTAAATTACTTTTAATGATATTAAACAATTATATATTTGGTAGTAGGAAACATAACTGCAAAAACAATGCAGAGCTTGGAAGTGAGTGGGCAGGGTAGTGGGGCCCAGAGATAAACTAGTGGATGACAAAAACACTTTACTAATCCTCAGTTACACCTTTTGTCATCATCACTGTGAGGTAGATATGCCCCACTCCAGCATAGTGTACTAGCGACTATCAGTGGATGGTTGGTTTCTGTGTAGGTGGGACAGAACTTCTGTAGGCACCCTGCATTGCTGACATCAGGTCAGGTAGTGGCAACCGTCTGTCAGCAGACCAAGGCTCTAAGGCAGTCGTGCATTACTTTTTCTTGCTGTGTCTGCCCTCTGCTGTTAAATGCCTGTGCCCAGGTGACTGTCTTGGCTCACATCTTCAGCACTGGTAAAGGAAGACTGCCACAGGACACAACCAGCTGCTCCCCTTGCAGGAGTAACACGGTGGCTGGTGTAGATGGCAGGTCTGCTGTGTTGAGGCACTAAGTTTCAAAGGGTGGACTCAGTGTGAGAGGCAGCTGCCCCAACCTACAATGACTGCAGCTAGTGGTACAAAGTGGTCTCATTGTCTAGCATAGCCCTGGCTATGGATGCTGGGCTCTGAATGAATCTGTCTCAAAATCCATGTTTATTTACACTGCTTCAGAGCATATTTGTTCCACTATTATCTGGCTCCCAGTCACATAGCTAATAACATGGTTCGTGCCCTGATGTGGTGACAGTCGTTGCCAGCTCTGGCTATTACTGCTGCATGGTGCAAGTTTTGCAGATCACGGCTAGCCTGTTCCACAATCCATTTCATACATGTTGCTGTATCCTATATGTCAACACACTGCACTTATCAGGCAGCAGTAACTAACGTAATGCTCCATGGCAGCTTTTTTACAAATTCATACAAGTTTCACTCAAAACTAGGTAGTAATGCTACATTGTCCTTCCCCCCCCCCCCACCCCCCACCCCACCCCCACCCCCGTGCATGGGGAAGACCCAGTCCCTTGAATGTTGTTCAGGACTGGCTCCCCACTGTGAATACTTTCACCATCAATTTACAAAGTAACTGACACTCTCTCAAGATTATACTAAACTAAATATACATTTCTTACATTACATTGAACTTTCTGGATGCTTCCTTGTAATTTCTTCAGTGGGTTTGTCTATTGTAAATGTGCCCATTGCACATCATTGACTCTACATCACTTTCCTCACTCTTCCAACCTTCCTCAAGCTCTAACAAATTCTGTTTTTATATAAAAATACCTTCCTTTTCATGCGCAGTGGGCACTTTCCACTGGAACCTGTATTAACCAGGGATTGGGTTGTGAGTAGCTCACCATCTCAAATAAAAGTTATGGAAAACAAAATCAGTCTCACTGTGCCACTAGCAATTGTGACAGTCCACTGGACTGGACTGCCCATCATCTACCATCCCAATACTGCTCCACGAGCTGCATTAGATGTCCCACAGGGATTCATCCCTCCTGTGTGGTTGTCATATGAATGAACTGAACTTGGTTCTCAGTTCTCATTTATGTTTATACTTTTGTTTAAGAAGTACTTCGTAGAGTTCACATCCGGCCAATGCAGCTGCAGTTGGGTTATACTTAAAAGATTAGCTACATCATTGTAGTTGGTACATGGAACACTGGTCCCATAATATCACACATGGTTCCATGCATTGCTCTCTTGACAACCAAACACGTTTCATTCAGCATCTCTCTATCTATAGCCCAATGCTTTGTTTTACACCTATTATGCAGTAATTTTTGTTTCTTTACAGTGACTGTACACCATGGAGGTTCCATCCCATTATGAACTACTCTACTGGATACATATCTATCCAGTGCATGGTCAAATGTTCTTTTAAACTTGAGCCAGAGTCCCTCTACATGCTCCTGACTTGCGCTGAAAGTTTGTTTCCTGACTGAGATGTGACACTACAGATTTTTTTTATCTAGTTCACTAAACATAAATATCTTTCAGCTTGTTTTAGTTTTCCATTGTACTTTGGTAGTCATTGTTGCTACAACCACGTCATCGTCACTGATACCAGTTCTAATGTGGACATCCTGAGAGAAGTCAGGTCTATTTTTTGCCGTTCAATATATTTCCATCATGAGTAGGGTTCCTAACTATCTGTTCTATGTAGTTTTCAGAGAAGGCATTTAGCAATGTTTCACTGGATGTTTTATCACTCCCACCACTAACAGAACTGTAATTTTCCCAATTAATTGTTGGATGATTAAAGTCAGCACTGATGATTACAGTATGATAACATGCTCAGGTGAACTGAGGTATCGGTAGTACACAACACCTAAATACGTGTCAAGGCATCAGGCTGCTGGCATACTACACTTCAAATAACCCACCAATGGCAGCTGTGGTGGCCAGCCATCAGAGCTGCTTGCAGTTGGTCAAAAGATTAGTGCCCACGGCACAACAGCTGGCCCCCTGAAGGCCTCCTCTACATAAAGAAAGCGTGGATGGAGCTCCTTCTCAGATTGTGTTGTACTGCTTATTGTACCGTTTTACTTGAATGTGGATGAATAAACTTTTGTTCTGGGTGGTCGCACTATTGGTAGTGTCTAGCATTGCAATACAATTGCCATCAATGTGTTGTTCACTTCCATGTTCTTGGTCTACTTGGTTGTTATATGCAGTTCTCATGTCCATGGAAGCAATGCTTAAATCCCTCCTTGAGTAGCATCATCTCTTATGCTTGCTACCATGAATTTGTCGGCCATGTTGACTAACCAGACTTCGACACTGTCAGTGTACTCACCACCTTTTCCCCCTAATGATGATGTCAAAGTCTGGAAGGCTTATGAGAAGTAGCTTCAGCAACACTTTCTCTGACTTGGTGTGACTGATATAAATGTGTGTAAAACTTTGTTCCTTTCTTGGATTTCCCCTCAGATTTATCAGTTATTGTGCCAGTTAGCAATGCTCCAGGAAGTGGCATCACTTTTGCTTGACAAAAAGTGTAAGTTATTCTCCAATTATCACCATAAGCACACGCATGTTGTTGCATCACATGCCAAGTTCTATCATTGTCATGTATAGCACTAACAATCCTACTGGGCTTGGGTGGCCCAAATCCACAGCCTGTCACAAATGTCAGTTTGTTACTGAGGCCCACTGTGACAAGGACATGTGTCAATGTACACTAAAATGTGAGAATGTCCTTGGCTGAAGTGTTAAATATTGCTATGTCTTTCAAGGTATCTTATGCTGCTGGTGGTTGGATTGAAGCTTGGTGTGACATCTCTGTGGTGGCTACTTTTCCTGGTCTCTAGGCATCAGCTATTTCTCAAGGGGAGAACAACATGACAGCCATGCAAATGCAGCCTCTGCACTGCACTGGACAGTGACCTGCCAAAAACAAACAGTCATAGCAGTGGCTCCACTTGCAGCAGCTGTAGAAAAAAGGGACATATAGTGTCTGTGTGTTGTCCCCAGCCCTGCAGATAATAAGATGGATGTTAATTGTGTGTCTCCAGTGCCTATGAATAACAACAAACTGTTTATTGTAATGGGCGAAGAGCACCAACTTCTTCAGTTACTTGACTTTTTTCACAACAAGCAGCATATTCCAACTATGGTGTAATTTATGACTCCCACTGTGCATAAATCGCCTATGCCCTCAAGAAGTTTCATGTAAGTTGATTCCTGCCATCCACAGCTGCTGCAGCCACTGCCTCTGTATGGTGTGCACTAGTGAGAGGCTGGTGGCATGCTACCACAGTTAGCTGCTTCCTCACACCAAAGCAATTGTCCCAGGTCTGCCAGTGCCTTCGTGTCCTCCCTCAGCACCTGTCCTGGCCTCACAGGGTGTTCTGATGTAGTGTCAGATCCACCCTCTGCCTGCATGTCACTGCCTCCTGCCTCTCCGGCATCCTGATGCATGCTCCTTGCTCCTGGCCCTTCCTGTATGGGTTCACAGCCACCTGCGCTTACACTGCCAGCTGGGTTAGCCATCAGTTCTTTCACCAGTGACATCCCCTGCACTCCTCCCAAGTGGCTGCTGCCATCACCATTGGCACAGTTGAGGACCCATCTGTCAAGGTGTTCCCAGTAACCCTACCACCGTTCATCCCTTTGGTCTTTTAGGACAGGGCGGGGGCTGGGGTGCAGCTGGCACCCGCTACAGGGGCCATGGATGTGTTGTCATCACCTATTACCTGTGGCACCTGCTACAGAGGCCGTGAATGTGTCATCAGTCACATCATCACCATCATCAGAGGTGTGCCCTTCCCCAAAAGTGGAGAGGTGCTGTAGCCCTGTACACAACAACTTGGTATGTGGTGCAGCACCGGGCCACCAGCAGTTTCCCAGGCTGGCCACCTTAGTTCCTTGTGGTGGGTCACATGACCAGTACACATGGCACGACATCTGCTGTGTTGCCTACTGGTGCCCTCCTATATATCGACGCCTCTCCTCCTCAGATTGTGTTTTACTGCTTATTGTACTGTTTCTAAGTTTATCATTTACTTGAATGAGGATAAATAAACTCTTAGTGACCTTAGTACTGGTTGTTTCCAGCTTTATGACAACCCCACCTTGGCATGGCTGTAGATTTTCCTTGATCATTTCCACATGCTGATCCTTGTCTACCACTACCAGTATCAGACCACCCTCTTTTGTCTGCACAAACTTTCCTGCTATTTCTAACCTTCCTGGATAGGTGTGCACCGTGTAAAGCCTACACAATGTGTGCTTGTCTGCCATGGTTACTTCACTGACACATTATCTGTTATCTCTCCCACAGTTGCTCTATGGTAGTAGAAAGACAAGTTTTGACTGTTAGGGCCTGCTGTTAATGGTAGTTCTGGCAGTAGTTCTCTCTGCACGTTCTTCAATCCCTTCAGATAGTGCTCAGGTGAAAATACGACCAGGCTCAATTACCCTTGGATTGCCTGAAGAATGGCTTCTTGCAAGCTCATTAACTCCACTCTTGCATCCTAGATACTACCTCTCAGTGATTGCAGAAGTCTTGTTAGTGTTATTCTCACATCCAATACTTTCATTTATGCTTGAACTGCCTCTAAATCCCGCCTTAAAGTGCTAGCTGATGCTCTGGCATTATCCGTTACCTCTCAGGTTAGTTACTGAAGCAGGCATGTGTCGTTCAGCATGCCACTCTCCAAACTCTCAGTCATCTGGAAGGCCATTTTACAGTTGCCCTATTCCCTTCTGCCAACTCTCTCACAGCTTCAACTGTCCTATTTAACTCACACAAAACTACTTTAACAATTTACACAAAATAATGCAAGAATAATAAACATACAATACATTGACTACCTCCTTGGCCTTAAGGAATATTGTGTATGAGGACATGGTCCTCCTCTTCCTGTTGCTTACTCTTCTGCTCCTTATTTTTTGCTCTCTTCTTTGGTCCTTCCAGTATTCCCCTGACTCTGATTTTGATATAACCTTGAACAGTCATAAGCGTCCAATATGTATGATCATTGGCAGTTGTAACTTCACATTTACAGATGATGTGGTTTCATTCAGTTGGTACAGATCCTGATATTGAGTCACAAACTTTGTTTTCTGTTTTGGAGTATGTGGACTTGACAACAAAACCCAACAGCCCACTTTGTATTGAGATAAACTTCCCATGCACTTCACTGCCTCTTGCCTCTCGAATGCCTTGGTGTTTGCTTTTTGCACCCTCTCACAGTTCTCAGAAACTCTCGGACTGACTCTCTTAGCAATGGCCTCTTTTTTCCATACACCAACTTGAATGGCGACATTCCTGTGCTGATGTGTATTTTTTAATTACATGTACTTACCACAATACATATGGTGAGAATTGATGGAATAACTAAGCATCCTCCCGATCATTCAGTGACCCTGTTCCATCCTTACAAATGACTGAGAATGAAGTGGATTAGTCCTTAATTTCTTCACTCACAACAACCAATGCAACTCCTGCATAAGGTCCAACATGGAATTAGTCTCTTTTTCTATTGTTATTGTCTCTGTCACCCCAAACTTCAACAACTGTCTATTCACTAATGTTTGCATGACTGTGACTGGCTGCTGGTCGTGAGATGAATGGTCTATTGTGGTCAGCACAAATCAATTCCCTGCTGGGGTTTAGTCAAATGGTCCTAACACAACCACCCCAATAAACCTAAAATGGTTCTGTAGCTTCTGGCAACCTCTGCAACAATACTGATTTTTTACTTAAATCTGCACATTCCACAAACTGCAAACAATACCTGACATACAGATCAATGTCACTTTTCCTTCCTTTCCACGGAAACTTCTGTGCCACCCTCTGATTCATTTCCCTGAACACTCCATCACCAGACAAAATGTGACCATGCATATCTTTAAGGTCCTCTTCACTTAGCTTCATTGGTGCAAACACTTGTGGTCCCAATCTTGTCTCCTTACGTAACAACCCATCACACATGCTGAACTGCTGCTGCATACTGTTCTACTTGCACTCTTCCCCAGCATTCTGCCCTGCTTGCCACTCAGTAAGGTCCTGATGTAGTCCTTGTATCACCACTACTTTCCTGCTTAGTGCGTCTATATTTCTGTGTTTTGTGGTTTACTTAGCATTCAAATTCACTGAGTTTTAATGCCCATCTCTTCAGTCTACTGGATGGGTCCTTCAAACATAGTAACCACTTTAAAAAGCTACGAGAGGTTACTACTTTAACCCCTCTCCTGTACCAAGCGAGGTGGTGCTGTGGTTAGCACACTGGATTCGTATTCGGTAGGGTGACGGTTCAAACCCCCGTCCGGCCATCTTGATTTAAGTTTTTTGTGATTTCCCTAAATCTCTTCAGGCAAATGAAGGAATGGTTTCTTTAAAAGGACACAGTCCATGTCCTTCCCCATCCTTCCCTAATCTGATGGGACTGATGACCTCACTGTTTGGTCCCCTCTGCCAAATTAACCAACCAACCTTCCCCTGTAGAGGTAACACCGGAAGTACATTACTCTGTAGACCAGGCTAAGCATCTCCCTCTCCACAGTAGAATAATTTCTCTTGGCCCCACTCAATTGTCTCAATGAAAAAGCAATATGGTGTCCTTCCCCACTGACCTCCTAGCTCAAATAGCTCATATAGCATGGTTTGATGTGTCACATGATGATAAAATTCCTTCTGAAAATCTGGGAACACCATTACTATACTCAACATCAATACTTCCTTTAACTTGTTGAATGCTTCCCAACACTTCTCGGACCACACAAATTTGGTACCGCTTCTCAGCAATTGTGTAAGGAGTCTTGCTATATCTACATATCCTCTCATAAATTTTCTATAATAATTCGCAATGCCCGGGAAAGACTAACACTTTGCTTTCCCCTGGTACCAGAAAGTCTTGCACCGCTTGTAAAAAATTACGTATTAGTCATCACACTATCCTCACTGATTTCATGACCCAAGAAATTCACTTCTTCCAATGCAAAATGACACTTTCAGTACTCAGAGTTAAACATGCAGCGCACAGTCTCCTGAATACTTCTGTCAGTCACTGATTACATTCTTACACATCTCTTAAAAAAACAATTTTGTCATCCAAATACATTAAACATTGACTAGGTTGCAATTCCCAATGAACACGCAGTCTAACAAATGCCCAAATGTTGTTCACACATTTTTCAAACTAAACAGCATTCTTCTATACTGATAACACCCAAAACGTACCAAAAACTCATCTTTGGTCTGTCCTCTGCAATCATCTCCACCTGATGGTATTGTAATGTATCCTCCCTTACTGGCAGAATAAACTTTGAAAAAAGTATTTAGCTATTACCAAATTTTTGCAATGGTTTAAGAAAGGCCTGTCACAATTGCAAAGACATATGGTTATCAATAAAGCACACATTGCAAAATATATATAATTATTTGGTTGACTCTCATTCACTTTGTTGTTTAACTTATGCCATCACAATTTTGATGTCCTCTCTAGGTATCAGACCTTGCTGGCTATTTTATATTATCATTATTTGAAAGCAATGACAATGACAATATTTTATATTAGCTTCCATGCACAAGGTAATAAAAAGTCTGAATTCAGACTTCATTGAAATATAATGCAAAGTTTTGACTTTGTATGTACGTTACAGAGAAACAACCTGAGGCATTAAGCTATTGGCTGTTTTGCTTCCAACCAATATGTGTTCAGTCCTGATATACAGACATAAAATATTAAATCACATAAACTAGATTAGTGTATGTGAGCCTACATTAATTAGATTTTATGTATGTGATCCAATGATTGCAGACATGTTGATAAGAAAATTAACTTATTAATGAATAAGAATAAAAAATCCACAGAACAATTACACATACCTATGTTTACAAGGAAATGCAAAAAGTAGTGAAGTGAAAATCAGAACAGGGAGACCTCACTTTTCCACTTTTTTTTAAAAAAAAGCAAGTAATATTTAGATATAATATTTGCTGGTTTTTGCTAAATACTATCTGTGACATTGCATTTATCTTTTATGACACAGCTCTCATGTAGCATGATCATTTCATCATAACAGAGATAATAAATGAAATTTAGTGCATTTTGATTCATTTCAGTACCCATCCCACAAATCCGTCATCGAGAAATACCAGCACTGCACAAGACTGTCAATTGTTACTGTGATGTTTGGAATGGGGTAAGCATCCTTGGTTGTCTTACTGTTCAAGCAACAGTAGTCGTAACAGAATCAATGCTTCCTTCAATCATCCATAGACTTTTTCAGTAAGATTACAATTCCTGCCCCCAATGTACTAATATACTCCTCTATTACACCGTCGGCTAACTGCTGACTGATAAATGCTTCAAAAATTGCCTTCAGGGATTGTGATATTATTACAGCTTCCTTCCCTGTAGGAATCTTGTGTTCCATCATGGGCTTTGCAGGCAATGGCCCCACATGCAAACAACAAATCTTGAACCAGTAACAACAGTTCTTCCATCTCTCCCCTCTCTGTTCCCACCAAATAGATAACCTTTTCATGCAATGCAGTCTTAGCGACATCCTCTTCCCTCTCATACGTCACACCGTTCATGTGGCAATCTTCTTCTTCTAGAATTTATAATGTGCAACTAAAACGTTCCTTTTAACAACTTAGCCTCCTTGGCACCAAAATTATGCAAATTGATGGGTATTACCTTGCCTCTGTCCTTTTCATGTGTGTGCACAATACTTCATCTCACTAAACAACACACTGCAAGCAGTACATTACTGCCCTCCAGAGGTTCCACTAGATACAACATACTGACCACACTCACCCACATTGATATCATGGCACCACTTGACGCAATCATGTGAATTATGCCTTAATGTCACTGCTCACAGGATTGCCTACTATGACAGACACTCCTCACAGCAGATCAGCATTGACAACATTCTCCCCTAACTGGAATGTCTTCCTGCTAAGCTCCCCCACACATTGTCAAAAGTCAATCACGATGTGTGACGAATTCGAAAGACAACGTATCATTAGCTATATTATATCAAAATGTCCAGGGTCTAATTAGTAAGATTGCTGAATTAGATGTGCTTTTGATGGATCAATTAAAGGATATTTCAGTTTTATGTATAAGTGAGCACTGGCTAAAAGAAAACCAAGCTTGTACAGCCAGAATAACAGGATTCGAAATGATCAGTAGCTCTTGTAGAGAGACTTTTAAAGGGGGAGGAACATGTATATATGTGAAACAAGGAATTTAATGTAAATAAATTAAACTCAGTAAGATAAAACACATTGAAAAAGAGTTTGAATACAGTATGTGCAAATTTATAGAACCCAAAATAATTATTGTGTGCATATATCGTTCCCCATCAGGGAACTTTATGATGTTTTTAGACAGTGTTGAAAGACTTTTTAGTGAATTAAGACATTTTACAGAGAGCATTATTGTACTTGGTGATTTCAATGTCAACTTTAAAATGAACTGTCAAAAAGTATCAAAACTAAACAATTTGTTATATTCACAAAATTTAGCACCATCTGTCCATGAATGCACTAGATATGGAAAACACTCTGAAATGATAATAGATCAAATATTTTTTGACTTGCAAAAGCTAGATCATGTTATTGAAATAACTGACACAGGGTTCTCGGACCACAAAGCAATAAAACTCTATATAAATAATGTACTGGGCACAAATTCTAGAATACATGAGAAATATATCTACAGAAGATGTATCAATGAGGACAATATTAGGGTTTTTAATTATTTATTAAAAACCTCAGACTGGGATTTAGACAAACTCGACACAATGGATATGAAAGTGAGTCTTTTTAACTTGTTATAAACATAACTATTTGCATTCCCTCTTATGAAAATTAAATTAAAAAGCAAGCCTAATACTTGGGTAACACAGGGGATACGGAAATCTGGAGAGCAAATTAGAAAGCTAAGTAAATCAACCAGGCTAAATCCAGCTCTGAAACAGTATATCACCTCTTACAAAAAATTGTAGAGTAAAGTCATTAACGCAGCAAAAAAGTTACATAATGACTCAGACATCAGTAGAAGCAAGGGTAACAAGAAAATGAAACCAGTTTGGAATGTGATAAACACAACGTGTAGGCAGAAGTAAAGTAAGAGACAGCAGGTTTGTTATTAAAAGTGAGAACAAAACTATAAGTGATCCTTTATGTATTGCCAATATATTCAACCTTCATTATGCAAGTATTGTAAAAAGCCTTATAAACAAACAAAGATTAAACATGACATCTCCACAAATCCTGAAACTATGTTCTTATACCTGTAAGTGTACAAGAAGTACAGAATGCAATCAACAAACTAAAAAATAAATTGTCTTGTGGCACTGATGGCATTCCAGATAAAGTATTTAAGCACAGCATAAATATTGCTCATCCCCTTGTAGACATAATTAATGCCTCTTTCAGCACTGGCACTTTCCCTAAAGAACTAAAGCTGTCAATAATAAAACCATTATATAAAAATGGTGATCCTCATGATGTAAAAAACTTCAGACCCATATCCTTGATATCCTGCTTCTCAAAAGTTATTGAAAGAATGATGCATGAAAGGCTCTCCGCTTTCCTGAACACAAGTAGAATATTAGTCAGTGAGCAAAATGGCTTCAGAAAAAATAGGTCAACTGAAACAGCTGTATATAATTTCCTAAAACTTCTCCTGATCTCTATAGACCATAACGAAGTAAACTGTGGGGTGTTTTTAGATTTATCAAAGGCATTTGATGTTATTGATCATGAATTATTGCTTGAGAAACTATATTGCTGTGGTGTATGCACTACTGTTCACAGCCTGTCAGAAAGATACCAGAAAGTAGAAATAGTTCACAAAGGAACCTCTTATTTTTCAGAATATAAGAAAGTTAGTAATGGAGTGCCACAAGGTTCTGTGTTGGGACCCCTCTTGTTCTTGATTTTCATAAATGACCTACCAAACTGTTTAACATTTGCTAATGCTGTATTGTATGCGGACGATACAAGTCTCTTTATTAAAGCTCAAAATGAGACTGACTTGCAACAGAAAGTAGAAATAACAAAAGAAGAACCAGGAAAATGGTTTAGAGATAACTGTTTATTGTAAATGGGAAACAAACTGTATGGATGAATTTCAGCCACGTATCGAATAAAGTAAAGCCCAATATTGTTTCGAAACTTGGTGAACAGAAGAGTTTACAAACTTCAAACACAAAATTTTTAGGTACCTGTTTAGACGAGCATCTAAAGTGGGATAAACATATTGAAATGCTCAATAAAAAGATAAGTAAATGCTGCTACATACTCAGAATTCTGAAAAACTGCTGCAGTGAAAAAACAGTAATATGTGCTTATTATGCTCTTATGCATAGTGTATTGCAGTATGGTGTCTTATTTTGGGGTAGTTCAAGTCTGGCAAACCAGTCATTCATTATTCAAAAACAAGCATTAAGAATAATGAATGGGGGCTGCACCAAGAGAGCCCTGCAGGGAAATTTTCAAAGAATTTTAAATAATGTCGCTTACATCTTTATATATCTACAAAAGTATCTGCTTTTTCAAATCTCACCCCCAATTTTCTTCTTTAAGTAGTGAGTCCCATGACTACCCAACAAGACACAGGAATGATTTCCACAGAGAAACACACAAAACAACCCAATATCACAAAAGTGCACTATATCACTCCAAAATCCTTTTTAGTGCTCTTCCCTTAAGCATCAAAAAGATAGAAAAGTTTTACATTTTTAAAAATGAGCTTAAAAAAATGTTATTAAGAGAATGTTTTTACAGTGTTACAGAGTACACGGATTTTCTGAACATAGTGGTCAATGATAATGATAATTCATATTTGAACAAATGTATGAAAATAGTCTCACCAACTGTGACATGGTCGCGTATACAAACATTTGATAAAAATAGTCTGCCTGTACACTCTATAATTAGTTAATTATTGTTTGTTCTGTTATTCATAGTGGTCAGTGATAATGATAATTCATATCTGAACAAATGTATGAAAATAGTCTGCCCGTACACACTATAATTAATTAATTATTGTTCGTTCTGTTATTCTCTACTATAGTGGTCAATGATAATGATAAGTCATATCTGAAAAACAAATGTATGAAAATAGTATGCACTATAAATAATTAATTATTGTTTGAATGATTAATGGAAAATCTCATATAAGATGTGGAACAAATACTAACAAAGAGATAGAGGGGCTGGCCAGTACTTACCTCAGCTCAGTACAGCCGATAATTATTGTTTGTTTTGTTATTCTCTACTATACACTGCACGAGATATATATTTATATATGTTTTACCACTGTAGGCCTATACTATTAATTTACTGTACAATTACAAACTCATATAATGTAACATGACAACTCCTATATCTTTGGTTCAATCCCACGTCCGGCCATCCTGATTTAGGTTTTCCATGATTTCCCTAAATCACTCCAGGCCAATGCCAGGATGGTTCCTCTGAAAGGGCACGGCCGACTTCCTTCCCCATCCTTCCCTAATCCGATGAGACCAATGACCACGCTGTCTGGTCTCCTTCCCCAAACCAACCAACCAATCCTATATCATTGTATATGATAAAATGGATGCTCAATAAATAACAATAACAATGTCGATGCAGAAAGTCTAACCCTATGATCATGCTGTAGCTCTCTCTTGCTTGAGACACCACTTCCACACACTGCCTAAACTTGGCTGCCACCACTTGAAAATTTACCACTACCAACCCAAGTGGCCATATATCATTATCCCCCACCTCACACAACTTGAAATATGATGGACCCCATTGCCTACTATCCACTAAATCTCTCGAAGCCACCAACGTATGTACCCCTGTGTCCAACAATAGCTTACATCTTTTTTCATCTATTATACCTACTTTGGCACACTCCACACCTCATATTCATTTTTCATACTTTCCTTTTTTTCTGGGAATACCTTCCAGTGGTTCTGGGTTGCTTTTCAAGTCTAATTGATGCTTATTATCATCCAGACCACCCTTTGCTTGGTTTCTGTGAGAGACCCTCCACAAACAATAACACATCCTAGCATGATCTGCCAGAAATGAGAGTAACGAAGTTTGCAATGGCCGGATCTACCCTTAGACTTTGATTTTAATAATCACAACGTCTAATTCTTCATTGCCAGCTCATTATTTGCATATGTATTTTTTGCTCTTAACCATGATACCTCATTAGCAAAAGATTGCACAGAATTGGGGAAAGTGACACCCTGTGTCTGTGATTCTGCAATTGCACTAACCTTACTCATATTTTACAAACACAACATAACAACCCCACAATAACAAGAACAGAATACTCCTTAGTCAATAACACTACCACACTTATTTCTGGCTTGTAACCATGAGCTAACTGGACTTCTGTAGTGTCTTGCCATATGTCCAAAATTCCAAATTGGTGACACATAAAACAAACAACTGCCATAGATTCAACAGAAAGGGGCAGGATGCCCAAGTAAATTAAACTGTGCACTTCAAAAGAGTTCTAACTGCTGACCCCTACAATTATCCACTGATTGGGAGATGTCCACCAGTTCTTCCCTTCTCACAAAAGTAACTTTGCAGTCATGATGACCCTTGATTCACGACCCTACGACATTTACCAAAACACAAACAACAGTTTCACTCACCCCACAATGAAGATATTTTAGGATGCGATTTGGGCTTCATATTGTGGAGGGGGAACGAGGGGCGGTTATGATACACTCACTACTGTCCACTGGCAGCAATACCAGCTCTCCTGACACCACAATGTAAGGCCAGCAGGTGAGTGGGTGGAGAGGTAGGCTGGGGAGGCCCAGACAGACTGGTGACCAAGAACAACACTTTGTTAATATTCAATTACATATTTTGTCATTGTCAATGTGAGGCAGACATGCCCCATTCTGATGTGGTAGGATGGTGATGATAAGCAGATTTCTGGCTTTCACCCTGGTGTGACAGAACTCAGGTAAGTGCCCTGCATTGCTGACTTCAGGCCAGGCACCAGCCGGTGGTCCATCAATAAACCTAGGCCCTGAAGTCAGAATCACATTACTCCTCCTTGCTGTGTCTGCCCTCTGTTGTTGAATTCCCTTGCCGTGGCAACTCGGGCACAACTTGCATCTTACGCAGCAGTGAGGGATGATTTCCACGCATGGAACATGACCCACTGCCCCCTGGCAGAGGTTTGGTGGTGGCAGGTGCAGATGGCACATCTGCTGTGCTCAGGCACTAAGTGCCACAGGATGTACAAAGTGTGAGAGGCAGCTACCCCAACCTGGTATAGAACCTCTGGCTCCATCTGGTGGTGACCAGTTCTCTAGTCATCCAGCATAGCCTTAGTGTCGTGATAGTGCCACTGGGCAGAGTTATTTTTACAGCTCTAGGGCCTATTTATTGCACTGTTATTCAGCCCTGACCATGTAGCTTATAACATGGTTCTTGTGCTGGTGTGATGACACTGTCCTGGTGGCTCCAGGTATTACCACTGCCACGGTGCAGGTTTCACAGAACATGGCTTGCTCATCTTGCAATCCATTTGCCCATACTTTGCTATAACCTACATGTCACCACAGTGCATTTACCAGCCAGCGGCAGCTAATGCAAGGCTCCATGATAGCTTTCTTACAAATTCCTGCACATTTCACTTAAAACTAAGTAGGGACACATACAATGTATAACAATAATGGAAATTCCTGGATGGAACAATATGTACAAATATGTCCAAGCCTATAGTGGACTGGTGTGTTGCACATGGACACAAATAACAGAAAAAAGTACTCATTCACTTTCAAACTCTGGCTCTTTTTCTAGCAAAAGCACACAGTCACACATTGGGTTTAATTGAGTGGATTAATTATGGCACACACACAGGCATTTAAATAGTCATTATTCCCACACTTCATGTGTGAATGCGATGAGAAGATGACCTGATAACTGGTACAGTGGGAAGTAGCCCCTAGCACATACTTTGCAATGGTTAGCAGAGTATGGATGCAGATGTGTCATACTTGAGTTGTAAGGTAGTAGAACATGAATGTATTTAATTATATTCATGTAATTAATTTTTAATTAAGACAATTATATCACAATTGCCTGTCCAATCCCTGCTATTTTCAATATTCTCACTAGAGTCGAGTCGGTGTAAGTTGATCCCTGACTATTGCAGTGGGATGGACACCTCAGCTTCATGTGTCTACCTCAGTCAGTCACATAAGGCAATTCTGTAAATGGGTCTATGACAATGCCAAAATGTTTCTGCAGCTACATAGATGACTTTTATTTTTGCCTGCACCGTTTAATACTAATCAGCTGGAAGCTGGCAGCAATGCCAATAGCTGTCAGAGATCATCTTATAACAGTTCAAGTATAGGCCTTTTCTAGGGTGAATATTTACAAAAGACAAATTGATTAAACTTGGAAAAGGTAAAAGTAATTAGTGTGAAAAAATTGGTAGCTTGGTTAACACAAAAGGTAATAATCAGAATCCATAAGGATTCTTTCACAAAACCATAAAAAGCCTGTAATAAGTGAAAGCCGAGCTTTTCATATCACTACATGAAGTTGAATAATCTGAAGGTATTTCTACAAGTGTGTTATGCTTAAGTCACAGATATTGAATATCCTACCAGGCAAAAAAAAAAAAAAAAAAAAAAAAAAAAAATTTAGTACACTTGGCCATGGAGGCACACTTGTGCTTCCTACAGCGAACTGAGTGAGTGTTTTGAGTGGCAGTACGGTCCTCTTGGAGAATACCACACAAGTTGGATGTGCTGCATCAGTTGTACAACAATGCTGACATCAGTGGTCACGAGAACATTCTCACACCAGTAGATGAGGTTCTAAATGCCCACACACCAAAAACATCTGCCAGGATCATCATATTGTAAGGGAAGCAGTGGCAGAAGGTGCAGCTACCACACCACAGGTAAGAGGGCTTGTGATCCCAGACATGTTGATATGAACTGTTGTGAAATGGTTATTGAAAGTGGGATACAGGCACGCACATCTCTAGCCCGTCTTCCACTCACGCCACAGCATCAACATGCACAACTTGACTGTCGATGTCAGAGGATCACTTGGAAGATGGAATGGTGCATCATGGTCTTCAGCAATGAAAGCAAATTCTGCCTGCACACAAGTGATAGTCGTCTGCATGTGCGGTCTAGAGCTGGTGAGTGCTGTCACATACAATGCATTCATCCCCAGGTCTTATAGTCTGGAGTGCGATAAGCTACAACTCTCATTCACTCTTGGTGTTTCTGGAGGGGATGATAACCAGCACTTGGTATGTGAAGAATGTAGTTGGACCTGTTCTTTTGCCATTCATGCAACAGGCAGGTGATGTGTTGTCCCAGCATGATAATCCTTGCCTGTGAAACTCGACATGCTCTGCAAGACGTGCAGCAACTTCCTCAGCCACCATCATAGTCTGCTGCCATTTCTTCAGCTGCACAAGTGTGGAATATGAAGGGACGAGACGTGACATGTGTGACTCGTCCACCAACAGCTCTTACAGAGGTACATGAACTGGTCAAGCAGGTGTGGCATAACATATCACAAGACAGTATTCACCATCTGTATGATTGACTGGATGCCAGCCAGAGTCACTGCTTGAATTGCCGCCCATGGAGGCTACACCACGTACTAACATGGGTGTCTCAGCTTGGGTCGATACCTGGTATCTCAGAACTGCTTGTGCTACTGATCTGTATATGTGATCATTTCATGTATTCCTTATGCGCTGTTGCAACAGTAAATCTTGAGTGAATTAGAAACTTCTAAAAGGGAGTACTAATTTTTTTCCAGCAATGTAGACGCACCTCATGAATGCAAATTAGCATCCCAATACTGTAAGTGTAATGTAAGAAGCAACATACACATAAGGCACAATAAAGTGTCAAGTCATAAACTTAAATGAGTACAGCATTTGAACAGCTCTTTAAATCCATGTATTTCAGGAAAAAGACTTCTAAACACAAGCAATTCTTAATGAACCAAAGGTGCCCAACAGGAAATATCTAAAATGTCATTAAGCAGTTAGAAACAACAATGATAAGAATTTGCAGAAATGAGTAGGAACTGATTGGATGAGCAGGTTTCAATATTGGTTTCATCTCAGTTGGTTTTGTTTATGGTACTGAAGTGGGAACGTGTTGTATCCCCGCTTACAGTCACTCATGTGCAGTGAACCGGCATTTATCGCCGCGCCCATGCACTATGCTCATGGGAGAGGCTTTGTGGCAATAAATGACTAAAGCGGTTTCTGGACAGGACACATTTATTTTTCCTGCCGTTACAATAAATGACAAATAATATACTTCGCTAATGTCCGTCTACATAGGCGCGTTGCACTGGCGGCACGGCTCGGTCACCGATCCCGGAGGGTGTACACTCCAGTGACGAGCCGTGGCGCGACCGCGTGGACCGAGCGAGACAAAAGGCCGCGTCACAGAATGTTCTGCTCTTGGCGCGACCGGAGGCGCCGTAACGTCCGCGAAGAAGCAAAAGACAATTTAACGGCGACTGCGTTTACGACCGCGCGTACGCATTTACGGCAGAGTCACGTTGACTCGACGCACGTGGTCCGCGGCGGAAGAACTGGGGAGACGTGTGTCGCGTCGCGTCGACTAGCTCGCACTGGTGGCAGCTTTGTTCCCGTGCGGTCCGATGTGCGACGTACCGTTGCCGAAATTCCGCATAACGGTACAGCTGCCCCTACTTGTGTCGGCAGTGCCGTAGTTCAGCCCTTCATGCATTGGACGGTGCTGCCGCCACACAGATCCCCCCTTGGAGAGCGGAGCTCCGTAGCTGCGAAAACGCGGCGATCGTTCGGTGGCGCGCATGTGTTTAAAGTTCACGCACTGCGTGATGGCAGTGCGGCAGCTTTGGTGGGGGTCGGTCGGCGTCGGAAGGGCAGCGGCCCGTGACGTCAGCGCGCCGGGCCGGCGAGCGTGCGGTGGGCGTGTCCTCGCGCTGGTGGCTAGTGACAGCGGCAGCAGGCACTGGCTGCGACTGTCCGTAGCGATGCGCATGAAGGCGCGCGCTGCAGGTCATTGGTGGTGACGTCTCGAAGGCACTTGCGCGAGTGCGTTATCGTCGGAACTCGAACGCGGGTCCGGGAGCTACTACGGACAAGCCGGGCGGTGTGGAGCGCGATGTCCGGAGCTCGACGACAAAGCGAATGCGGTAAGCTGGCGCGGGTGCCGATCCGGCCTCAACGCCCGATGCGGCGGAGGCAAAAGACGCGAATGCGGGTCCAGGAGCTGTGACGAACGCTCGACTGGAGTTACCGGCCGAAGGCACTTGCAGCTGGAGGTCGGGCCTCTACAGCGGACGGCGGCTCGTGGGCGCCGAATTCTGACGGCGTTCGGTGGCTCGGGCGCGTGATTGCCGGTTTGGGTGTTGTGGCGCGCTGGCGACGCAGCACGGCCGTTTGAATCGGATGCGGCAGCCGGCGCGCGTGACGTAGTCCGCTGGCAGCTGTGGTGGGGGCGACCGGTGCACCTGTGGTGGGTGCGGTCCGGGCGGCCGTACCAGCTGCCTGGGCGTGGTGGAGAGAGGCGCACGTGGCGGCGCGATGACAGCAGGCTGCAGCTGTGCGTCACCGGCGGCTCCGGGTGCGGGTTCCGTCTGACCGCTGGCAGAGGGAGTGTCGTCCGTGAACAGATCTTCTGCCGGGTCAAAGAAATGCGTGGCTGATGGAGCGGGCAAGACGTAGGCTGGTTTGACGCGGTCGACTGACACTGTCGACGGCTTTCCGTTGCACTCGAGGACCAGCATTTTGTCTCCTTGGGCGATCACGCGGTGCGGTCCACTGTAGGGCGGTCGGAGAGGTGGCCGTACTGCGTCGGTACGCAACATGACGTGCGTGCAGCGCTGCAGATCGGCGTGGACGAATATCTTTCCGGTGCCGTGCCGCGCCGGTGCGTGCGCTCGGAGGCCGGCCATGTGACTGCGCAGACGTTCCGCCAGAGTGGGTGCCACGGCGTCGCGTGGGAGTCTTGCATCTTCGACAAAATCGCCCGGGATTGTCAGAGATTGCCCGTAAACGAGGTCGGCAGGTGACACGCCGATCTCCTCCTTCGGCGTGACTCGCAGGCCGAGCAGCACCAGTGGGAGCGCCTCTGGCCATGAGGTGTCGTGGCAGGTTAGAGCGGCTCTGAGAGTCCTGTGGAACCGTTCGACCATGCCATTCGACGCCGGATGGTAGCTGGTTGTCCTGTGTAACCGGGTGCCACACAGTCTGGTGACGTGCGTGAACAACGCGCAGTCAAACTGGCGGCCGCGATCAGTTGTCACGTGACTGGGACATCCGAAGCGTGCCACCCAGGTGTCGACGAATGCGGTGGCGACGGTCTCGGCTGTGACGTCCGCGACGGGCGTTGCTTCCGGCCAGCGAGTGAAGCGGTCCACCATAGTTAGGAGGTACCGCTTGCCTTGTGAGAGAGGAAGTGGGCCGACGAGGTCCACGTGGACGTGTGCAAATCGGCGTGTCGCGTCTGGGAAGGTGCCCACGGGTGCGTGGGTGTGCCTCCCGACTTTGGCGCGCTGACATGCGGTGCAAGTGCGCGCCCATTCGCGACAGTCCTTCCGAAGCCCGGGCCAGACGAAACGCGCAGCCACGAGCGTCGCAGTGGTGTTGGTGCCGGGGTGTGACAGTCCGTGGACACGGTCGAAGGCACTACGTCGGAATTTCTCTGGGAGAAACGGTTGGTGCGTGCCGGTTGAGGTGTCACACCAAATCTTCCGTGCGGAGCCGGGGACAGGCACCAGCTCCAGTTGCAGGCCGCTGGAAGTGTCGTGACGGAAGCGGTGTAGATCTTCGTCACTCTCCTGTACTTGGGCCACGTCCTCAAAGTTCACAGGGGGTGAAATAACGGCACACGCTCGGGACAAACAATCGGTGACGATATTGTCTATCCCCGAAATATGTCGAATGTCAGTCGTGAATTGCGACACGTACTCTAACTGCTGGAGTTGGCGCGGTGAACACTTAGTGTGGTTGTTCTCGAACGCGTGGGTAATGGGTTTGTGATCGGTGAAAATGATGAACTGTCGGGCTTCTATGGACGGTCGGAAGTATTTCACCACTGCGTACACTGCAAGCAACTCTCGGTCATAAGCGCTCCAAGCACGTTGCGAATCGGAAAGCTTTTTAGAGAAAAAACCGAGAGGCTGCCAACTCCCGCCGACGCGCTGTTGTAACGCCGTGCCGATGGCGGCCTGGCTGGCGTCCACGACTACAGCTAAGTCCGCGTCATGTACCGGGTGCGCGAACAGCGTCACTTCCACGAGATTCCTTTTTGAGTCCGTGAAGCTCTGCTCCATTGCGTCTGTCCAATTCACGAGGGTCCTTCCTTTTGAGGTAGGACCTTGTAACGCCTTAGTCAGCGGCTCTTGCACGGCTGCGGCGTTGGGCAGGTGTCGTCGATAAAAGTTCAACATGCCGAGGTAACATCGTTATTCTCTGTGCGTCTGCGGACGCGGCATGTTCTGTATTGCCTTCACTTTCTCCGGTAGCGGTGTCGATCCGGTGGGCGTAATTAAATGGCCGAGGAACTCAATTTCCGTCACGCCAAACTCGCATTTAGCGGGGTTAATGACCATGTCGGCTTCACTCAGGCGCTGAAAGACGGTCGTTAAGTGGCGGCGGTGGAGTTCGGGCGACTTGGAATACACCAATATGTCGTCGAGGTACGCGAAGCAAAATGGCAAGCCTCGCAAGCCGCCGTCCAGGAACCGCTGCCAAGTATGGGCAGCATTCCGAAGACCGAAAGTCATAAACAGGCTTTCGAAAAGCCCAAAGGGCGTTACGATGGCTGTTTTTTCGATGTCTTCGGGCGCCACCGGAATTTGGATGTACGCCTTTGCGCAGTCAATCTTGCTGAACACAGCGCAGCCCGCCAAGGCGTAGCTGAAGTCTTGAAGGTGTGGGACTGGGTATCGGTCCGGCACCGTTCGCGAATTAAGGGAGCGATAGTCCCCACACGGGCGCCACGAATTGTCTTTTTTGGGCACTAAATGCAACGCCGATGACCATGGGCTGCTCGATGGTTGCACAATGCCTTGCCGCAGCATGGCCTCGAACTCTGCCTTTGCTGCTGTGAGTCTGTCCGGCGCGAGTCGAAGTGGGCGACACGATGTGGGGGGTCCGGGTGTGGTTATTATGTGGTGCACCATCGAATGTTTGATGTCTCTCGGTGCAAGGGTGCGAGCAAGGAGCGCGGCACCTGGTTGCTTCGTTGCCGAAGCGGGTGTGGTACCAGCAGTAGCCGCTTTGTGCGTGCTGTGACGTCGGCGGGGTACCGTTGGAGCGGCTGTTGCTGCGTTGCCGGCTGCGCGAGCCGCGCCGCCTGTCGCCCGGTCTGCTGCCGCTGCGGCGCGTGCTGCCCTCTTGCTGCGAGCGCGCCAACCGGTCGACTTGCGTCGAGAGAGCTGCCACCTGTGCGGTCAAGTTTTGCACTAGCTGGTGCAGGTTGGCATCCAATGCGGGTGCGGGAGGCGCTGGCCGCCACGGAGGTGGGGGGACGGAGTCGTAAGCTGCCGCAGCCGCGGTGCTAGGCGCCGTTGTCAGAGCGTCGTGCACCCTGTCGGCCAAGTTAGCGACGGCGTCCAGCTGCATCTCCGTCTGTGCGGCTATCACTGCCTGCACCTGACTGCCTGCACCTGAGCTGGGAGGCTGCGCACCCAGATAGTGCGCAACAGCGAATCTGGCACCATATCGGACTGCGCGAGGCTCCGCAAGTGGCCCAGGAACTGTGAGGGCCTCCGATCGCCGCATTCCTCTTGCCGCAGCAGTTGGTGCACACGCTGTTCCTCTGACGACGAAATCCGCCAGATCAGCTCTTCCTTGAGCCGTTTGTAGCTCGACTGCGTCGGTGGGGCGGTGATTATATCCCGCACTTCGTCCGCATAGTTCTGGTCCAGCTGGCTCACTACGTGCCCAAATTTCGCCAGGTCGCAGGTCACGTGGTTGCTCATAAATACCGCCTCAACCTGGCTGAACCACATTACAGGGTCGCGCGGCCAAAAGGGAGGCAGCCTGATCAGTGCCCGTCCAGCGCTTGTCGGCGTTCTGGCGGTCGTAGGAGGCGTCGCTGTGGCGGGGATTTGCGCGCCAACATTGTCCTGAGCTGTCTGTGGCTGCGCAGCGTCCGCGCGTGTAGTCCGTGCCTGTAGCTCAGTCTCTAGCCTCGTGTTGCATGCGAGCAGTTCCTCGACGGTCTTTTGCAACTCCTCTAGTGTCGCCATCTTAGTTCAGAGTCGAATCCTCGTACAAGAGGAAAGTACACAGTGAAAATAACACAAGGGAAACACACGAAAAGAAAAAAAAAGACACTAAGCAGTCCGCGATCAAAATATACGCACACAAAAACAATACAAAAAAAGTTAGTTTAAAAATAATTTTACTACGGAGCACTGTTCGGCGCGGGCGTATGCGCGCAAGCCTACTCGCGGTTCCACGTCTCTCGTACCGACGAACGTTTGTCACCACGTGTTTTTTTAGCCTCAGATCACGTCGGGGTCACCAGTGTAGCGAGAACTTGTTGTATCCCCGCTTACAGTCGCTCATGTGCAGTGAACCGGCATTTATCGCCGCGCCCACGCACTATGCTCATGGGAGAGGCTTTGTGGCAATAAATGACTAAAGCAGTTTCTGGACAGGACACATTTATTTTTCCTGCCGTTACAATAAATGACAAATAATATACTTCGCTAATGTCCGTCTACATAGGCGCGTTGCACTGGCGGCACGGCTCGGTCACCGATCCCGGAGGGTGTACACTCCAGTGACGAGCCGTGGCGCGACCGCGTGGACCGAGCGAGACAAAAGGCCGCGTCACAGAATGTTCTGCTCTTGGCGCGACCGGAGGCGCCGTAACGTCCGCAAAGAAGCGAAAGACAATTTAACGGCGACTGCGTTTACGACCGCGTGTACGCATTTACGGCGGAGTCACGTTGACTTGACGCACGTGGTCCGCGGCGGAAGAACTGGGGAGACGTGTGTCGCGTCACGTCGACTAGCTCGCACTGGTGGCAGCTTTGTTCCCGTGCGGTCCGGTGTGCAACGCACCGTTGCCGAAATTCCGCATAACGGTACAGCTGCCCCTACTTGTGTCGGCAGTGCCGTAGTTCAGCCCTTCGTGCGTTGGACGGTGCTGCCACCACAGTACCATGGGTTACTAATTTCTAGCTTTGGTTTGAGCCCCCACTACATTCTCAACAACAACAACAACAATGGGACATAGTGCAATACAGGTGGATATTTTATTTTAAAACCTCTCTTTTTTTCCTTTGAAAGAGATGTGAGCCTCAAAACATACGGCTCATGATGGTCAAATGGCAGCAATACATCATCCTCATGAACTAAGTTTAGGAAAAAAAGAAGGAGAGGAAAAGTAAAATGTGCTAACTCTCACTATTCAGACAGAATTTACTATATGAACAATGGGGAAAGATTATCATCGGTACATAGTAGAGGAGAAACTTCTTTCAGAAAAATTGTCTTACAACACTATGAATCCAAATGCATGAGGAGAAGCTGAAGGAAAGGGTGGATGACATTTGGGATCAAAAGATTTTGTGCGAGGGAGACAGATCTTCATTCAATACAAAGTACTAATTCTAACTAAACTTAGAAATACATTAGAAGCAATTTTGCAATACTTTTCACTGTGTCATCATTAAGGCAAAAACAATGTGCTGTGCCCAAAAATTCAAAAATATATGTGCACAAGAAATTGTGATCCAGCTGATCCTGCTCAGCTCTCATTACTCATAATGAACACTGTCCGAATCAACTTATCCACGATGATCAGCAGATTACAATTAAAGAATTGAGTGCAGAGCTGAATGTCAAGGTTCGCAATGCCCTACACATGATGTTATAGAACTTTGCTAAGTCTTCCCTGACCCAGGGTTCTCGGCAACTTTCCTGAACTCTCCCCATTTCATACACCTCACCAGTCCTTTTCCTTCACCCCTCTTCCTTCCCCTTCAACCGTTCAGTCAGTATACACCTATGAATAAATTTCCTTGTGAATATTAGAAAGAAGTACATTACTTCAAGAGCTATCCTTAAAATAAATACATATGACTCTTGCTGTAGGAACTGACAATGTCAATTTTAGGCCATTGAACAAACAACTGAAATTTTCACAGAAGTAGAAAACACACTTTCTGCCTGTAACATTATTGCATGCAATGTCCATTATGGCTTAAGCTCAAAGAGTGCAATAATTATAGCATATGAATCTGCTAGCTGGAATAGAAAATCTGTACTAATGAGCTGGGAAAGAAGGAACATGGCAGGACTTGAATTGCTCATGGTGCTGATGAAAGAAAACTGACTTCCAACGAAAATACAAATTTGGATGGCAAAACACACACAAACAGGATGAAGCAGCAGCAACCACTGTGTGCAAGTGTCCACAAGTATTGGCTCAGACTGGGTGCAGAGCAATTGGGCAGGATACATCTTCTGAAACGGATGCACTTATGACAATGGTTGCAATAATTAGTGCTTCAGGAATAGCTGTGCCAACACTACTTGGGTTTCTTAGATTGTGCTTTAAGGATAGCATGTTATACAATGCTCTACCGCTTTAGGGGTGGACAAACAGTTTTACCAGTGCTGCAACATTTGTCATACATAAAAGGCTCATGATACTGGTCACACATTACAGCCACACAAACATAGCTGCCATATCATATATAAAAAAAATTATGTTAACTTGCTTACTCTGCCACCTCACCGTCTTGTTGATTTGGCTTTTTTTTTTGTTTTTTTTCCAAAAAATTAAGTAATACAGTATGTTGTGAACTTGTGGCAAGTACAAAAAGATCAATCACAATCTATGATGTTGCTGGAATCATTGAAATACCATTCTCACATCACCTACACCAACCAACTTATGAAGGGGTATTAGTTTATTTATTTATTTATTTATTTTATTTTGATACAACATCAACTGGTTACAAAAAAAAGGTTTTTTGTTCCAGCCTTCTGGATAAGTCAGAGCCTTACTTACTAGGGTTACATATTATTGGCTGGCACTTTTATTTACACAACTTTTTCTAAATTTAGTTGAAAGAACAGAGTTACATATATGGACTATACATAAAAAAAATTGTTATTGCCATTCTTAGATTAAGGAATCTACAGTTTGTAACACAGTATTCATATCTGACATTCAAATATTTACAGTTTGTGACACAGTCTAAGATCTGAGATTACATATATTTTTAGATAGATGGTCTTCCATCATTCAAGTGTACTAAATTTAGAAACTCATCTATTGAATATACAGGATTGGTTAGGAGCCATAATTTTAATTTCATTTTTAGTTTTGTAATGGGCAATTTGGAGATATTAGGATGGAAGCAATTCAGTAGCTTTATGCCTGCATGGTGAGGGCTTTTCTCATAAAGTGTTGTTCTATGAGAGATGATGTGGGGTCTCTCTCTACCTCTAGTGTTGTGATCGTGTATTTCTTTATTAAGTGTTTTGTTACTGTTTACTGCCATAATGATTATCTTCAGCACATACAGGTTATGAACAGTTAGTATTTTAAATTCTTTAAACAAATTTCTGCAAGACTCCCTGGCACATTTCTTTCCCATAATTCTAAGTGCCTTCTTTTGTAAGGTAAGTACACTTTTCATATTACCTTTACTGCTGGATCCCCATACCTCTATCCCATAACTTAGATGGGATTCAAATAGTGCAAAACATATTTGCCTCAGAGTGGTGATGTTACAAAAAGGTGTCAGTTTTCTTAGGACATATATGGTAGTACATAGCTTTTTGCAAATATCATTCACATGATCAGACCAGTTTAACTCTGCATCTAGTGTCAGGCCAAGAAATTTGGTCGAGTATTGTTTTTTAATGTATTCGTCACCCATTAAGATTTGGTTTTCATGAGTTTTTTGCCTCCCAAGATCAAATTCAATATAGACAGATTTATTTGTGTTTAATTTTAGTTTGTTTTCATTAAAATACTGCAGAATTAAGCCTGCTGCAGTATTGGATTCCACTTTGAGCTGTGAATAGCTTGGATTGCTGCATATTAACGTGGTATCATCTCATGCCACCAGCTCATCTGAAGGATTTTTTAGCATCAGGTCTAAAGGGAAAGGTGCCACCAAGATAAGTGAAAACAAATGCCTAACAGTGTTTCACCAAAACATTCAAGCCATAAAGAACAAAGCACAACAGCTAGAAGTAAAATTGGAAAAATTTGATAGCCAAATTTTGTGTATCACTGAACACTGGTGCAAAGGGAAGCAAATTGAACACATTGCATTAGCCTCATTTGACCTTGCATGTTACTATAGCAGAATCTCAATGAATGGTAGAGGTTCATGTATCTATGTAAAAAAAGGTATGTCATTTAAAGTAAGATATGATCTTTTAGAGCTAGGTGAGGACAAACATTTCGAACTTTCCGCTGTTGAAATAATAGGACCTGGCATAGCAAAAAAATTAGTCATATTTTGTGTGTACCGCTCTCCTAGTGGAGACATTGATATATTCTTCTCAAAACTGAATCAAAGCTTAGACAAGGTTTCTGGACCAAAAGCAAATGTAATTATCTGTGGTGACTTAAACATTAATATGATGAAGCCTGATAAGGCTAGCAACATATATGTGAATATTCTAAGCTGTTACGGAATATCCTCCCTTGTTAATTGTCCAACTAGAATAACGAAAGAATCCTCCTCATCTATAGATCATGTAGCTACAGATATTGATAGTAGAAAATGTCATATTGTTGTCCAAAACCTGGGCCTAGCAGACCACCTCTGCCAGATCTTAAAAACTAACATTCATGTAGAAACTCCTCCTAAACTTTGTACATACAAAAGAATGTTTTCCAAATCAGCCCTGCATCAGTTTAAATCCCAGCTAGAATATGAAGATTGGAGGGAAGTCTATGCAGAAACCAACGCAAATCAGAAATATATCAAGTTCATGTCAGTTTTTAAACTCAGATTTGAAGAGATGTTTCCCAAAACTCTTTATCAAATTAAAACTACAAAGAGAAATCAGTGGGTGACTACAGGTATCAAAAAATCCTCAGAAACTCTTAGATATCTCATCTCCATAAAAAATAATCAATCTAACCCAGAAGTTCTGCAATCCTACAAAAAGTACAGGAAAATATACAGAAAGGTGTTGCTAGCCGCAAAAAAACTTTCAAACAACAAAATATTACTTGAAGCTGAAAGCAAGAGCAAAGCAGCCTGGAACATCGTCAAACAGGATACATCTAACTCTGCTATAAAGGACCCTAATTCACATATTAAAAACAAAGATGTACCAGTAGGTAACCCTAAAAAATTAGCTGATTTTGTAAACTCATATTTCAGTAGTATTGCAAAAAAATTACAGCAGAAATTTCCAGATACGTATGATTTACCTACTCAGAACCAGCCAACAAACTCAATGGTGCTCTTGCCAACTACAGAAAGGGAAGTGGCACTAGTAGTACACCAACTAAAAAATAAAACTTCAGTAGGACTTGATGAAATCCCAGTCTGCATAATTAAAGATTGTATAGACTCCATAAAGGGCCCATTAACAGACATAATTAATGAATCTTTCGAGTCTGGATACTTTACGGAGTACCTAAAACAAGCAAAAGTTATACCTATCCTTAAAAACGGAGATGTGGAAAATGTAGAGAACTACAGGCCGATCTCTATGCTGTCTATCATTTCTAAAATAATAGAAATACTAGTCAAAAAGAGACTGCTAAATTACCTGAATAAATATAATCTTCTTTCCAATGACCAATTTGGTTTTAGGCCCGGAAAAGGCACACAATATGCTACAGCACAGTTCACTAAAGTAATTTTAGAAGCACTGGACAAAGGTGAAAATGTAAGTGGTATCTTTTTAGACTTGTCCAAGGCCTTTGATACAGTTGACCACAAAATCTTACTTCATAAATTAGGGCAAATAGGAATAAGAGGTGTGACAAAGAAGTGGTTCAAATCATACTTGGAAAACAGAGTTCAACGAGTTGAGATATCACAAGTTTCAAACAATTCCCTTATAAAACACCTGTCTGACCCAGAAAATGTGAATATAGGCGTCCCACAGGGAAGTGTATTAGGCCCAATATTGTTTCTTATATACATTAACGACTTCCCACAAAGTATCAGACATGGCGAAAAAATACTTTTTGCTGATGATAGCAACATAGTAATAACAGGTGAAAATCCAACACAACTGTCACAAAGAGCAAACAAGGCTCTCAATGATGTCCACAACTGGTCATTAAAAAATAAAGTAACCCTAAATGTAAAGAAAACTAACTATATTAACTTCCAATTGAACAAAAAACACAATGCCACTAGAATAAAAGTTAATAATAATGAATTAGAATGTGTAACAAGTACCAAATTCTTAGGGATGAATGTAGACAGCCAACTGAAATGGACAAACCATGTCAACATTTTGGCAAAGAAATTATCCACAGCATGCTATGCTCTTAGAATCTTTGCACCGGTATGCAATAATACCTGTCTTAAAATAACATATTACGGATATCTACACTCAGTCCTCAGCTATGGGATCATGTTTTGGGGAACAAGTGCCAGTAACATACAAACTGTGCAAAGTACAAAAAAGAGCCATAAGGATAATAACAAATAGCAACAACAGGGCCCACTGTCTAGAATTATTTAGAAAGCTAGGAATTCTAACTGTTTCTTGTGAGTATATCTTTCAGAACATAATGTTCATTAAGAAAAATCTTAACATGTACAACACAAACAGCCTAATACATGACCATGAAACAAGAGCTTGTCACCACATCCATCTAGATAGAAAGAACAAGTCAAAGACGCAAAAAAGGATATTTTACAATGGGATAAAATTGTACGACAAATTACCACAAGAAATTAAAGAAATAAATGAGCCCCTCACTTTCAGACAAAAGCTTAAAACCGTTTTAGTAAGTAAAAGTTGTTATACTGTAAAAGAATATTTAACATAGATGTAGATTATTAGCAACATATGACATTATCACCAAGATATTATGTAATTATAAATATGTGTATGACTAGTTATAAAAACTACACAAAATATGAGAAACCTGTTTAATTGTAAATGTAAATGTGTGCTCATGTGTTGTAATCTGACGACATCCATACAATATTTATTGTTCCACAGATGAATAAATAAATAAATAAATAAAATATAAGATAGCTGTTGCATGGTTTGATATGGACTGAATATGGTTTACATAGATAATAAAAAGAAGTGGTTCTAATATTGACCCCTGTGGAATACCAAAATTTATGCCAGTGGTGTTTGATTTGTTTGTTCCCTCTGTAGTGCTACTAGACACAAACTGCTTCCTATTTGTCAAGTAGGACCTCATCAGATTATGGGCTGTGCCTTGAATGCCATAGTTCCACAGTTTGTCCAGCAATATGGTCATGTCAACACAGTCAAACGCTTTTTGTAAGTCTAGAAAGATGCCACATACATGTTCTTTATTATCTATTGCCTGAGTGACACCTTCATTTAAGTTGGATGCTGCTGTAATGGTGGATGACGCCTTGACAAACCCATACTGCCCCTTAGAAATCACTTTTTTGCATACCAGGAAGTTCCAGATTCTTATGTATATTACTTTCTCAAAGATTTTGGATATTATTGGAAGAACAGAAATGGGTCGAAAGTTTTCTACTAAATTCCTGTTTCCTTTTTTGAAAATAGGCACAACTCGGGCATGGCAATTTTCAACTCATCTGGAAATAGACCGTCTCCCATATGAGAATTGATAATGTTGATAAAGGTGATGCAATTTTACGTATACATTTCTTAAGAGTGTCCAGACTAAGACCATCATATCCTGCTGCATGGGAATTCTTTAAGCTACTCACTATTTTAATTATTTCTTCTTTACTTGTTGGCATCAAAAATATACTTCCTGACACTGGTGTTCCTCCGAATTTGTATTTATGATTTTTAAGCTGATTGTTTATGCTGGAGCCATCAGAAGCAAAGTAATTGTTAAATAGATCTGCCATCTTATTCTGATCAGTTTCTATTGTGCCGTTTATCAGCAAGTGATTTTCAGTTGTATGGTTCCCAGATTTACCTATTTCTCTATTTACTAGTGACCATGATGTTTTGGAGATATTATTTGAGTTCTGAATGACACTTTCAAAATGTTTCTGTTTTTCTGAAATTAGGAGGTCTACATAGTATTTCTGATATTTTTTGAACTCTTCTTTTAATTTTTTATTGCTCAAGTCATTTAACATAGCATACTCATACCATCTTAGTTTTTCTCTAGCCTCAGTGACTGAACTTGATATCGTTTTGGGTTACAGCATGTGACTGAATTCTCTTTTTTATTAATGGGCAGGCTTGGTTAAGAATGTAGAATAGTTCACTTGAGAATTTGCCATAACTACGAAGTGTCGTTAGAACACTGTTCCAACCCACATTCCTTAGCATATTATTCAACTGAGTTATATTTTGGTCTGTATTCATCCTAATATATCTATAGCAACTGCATGTAGGAACCTTTTTTATGTGCACACTTAGTTCTACTGCATGGTGGTCTGACAAAGCACTTATAATAACAGAAGATGTAAGATCGTAAAGATGAATACCAGTGATTATGTTATCTATTGCAGACTGGCATGTTTCAGTCTCCCTGGTCGCAGTGTTTATCAGGTATCTTACATTATATTCAAGCAGAGTACTCTTGAATATACCGAGCGAGGTGGCGCAGTGGCTAGCACACTGGACTCGCATTCGGGAGGACGACGGTTCAATCCCGCGTCCAGCCATCCTGATTTAGGTTTTCCGTGATTTCCCTGAATCGCTCTAGGCAAATGCCGGGATGGTTCCTCTGAAAGGGCACGGCCGACTTCCTTCCCCGTCCTTCCCTAATCCAATGAGACCGATGACCTCGCTGTTTGGTCTCTTTCCCCAAACAACCAACCAACCAAACTCTTGAATAGTCTAGTGTGTAACTTATCTGCTAATACATTTATGCTGAAATCTCCTACAATTACTAATTTGTTCAGGTGTGATATAAAAACATTCTCTATCATGTCACAAAACCTTGTTAAGAAAACTTCGAAGTTTTCACCTGGCGGTCTATATAAACATATGACATAAATTTCATCATTTGATATCTTTATACGTGCTGCACATAATTCAATTGTTCCTTCTAATGAATATTTACTTACATTTACAGAATTAAAATCAAATGTGCTCTTTACATACATTGGTGTTGAAGTACTGAACTAATGAACAGAGGCAAATGAAGACTATCTGCCAGATAATCTGAGTGATTGACATTTGTCAACTGAATCAAAGAAAAGATTTTCCATCTACTTTCCTTAGCCCAACGAAGGATCCAAAGGATTAGTTATTCATCTTCAGCAGTACATATTTCTTCACATGATGACTGTATTATGTATTCTACAATGAAGAAAATTCTAAAACATTACATTGCTAATGTTTTTATAATCCTAAAAGATGGTGCTCATGTGTCATTTTATGGGAACTTAAATGGAGCAATGAAGTTTATACCAACAGATGAATGAAGCTTTGCACCAAGGACTGATGCTATGTTATAATGACCAAAATCAGTTAAATTAAGATTAGTTTGACAAGAAAATACATTGTCTTTTACACTGTGTTCTGAGTTACTTCGGATTGTATTAGCTATTTATTAGCTTCTTGTACATAGTTTTGATGCTGTTGTTTGTATGTCTGTATAATGTATTGTATCGAGGGCAGCAAAGGCTTCTTTGACACATAGGCTATTAAGTTTCTAAATTAACGAGTCAGTTAATCCCCATTCCTTGGCTCCAATCCGCTGACCTGCTACAAGGGGTTATGTGAACCAATTGAAACTATGTTATATTTTGTTCTCTGCTTTTGTTAAAAATTAGATTATGCTTTTCATAGTTTTTCGAACATTGATTACTTAATACTCGGTAAAATGAGGTGTTCCTTTGCCTTTCACGAAATATATAAATACAAAAACTAAAAGAGGGCTCAGTTAACAAAACTTTATCCTACCCAATACACAAAGTAAGTGTGTAATGTTCGAAATGAAACAATAAATCATTACGATTAGTTCCCTAGCAACTACTTTAAAAAGTCGTAATTTTCATTGATTGAGATCCGTTGAGAATGGCCAAGGCTGTCAAATAAAAGCTAACAGTTTCAAATCGCACAGTCCTTGCAGCAGAATTACGCAAGCACCCAACCTTGGAAAGAACCTTAAATATAGCGAATCTGGTTGCGAAGTTTGTGACCTACAGACAACACCTTCATTTCTACATAGGGAACTGATACGTATGTCGCATTTTGCATGCGCATTTTCCTGTAAACGATGTTTGCAGTAAAGAGTCAAGAGGTGTAAAATGTATTGATTTTATCAGCAAAACGTTCTGGACACCACATGCATACGAAATGATACTTCTTAAACAGATCTTGTAAGTTTAAGTCATAGAAAGAAACACATTTTCGTAACGCTCAGTGCTGCCAGCTCTCTAGGCAAGCATCAGGTAGTCTGAGCATAGGTACTAAGAAATTACATAAATATAGCTTATTTATTTTAATATTGAAACGTATAGAATAAGATAGTCATGGACAGGAAGATTTTGGTTACGAATTTGCGTCATGTACACAAATAAATAATCAAACTTCGTGTGACGTCATGCTTTGGGCTTTTGACAGTCCGTTTAAAATTTGGCGGTAAAAGACCTGGGAGACGTAAATTAATGTCAACATAAGTGCTAATATCGTGTTGAACTTTTGGAGTGGCGTTTGCAATGTTTCGGTATAAGTTACCTTGAAAAGGAGTCGAAAGCAGTGAGCTGTCAGACTCAGTGCCACCTGACTGCGTTGACAGTGTATCCCAGTTCGGTAATTGCCGTGACCGAAACGATAACACATGTCATTTAGCATTAGATTACTTGTGTGCCAAATATCGTATTTATTAACATAATCATACATGTTACAGGAGAACGTATGTAGCAATAAGTGAAACCAGCCTTTCACTTTTTTCGCGTCGCTGCTTTTTGGCTCTTACAACAAACAAGAAGGTAAGCGCTTAACAATTCTGAACAATGCTAGTACAGAATCGTCTTTCAATATAATCTATATTATCTTCCCATCATGTTTGCTGCGCGTTGTCACCAAAAGATTTACATTTACTAGTTCGATGCCCTTCTCCACGCTAGTCTATCCTGGGTAAGCTTATTCATCTCTGAACATAATATGATAAAATATACATAATCCTCTTGTCATTAGAAATGCGAAATTATATAGAAGAGTACGGTACAGTACGATCTACCACACAGTTATTAAAAATTGCAAAAAGAAGACGTGACCCATGTGGAAAATCTTTAGGCTAGAAACATGTACAAAGGTGTTGGCAAAAAGTATTAACCTAAAACTCGAAAGTTGGTAAGTGTCTGATACCACATCCTATAATTTTAATGAATACTTAATAAAACTAGCAAATGATATTATCCAATATAACTTTCAAAGTCATATTATGCATACACTGAAAACTGCAAAACCTCTAGAGGGTCTGCATTTCTCAAACAGATCATACAAGACGAGATCATATTGGCAACGAGCTTGTTAAAGAAATATTCATGTGGTTTTGATAATGTTGCAGACAGTATTAGAAATCAGACAGGACATTACATTGTAGCATTTCTGAAGCATATTATTAATTACTCCTTTTTTTAATTTTATCTTACAAGTAGATTTTCAAGTTATCTAGAGGTTGTGAAGGTCATCTATCTCCCCCCATCCCTTTCACTAAATGGGATCCATGGGCAATCTTAACAATTGTGGGCCTGTAGCTCAGCTTAGTAAAGATCTTTTTCAAGCTGCTTTACAATTGGCTACTGGTAGTATAGTTTATAATAAACAAAAACTCATTGCTGTCACCAACATCAGCATGAGTTAGGCAATCACAATCCACGACACAGCAGTCCATGAATACATGCATGCTGTTTTAAAAGCTATAAACGAAAAGGTAATGGCTACTGGAATATTCTTTTGACCTTTCCAAGTGTTTGACTTTGTTCTACTAAGTAAGTTGACAGTAAGGGGAATTAGAGGTATTTCATTAGATCCCTTCTTACTAAATGGTAACAAAAAGTTGTTCTTAAACAACATATAACTACCTGAAACATTTCAAGAAAAACAACACTCCTCCTCAAAAAAATTTAATCAAATATAGTGTGCCACAAAGGAAGATATCAGCTCCAGTCCTGTTTCTGTTGTTTATAGACTATTTGAGTAATGTTGTTAATTGCAAATAGAAAACTTTATTTGCAGGTGACACCAGCAATTTGGTTACAGGATTAAACTGCAAAAACCTTCAGTTGCAGTAGACACATCATTGTTGGAGCTAACACACTGGTTTCAAAAAATAAATTAATTAAAATAAACTTATTATAATCATTGAAAAAATAGTATCCATGATTTTTAATATATTCCAAACAACAAAATGACCACACATTGAAAACAAATAACAAAAGTTTAAAATCAGTTGATGTGAAATTCCTAAGATTATATCTGCAGAGCAATCTAAAATCAAGCACACCTCTTCATCTTCTTACAGCAAAACTCTCATTAATCTGTTACATTCCATGGATACTGCATGCAAGCTGTAAACGAGAAATGGTAGTAAAGACGTACTGTGCACACTCCCAGTTGGTAATCAGACTTGAAGTCATGTTCTGTGAGAATACATCCTGTAGTCTAACTGTAATCAAAACCCATAAAAGTACAAGTGGAAATATATCCAACATAAAGAGACAAGATTCATTCCTCTTCTTTTCCGTACACTTTCCATCGTTTATACAGGGTGTTACAAAAAGGTACGGCCAAACTTTCAGGAAACATTCCTCACACACAAAGAAAGAATATATGTTATGTGGACATGTGTCTGGAAACGCTTACTTTGCATGTTAGAGCTCATTTTATTACTTCTCTTCAAATCACATTAATCATGGAATGGAAACACACAGCAACAGAACGTACCAGCATGACTTCAAACACTTTGTTACAGGAAATGTTCAAAATGTCCTCTGTTAGCGAGGATACATATATCCACCCTCCGTCGTATGGAATCCCTGATGCAGCCCTGTAGAATGGCGTATTGTATCACAGCCGTCCACAATACGAGCACGAAGAGTCTCTACATTTGGTACCCGAGTTGCATAGACAAGAGCTTTCAAATGTCCCCATAAATGAAAGTCAAGAGGGTTGAGGTCAAGAGTGTGTGGAGGCCATGGAATTGGTCCGCCGCTACCAATCCATCGGTCACCGAATCTGTTGTTGAGAACGTATGAACACTTCGACTGAAATGTGCAGGAGCTCCATCGTGCATGAACCACATGTTGTGTTGTACTTGTAAAGGTACATGTTCTAGCAGCACAGGTAGAGTATCCTGTATGAAATCGTAACAACGTGCTCCATTGAGCGTAGGTGGAAGAACATGGGGCCCAATCAAGACATCACCAACAATGCCTGCCCAAAAGTTCACAGAAAATCTGTGTTGATGACGTGATTGCACAATTGCGTGCGGATTCTCGTCAGCCCACACATGCTGATTGTGAAAATTTACAATTTGATCACGTTGGAATGAAGCCTCATCCGTAAAGAGAACATTTGCATTGAAATGAGGATTGACACATTGTTGGATGAACCATTCGCAGAAGTGTACCCGTGGAGGCCAATCAGTTCCTGATAGTGCCTGCACAAGCTGTACATGGTGCGGAAACAACTGGTTCTCCCGTAGCACTCTCCATACCGTGACATGGTCAACGTTTCCTTGTACAGCAGCAACTTCTCTGACGCTGACATTAGGGTTATCGTCAACTGCACGAAGAATTGCCACGTCCATTGCAGGTGTCCTCGTCGTTCTAGGTCTTCCCCAGTCGCGAGTCATAGGCTGGAATGTTCCGTGCTCCCTAAGACACCGATCAATTGCTTCGAACGTCTTCCTGTCGGGACACTTTCATTCTGGAAATCTGCCTTGATACAAACGTACCGCGCCACGGCTATTGCCCCGTGCTAATCCATACAATCAAATGGGCGTCTGCCAACACCGCATTTGTAAACATTGCACTGACTGCAAAACCACGTTCGTGATAAACACTAACCTGTTGATACTACGTACTGATGTGCTTGATGCTAGTACTGTAGAGCAATGAGTCGCATGTCAACACAAGCACCGAAGTCAACATTACCTTCGTTCAATTGGGCCAACTGGTGGTGAATCGAGGAAGTACAGTGCATACTGACGAAACTAAAATGAGTTCTAACATGGAAATTAAGCGTTTCCGGACGCATGTCCACATAACATCTTTTCTTTATTTGTGTGTGAGGAATGTTTCCTGAAAGTTTGGCCGTACCTTTTTGTAACACCCTGTATACTGTGGAGGAAAAAAATTCACAATACCAAAAAATAATTAATGTAGAATAATGAATTTTGGGAGTATATTTATGTAGGTAAAATGTTTAAGTGACTAACTGCAAGATCACAGGTTAATGTAAGCGAAAGATAAGCCATTTCTGATGTGATATGCTGTTACATTAATAACTAGTGTAACAGCTAGAACATTGTATGCAAGTTTGCAAATGTGCATGCCTTATGTTGTACAGGTGTTGGATGTCAGTTTGTGGGATGAAGCTCCACCCCTGTTGCGCTTGGTTGATCGATACAGGGACTCTTTATGCTGTTTGTGGAAGATACTGGATTTGTTGTCCAGTGATGTTTCATGTGTGCTCGACTGAAGACAGATCTTGCAGTCAAGCAGGTCAAGACAATATGTTAACACTCAGTAGAGCATGTTCAGTTACAACAGCGGTATGTGGGTGAATGTTATCCTGTTGGGAAACGCCCCTGGAATGCTCTTCATGAGTGGGATCACAACAGGTTGAATTACCAGAAGGACATGCAATTTTACAGTCAGGGTGTGTGGGATAACCGTGAGAGTGCTCCTGCTGCCATATGAAATAGCACCCCAAACCATAATTCCAGCTGTAGGCCCAGTGTGTTTAGCATGCAGACAGATTGGTTGCATGTCCTTAATGGGCCTCCTCTTAACCAACAATCATCCATCGCTGGCACTGAGGTAGAACCAGCTTTCATCAGAAAACTCAACAGCCTCATACCCTGCCCTCCAATGAGTACTCACTTGACACCACCGAATACACAAATGACAATAGTTCGGGGTCAGTGGACTGCATGCCACAGGGTGTCTGGTTCGGAGTTGTCCTTAAAGTAACTGATTTGTAAAAGTTTGTTGTGTCATTGCGGTGCCAACTGCTGCTCAAATTGCTGCTGCAGATGCAATATGATGCGTCAGAGCGATATGTTGAACTCGGTGGTTTTCAGTCTCGGTAGTGCCTAGTCTTTTTGCGCACAAACGTTCTAGTGACCACTGCTGACAGCAATCATGTACATTGGCTACATTCCTGCCAAGTCTTTCTTCAGTATCAAAGAAGGAATATCCAGATTTTCGTAGCTCTATTACATGACCTTGTTCAGGCTCAGTGTGGTGTTGATAATGAGTTTTAGTCATGTTCAAGGGATTCTTGACTAACATCAACTCACCATGTCTAACCTTAAACATAACTAACACTCACAACATTTACAGAATGTATTTAAAGCAAACCTGATTTGCATTCTCATAGTGGCTCTACTAGCATTACGCCTATGCAACTGCATCGTGAAATTTTAGTAGACATAATCTTTCACATGTAACTTTTGTTTGTTGCATAACTCCTCCTTGGTGTTGATAATTTTTTTTCCATCATTGTACAAGAAGCAGTAGTCCTCATAAGAGAATACCTACCAGCCTTCAATGTACATATGTAAAATTTTAAAATTAAGAACTGCAATAATATTCTCATCTCCCATGTCAGAATGTCAGTCTATCAGAAAAATGTCATTCACAGTAGAAAGACAATTTAAAAAAAGTGAAGCCATTTTAGGTGAGCTACAGTTCCCATGTTGTAAATGAATTCATCACCAAATGAAGTGGAATTTTATAATGTAAAATTACCAGACATATTATAGCAGGTGTGTGTGTGTGTGTGTGTGTGTGTGTGTGTGTGTGTGTGTGTGTGTGTGTGTGTGTGTGTGTGATGAACTGTATTAATTTTATGTATAATAAAGTGAGTTAACATAGTTATTTATACTTATGGTGAACGTTGTCCACAGCAGTCACTAGTGGTAAACTATATTAATGTTGAAGCTTCCTTACAGATTAAAACTGTGTGCCTCATCGAGACTCAAACTCGGGATCTTTGCCTTGCATGGGCAAGTGCTCTGCTGACTGAGCTCCACAAGCATGACTCGTGACCCATCCTTGCAGCGAAGGTCCTGGGTTCATGTCTCAGTCAGGTGCACAGTTTTAATTTGCCAGGAAGTTTCATATTAGTGCACACTCCACTGTAGATTGAAAATCTCATTCTGTATTAATGTTGTTATACATATACGAAATGTTTATTCCCCTGTTTTTTCTGTTGACTTATACTATTTCTGTACAAGCTGTCACAGGACCAAAACAAAATAAATAACTACTGCAAACTACTTTAGAACCTACTTGCTGCATACTCTGTATTCTTGTCTATGTCAACTGCCCCCCTCCCACACACACACACACACACACACACACACACTTATACTCACTCTCGTCCCTCCATCAGGAAATTGTCTATTCCTTGATGTGTCTGGATGTGTGCTGTCAGCTGATCCCTTCTTTTAGTTAAGTTATGCCTTAAATTTCTTTTGCCCTCGAATTTGATTCAGTATCTCCTCATTAGTTATTTGATCTATCCCTATAGTCATCAACAAGCTTATGTAACACTGCATTGCAAAAGCTACCATTTGATCTATCCCTATAGTCATCAACAAGCTTATGTAACACTGCATTGCAAAAGCTACCATTCTCCTCCTGTCTGACATGCTTATCATCCATTTTTCACTTCCATACAAGGGCACACTCCAGACAAATACCTCCAGAAAAGACTTCCTGACATTTAAATTTATGTTCAGTGTTAAGAAATTTCTCTTTATATTTTAGATAAATGGAAGCACTGTGTGGCCATCTTCAGTACTAAAAATACATAATTACCATCAGACATGAGGATCTTAACACAAAGTGGCCCCATTTATAACCACCATAAAAAAGTACAAAACAGAAAATATATACAAAAATACAGACTCTCATACATGTCAAATTATTGGAGCATTGTAGGCCTATATCATAACACAACATTTTTCTATGAGGTGTAACATATACTGTGATGATTACTTCCAACAGATATCTTCACTTTTACTGCAAACAGTAATTTTAAATTTACAGAAGAGCCTACCTTGTAACCTTAGCAGTTGCTGATCCATTGTACAGTGAGCTTGTAGCTTACATAGCCAACTAGCTAAGCTCAGTATTGCAAAAACAAGCATCGTAGTGCCCTCTATATTCAAAAGTGTACAACATTCAGATACCTACAACATTCAGACATCAAATACAACAAATACCATCAATAGAAAAAAATAAAGCTTACATAAAAAGTAACCTTTAAAATCACATGACAATTTTTACCAGCAGAAGTCATAAAAAAACTTTAAAAACACAATACAGGCATAATAAAAGAAATACAATTAAGTTACACCCTCTGACATGAAGTAAAAGATAATTTTTTTATTGGACTATACCTAATGTAAAAGCACGCAGTAATTTCTTAAAAACATACAGAAAAGTTAACATTAGAAACAGCCTTTTTACATTTCCAAAAACATAGATTAAATGTACAAATATTAATGCTTTACAGTGGGACATTATACCCTCCCTTATCATACTCGAAAACTTGACATATGTAATGAGTAATGTTATCAGCATAAATTATTACAGGTATTTACAAAATTAAAATATCTTTTTATCACTTTTTATGAAGGTTGTTAAAGTTTTGTTATGATTTCTGATGGTAAAAATTGTCACATGATTCTAGAGGTTTTTTTGTGTAAGCTTTGTTTTTTCTATTGATGATATTTTTTGTATTTGATGTCTGGGTGTTGTATGCTTTGGAATATAGAGGGCACTATGATGCTTGTTTCTGCAATACTGAGCTTGGATAGTTGGCTGTGTAAGCTACAAGCTCACTGCATGTTGGATTGGCAACTACTAAGATTACAAGATAAGCTTTTATGTAAATTTAAAATTTTTGTTTACAGTAAAAGTGAAGGTATCTGTCAGAAGCAATCATTACAGCACATGTTATACCTCACAGAAAATGCTGTGCTATTATTATATGGGCGTAAAAGGTTCAAAAAATTTGATATGTATGAGAATATGTATATTATAGAGGGAAACATTCCACGTGGGAAAAATATATCTAAAAACAAAGATGATGAGACTTACCAAACAAAAGCGCTGGCAGGTCAATAGACACACAAACAAACACAAACACACACACAAAATTCAAGCTTTTGCAACCAACGGTTGCTTCGTCAGGAAAGAGGGAAGGAGAGGGAAAGACGAAAGGATGTGGGTTTTAAGGGAGAGGGTAAGGAGTCATTCCAATCCCGGGAGCAGAAAGACTCACCTTAGGGGGAAAAAAGGACGGGTATACACTCGCGCGCACACACATACACATATCCATCCACACATATACAGACACAAGCTTGTGTCTGTACACGTGTGGATGGACGTGCGCGAGTGCACACCCGTCCTCCTCCTCCCCCCCCCCCCCCCCCCTCCCCAGGCGAGTCCCTCCGCCCCGAGACCGGAACGACTCCCCACCCTCCCCCCCCCCCCCCCCCCCCCAAAAAACCTACATCCCCCCCCCCGATGAAGCAACCGTTGGTTGCGAAAGCCTGAACCCCGTGTGTATGCTTGCGCTCGTTTGTGCGTCCATCGACCTGCCAGCGCCTTCTCCCGGTAAGTCACATCATCTTTTTTTTAAGCGCTGGCAGGCTGGGGGGGAGGGTGGGGAGTCGTTCCGGTCCCGGGGGCGGGGGGACTCGCCTTGGGGTGGGGGGGAAGGACGGGTGTGCACTCGCGCACACGCGTGTGTCCATCTGCACGTGTACAGACACAAGCTTGTGTCTGTATATGTGTGGATGGATATGTGTGTGTGTGCGCGAGTGTATACCCGTCCTTTTTCCCCCCTAAGGTGAGTCTTTCTGCTCCCGGGATTGGAATGACTCCTTACCCTCTCCCTTAAAACCCACATCCTTTCGTCTTTCCCTCTCCTTCCCTCTTTCCTGACGAAGCAACCATTGGTTGCGAAAGCTTGAATTTTGTGTGTGTGTTTGTGTTTGTTTGTGTGTCTATCAACCTGCCAGCGCTTTTGTTTGGTAAGTCTCATCATCTTTGTTTTTATAATATGTATATTTGTCTATATATTTTTCTGTTTCTGTATTTTTGATGGTGATTATAAGTAGGGCTACATTTGTGTGAAGATCCTCATGTCTGATGGTTCTTTCACATTTTTAGCACTGAAGATGGTCACACAGTGACCAAAATTGATCTGTGAAATAAAGGATTTCAGTATTTACAACCAATGCTGCCATTTATCCAAAACATATTGACAACAAGGCTACAACCCTGTCTCAGTCACTTCTCAACTCCTGCTTCCTTTTGATGTCCTTCAGCTCACACACACACACACACACACACACACATTTCTTTTGTGATTAGTAATTGTTTTCTAAATTAGTACTGGTATTTGTTTAGCAACTTGTTTTTTTTTTTAATGATTATATGTTTATACAAAAATGCTCTATTACTTTTGACATAGCTGAGCCGATTGATCTGGGCCTGTGGTTAACTGGTATGTCTCTATCAGTCATTTTATGTACTGGAAGTGTAACTGTTGTTGTAAGGTGTGCCATGAAAATGTTATCCTCAGGAATTATTGTTGCAAGGTAGACTGGGGACATTTTAGTTTCTTGGCTTTTATATTTCAGAGTGTAATTAGTAGTCCTTTGTTCTGGCATTACTCAGCTTATTTATAGCTTTCATAATGTATTAATACGTAAAGTGGACTTGTTGTCATTTCCAGGTGGTCAAGATAATTGATTTGTCTTCACTGAGCACTGTCTTATGTAACCCCCTCCCTCATGATTTCAAGCTTGGGTGCACAGTAACTGTTGGTGGCCCCATGGACAAGGTGGAGGGGCAAGTGTGCGTATGAGACATGAGTTGTGGCCTTCATTTTGTGTGACGCTATTGGGGGGCTTTGGATGCAACTGTCACAGAGGAGGCATGTCTACGTGGTGTGATTAAAGCTCTCCAGTTGGTATGATATGAATAGATCTTCCCAAGTACTATCATTGTGCTTTGAGAATGGTGAAGGGTAGGTCCCAAGCCTACAAACTGCTGTCTTTCTTTATTAGCTCATCATTTAGTCAGGTCTTGACAAAGTCTTTTAAAACATAATCTCAGAATGTGTTGGTCTCCTTACAATTTGATGCTGTCATTCTAAGTCCATTGGAGATGCAGTGTTCTGCATCAGCTGACTTAGTAGACCACTCACCAGATAGCGGAAACATTGAGTTGTCAACAGACACATGCAAAAGAGAAATACTTAATAGCTTTTGGAATCAATCAGCCAGTGTACACATGTGTGTACTTAGACAGGCAGCAGTTAGGCAGCTGTACTGGGTGGGTTGGGGGTTGTGTGAAGTAGTGGTTAGAGGGAGAGAGTGAAGTTTGAGGTGGGAAGAGGGTTTTGAGGTGGGTGGCTGGAGGCTCCACCACCAGCTTTTCTGAACTACACAGATGGGAGTTATCCTTGCAGCACATTCTTTGTTCCCATGATTCTCCTGGCATCAGTGTCCCCATATCCTCCATTCAATAGTTTCCCCCTCCTCTGTCCTATCGCCCCTCCCAGTTCACATCTCCACATCACATTCATTGTGTGCCACTCATCACTGGCTCCTGGCACCAATGCATCACAAGCATAGCTTATACACCAGCCGCCCCTCCCTACTGTATTCGTAACCAGAAAAATAGCTGCTTCTCTCCAAGCCTCTAGTTACCCACACAAATCTCCTCTTTCTGCCTTCAGCTCTGACTGGTAGCAGCTCACATGGTGTGCTTTCATGAAGTGGATAATCGCAGCCTCCTCAAATGGGGTTGTATGACATCAGGAAGACATATGTCTGAAGCATTGGCATTTAAAGCGCTAGACAGTGGGTGGGAAATCTGGCTCCATGTCACAGCAGCAAACCAAGATATTGAGCTTCTCTGAAAGCGAATCCCACTTCAAAGTGAGGATGACTGCTGCAATGTCATCTTTGTTGTCTGGTGGGCCTTGACATATACAACATACCATGTGGATCTCTTGCTTTTAGATCGTTTCTAGAGTGCTTGAAAAATGCACAACTTAGTTAATAAAACCAATAGCATATTTAATTAGAAGTTCAGTCAGGCAGAGGACTTTTCTTGACCTTTCAGAATCACTGAGATACAGCCATTGTATAAAAAGGGAGCAACCTCTAACAAAGAATTACAGAGCAGTTTCATTGAGTTCAACACTTGGCAAGTTACTTGAAAAAGGAATTCTAGACCAAATGGAATCTTCATTTCGTAGATACAAACACAGCACAAATTCCAAAACGGGAGATCCACTATGACAGTCTGCATCTACATCTAAATGATTACTCTCCATTTCACTATTAAGTGCCTGGCACAGGGTTCATGGAACCACCATCAAGCTGTTTCTCTAACATTCCATGCTCGAACAGCTCATGGGGAAAAACAAACACTTAAATCTTTCTTTGTGAGCTCAGATTTCCCTTACCTTATTATGATGATCATTTCTCCCTATGCAGATGGGCACTGAATCCTCTGCCAGAGTGGGAAAATTTATTTAGGTCAGGCTGTGTCATCTTCATCGTCATCATTCATTCCCATTACGGTCGGAGGAAGGCAGTGGCAAACCACCTCCACTAGGACCTTGCCTAGTTGGCGGCGCAGGTCTCCCGCATCATCCCCTACGCTCCTCGGAGTATGGGACCGCATCATCATCATCATCATCATCATCATCATCATTATCATCTGCACAATAAAGGAAAGATGCACACAGCACAAATGTCAGACAGATAGTGAACTAAACATAATAGGAAAGCTCTGGTAGAACATATATTTAAGAGTATAGGAGACCATTCACCAAACAGCATAATCATTCATTTAGTCATCAAAAAGCTACCTTATTAATGCTGACCGGAAGCCCAATGTCATGATTGCAGTTCAGCAGGTGGACAGGGTGGAATAGTGTTTGTGTCAGGGGGATGGGGAGGGGGGGGGGGAGAATAAAGAAATAATGATTTGGGGGAGGGGGGGGGTTAGGTAGGTGAGTACATTGATGGCAGTACCTCAAATGCTTACTCCCTCAATTTTGACCTCTAGTAGTTTGTAAGTAAAATTGACCATTGGGGGAGACAGGTCCTCTGCTCTTGTAATAACCTGCAGCATCACCTTCTTGGACCTTGGCTCTCCACACCTGGCCAGAGGAACAGCATCCTCCTCCAGCATCTATCGGCTACAGTGTTCTCTTTTGGGATATTTCTCTTCAGAAATCTACCGACCAGTAACTGAAGGAGACACAGGCTGTTGGTCCCAGCACTGCCTGCTCCTCTTCCGTTCACATGCCCACAGCAGATAAGCCATCATGAGATTCCTGCCTGTCTAAAGTAGATAAAGAGAAAGGGAAGAAATATCAGGAGAAGATTATTCCAGTTACCCCAGAGGTGCTAAATTCTTCCACACCATCGGACTGATGTTGATGTTGATGTTGTTCCACCAGACAGTGATCCTGGGGTGTGACCTGTTCTTCTGTCCCCTTCACACCTAACTAGTATATCCATAATGTGATGATTCAGTGGACCTGCAGTGGATATTACCATCACTTGCAGGGTAAGGAGTCAGTCCCTTTCTCTCCTTTAGTCACCTTTTTAAGTTTTTATCACCATTTTCAACCTTTTTTGTTCTTTCAGGAAGAAAATAAGTTATTTACTTTTGTTTCCAAATTTCTATATTCATGTTCATCCCTTTACTTTGTAGAATACTCCAGTGATGTTAAATAAAATCTAACCTGAAATTTGAGATAGATTTTTCCTTTTTGATTATTTGAGTATTTTTTTATATGTATTTTGCACAGCAGTTATTATTATCAGACAACAATGAACACTCCGGCATGGATAATAGGTAAAGTAAAGGAAAGATAACCACTCATCTATAGCTGACTGATGTGTGACGAATAGAAATATGCAGCAGAAAACAGTACTTATACTAGCTTTTGAGCTCTTGCTCTTTCTCTAATAGACGTACACACATTCCCACACACAACTACAAAGAGACACTTTTGCTGTAGCCACAAGTATTTGGGTGTCTGTGTGGTTGTGGATGTGACTCTGTACTTATACTTGAGAAAGAACAAGAACCTGAAAGCTAGTACAAACACAGTTTAATGTTGCATGTTTCTATGCGCCACACATCAGTCAGCTATAGGCGAGTGGCTGCCTTTCCTTTATTTTATGTGTTGTCACGTCAAATATTCCTCTATTATAGTAGCTTCTTTTTTTGTTCCAGAATCTAATTTTGCTGCAGTAACAGCACTACTGTGTGATACTCTGTTCAGTTCTGAAAATAATCTTTTTGAATGAAAATACCAACACCATAGTGACTGCCTTAAAAACAGTTTGTGAAGTAAAGTTTCTCCATGGGTGAAGGCGGATAGTGGTGTTGGTAAAAGTGAACTATTTTGTTCTGTTAATTTTGAGACCAAAGGTTTTCAGGCAGTTTTTAACCACTGACTTTCAACAAAACGTAAGAATAACTTGGAAATTAAATACGGACCACACCTGTTACATTTAGAATATCCAGATCATCCACAAATTTAAAGTGTGGTACATGCACTAGTAATAGGAATTCTAAGTACCAAGTGTAGTTCCACCACCACAGAATTGATTCCGACAATGAAATCAGTGATTCCCAATTACTCTGTGCGTTCGTAAAATAGTTTTTTTTTTTTTTAAATGATGATGTACGTTGATAGTGTTCTTGACCATTTTTCACTTTTGTCTAAGAAAAGTAGATATCTAACACCCGATACACTGGCACCATATTTCTGGGAACACATGTTAGAAGAAGCATGTTCATCATATGACCAGTGTTGAAGATAAAAAAAGAATTACAAACAAGTGTTATATTTTGACCAGAGAATGTGTGTTGCATAACAACACGTCACATAAGAACTTTCTTTTTCAGCAAAGCAGATGGTGAAACATTACATCATAAATTATGTGAAGCTCTTTCTGAAGCCAACTTGTTCCTAAATAAAAGTCTTGTGGTGGGATCAGACTCGTGTAATGTCAGTTAAACAAGTGTTTAGGATTTTAGATGGTGATGTCCAAGAGACCTGAGGCAGATAACTTGTAAACATTGGAACTTGCAACATTCATACAGTGCAATATGACTTTGCAAAGGCTTTGGGGTGTTAGGTGGAAAAGCATCAGAATTTATGGGCAATATTTATCATTATTTTGATTATTGGCCCATTCGTTGGGAAGAATTTCAAGGAATTCAGTCTGACATTTCACATCACAGGTTTTTGAGGCATAAAACTGCAATGTGGTTTACTTGAGGCCCTTCAACCAACAAAATGTTGCAACAGTGGGATGATATCCAGTATTACTTTATTAAGAATATATGAGGTCTGTTCAAAACATTTTGGAACTTTGTCCACAAAATTTTTCTACGATTGTCTTTTACTTACTGTGTGTGGTCTCCTTTGAAATACTCTCCTCCACAACTGATACACCACTCCCAATGCTGTTTCCACTTCCAGAAGCAGTCTTGGTATGTTTCTTACTGGATTGCGCAAACGCTGTCTGTGAATTTTCTTGTACCTTGTCTATTGTTGCAAATCTTCGTCCTTTCAACATCTCAACCTCATGACCATAGACCCATATCTCATCGCCAGTTATGATTCTCTTAAGGAACATCATGTTCTCATTTGCACAATCCTGAAGCTCTTCACAGATTGATCTTTCTGGCCTTGGTTCATGAGCCATGGGACGAACTTAGCAGCAACATTATGCATTCCAAGATGCTGTGTCAGGATTTCATGACATAATACAACTGAAATGTTAACATTCTTCTGCAATCTTTCAGGCATTCAGTCTTTGATTGGCACACACAATTTTCTGATGATCTTAACATGAGCGTTGTCTGTGGATGTCAAAGGGTGTCCTGAGCAATGGTCATATTTAACTTCTGTCCGGCCATTTTTAAACCTTGTGAACCATTCGTAACACTGAGTACAGCTTAAGCACTTCTCACAGTAGGCTTTCTACATCATTTGGTGTGTCTCTGTAAAGGTATTCTTGAGTTTCACACAAAATTTAATGCAGACACGTTGCTCCTCTAACTCTGTCATCTCAAAATTTGCAAACTGTGTGACACAACATTCTACCCAGTACAGCAGTGAATAGTAACTGACATACAACAATGAAACTTCATGCATTCACACATTCAACAGAGGTGTGTGCAGGGATGCCAACGTATTTTGTTCCAACGTGTCATTGGCGCGAAATTTCAAATGTTCCAGAATTTTTTGAACATATCTCGTACCCCTAAAAATGAATATTGCTACTGTTCAGTCCAAATCCAGCAATGCAATTGTGAAATCTCGAAGCAAACCTACAGTGAAAGTAGAACTTCATTTATAATTTCCTCTGCAGAACTATTTAGTCGGTTCACACAATGTTTTTAAAGCCAGTCAGCTTTGATTCGCAAATTGCATACACAAAGAGAAAACATACTTCAAACCATTTAGTCTCCTGTTTTCCAGAGTTCTTCTTTCAGGAAAATTGAGAGTATTTATGAAATTCTTCATAATGAGCTCTTTACATTGAATTATCTGCTTCCTCTTGTTAGCGAGCAAGAAACCAAAGAGCCTAGAAAAGTGGAAGAACATGACAAATTTTGGTCCCTAAAAATTCCCCCCCCCCCCTCCCCCACACCCCCCCCCCTCCTCCTCCCCCTCCTGCCTCCCATGAACCATGGACCTTGCCGTTGGTGGGGAGGCTTGCGTGCCTCAGCGATACAGATGGCCGTATCGTAGGTGCAACCACAACATAGGGGTATCTGTTGAGAGGCCAGACAAACGTGTGGTTCCTGAAGGGGGCAGCAGCCTTTTCAGTAGTTGCAGGGTCAACAGTCTGGATGATTGACTGATCGGGCCTTGTAACACTAGAGGACAAATGCAAGGATGTAGAGGCTTATCTCACTAGGGGTAAGATAGATACTGCCTACAGGAAAATTAAAGAGACCTTTGGAGAAGAGAGAGCCAGTTGTATGAATATCAAGAGCTCAGATGGAAACCCAGTTCTAAGCAAAGAAGGGAAAGCAGAAAAGTGGAAGGAGTATATAGAGGGTCTATACAAGGGTGATGTACTTGAGGACAATATTATGGAAATGGAAGAGGATGTAGATGAAGTTGAAATGGGAGATATGATACTGCATGAAGAGTTTGACAGAACACTGACAGACCTGTGTCGAAACAAGACCCTCGAATGTAGACAACATTCCATTGGAACTACTGACGGCCTTGGGAGAGCCAGTCCTGACAAAACTCTACCGTCTGGTGAGCAAGATATATGAGACAGGCGAAATACCCTCAGACTTCAAGAAGAATATAATAATTCCAATCCCAAAGAAAGCATGTGTTGCCGGATGGTAAAATTACCGAACTGTCAGTTTAATAAGTCACAGCTGCAAAATACTAACGCAAATTCTTTACAGACGAATGGAAAAACTAGTAGAAGCCGACCTCGGGGAAGATCAGTTTGGATTCCGTAGAAATGTTGGAACACGTGAGGCAATACCAACCCTACGACTTACCTTAGAAGATAGATTAAGGAAAGACAAACCTACGTTTCTAGCATTTGTAGACTTAGAGAAAGCTTTTGACAATGTTGACTGGAATATTCTCTTTCAAATTCTGGTAGTGACAGGGGTAAAATACAGGGAGCAAAAGGCTATTTACAATTTGTACAGAAACCAGATGGCAGTTATAAGAGTCGAGAGGCATCAAAGGGAAGCAGCGGTTGGGAAGGGAGTGAGACAGGGTTGTAGCCTCTCCCCAATGTTATTCAATTTGTATATTGAGGAAGCAGTAAAGGAAACAAAAGAAAAATTCAGAATAGGAATTAAAATCCATGGAGAAGAAATGAAATTGGAGGTTCGCCGATGACATTGTAATTCTGTCAGAGACAGCAAAGGACTTGGAAGAGCAGTTGAACGGAATGGACAGTGTCTTGAAAGGAGGATATAAGATGAACATCAACAAAAGCTAAACAAGGATAATGGAATGTAGTCGAATTAAGTTGGGTGATGCTGATGGAATTAGATTAGGAAATGAGACGCTTAAAGTAGTAAAGGAGTTTTGCTATTTGGGGAGCAAAATAACTGATGATGGTCAAAGTAGAGAGGATATAAAATGTAGACTGGCAATGGCAAGGAAAGCATTTCTGAAGAAGAGAAATTTGTTAACATCGAGTATATATTTAAGTGTCTGGAAGTCGTTTCTGAAAGTATTTGTATGGAGTGTAGCCATGTATGGAAGTGAAACATGGACGATAAATAGTTTGGACAAGAAGAGAATAGAAGCTTTCGAAATGTAGTGCTACAGAAGAATGCTGAAGATTAGATGGGTAGTTCACATAACTAATGATGAGTTATTGAATAGAACTGGGGAGAAGAGGAGTTTGTGGCACAACTTGACAAGATGAAGGGACCGGTTGGTAGGACATGTTCTGAGGCATTAAGGGATCACAAATCTAGCATTGGAGGGTAAAAATCGTAGAGGGAGACCAAGAGATGAATACACTAAGCAGATTCAGAAGGATGTAGGTTGCATTAGGTACTGGGAGATGAAGCTTGCACAGGATAGAGTAGCATGGAGAGCTGCATCAAACCAGTCTCATGACTGAAGACCACAAAAGGTATCAGTTGTTACTGACAGCAGTACATCTCAAAAAGAAATTAATCATCCATAGATTTAATGTTTCCAAATGCTTCAAAACTTGTTAAGGCTTCTCTTACAGTGTCCCGTGGAAATAGGAGGAGATATTCCATTTAAAGGCACGCATTAGGAGATGACAAGAGAGCGATGACCAAAAGATTTGTAATCATTGTTTTGACTGCTTAGTACGTTTACCTTCCATGCCCATTGACACTCAGCTCATTAGGTATGGACGGCGAGCACATCCAAATTATATTGCTTACGCAGAAGAATGACAAAGGAAAAGATAACCTGAATTAGAAGAGAAGCAAAAAGAAGAGCAGAACTAAAAGCATCTTGAAGAGGAGATTAAAAAGATTAATAATGTGAAAAAATCAATTGACTATGAGACAGCTGCTCTGAAAAGAAAAAGAAAAGAAGAACATCAGCTATCTAAGAAGACTTAAGAACTTCTCTCTTAAGCTTCAGCTAAACTGAAGAAAGCACTTAAAAAATTGATTTAAAGGCAGCAAAACTGGCTCAGGGCGTGGTTGCACAAATCACTGAACTAGAAGAGATGGAAAGAAAGGGAGGTGGAAACCATTTGGAAAAATCTTGAGAAGAGAAAGTGTAGTATAACTACTTTTTTTTTTTTTTTTTTTTTTTTTTTTTTTTTTTTTTTTTTTTTTTTTTTTTTTTTTTTTTTGCTGAAGTTCCTTAGAAACAGGAATCCAAAAATATTTTGTCGAAATTTTTCTGATATTGAAGTGATGTGATGTAGATTTTGTTTGTGAATTACAATTATCAATGTCAAATTACCAATACTGAATTATGAAAGTACCTTAAATATTAATAAAGTTGTATGAAGGGAAAAAAAATGATCATACTCTGTCCAGGAACTTAAAAGAGAAATTTATTAAGGTCTTAAATGGCATGATTGGTGAAGGATTATAAAAAATGAAAACAATTAATTTGTGCTGTATCTGTTTATTGAAATAATTTGCCACCTTTTAGTCAGCTTTCTATAATATTCTATCACCTTTTAATCTCATCCTTTTCAAGTACTTTGTCACCTTTGTTACCTTTTTCAAGTGCCACATGGCTCTTCCCCATGCACCTACCAGAACTACAACAACCCATTCCCCCTTCCTCTTCGATCTGTTTTGCTCTTCAAGAAATGCATTTCACTGATGATCATTCTCCAACTCATCAAGATTACAGTGCATTCGTCAGAACTTGAATGGCTGTGAGAGAGCATCAGGAGGGGCCTGTACATTGGTTTGCATAGATGTCATCAGTGAGCGGATCCCCCTCCATACCACATCAAAGCAGTAGCAGTGCAAATGTGAATGACACCAGTGATCACCTTTTGTAACATTTATTTACTTCCAGGCAGTGCACTTAGTTACTTTGAGGAGACAAGCTAAATCCAATAACTCCCCCACCCCCTCCCCTCCCCCTCCTTTTCCTGTACTTGGAAATTTCAATGCACAATGCCGCCCTGTGGGAAAGTACCATGTAGTTTGGCAGTGGAGTTTCGACTGGCAAGCATCTTTCTGGTATCGATCTGTCTCCGCAGTGACTACTCTTACCCACATTAATTCCACCCATGGTACCTTTTCAGTTGTCGACCTTACAGTCTGTTCTGCCAGTCTCATGGCTTTGCTACAATGGTTGCTACATGATGCTCCTTGTGACAGTGACCACCTTCCAGTGATCATGTCATTTTCATCACCACCCAACAGATCAGTTATGATGTTGGACCCTTCAGATAGCTAAGGTGTTTGTGTTACTCTACTGTCACCTTCATTCACTCTCTGTCAGACTGCATTGATGAATTTGCAGGAGACTTCTATGACGTGATTACCCATGCCACTAGAACCGCTATCTCCCTTTCTACGGGCTCCAGTCAGTGATTAGTGTTGTGGTGGATCAAAAAAATTGCAGCAATTATTAATGATCATTGAAAGACCTTGCAGTGTCTCAAGCAACATTCTTCATAGATTACTCTTATCACCATTAAGCAGCTCCATGCAAAAGTTCACTATCTAAATGCAGTAATGCTGGGAGAACAGCATCATATGGGAATAAATTCTTTTTCATCCCAGATGTGGGACAAGCTCCATAATTTAATGGGCTGCCAGAACAACAACTGTTGTAGATCTCCTCCAATATTGCAATATTGGTACTAATGCATTGCTTGTTACTAAACACCTCGTGACCCACTTTGTGACAATGTCGGCATCCTATTCTAATGCAACTATCTTTTGAAAACATAAAAGTCAAGTAGAAAATATCCCCTATCCTTTACCCCCATCACAATGAATGATGTAATGAACCTTATATGAACTGGGAACCAGTTCAGGGTCTTGAGTTATCACACATTACAGCCCAGGCCTCATTTGATCCGTAATCATATGATTCAACAGCTGAGTATTAAAGAGTCTATCTAGACAGGGTCTTTTATGATATTTAGCTGTTGTTCCACTTCACAGTGATGAGATAGTATCACTGTCCCAATTATTAAACAAAGGGAAAACCAAAAGTCTACAACAGCTACCAACCGATTAGCCTTACCAAAGTGCTGTGCAAACTGCTTGAAATGGTTTTAGCCCAATGATTGTGCAGCATTTTCAAATTTCGGGCCCTCTTGTCACATTATCAATGTGGTTTCTGGGAGAGACAATCCATAACCGACCATCTGGTTAGGTTGGAAACAGCAATCCAACTGGCTTTTTCCAAACGCCAGCAATTCATCGTAGTCTTATTTGACCTGCAAGAGACATATGACACCGCTTGGCGGCATCACATTTTCCTTACACTTCATGACTGGAACTTTCAAGATCCCTACCAATTTTTATTCATCAGTTTTTATCACACAAGTTGTTTCAGATTAGAGTGGGTACATTGCTCAGCTTGCGATGGGACCAAGAGACTGGCATCCTGCAAGAATCTGTACAGAGTGTTACACTCCTATTCATTGCCATCAGTTGGCTAGTGCCCTATGTTGAACCTGTAGTCACCCCCACACTGTATGTCACTGACCTTTGTATTTGACATAGCTCCCAATCTGTAGCCTTGGCTGATCGCTATCTGCAAGGAGCACTCCAAAAACCATTTGCTTGGACCCTTTCCCATGGCTTCCAAATCTTGTCTGCAAAATTGCGAGATGGGCATCATTGTTGTCATACTATGGCCCGTCTTGAGCTAGAACTCTATTTGACTACCTAGTGCCTGGACATTATTGCACAGCCCTAATTTTGGGACTGCTCTTTGGTAACAAGCAGATATAGCTGCCTTGTATTAACCAACTAAAGACTGATTGCATGCAAAAACTTAACATTCGATCTGTTTCCTCACTCGCACTCGCACCTCTTGAGGTGCAAATTGTGTTACTGTACTCTGTATTTACTAAGTCATGCTCTCATCGTGACTGAACTATGGGTGCCATGTTTATGGCTCAGTAGCTCCTTTACCTTTAAAATTATTGAACCCCAGTCCATCATCATTGAATAAAACTGGCCAATGACACCTCATGGACTAGTTCTGTACGTCATTTGTTTGTCAAAGCAGGTGTCTTTCCTCTCCACTTCCAATGGTACCAACTCTTGCTCACTTAAGCATTCACCATCCAACAATTTCCTAATCATCCAATATGTCAAATACTTTTTGCATGCAAGGGACATCAACCCCTGTACACGTGCCTTCAGGAGACATTAACAGTTGGAATGCACCTCAGGACTCTCTGCCAGATCTCCACCTAGCTCCTTACAATACAAATAGTTTGTCACCCCATGACCTTTCAATATCTGTTCCTACCAGTTCTTCAGTAGAATCAGGATACTACTGTCATACACTCATAGCTCGAAAACCATGGATAGAACGAGATCTGCTTTTACATCTCCTGCATGTCTGGAACATGTGTGTGGGAATGTGTACTATTTGTTGTCGGCTACTGTGGGAGCCAGCATCGACACAAACAAAGGAGGAGAGAAGTTGCTATGGCAAGTGGCAGGAATCCAAAAGAATTTGTACATATCACATTCAAATTAATAAGACACTTTATTTTTAACAAGAAAAGAAACATTACTTAACTTGTTTCCTGTGCCTCCCAAATGCAATTCCTACTACACTCTTGCTATTCACAGTATGCAGACTAAGTTTCATCTTCCTATTACTCAGTGCTGAGGCTCTCGAACTCTGCGACCGTACTGTGCCCAACCAGTGATGGGTGGCTGGTTAAGTCAGCATTGACAGGGGGCACTGTTTTCCTGGAGGTATGGTGCTGCCCATTCTTTCCGTTGGCACATGGGTCAACACCTTCTTGATGCTGTTTCGTGGTGCTGCGCTGGTCAGTGTGGAGTCAATTTTTTAGGACAGCACACAATTTTTACAGTGGAGCTGATAGCTATTGATGGTGCCTGATGTTTTATTAAACTGATTCCTCTCAATGAGGAGACTCTAAGCTACTGAAGATATTGCTCTTGGCAACTTGTGATATCTGCTACTCACTAGCTTCTCTCTGACCTGTAATTGGGACCGATGACCAAGCAGTTTGGTCCCTTCCCCCCCCCCCCCCCCCCCTCCCCCTGCCACCTCCCCCCTCTTTTAAACGAACGAATGAACCAACCTGTCATTCTAACTTGTCAGTTGTCTTTCTTTGTGTGTCAAGTTATTTTGTATTCCGGAGATGATCTGACAATCATTTGACCAAAATAAGATCTCTCCTCAGTTGCGGATGGAGTAAAACCCATTCTGCTGCTGCTACCTCTAGTAAACTCTACTATCAGGAATACTGCTGCTGCATGCTGCTGTTCCATTCCTCACAGAAGGGATCAAGCATAATATGTTGCCTCTGCATTGGTCACACCAGACTAATCCATTGTTTTCTCTTTTTTATGAACCACTCCCATTGTGGTTGTGGGGCCTTGCAGGCCTCGTGGTGAAATGCCCTTTCCTTCTGGCTCTCCGTGCTAAACATTGTGTGCCACTCATAATGGTGGACAATGTATGGACATTGTCTTTCAGGAGTGCTAGCCCTGCAAGTTATTCATGGGAACTTCTGCGGAGTTTGGAAGGTAGGGGATGAGATACTGATGGAAGTAGAGCTGTGAGGACAGATCTAGGGTTGTGCTTGGGGAGCTCAGTCAGTATAGAGCACTTGCCTGTAAAAGACCAAGTCTCAACCAAGCACTCAGTTGTAATCCACTAGGAAGTTTCAGTGTACGGACATTTGTGCTGGTTCTTAATTTTCTCTGAGAAATCAGTTTTTATTCTGAGATATTTCATTTTAAATTACTTTTCAGCCGGGGCAGAGGGATTGAGGATGGGGCTTCTACTGCCACAGGCTGAGACCCTTGACACCACCTACTCTGCCAGCTGCCTTGGCTATTCCTCTCTTTCTCTGTTTTAATTGGTTTTGGGTGCAGTTAGCCCATTTTCTGCCACATGCTCTTTTATGTATTAGGGATACCACTCCAATGAAGGCAAGACCTTAGGGATTCCTTATCCTTTACGCTAGCTAGTGGGAAAAGAACAGTTGAATAGCTTTTTATGCTTTCTCCAAGACAGTGGGTCCTGTTCCCAGCATCAACATTTTGACTCTAATGAACCAGGGGAGGAACAGTTGTGGGAGGGATGCTCCCTGTTGCTTGCGGAGCCCCAGTGGCCACTTGCCTGCCCCAACCTACGTACTAACCTGATTATTTCTCACGCCTTATTTTGAAGTTGACTGTCCAATTGAAGTTCATTACATGTTTAGCGTCTTCATTTCTACTATTACAAATGTCTTGGCTAGAAGGCATTCTTTACTCCATAACTGTCTGAGCTCTTAATCGAATTGATGGGGGGTCAGGTGGGGGTGGGAGTTCTCTCACCACATTTAACTCCTGGGATTACCCTTGTCTGCTGTCTGACTTGTATACCAGCTTGACCCAGTTTTCACCACCTTGATTTACACCACTCCTACGTACTTCAATAATTTAGTAAAAGTTGTATCTGGCATCTCTACCTCAGATGACATATCTCTCGACTGAAAGACCCATGACGTTGCTGTTTAATCCCATAACCCACCAACCAACCAAGTAATGAAACTGACCTCTTTAATGTACCACACTTGCCTAAAACGTAATAATAATAATAATAATAATAATAATAATAATAAGCATAAAAGTTTTGATATAATAGCTACTTGCTTATATTAATGTTTAGGACATCACTTCAGCATAACTAACAGAGAATAATAATTTACAAGATATAAAATCAAAGAAACTCTGTTTCTTTCAGTTACTTCCACTGGCAGTCAGGGAAGTTGTGACGTTCACTTGCTTTGTTTCTTCATTTGTTTTCCTCGGTGTCAACATACTGTGTTGCTACACTGGCTGAAAAATGGGGGTTGGAAGATCAATACTTACTACTTTAAATGGTATAGCCGACAGGTGCACATTTGCGTTTCACAGTTCTTTACTTTCTCTGTTCACAACCTCCCAATAATACACAGTTATATGGCCAGTGCACTATTGGTTAACTTTTGACAAGCCTCATTGATAGCTTGCAGGCAAACATCCACATACTGCTACAATAGTATACTGTTGAACATCTATGAGCAGTAAAAGCCGAACCACACAGTTCACAGAATAAAAAGCTATGTGTGGAACAGGCACTGTCATTGTTTTAAGACACAGTCTAATTGTGTTACACTTATTTCACAGTTAAGTTGATGCACTGTTGTTGACCTAACCAATACAGATTCCTCGTCTGAAACTCGATTGTGGACTGACTGTCTTGGGACCAAAATTCGGGCCCTTTATATCCTCACAATAAGAGTTATGGAAACTACACAACGTTTGATGTTTAATTTACAGAAATTACAATTGAGACTTAACTCATTCAAGTAACTGCATATATCGAAAAATTGGTTCTTTTAAACAGTTTCTTCTACCACAAGAGTTAGGCCAAATTATTTGTTTAAATGATGAAATTACCAGATTTAGTTACACAAGCAATACTTTTGACAAAACTGTTAATCACTTTGGAATTAATAATGGGCTAGTATTTGTATGGAGTGTAGCCATGTATGGAAGTGAAACATGGACGATAACCAGTTTGGACAAGAAGAGAATAGAAGCTTTCGAAATGTGGTGCTACAGAAGAATGCTGAAGATAAGGTGGGTAGATCACGTAACTAATGAGGAGGTATTGAATAGGATTGGGGAGAAGAGAAGTTTGTGGCACAACTTGACTAGAAGAAGGGATCGGTTGGTAGGACATGTTTTGAGGCATCAAGGGGTCACAAATTTAGCATTGGAGGGCAGTGTGGAGGGTAAAAATCGTAGAGGGAGACCAAGAGATGAATACACTAAGCAGATTCAGAAGGATGTAGGTTGCAGTAGGTACTGGGAGATGAAGAAGCTTGCACAGGATAGAGTAGCATGGAGAGCTGCATCAAACCAGTCTCAGGACTGAAGACCACAACAACAACAAATGGGCTAGCTTTGCTAACATGTTTTCAAATAGAGCCAAATAGATCCTTTAAGAATAGTATTAGTTAAGAATACTATTAGTTGTTCCTCCAAATGTTTATAATTAGTACAGAATTTAAGTTATGAAACAATTACTGGTTTCTCCTAGGAACAGTCAAAATAAATTAGAAAATCAATTACATACCTAAAACTAAGAGCAAAATTAGATCTTTTGTTATATCCTTTAAAACTGAGGGCCAACCTCTTTTATGAAAATACAGATTATACTCACGTATATTAATGGTAATTAGTTAAAAGTGAAAAAATGAATTTTATGGAAGCAGATGGCAAAACAAGAGGTAAGTAAAAATATCCCAGCTTGCTACGTCACAAAGTCAGTAATAACACTCACCTGCCTCCGTAGTGGAGGGTCAGGCCGATGTGGCCAAGCTGTTCTAGGCACTTCAGTCTGGAACCACATGACCGCTACGGTCGCAGGTTCAAATCCTGCCTTGGGCATGGATGTATGTGATGTCCTTAGGTTAGTTAGGTTTAAGTAGTTCTATGTTTGAGGGGGACTGATGACCTCAGATGTTAAGTCCCGTAGTGCTCAGAGCCATTTGAACCATTTCGTAGTGGAGGACCTTCCATTTCTGTTGTGCCATAATTGACTTCTTGTCATTTTCCACTTGTATCTTTGGAGTCAGGAACCATGTTGGATTTGTTTTTGACAGGAGGTATGGCCTGCCTGTGAATGGGCTCCTTCGCCTTACCACAATGCTATCTATTATAGATCTGCCCACAAGCCATTCTGAGTGAGCTAGCTCGCAAGAAAACAACGTAACATTGTCCTATGTTAAACATAGCTTGTAATTGTCTAGAATAATTTGCTATTTTTGACCTGTTTTCACGCTGCTCTATTTTTCAGAATCGTCTGAGAAAGTTGGTAATTGATGCATGTAAAAATGTAGGCTAAACAGTTTTAGTAAAATATTCTTTGTGTGCGTGTGCGTGCGTGTGTGTGTGTGTGTGTGTGTGTGTGTGTGTGTGTGTGTGTGTGTGTGTGAGAGAGAGAGAGAGAGAGAGAGAGAGAGAGAGAGAGAGAGAGAGAAGGGGAGGGACTCTGCACCTGGTAGCTGGGATATTCTATAGTTTCACATCCATTGTTTACTATATTCCAGGCTGTTTCACTTAAGTTACTGGATTTGCTTACCTGTTCAGCATAATAATACGCTTTTAGAGTCTTCGTGGATTCTCTATATGTTTTTCTGTAGCATTTGTACTCTGCTAAGAAGTACTACAATTTAATGTCCCTGAGTAGCATGCAGAGGTTTTTCATATTTTCCTTCAGTTTTGAGTTTTTGGAAGAATTTTGGGACTCAATTACACCTGTGGTTAAGTGTTCCATGGAAATGGCTCCACTTTCCTCTAGTATCATCTAATTTATATACATGTTGCTAGTCCGTGTGTGCAAGCTCCTCTAGTGTATTATGGTCAGTTTTCTTTTATAAGTCAGGAAGTCATTGTACACATTATTGTGTTATCTTTGTTGATATCTATGATATGAGAGTGAGTTTTCAATCATTTTCACGACTAATTCTTCCCTAGTTAAATGCATAATAACTTGGTCAGTGTAAGTCTGTAAGTGTAGTGTTATTCTTGTTGGGGATGAATTCATGTGAATAGAGTAATATCACTAACAATTCAGAATACATCTACATCCATGTTCCCTAAGATACTTGGTGGTGTGTGATGGAGGGTACCTCTGGTACCACTGTTCCATCTTCCCTCTTCCATTCACTGATAGTGCATGGGAAGAATGATCATTGGTAAGCCTCCTTATTAGCTCGTATTTGTCAGATTTTTTTGTTGTGGTAATTTTGTGAGACAGAGAGGAGGATCTAATATGTTGCCCGACTCTCCTGGAACATGCTCTTTTGGAATTTCATAATAAACCTGCCTTTGAGGTGCAACACCTTCCATGCAGCATCTGCCACTGGAATGGTCACATTTCCATAATACTCTTGCATCAGCTGAATGATCTTGTGACGGAACAAACTGCTCTTTGTTGGGCTCCATTGCTGCTATTAATCCAACCTGGTAAGGTACCCAGACTGATGAGCAATACTCAAAAATTGGTTGAACAAGTGTTTTACAAACCATTTCCTTCATGGGTGAATTATATTTCCTTAACATTTTTCCACCTAATTTACCTGCAATTTATTTTATGTGGCTATTGCACCTTAAGTCATTCCTAGGTATTTTACAGTAGTTACTGTTTTTATTGATTTGCCGCCGATAGTGTAATCTTTGCTATTTACGCACACTTTGCTATGTTTATTTAAATTAAGTCAACAGCCAGTCCCTCCTGCACTAATCATTAATCCTCTGCAAATCTGGTGACAATTTGCTAAAGTCTCCTGGCTTTGCTATCTTTTTATAGACAGTGGCATCATCTATGTACATCCACATGGAACATCTAATGTTATCAACTAGATAATTAGTATATTTTTTTTTAACAGTAATGCTCCTATCACACTTTCTTGGGATACACCTGAAATTACCTGGACAGCAGTCAGTTTTGTTTTGTTAAGAGCAATGTGTTGAGTTCTATCTGCAAGGATGTCCTGAATCCAGTCACAAATCTGGTTTGATACTCAGTAAGCTCGTATATAGTTCACTAAATGATAGTGGAGAACTGTATGAAATGCCTTCCTGAAATCCAGGAACATGGCATCAATCTGAGGGCTGATGTCTACAACACTCTGAATCTTGTGGACGAAGAGAGTGGGCCGAGTTTTGCAAGATCTCTCTGTGCAGAATCAATGTCGATTTTTATAGACAGTATTTTTGTTCTCTAATAATATCATAAGATATGAGTGTAAAACATGTTCCATCATTCTTGCACAGACTGACATTGGTAGCACAGGGCTATAATTGTCTAGTTATGACCCTTCTAGAAAATGGCAATAACCTGCACTTTTTCCGGACACTAGGGATGCTTTGTTGCTCCAGCAACCTACGATAAACCACTGCCAGAATGGGAGCATACCCAAGATAATTTGCATTATAGCTTAAAAAGTCTATTCTCACATCTCCTAGCATTATAACCTGTTCCTAGTTTGTTGAGAATTTATCCAGAAGCTTGAAATGACAGAGGAATTCACTACATCACAAGTCAGCTGTTATTAAGTTGTCTTTGCATATCTATGTTCTCTGCTGGTGATTCAAAGGCCACCTCAGCAGGGAGTTCATCAACCAAATCAATTTTTCACAATGAATTTTATTTCTGTCTTAAGTGATAGCACAACCATCATTGTGTTAACTGCTCTAGAATATAGACTCAAAATTTCATAAAAACTAAGAGTCTCTTATGTCTTGCATCCAAGTTCATTTAAAATATGTGTGTGCCATATTCTCTCCTGTGAATGTCATTTTATTACTGCTGTACTGTACAGTCTGGAACACCATTTTGCTTTTTTAGCTTCTTTGATGCTGTTGAGCGGGTGTCTTTTCTTCATGTGTATACATTGGGTGCAAAATTTACGGGCAAGAAAAACTGTTGTCATAGTTATAAGTCTTTTCAATTCCTCTTTCCTTTAATTTTTTGCATAATCAGATTGGAGCAGGTTGTTAACATCAGGTACAAATGAAGATTCTTTTACATCATCGAAGCGTAAGAAGTTCCATTGACAAAATGAAAGAATATTCATTTCACTCATCTTGGATGTAGTTGAACATCGTGACAGTGTATGCAGTTTAACGTATTATTTTAAAAATGCTGCAGCTACTAAATCTATTTTGGACTTACTTATTTAATGTCTTCATTTTCTTTAGTGTCCATGGTGTGCATTAGTAGATTGCAGTGTATGTTAGCTTTGTCATGTCCTGGTAGTACTGTGAATAAAAGAAACAGAACTTGGGTGCTGCCCTTCATAATGAGCAATAACAATGTTGACAGGAGCTGTAAGTGGTCTCTATGATGGAGTTGGCTTGCTCACTATCTCATTTTAATATAAAATATACATACCTAGCCAATAATTAGTATGGTACAAATATGAATATCACTAATATTCTATAGTACTTCAACACCACAGTTGTACCTGCATGTTCTGGACCTTTTGAGTTACGCAAATTCATTCAAGAGCATTTAGTATTAAGAAAAAATTATGAACCATACAGATGTTAACAAAAATATAATGCAAAATAATTGAAGGCATATTTTCTACTACTGTATCTTTGTTAATTATAGTACTAGTATGAAAAGGATAGTTGCTATTGACCATATAGTGGAGATGCTGAGTCGCAGATAGGCCCAACAAGAAAGACTGTATCTGCGACTCAGCATCTTCACCGTGTGGTGAGTAGCAACTATCATTTTCATGTTGTCATTATTCCATCCTAGATTTTCCGTTGTTTAATTATGATTCTATTGCAGGTGCTAAGGCTGTATAGTACAAGAATGGCTGGTGTGGAAACAGTGACAGTTAAAGTTGCCCAAGGCATTTTGAAAGGAAAAGTAGTTGAAGCAAAGTATGGAGGGAAATATTGCAGCTTTCAGGGTATTCGTTATGCAAAGCCACCGGTTGGCCCTCTTAGATTTCAGGTAAGAACTCTAACTTTTTTTTCCCTGTCTGTTCAACATCCCATAGCCAGTTTACTTCTACATCGTTTTCCAATTCAATTTTTTGTTTTGTTTGTAATGGCTTCTGTGACAACAGGGCATTAAACTTAACTTTTTCTTTGTTACTTCTCTTCCCCCAGAAGATACTAACCATTTTTGTTACTTGAGAAAAAGTGCAACATTACTGTTGTTCACATATCCTTTCAAGATATAGAATTTGTTCAGTTAAAAATGTGGAAAAAATGTTGGCTTCATTTTAAGGAATCAAATCTTACTACTTAGGTATCACAAAAATTTAAAGTTTAACATAGCCTGTACATTTACTAATTATAACTAAAACATTAAGAGCATATCAGGTACACACATCTTAATGATAAGTATAGAAGCTGAGTAGATAGGAAGGCAGCAGCTCAATAGAGGGGAAGAAATGAAAATTTCTTCTCTCCATGCTTTCCACTGCATGTTCAGTGTTGTATGTGAAAGAGTGAAAATGACAACCTGCTCAAATGTAGCGAAGATTTACCTAGAATCCAAAATATAAGCTATATTGTGTTTTCATAATAGGGTCAAGTATCTACCAAGTGACATGATGATCATACAATCAGTAGGAAAATCAAAATCGGTAGTTAATGGCCAATGATTTTCACGTAACAGGATCCGCATTCTGAACAAGGGGAACATGGTCAAAACAATGTAAAAACTTTGAAGGCAGATAATAACCTGTTATTTAGAATTTCATAAAATCTCAAGTCAGGTATTTGAAGGTTCTGAAAATTAATTTTATTTTATTTGCAGTGAACTGAACTGCCTTCAAACCAGAGTGTTAAAAATGTAACAAATGCAACACATAAAAAGTATATAAATTTTCAGGTGAAATATTTTCATTGGTATGAATGATATGAAAGACATAATTATGGTTTAACAAAATGAAAAGTGATTGTGGAGAATATGTAAGTATACAAATGAATATGGGTACATAAATGAGTGGTAAATGGTCCAAGGAAGTTTTCTGTTGGAATCTAAGTGATAAGAAAAAACAGAGACTGAGATGGTGACCTTATGAGAGGTGGTAGATGACATTAGAAACAGGAATATGGATGGCTAAGATAAAGACAGTAATTCAAATAAAAATACAGAGTTGGTCTTTACTGCCAGTACTAGTACTACTACTACTACTACTACTACTAATAATAATAATAATAATAATAATAATACTTTTGTGTCGCAGACATCTTTGTAAGTAGAGAGACATCCTGTTTGCACTATGTAATTGCATTTGACTTACAGTACTCTTTGTCGTGTCCACTTCCTCTTGTTGCTGTATTTTAGCCATTAATGATTATATACTTTTTAATGTACAGGACAGCATCAACTGCAATTTTTTAAAGTATAAGACAAATCCAGCTATATGAGATAAGATAGTAACTTTGGCCGAAACATAATTGGATATTTTCTATAGTGAGGCTTCTTTCCGTAGTATAGTAACAGTATTTGTTACGTAGAGAAGAAGAAGAAGAAGAAGAAGAAGAAGAAGAAGAAGAAGGGGGGGGGGGGGGGGAATCTAATTCTGTCATCAGTTTCGAATGATGTGGTAGGTCATTAACATTTGAAGAGCGGAGCAGATGTTTGTACTTTATGGTAAACCCTGTGTAATTTCTCCCCATACAAGTAATGCAGCTTCGCTCCTTGAATTACGAGGGGCATTTGAAAAGTCCATGCAAAGTCAGAGAGGTGGCACCACTGGCACGTATCAAGGTCATGTTTAGTTAGTAGCATCTTTGGAAAGAACGCACACCAAGTTTCAGCCATGTTGGTCTTTTTCTTTGTGTTTGACATGTGAATCAAGGAAGTCGAGTGATTGTTAAAAAATAGACGAAAAAGAATTTCGTGTGGTGATTAAACATTACTTTATGAAAGGTAAAACGCCTCAGGAGAGTAAAGAAAAGCTTGATAAACAATACGGTGACTCTGCACCTTTCGATTAGAACAGTTTATAAGTGGTTTCAAAATTTTCAGTGTGGCCTTATAGGCAAAAGTGATGCTGAGCGTTCTGGATGCCCTGTGGAGGTTAAGACTCCAGAAATTATTGATAAAATCCATGATATGATGATGACAGAAGTGTTAAGGTGCGTGGGATTGCTAGTGCTGTGGGCATCTTGAATCAACAGGTACATAATATTTTGCATAAACATTTGGACATGAGAAAGCTATCCGCAAGATGGGTTCCACGATTGCTCACGCTTGTCCAAAAACGGAATCGTGTGAAGTGTTGCAAGGATTGTTTGCAGCTGTTCAGGAAGAATCTGAAGGACTTTAGGCGTCGTTTCATCACTGTGGATGAAACATGGATACATTACTATACTCCTGAGACCAAACAACAATCTAAACAATGGGTTACCAAGGGAGAATCTGCACCAAAAAAGATGAAGCGTATTCCTTCGGCCGGAAAGGTTATGGCGGCTGTCTTTCGGGATTCGCAAGGGATAATCCTCATCGACTATCTGGAAAAGGGTAAAACTATTACAGGTGCATATTATTAATCGCTACTGGACCATTTGAGAACTGAACTGCAAGAAAAACACCGGCAATTCGACATCAAAAAAGTCCTTTTCCATCATGACAATGCACCAGCACACACCTCAGCAGTTTTGGTCACAAAATTAATGGAAATAGGATTCCAACTCATTTCACATCCCCCCTATTCTCCAGATTTGGCTCCCTCAGACTACTATTTGTTCCCCAATTTGAAGAAATGGCTGGTGGGACAAAGATTTTATTCAAATGAGGAGGTGATTCCAGCAACTAATAGCTGTTTTGCAGACTTGGACAATTCCTATTTTTCGGAAGGGATCAACAAATTAGAACAGCGTTGGATGAAGTGTGTAAGTCTAAAAGGAGATTATGTTGAAAAATAATAAAGGTTTACCCCAAACATGTAAGTAGTTTTTATTTTTGCACGGACTTTTCAAATGTCCTTCGTACTTACACCACATAGCGCAAATACTTACATCACTTGTGCTTAAATAGGAAGTGAACCAAGCAAAAATATTGAGTGTTTATTACCCTAAATAGGCAATTTCCATAGCAGGGTAGCATAAGCACACAATTGATTGTCTTAAACAAATCGTGAAAAGTGTTATCTTTATGCAGTTAGTGACCCTGTAAGTAGTTGTCATACTAGAATGGCAGTTAAACAACAGAAAGTCCCGGTTGGAATATAAACAATATTATGAAAAGGATAGAGCATTACTCACCGTAACCATGACGCATTGAGTTGCAGATGGACAAGACGAAAAGACTGCTTCATATAAACATAAAAGCTTTTGGCCAATGCCTTCTTCAGGGGGGAAGAGCACACGTTCACACAAACAAGCACATCTCACACACAACTGTAATCTCCAGCCCATCTTGCCAGACTGCAATAGAAATGTGTTGAACAGGAGCAACAGTCCAAACATGGTAGTGGAGGCAGAGGCATAGCAGGATACAGTTGGGGGAATTGGAATCGGCACTGCCTGGCGCAGAATTTAAAGTGAGTAGATGGTGGCGGTCTAGGGCTGCCAGGTGCTGTGTCTGGCGGTTGGGGGCGGGGAGGGGTGAGGAACACTGAGTGGAAACGTGAGAAGAAAAAGGGTGAAAACTGGTGGGTGCACCTGCAGAAAGCAGTGCACAGTGAGGGTTAGGAGAGCAAACCCTGAGGAGCTGAGAGGTGGGGAGGACTGTAGGTTACTATAGGTTGAGGCTGGGATGATTTAGGAGTGGAGAATGTGTTGATGTGGGGGGGGCTAGATTTTTGTTAACAATCAGCTGCAATGGGACATCTAGGGTTATTGGGTTTGTGGCTTTTGGGAACTTAACAGAAGTGTGTGTGTGTGTGTGTGTGTGTGTGTGTGTGTGTGTGTGTGTGTGTGTGTGTGTGTGTGTGCGCGTAGGTTATTATTTGCTTCTGGAATGGGATTACAGTGGCACAGTTTATAGTTAGAGGTGTCAGACAATTGGTGGAGGCCTTCCACCAGGTAGTCACTGTGGTTCATAATGACAGGGGTGGAACCTTTGTCTGCAGGTAGGATGATAAGGTCAGGATTTGTTTTCAGGCTATGTATGGCTGTCCTTGCTTCTGCTACTGTGTTGATGTTCTGGGGCCAGGGGAAGGATGGTGAGGCAAAATTTGAAGTAAGGGATGCCTGGAAAGTGACCAGGTGGTAGATACGTGGGATGAGGGGACGATCACAGTTTGATGGTGATGTGAAATGGTAGAGAAGGGTTAAGTGTTGGGATTAGTTTGGCTTTGGTTGGAAGGATTGGTGGCAAACAAGTGTTTCCATTGCAGGGATCAGGAGAATGAGAGTAGGTCTCTGACAAGTCATACATGGTTAAATTTGGGTGTAGGGCTGAAGGTGAGGCCTGTGGAGAGTACTGACACTTCTGTGGGTTGAAGATTTTGGTGGAAAGGTTAACAACAGTGTTGTGAAATTGTTTTGCCCTTGGATTTAGTGAAGTGTTGGGGGAATGAAGCAAGCTGAAAAGGTCAGCTAGGCATGGTCTGGGTGCTATGAGGGGTTGACAGGAAGGAACAATATGAGTAGGATAGCAGTTGGATATTGGTGCTCCAAGGTGTCAGTTAGCAGGCTGCATAACTTAATGGAGGGGGTGCCTGGAATGCTCTTCTAAGAGCTGGAGTGCAAAGGATTCAGTTTTTGAGATGTGATGTACACTGAGGTGACAAAAGTCATGGGATAGCTCCTAATATTGTGTCGGATCTCTTTTTGACCTGCGTATTGCAGGAACTCAACATGGAATGGACTCAACAAGTCATTGGAAGTCCCCTGCAGAAATATTGAACATGCTGTCTCTATAGCTGCCCATAATTGTGAAAGGGTTGCTGGAGCAGGACTTTATGCATGAACTTATCTCCCAATTATGTCCCGTAAATGTTCAATGGGATTCATTTTGGGCAATCTGGGTGGCAAGAATCTTCAATCAGTTGTCCAGAATGTTCTTCAAACTAATTGCAAATGGTTGTGGCAACGTGAAGTGGTACATTGTCATTCATAACAATTCCAATGTTGTTTCGAAACATGAAGTCCATAAATGACTGCAAATGGTCTCCAAGCAGCTGAACATAACCTTTTCTGGTCAATGATCAGTTCAGTTTGACCAGAGGACACAGTTCATTCCACATAAACAGAGCCCACACCATTATGATCCCACTGCCAGCTTGCACAGTGCCTTGTTGTCAACTTTGGCCCATGGCTTCCTGGGATCTGCACCCTACCATCAACTCTTACCAACTGACATTGGTACTTATATGGCCAGGCCACAGTTTTTCAGTCATCTAGGGTCCAACTGATATTATCATGAATCCAGAGAGCCGTTGCAGGTGATGTCACATGAATCAGTTGAATACAGATAACATCTCTGCCAATGCACTGCCCTTTTATACCTTGTGTGCATGATAATACCACCGTCTGTATAAGTGCATGTCCCTATTCAATAACTTTTGTCACCTTAGTATATGGAGTAGGGAGTGCATAGTAGCAGAGTATTGCAGAGGGAACAGAAGTGGTTCTGGGATGCCTGTGACATGGAGATGTGTTGTTGCAGTATGAAGTTTGTGAGGGACAGGGGCTGGTGGAATATGAAAAGGTGAAGGTTGTTGTGAAAGGAGAGGTGGCATCCAGAGAAGGGAATTATTACAATTAGGCCTTTGGGGTAGGGGGGGGGGGGCGGCATGGTTTAGGTAGCATTTCAGGAACAGGAGATAAGGCAGGGTTTTAGACTGGGAAAGGGATACTTTTCTGAACTGGTACAGAAAGATGGAGCAGGAATCCATTGTGATAGAGATGGCATTTTGGAAACATGAAGTTACATAAGAAAAGGCAAATGGAGGTGTTAGGTCATTGTGAGGGGAGCTGGATAACAAAAAAGGACACATAAATTATGTATAATATGCAAAAAATATGCACAAAAATGTGAAAAACGTGGGAGAAAGGACAGATGAGTTATGGGAGAAACAACATGGGATCACGAAAAGGGGGAGTGTGATTGGTTAGGTTCACAAGTTTATGTGGCACAGGCAGGTGCAGAAAATAAAACATGAGAGGATATGAGAGGATGAGGAGGAAATGTGATCAGTAGAATAATTATACCCGTAATTATGGGCAGGAAGAATTTGGGGCATGGTACACGACTGTGCATTGTGAGTGGGCAAGGCTGTTGGTACAGTGTGGCTCTGAGGGTCTGCGGTTTGTAAGGCAATGAGAAAACACAGGAAAGAAGAGAAAGAGTGGACACTGAGTAGAGTAGTGTTTTAAAGAAAACTAACAAAGGTAAACATCAATGGGTTGTGGGTCGGAAGATAAGCTGTTACGGAAAATCAAACAGTGGAAAGTCCAGGTTGGAATATAAATAATACAGCATGTTTATAAATGAATATCGGGGTTTTAACGCTTTATAATATTTATTATATTAAACTTACAGTTATAAATGATATGTCAAATGAAAGAACAACTCAAACAGTTTAACAAGAACCTTATAAATGTTCAATGTGAGCACCATTTGTCACACGGCACACATCAAGTCTGTACCGAAGTGCTGGATAGGGCACAAGGGGACCAATGACAGGGCTTGCTTTGCATGGCCTCCACGTTCAACTAATGCCATGCGATTTTTTTCCTTTGGGGCTTCATCAAGGATCGTGTGTACATGCCTCCGCAGCTGTTGCTACAATCACTGAAGATACACTGATCAATGTTTGGGAAGAACTTGGCTATAGACTTGATGTGTGCCGCGTGACAAATGGTGCTCACATTGAACTTTTATAAGGTTTTGGTAAAACTGTTTGAGTTGTTCTTTCATTTGACATATCATTTATAACTGTAAGTTTAATATAATAAATATTATAAAGTGTTAAAATGCAGATTATTCATTTATAAACACCCTGTATCATGAAAACAATAGATGACTATTTACTGTAAAGGTGATATGTTGAGTTGCAGACAGGCATGACAAAAAGATTCTTGCATATAAGCCTTTGGCCAAAGCCTTCTCCAGAATAGAAAACATACACACATTCTCACAAGCAAGCACACGTCACTTACACATGAATGCTCTCTCTGGCCAGACTGCAACAGAAATGTGTCAAACAGGAGCAACAGTCTGGAACATGGCCCTTGAGTTTGGGGGGAGGGTGGTAAGGTATAGCAGGGTACAGGTGGGAGAAGAGGAATCGGTGTTGCGTGGCGGTGCATACAGGGACTGGGTGTGACAGGACAGGGCTGCCAGGTGCAGTGTAAGGGGGCTGAGGGGGGAGGCAGGGGAGGGGGGAGATGGAGAGTGGAAAGAAGAGGAGGAGATAAGGGGAAAAGACTGCTGAATTCACTAGCAGATAGTTGCACACAATCATGGTGAGAGGAGGCAAATTGTGAGTAGGTGACAGGACTGAAAGTGTGGAAACAGTTGGCTGGACCGTGGTAGAATGATTTTGGGAGCAGAGAATGTGTTGTAAGGATAACTCCCATCTGGTGCTGGTGGAGGGAAGCATCCAGATGGCCCAGGTCATGAAGCAACCATTGAAATGAAGCATGTTATGTACTATAGCATGTTCTGCCACAGTGTGGGGTGGTAGCCATTCATCCTGGTGGTTAGTAATCACACCAATATAAAAAGCTGAGAAATGATTGCAGCAGAGCTGATATGTGGCATGGCTGCTTTTACAGGTGGCCTGGCCTCTAATGGGGTAGGATAAGCCCATGACAGGACTGGAATAGCAAATGCTTGATGGATGGATTATATATATAAACACTCATTTCATCATACCTGTCTGCAACTCAACGTGCCATCTTTACGGTGAGTAGCAATCTATCCTTTAAATGACATTGTTCATATCCCAAACTGGACTTGCCATTATTTGAGTTTACCTAACAGCTTTTCTTCCATCCCACAACCCATTGATGTTTTCCTTTGTTACTTTTTCCTCTAAAACACTATTCTACTTAGTGTCCTTTCTCTCTCTTCTACTATGTCTGTTTTCATTGCTTAAAAAGTGTGCACTGTTCCAGTTGTGCTGTATTAATTGTCTCATCCACATAGAGTACATGGCTCCGTAACCATGTGGACTGCTAGTGCAGCATCTCATGCCCCAAATTCTTTCCGCTCATAATTACAAGTATAATCATTCCTATCAATAACATTTCACCCTCATCTGTCATATTTTTGCGTGTTATTTTCCACACGTACCTGTGCCACACGAACCTGTGAATCTAACTGATTCCTCCACCATCCCCCTCCTTCCTGATCCCAGCATGTGCATTCTCCCATATCTCATCCATTGTTCTTTTTTCATGCATTTTTGACATATTTTATGTACTTGCGCACACTGTATGTATTTGTATGTATTTTTGCATATCTAGATATATTTTTGTGTGCCTTTCCCTACTATCCAGCGCCCCTCACAACCACTCACTGCCTTCATTTGCCCATTTCCTATGTCATTTTCCACTACCTCAATGCCATTCCTGCCACAGTGGACTCCTTCTCCAACTTTCTACACTGGATCCTTGAATGCTGGCTACACCATGGAATCTCCCCTTTCCTCCTCCCCTCCTCCTCCCCCCCCCCCCCCCCCCCCAATGGTGAAATGATAAGGATGCTTCTCTCTGGAGCCCACCCCTCCTTCCCGATCCCTCACAAACCTGGTACTGGAAAAACACATCACCATGGCACAGGCATCAAAGGCCAACTCTGCCACCTCTGCGACATGCTTCTACCGTGCAGGCCCTCCTACGTAGATCACATATCGGAAACTGAATCCCTTGCACTCCAGCATCTAGAAGAGCATTCCAGGTACAAACTGTGTAAGTTATCCAACCTACCGATATCTTACTACTGCCTTGGGGCATCACTATCCAACCACTGTCTTACCCTCAGTATTCCTCCTTATCAACCGCTCATAGCACCCAGACCCTGCCTAGCTGACATTTTCTGCTTGCCACGTTCCACAATACTCCCTTCCAACACTCCACTAAATCCTGAGCCAAAACAATCCCAGAACACTTTGTTCAACCTTTCCACTAAAATCCTCACAGAAGTTTCAGTCCTATTCAGATGCCTCATCTTGAGCCCTACATCCAAATTTAAACATATTGGACTTGTCAAAGACCTACTCTCCATCTCTCAATCCCTGCAATGGAAACACTTGTTTGCCACCAATCCTTCCAGTCAAAGCCAACTTAATCCTAACATTGAACCCTGCCTCTGCCAGTTCACATCATCATCCAACTGTGATTCCCTCTCACCTAAACCAACCCCTGGTCATTTTCCAGGAATTCCTCATCTCCCAACTTACTTGGCCTCACCATTCTTGTCCAGGTCACAGAAATCCAGACTTTTGGCAGAAGAAAGGATAGCCACACACAGCCTTGAAACAGATCCTGACCTTATCATCCTACCTGCAGACGAAGGTTCTACAACTGTTGTTATGAACTGCAGTGACTTCCAGGCAGAAGGCCCCTGCCAGTTCTCTCACACCACTAACTATAAACTCTCCACAGTCACCCTATCCCAGAAGTGCAACACGACTTCACATTCTCGGTTAGACTTATGCCATTCCCAGACCCTCTTCCCTGAATCTATTTCTCTCCTCATTCCTATGGCTCCCTGCACATCCACCTTCTATGTGCTCACCAAAATCCACAAACCCAATAACCCTGGTTGCCCAATTTTAGCTGGTTATTTTGGTCCTATTGAAAGAATTTCTGCTCTCATTGACCAACACTTCCAACCTATTGCCCAAAATCTAATCTCCCACAGCAAGTATAAAAACTACTTCCTTCACCAACTCTCCACCATTCCCACTCCTTTACTTCTTGAATCCCTACTCGTCACTGTTGATGCCATTTCCCTGTACACCAGCCTCTGTCATGCCCATGGTCTTGCCACTATTGAACACTACGTCTCCCAGTGTCCTTCAGACTCAAAATACACTACCTCATTCCTCATACACCTTACTAACCACATCCTAACATCCAACTACTTTTCTTTTGAAGGGAAGGTATACAAACAAACCCACGACACAGCCATGGGCACCTGCATTGCATTGTCCTATGCCAATCAATCTGTTTATGGGCTGCCTAGAGGAAATCTTAGCTTCCCAAAACCCTTCTCTGATAGCTCCATCCCCCACCTCTGTCCACATTAAACTCACCAACCACCAACACTACATACATTTAGACAGTTGACATCCCTTCCACACCAAAAAATCCCTCCCATACAGCTTGGCCACCTGGAGAGTGTATCTGCAGTGATGGAAGCTTCCTTGCTCACATATGTTGACAGTCTCATAAAAACTTCCACATACAGGGACTATCTCCCAGAACTATGCCACAAACTGATTTCCTGTGCCATATACCCATGCTCCCCAATATTCCAACCATCTCCAAGAACCGGCTACAAAGGAGCATCCCTTTCATCACCCAATATCATCCCAGACTGGAACGACTGAACCACATCCTTCATCAGGGCTTTGATTATCTATCATCATACCCTCCAATTAGGGACATTTTACCCATATCCTTCCCACTGGGACTGATGACACTGTAGTTTGGTCCCTTTATTCCCAAACCAACCAGTGAATCCTTCCCACCCCTCATAAAGTGGTACTCCGTTGCCCACCCAACCTCCACAATATCCTCGTCCTTCCCTATGCCACTCCCCATCCCAACCCCTCCCCACAGAGATCATACATCTGTGGAAAACCCAGGTGCAAGACCTGCCCCATCCACCCACCTAGCACTTCCTGTTCCAGTCCTGTCATGTGCTTAGCTCATCCCATCTGATGCTGGCCACCTGTGAAAGCAGCCATGCCATATATCAGCTCTATTGGAATCAAGGTATGACAGCCAACCATCTATCCACCAGGACAAATGTCCACTGCCAAACTGTGGACAAGAGCAAAGTGGATCACCCTGTGGCACATGTTGCTGTACGTAACAAGCTTCATTTCAATGGCTGCTTTGTGGCCCAGGTGATCTGAATCATTTCCTCCAGCACCAGTGGTAACCTACTCTCCCCACACTCCCCTCTCAACTGTTTCTGCTCCCTCTGTCCTGTCACCTCCTCACAATTCGCTTCCCCTTACTCTCACTGTGCGCTGCTCTCTGCTGGCACACCCATCATCTTTTTTCCTCTTCTCTACTCCTCTACTTTCCACTCTCATTCAACACGTTTCTGTTGCAGTCTTGCCAGAGTGACCAGGTATAGTAGTCATGTGTTTGTGAGGTGGGCTTACTTGTTTGAATGTGTGTGTGTTTTTCTTTGCTGTGGAAGTTTAGCAAAAAGCTTGTATGTAACAGTCTTTTTGTCATGCCTGTCTGCAATTCAGTGTCATCTTTGTGGCAAATAGCAGTATGTCCTTTTCATAATGTTGTCTCGTAATTAGAATTTGTGAGTTGCTAGGTAACCCATAATTACACAGGCAAGGAAATAACTCCTTGGTACATCAGTTTCCTAGATTGTTTCAAATTATGGTGTGAGATCACACTTATTCTATACTATTTGGGCTATAGCACGTTTTAATCTGAATATGAAACCACAAATTTTTTGAAGTTTATGAAGACTGAACAATATGCATACATTGCATTAAATATCTGCTATACATATATACTTTTCGTTTTAATATTCTGATTACCCACACTAGTAAACTTGGCACTTACCCCTCCTCCCCCCCCCCCCCTCCTCTCTCTCTCTCTCTCTCTCTCTCTCTCTCTCTCTCTCTCTCTCTTTTCTGACAATGTTCCATATTGAATTAATGTGGTGTAATCTATCATATCAGACATGGCAAGTATAATACAACATTTTTATTTAAAAAAAAGACAATATTATGAAAAGGAGAGTTAAAAAAGACCAGTGGGTGCATGGGTAGAAGTGAAAGTGTTTTAGTACTGGGATGGGAGCAGGGAAGGGATCCGGGACTCCGTGTGCGTGCGTGCGCGCACGTGTGTGCTCTCTCTCTCTCTCTCTCTCTCTCTCTCTCTCTCTCTCTCTCTCACTCACTCACTCACTCACTGCCCTTAGCCCTGACCCCCATCCCTCACCTCCCTCATGCTGTAGAAACTCTGGAACATTAAACATTATAATAAGTGAAGTTTCCTCACATTTGTACCATCTACAAGAACTTGAAAGGAGGTGAAAGTCTCCGAATGGAGCCTCCCAGTCAACAGTGCCGTATGATCATTTCATTTCATTCCAGTCACGTAAAAAATTTAATAAAATGCTGTTGTATTTACAGCTTTCTGAGCTTCCTTTACCTGGTCTCCTGGCCCAGTGAATTTGACAGCCAAGTGGTGGGACCTCAATGACAGTCACCAGATGGCATTACTATGATCTGTGAGCACTGCTATTGCCACTGCAGCACTGGCTGTGGAGACACGTTCATCCTGCTGGCCTGTCAGTGCCTGTAGCTGCTTTTTAAAGCCGGCAGTGCAGCTGTTCAATCCATCAGTTATGATTTCACTGTGTTGTTGTATTGATCTCACTGCAAGTTGGGATTCACCACATCTTAGGGTTTTCAATTTTGGTTTAATCATTGCACTTGTTATTCCACAGTGCCATCACCATTGTCTGTCTTTCTCTCACTGTTGTCCACTTGTTTACTCTGTGGACACTTGCTGTTGATACCCTCGACCAGTTGGCCAATCTCTGCAGGTTCTTGAGCTGTTCCCAGTCTAACTCAATTCTGGTCACAATACTTGGCTGTGAGGTAAAAGATTAGCAGTGTCCCATGGACACAAAGCTTGTGCAACTTTTGAAACAGCAACAGCAACAGCTGTACCTGCAGCAGCAGTTACATCAGTGATTCCAATAGCAGTTTCAACAACAGCAGCAGCAAACTGACTTGCTCCATCGGGAAATACAGCTTTTATGGATTGCCTTCTGATTGAGGGTTCCCAACACAAATAGTCTGTGGGCAGTTTCCAGGCAAAGAACAGCCCACTCATTTACTACCCATGGTTTAACATTGCTAAAGAGGATTGGGACACAGCACTTGGCCACTTTGTGGATTTCAAATGATGCACTCCAATGGTCATTCTTCCTTTCTTGGTCTTCCCCAGAGACATTTTTCTTATTAAAGAAGGTGGTTCTACTCTCAAATCCTGTCACACGTTCAAGGAGATGTGTCTGTTACTATCAAATTATTATTCACAAAGATTCCATGTGGTCGCAGTGTGCCTTGAGTTTTATCGATACAACAAGCAACCTTGTCAGCCATTCCACTGATGGGTGATGGATTTGCAAGGACTGAATCAACATTGCGACTTCACTTGCAAAAATCCTGCTTGCAAAATTTTGTATGCAAATTCTTTGATTTGAGATGTAGTGGTTCAGTTGGCTTGAGACCCAGAAGTACACACTGCATCTCTTAAACTAGACTACCCTTCCTTGGACAATATTTTGAAAATAGCACATTATTTTGAGATTAAACAAGCAGCAAATGAAAGCCTTGTGGCTGGACCCCAAGTAGCTGCAGTCCAGAGCCACCATCTTGGGGCAGAATTCTCATACGTCTTCTTCCCGACTTCAGTGTTGAGATTCATCGATTTTGGACGTTTTGGTGGCCTTTAAACAGCCCGTCACTCCCAGTCGGCATCAGCTGTGGCGTCTCCCATCATGTCCTGTCTGCTTCTCAGTACACCCACTTGCAGACTGTCTAGATCATTCACCACATGCATCAAGGGACAGTGTGTGAACTGCAGACATTTGTTTTTCTGGGTGATTCTTCCACCACTTAGTTGTTATGAACCTCAGAATTGCAAATCAGGATGTTTGCTTCCAGGTGGACACAGGATCTACTGTCATCTTTGTTCTCCTAATTTTGCCCCATTCTCCTATATATTGGTAGTATATTATGGCACTTTATTTGCTAGCTATTGTTCAATAAGATTATCACTCGATCAGATTCTTCTTCATTGCTCCACAGTTTGTCAAAACACAAGTTTTAATTGTTGTTATTTTGGTTTCTTGCTTACAAGAGTGTCAGCAATAAACTCTCTACAAGTAAAACTATTTGTTACTTCAGTATAAATAAGTTGTTACAAATAATACAAAGGTTCAATCACTGTACAACGGACCTACTTCCTCCTTATACCGCAAAGACAGTAATATATACCACTATTTTGTAGTTTGTAGCAGTGATCATTTAGCCAGATTTTCCTCTTCTCCTTGCTGTCATTGTTCAAGGATGCAAACTGACACAATAATCTCTTCTTTTCAATCATTACTCGCCTTTATCTTCCGATTGTAAAGTTGTAATTTAATGTTTTTGTCCTGTTAATTATGTACTCACTTAAACTTTGGCAACTATGCTGAAAATAATTATTTTACTGAAGTGGTCTTTCTAATATTTGATATAATTATGATATGCACACAATTTCACTCTCTTTGTTCATAACTATTCTGTTTGCATAACATGAAGCCACCACAGCCACCGGAGTCTTGGACAGGCATAAGAGATGCTCTAGAAGAAGGCGCAGTTGCCCCGCATGCAGACTGGGTGCGGCAGAAGTACAGGGGTGAAGAGGATTGTCTTTTCCTTAATGTCTACACTCCAAAGGTCATATACACCTGTATTATGCATAGAATATTGCTATTGTTTTAGTACAGTTAGATCATAGGTTTTAAACAATCTTTGATGCTGGACATACAAACAGTAGCTTCATAAGGTGATCATTCTACTAGCTGAAAATGTGAAGTACTAAGTTCCAATACTCAACTAAGCCATCACATGTAGTGTTCACAGTTCATTACTTTCTGGTAATTAATTTCATCTAAATCATCGCTGTGGGAAGATTATATAAACTCAAAATTTGGGATCCCAAGATAGCATATAGTGTGTTTAAAATTAGTTGTGACTTTTGGCAGTTCAGTAAGGAACAAGTGAAGCGAAGTGTAGTTGCCTGTGTGTGCTGAGCATGTTAGAACGTGGTAATAATGCCAGGCTTACTTCGCTTAGAATCTGGCAGGCTCGCTTAACTGCCTGAACAGAAAGTCATGCAAGCCAGCTGATCTTCTGTCTCTCAAATGATTGCAAAGAAACTATTCAGTAATAAGCTCTGATTCTCACATAACTTAATTCAGCAGCTTCATGATGAGCTGCCTACCATTCATTAATGTCATAGTCATTGTCATATTTCAATATTAGTTAAACTACTGTGAGAGATTCTTACAGTTTACAGTGAAAAATAGGGGACACTATGAGTTCTGTGTTTTGTGTTTGTTAAGTCATATGTTGCTGCATATTAAATGTAGATAATATACCATATTGAATTAGTCTTTAAACTTGGAGGAATATTGTATGTCTCCACTCTCAAGAAACAATATAAGTAAAAAGTCACACATTTATTCTTGTTCTGAGAATGGACTGGTTCATAAACTATTGATCTGCTTGCTCTCAAGTGCTAGTTCAATAATACACTGTTTCAGAATTCTGTTGCAAATTCGATGGCATTAGAATGTTAGTGAAATGAATATTTGTAAGCTCTGCTGTGTTTCGACAAAAAAAGCAGATTTTAACATGGCAACAAGAGAAGTTATGTATTACTCTAAACTTGTCACAGTCCTTCAAACACCAATGTCTCCTCAACTGTTTTCTTGGTATGGCTGACAACTTGAGATCAGTCTTGTGGTGTAACATTTGCAAAGATGGTTCAAATGGCTCTGAGCACTATGGGACTTAACTTCTGAGGTCATCAGTCCCCTAGAACTTAGAACTACTTAAACCTAACTAACCTAAGGACATCACACACATCAATGCCCGAGCCAGGATTTGAACCTGCGACCGTAGCGGTCACGCGGTTCCAGACTGTAGCACCTAGAACCACTCGGTCACTCCAGCAGGCTAACATTTGCAATTTATACTATTGGCAACATTTCAAACTCACTGAGCGTAAACTTCATGTTGTTTTTTGTCACATTACTTTTCACCTTAGTCTTTATATTCTCTTAGATTTAAATAATTCTGATAGAGAGGAAGCCTCATTAAACTGTGGCCTTTAGCTTCAGCCAGTCTGTCTAAGAGTAAGTTCAGCACTACAAGTTCCGTTTACTCCACCTTGTATGTATGCATGTTCAACTCTACCCTATGGAACATTTCTCTGCACCCAGAGCAAAATATCCGCTTTCCTCTACTGCACTGCTGGAGCTTTATCCATCACAACAGAGTGGTATGGCACATTGTCCATTACTTTATCGAATTCGGACGAAGATTTGTAGCAGATGAGTTCTTGGATGACCTCTTTAATTGCAAATCTTGTGTTTAGATGTGCTGCACTGTTATTACTAATGCTGTACCAACACAGAACAGTTGTTCACAATACCTGATGACTGCAGAACACTTAAACGGCAGAAAATACCAAGAAAGGTGATGAACTTAGATGCATCTGATGTGCAACAGCACATGGTACTGTTTATCCACGGTGTGGAAATAGAGATGCTTTACTAACCAACTGGATGACGGTGTGATAGGGTTAGTCAGCTCCCTATTGATGTTAACCGGTCAGGGGCGTCACATGCCCACTGGTGAGCCAAACATAAAAAATCACAACTGATATTAAAAAAGCTATCAGTGAAGGAACTCTAGTATCTTGGAAGCAGAATAACATGTTGCCCAAAACAAGGACGACATGAAGAGCAAACTAGCACAGGCAAAGAGGTCATTCTTGGCCAAAAGAGGTCTACTAGTTTCAGTTACCAGCCTTAATTTAAGGAAGGAATTTATGAGAATGTATGGTTGGAGCACAGCTTTCTAAGGAAATTAATCGTGGACTGTGAGTAAACTGCCAAAGAATAATTTGAGATGTGGTGCTGTAGAAGGATGTTGAAAATTACATGAACTTATAAGATAAGAAATGAGGAGGCTCTCCATAGAATTGGCGAAGAAAAGAATATGTAGAAAACACTGACAGGAAGAAAGGACAGGGTGATAGGACAAGTGTTAACACAAAGAAGGATAACTTGCATTCTACTAGAGGGAGCTGTAGAGGATAAGAGCTGTAGGGGAAGGCAGAGACTGGAATATCAGACAACTTACTGAGCATGTTGGGTACAAGTGAGTTGAAGTTGATACTGGAGGGGAGTTATTTCCCCTTCCCTTTTTTTTAAGGCATGTTTATCTTTATCTTTGGCAGATGGTTGTAACAATAGCTGAAGCACCAAATGCAATTTGTAACTCAAAGTGCTAACAGAACTAAACAAGAAAAAGTATTCTGCGACCTTGCCAAACCCTTGATTGTGTAGATCGCAAAGTTACAGTAAGCAAACTAAAATGTTATGGCATTAACGGCATCCCTCGTGCTTGGGTAGAATCTTACCCGCATAACAAAAAGCAGAGGGTCACATTAACAGGGTCTGTCTCACGCATGAAAACAACCTGACAAAGGGAGACCATAATGTATGGAGTGCCACAGGTTTCAGTACTAGTCCAATTCTTGTTTTTAACCTACACAGATGATCTTCCAACAAAGTTACAACAGTGAAAAAAATAGAAGGGGTGACGGAGTGTGTTCTCTGGTTGGTTGTTGCTGTGGTAGCTGTTCTATAAGAGGAAGAAAATTATTGTTAGTACAATTCTCCACATTCTAACTCTGGAAAAACTATCAGACTTTTATTGAAGATTCCTTTAAAAATACCTTAATGTGTGGAGATTAAAATATTGGAAGTAGATGAGAAACAAAATAAAAAATTGATTAAGAGGCATTACTACCATATCAAATGAAAGCATCTAGAATAATTCCTATGAAAGTGTCAGGTCAAAGCTACACAATCACTGATAATATTTTCATCAACTTTGATAGCTGCTATTATGAAGTTAAAATTTTTCCAACTTCAATCTAAGATCATCATGAGTTAAAGAAACAGGAGCTCTAAAACATCGCCAGAGTCAGATAGTGAAAAGGAAGATTGCAAATAACAGAAATGTCATTTAATCAATGAGAACAGAGAACACCTTGTTTACTTATGGAGTAAAAATAATTTCAACAATTTCATAGATTCTATACAAAATTTGAAGTATGAAAGAAGTCACCAAAGACCTACATACTTAAGGATACTTGAATGACCAGCCATTCGGAATTCTTCAAAGGAAACACTCACAAAAATCATACAATGAGCAATGTCCACAAATTATGAAGACTAAAATTCTCTGATAAAGCATCTGTGAGAGAAGGAATATAACAAATATTGTTGTCTAAGCTCTTCCTATGGAGAGTTTTTCCTGAAAAAATTGCACTAGCTTACAAGAAAAGTGGCAAGGAGAACTTAAACAACTACAGGTCTGTTTCTTCAATAGATTACTTAAATTGTGTGTGAGAGAAAATTCTGATCCAGTCCAGAATGATTTCTGGAAATGAAAATCTGCAGAAATTGTCGCTTCCAGTCAAACAAAATCTGTTGTGTATGTGTTAGATAAAAGAGATGTATAAAGGACTATTGATGCAATTACAGATATAGCATAATAAAAGAACTAGAAAGCTGTGCCCCCCTGCAGGTCCAAGGTTAGAATAGGCCTGAAGTATTCCTGCCTGTCGTAAGAGGCAACTAAAAGGAGTCTCACACTTTTCGTCTCTGAGTACAGGTTCCATTCTATGGTTTGACCTGCCACTTTCAAGGATGAAGGATGCCTTACATGGTGCACAAGTGCCCTTAGATTCGTTCTACTGAATCTCTTTTCGTGGTTTTGCATCTCCACCTGTGTTCAGCTATTTGGGTGAGGACACTTTCTGGGGTATGTCATCTTCTTCCATTGTGTCCTGTCCTCTTTTGCCCCCATGACAATATTGGATTTCTTTGCATCCAATATCCAGCATGTTAGCCAGTCCAATGTCGTGGGGCCGTCATGTACCCATTTTGTGGTAGCCTTCTGACAACACAGGAATCGCACTGCTGGTGCCTGAGCTATAAACTCCCCCTGTATGCCGAGGAGTAGATGCCTGTCTTCCTGGGGCATCAGGACGCCTGGCAACGGCCATCATGCCAGTTGGCCTTTGCTGTGACTGGGGGATGCCCGTGGGGAGAGCGCCTGTCTGGAGCAGGTGGCATCAGGGCAGATGACCCACAATGAAGCGGACTAGGTCATCTCTTGCTGGTGACAGTACGGCACCAGCAGCCTCTAAGAAGGTCAAAGTAGAATACAGTGCCGACAGGTATGACCTTACATCGTTTCCCTTCATCGCCACACCACGGAAGGAACATAGAACTACAGAACGGTAAGAGCCATATTCACCACGGATTTTAGTCTGTAGCAGAACTGATGGGGACTCTTTCCTACCAATGAAGCCTCAATTTTTGATTGAACGCCTTGAGGATAAGTTTGGAGAAGTGACAGCGTTGTCCAAGATGCGAAATGGCACAGTCTTGATTCAGACAGCATCCCTAGCCCAACCCCGAGTGTTACTCACCTGTGAGAAGTTGGGTAGTATTCCTGTTTCTGTCACTCCCCATAAAAGCCTCAACATGGTCCAGGGGATTCTGTTCCATCGTGACCTCTTGTTGCAGTCTGATGACGAGCCCCGCACCAATTTAGAACGGCGGGGTGTTCATTTCATCGGCGTGGTTACAGGAGACCCAAAGACAACAGGGTTGCTACCGGTGCCTTCATCTTGGCCTTTGAGGGTGATTCATTGCCTGAAAAGGTCAAGGTGATGGTTTACCGCTGTGACGTTAAACCATACATCCCTTCCCCTATGCAGTGCTTTAAGTGTCTTCCTGCTGCACTTCCAGTGCCACATGTCAAGACTGTGGACTTCCACTGCACCCAGATACTCCATGTTGGCCACCTCCCACTTGCATCAGCTGTGGAGAGCACCACTCCCAATGCTCTCCAGACTGCCCAGTACTCCAAAAGGAGCAGAAAATCATGGAGTACAAGACCCTGGATTGGTTGACTTACACAGATGCTAAACATAAATTCAAAAGATTACACCCCATTCGGTTGACGTCGACATACGCTGCAGCTACATCACCATCGCCGTTCTAAGTGCCAGTGGTTCCCCACTCTGTGCCACAAACAGTGGGCCCTCCGGGCCACCAGAATACATCTGTCCCCTTGGTGGTAGGGGGCAAATCTTCAGCCATTGCTCCCAAAGCACCTATTTTGGGAGCAAGGCCCCTCTCCAAACTCAAGGGACATCAGTTCCCTCCCCCCTTCCAGAGAAGCAACAGCCTCCTTCAGCTCCTCTTGTGCAGAAGGGGTCCTTTGGGGCCCTCTCTCCCAAGGTCTCCACTAATGCCACGGCAGACACTCGCCAGTAGCTCAAGGAGCTAAAATCTGCTGGATGAAGAGCTTCACAGTTTTCGTCTGTGCCTGAAGCTGCTTCGGAGAAATCTTCTCAGAAAGCCCCTAAAGAGAAGCGAGAGAGCAAGCAAACTAAGAAGTCTGCTAAGAAACAGGACCCTCTGGTGGCCCCAACACCACCACTCTCTATCAATTCTGCTTCTGAGGATGCAGTGGAGATCCTAGTGTCCCCTGTGGACCTGGATCTCACTGAGACCTCATCCACCATAGAAATGGCTGCAAATACTCATTCGGAGGCAGCAGGTGACCCTGAGGCATAGCCTGCCTCCTTGCGCACTTCATGCCTTCCCAGCCTCACAATAATGTCATCCTCCAGTGGAATTGCGACAGTTTTTCCAGCACCTGGCTGAGCTACAGCAACTGTTAAGCTTTACACTTGCTTTCTGCATTGCCCTCCAGGAAACCTGGTTCCCGGCAGTGCGGACCCCTGCCCTCCGTGGCTATAGGGATATGTCAGGAACTGTACCAACTATAATAGTGTGTCAGGTGGAGTTTGCGTCTGTTCCCTGAAATCAATATGCAGTGAACCTGTGTCCCTTCAAATGCCTCTTGGAGCCGTGGCTCTCAGGATAAGGACGCAGGAAATAACTGTCTGCAACGTATATCTAGCTCCAGATGGCGCAGTACCCCTGAATGCATTGGCTGCACTGATCGATCAACTCCCTAAACTGTTCCTACTTTTGGGAGATTTTAACGCTCATAACCCCCTTGTGAGGTGGCACACTTCTTACTGGCCGAGGCAGAGAAGTCCAAAATTTCTCAACTCAACCTCTGCCTCTTAAATACCGGGGTTGCCACACATTTTAATGTGGCACATGGCACATATTCGAACATTGATCTATCGGTTTGCAATCTTGGCCTTCTCCCATCTATCCACTGGAGAGCACATGATGACCTGTGTGGTAGTGACCGCTTCCCCATCTTTCTGTCACTGCCTCTGGCGTCAGGCCCATGGACACCTACCCAGATGGGTTTTAAACAAGGGAGACTGGGAAGCCTTCACCTATACTGTCACCGTTAAATCTCCCCAAAATGGTAACATCAATGTGATGGTTGAGCAGGTAACTACAACGATTGTTTCTGATGCAGAAAACGCGATCCCTCGTTCTTTAGGGTGTCCCCAGTGAAAGACAGTCCCTTGATGGTCGCTGGAAGTCGCTGAGGCAATTAAGGAGCATCGGCGAGCTCTACGGCGGCATAAGCAGCAACTTTCTCTGGAGCACCTAATAGCCTTTAAACTGCTCCACACCCACGTTTGCTAGCTTATCAAAAGGTGGAAACAGGAGTGTTGGGAGAGGTACATGTCGACTATTGGATGCCATACGTCACCTTCCCAAATCTGGGCAAAGATCAAACGAGGTTTTGGGTACCAGACCCAAACAGGTGCTCCCAGTGTTAACATAAATGACCCAAACAGGTGCTCCCAGTGTTAACATAAATGGCGTGTTATCTACCGATGCAAATGCGATTGCCAATCACTTTGCTGAGTGCTATGCTCGCTCCTCTGCTTCAGAGAATTACCCCCCCCCCCCCCTCCCCCCCCCCCCCCCCTAGCCTTTTGCACTCTTAAACAGGGGATGGAAGGGAAAGTCCTCTCGTTCACTACATGCCACAGTGAACTCTATAACACCCCATTTACAGATTGGGAGCTCCTCAGTGCCCTTGCACATTGCCCCGACACAGCTCGTGGGCCTGATAGGATCCACAGTCAGATGATTAAACATCTCGTCTGACTACAAGCGACATCCCCGGTAGTTGTGTTGGGTCCTGTAGTCACGTGACCTACTGGCTCCGTGCCAGGGTGGCTTCTGCCTTTGTCACTCTACCACTGATAATCTTCTGTCCCTTGAGTCTGCCATCTGAACGGCCTTTTCCAGATGCCAACACCTTATTGCCATCTTTTTTGATTTACAAAAAGCATATGACACCACCTGGCGACATCATATCCTTGGCACATTATACAAGTGGGGTATCCGAGGCCCACTCCCGGTTTTTATCCAGAATTTCCTGTTGCTTCATACTTTCCATGTCCAAGTTGGCGCCTCCCATAGTTCCCCCCCATACCCAGGAGAATGGGGTCCCACAGGGCTCTGTATTGAGTGTATCTCTATTTTTAGTGGCCATTAACAATCTAGCAGCAGCTGTATAGCTGTCCGTCTCACCCCCTCTGTATGTAGACGACTTCTGCATTTTGTACTGCTCCACCAGTACTGGTGTTGCTGAGCGGCACCTACAGGGAGCCAACCACAAGGTGCAGTCATGGGCTTTTAGTTTTCGGCCGCAAAGTCATGTGTTGTGCACTTCTGTTGGCGTCATACCGTTCATCCAGAACCAGAACTTAACCTTACTGTAGTGGAGACATATCCGATTTTTAGGACTGGTTTTCGATGCCCGATTGACTTGGCTTCCTCACCTTTATCAGCTTAAGCAGAAGTGCTGGCAGCACCTTGATGCCCTCTGCTGCCTGAGTAACACCACCTGGTGTGCAGATCGCTCTACGCTGCTGCGACTATACAGAGCCCTTGTTCAATCCCGCCTTGAGCATGGGAGTCTGGTTTGTGGTTCAGCGGTCCCTTCAGCATTGTGTTGCTCATCTGAATTGCTGTCTCCTTTTCCCACTCACAGCGATTCATCTGCCGCACCGGTCGCCCAGGTCAGGGCTTACAATTATAGTTCGCACCCGATCCCTTCTATCTGAACTGGAGTCCTTGCCTTTACCACCTATACTCGAGGTCCAATCGTGTGCACCTCCATGGTGTACACCTAGGCCGCGGCTTCGCCTGGACCTTTCACATGGCCGTAAGGACTCAGTTAACCCTGCGGCTCTCCACTGCCACTTCCTCTCGATTCTTGACATGTACTGACGCCATGAAGTAGTTTACACCGACAGCCCGATGGCTGATCCTAATGTCGGCTTCGCATATGTCTATGGAGGACATACTGAACAGCATTCGTTGCCCTGTGGCTGCAGTGTTTTCATTGCCAAGCTGGTGGCTATATCTCGTGCTCTTGAACACATCCGTTCATGCGCTGGGGAGTTGTTTCTTCTGTGTACTGACTCCTTTGGCAGCATACAAGCTATCAACCAGTGCTACCCTCATCATCCTTTGGTAGCAACCATCCAGGAGTCCTGTGCCGTGGAACAGACCGGTCGTTCAGTGGTATTTGTGTGGACCCCAGGACACGTCAGAATCCCAGGCAACGAACTTGCTGACAGGCTGGCAAAACAGGCTACACAGAAACCGCTTAGGGAGATCGGCATTCCAATAACTGACCTGCGTTCATTTTTACGTCTCCAGGTTTTTCGGCTTTGGGAGACGGAATGGCATAGTCTCAGTATGCACAACAAACTGCATGCCGTTAAGGAGACTACAAATGTGTGGCAGTCCTCCTTGTGGACCTCTCGCAGAGACTCTGTGGGTGACCCACAGCTACCTCCTGTGCTCTGGAGACCCGCCTCAGTGTCGATGTGGCACCCGGTTGACAGTGGCCCATATTCTGGTGCACTGCCCCACTTTGACTGCCCTGTGACGAAATCTTCAGTTACCGGACTCGTTGCCACTAATTTTATCTGACAATGCCTCATCAGCTGATTTAGTTTTACGTTTTATTCATGAGGGTGGGTTTTATTATTTGATCTAAATTTTAGCGCAAGTCCTTTGTCCCTCTGTGTCCTCCACCCTAGTGCTTTTAGGGTGGAGGTTTTAATGTGTTGCAGGGTGACTGGCTTCTCCTTTCTATTCTCATGGTCAGCCAGCCATGGTAATCTGTTTTGTTGTTTTAATCTCTTCTACCTGTTTCTTGCATTTCTGTAGTTTTCTTCTCCCCTTTTTGTCCATTTAAGTGTTTGTTGCCCTTCCGTCATTCTTGTGGTTCTTCTTTTCTCTCCATTTTGTGTTGTCAGGCTTGCTTGTTTTATTCTCACCCTTGTGGCATTGTTTTATTCGGAACAAGTGACTGATGACATAGCAGTTTGGTACACCCCCCCCCCCTCCCCCCTGCGCCACTGCCCCGCCCCACTCTTTTAAACCAATCAACCTAGAAAGCTGTGCCATACATGGATATGCTGCACAATTGGTAAAATCATTGTTTGGCAACAGGAGGCAAAACATGATGGCAGAGAATGGATACAAGTTTATAATCAAATCCATTAAGTATAGTGTGTCACAAGAATTTTTTCTGTTTATAAACAGTATTTAAATCTGTCAGAATGAACAAAATATTCTGTACGCAGATGACCAGACATTGGTATATGAAAAAATCTGGATTTGTGTTAAAGAGCATTTATTTCTAGCAAATCACAGTCCGGTGGCTTGAAAATTATTAAACTATAGATTTGAATAAGAAAATATTCGTAGTATTCAGCAACAAAGCAAATGTAGAGTGTATAGATGTTTATTAAGGGTTCTGGTATAGACAGAGCTATTTATGCTTACAGTGAGAAAGTACTTAATTCATTAGATAATAAATTAGAGGTTACTGGCATTTTCTGTGACCTGTCAAAAGCCTTTGATGGTATGAACCACTCTTAAGTAAATTAGAATATTATGGTGTCACCGGCAATGCTGTGAAATGGTTTGAGCAGGGTGTATACGACCCGGGACAACTGGTAAATCCGGGAAAAACCCGGGAATTTTTTCATCCAGGAGAAAACCAGGAAAAATCCGGGAATTTTTCGGAATTCCGGGAATTTTTCATTGTTTTAGCTTTCATTTAAATTTTTGTAATTTTGACTGCAGAATTGATTCTCTAGCAAAGGATGTTACTGTATCCTGCTACTGGAGAATGATACTGCAGCAATAAAATATAAACGAGAGGGAAAAAATAAAACTTTAGTGGCAAAGGAAATGTGCAATTTACAACAAAACACCGTGCACGCACAAGCGTCTGCAGATAGCAAAAGTATGTCAAAGGCCGTAGGGCGCAGACTGTAATTCTTCGTAACAATAAACTGCTTGCTGTGAGCATGACGTCACAACTGTTCACATTAGGTTCGTTTGACCAGTTGCCAGTGGTCTGTTGCACATGCGCATTTAACTCGCGTATAAGCAGTGCCTTCTCCCGCTTCCCGCTACTTGAAGTTTGGCTGTTAGCTGTATCGATAGTAGCAGCAAGCAGTCAGATGCAAACGAGAAAAATTTTTCTCGCGCGCCCTAGCTGCCAGATTCACGCTTGCACAGAGTTGTCTGAGTTGTAGTAGGGAGGGGGTTTGTCTCCACGTGACCCGTGTTTATGTGATTTCGCTGCTTCTCTTCGTGTACAGCTCCCACGTCAAATGAAAACAAAACAGATTTCTGTGGCTGGGAGCTATCAAGTGAATTAAAATACATTCACATAGTTACTGAGGGCAAAAATATATTATTAATTTCAGTTTTCTGATTTTATTTTCTTTCCAAGTTAGTAGCAGTCAAGCATATTAATCGCCTTGCAGAAGAATGAAATTATTTTTGCAAGTTTGCTAAAGAACTTCCGCTGAGGCAATCATTTTATTTGAAACGAAGTGTTTCATTCTACAGTATTGGCTAGTTCCAACTGTTCAGTGAATTTCAAGAGCACGTTATCATCTTATGCCATGTATGGCATTATGCCACGATAAAGAACCAAACATGAGATCGTAGAGTACTGGTACTCCAAGAAAATTTACATCCCAAAAGCCACACTGAAAAGCTTAATATCAGATGGAACCTACTTCATTGTGAATCTGGAAAAAGCCAATTTGCACTTCGAGCCGAATTATGCATTTTAGTATGGTTTACGAAATTTCTATGCTCTTTGGAGTATCCTCTGATGCCCTGTTTCTTTTTTGGTGTAATGTAAGCTCTCTTAGTGCTTTATACACACGAACATGCGGGCTTCCTACACCACTGCAGTTGCACACGCACAATAATGCGTTTTCTGGCGCTCTCTGGCAACTGGTAAATCGAACCTATTTCTAACAGTATTGCGAACGGTGGTTAGAAAAGCATTACTTTCAAAGTAAATTTCTTTTTACGCAAGATGAATTATGTTACGTATGAGAAAGTGGGATGGATATCTAAATCACAGAGCGTTCGAAACTGAACACTTTGAGGACCAGCCACTTACAAGATTTTCGAGCCGAGGCATTTATGTCATAATTTTAAATTTACTGGCACATTTGTGTAATGTATCTTAAAGTATAACACACGTAAAAAAAAATCAATATTACATGTGAAAGCTTAGCTTCTGTTGTAGCGTGTTAATCTTAGAGACCAACATTATATGTGAGAGATATGGTACTGTGTACATTAATGTAAACCGTTAACTTTTCCTCTTGTGTGTTCGCGCTATGTAACCAGTAATCTTGCTATTGGCTGACTATAACACGTGTCCTGTGCTCTGAATAGCTGCTGTCATCAGCTGGCGAGATTCGTGGCTTGAGATATGACTCGCTTACAAAAGGACATCGCAACCTCGGTTGCAACGCTCCGGAAACTGACGCGCTGTGTTTGGTGCAATTCGAATTTATACTTTCTTAATACGAAATTATGCAGCGTATATGTTGCTGCAAATCAAAGGCCTTTCCAAAACTTCTCTCCGTTTTTTATTAAAAGTCTCTCCAAAACTTCTCTGCTCCGTCTTTTTTTTTTTTTTTCCGGGAAGTCCTACGCGATTATATAAAACGTTAACCATTCAATGGATTGATAAGTTTTACAGTTCCGAGGGAAAATCTACGGAAAACCTACTGTCACTTAGCATAGAAAAAATGTATTTACGCCCGGGAAAAAGCATATTTTTTAAACGGGATATCCGGGAGAAATCCGGGAATTTGTTTTCCTTGTCCCCGTATACACCCTGTTTGAGTCTTATCTAACCAACAGGAAACAAAGGGTGTCATTGCGAAATACCTGTGCAGTAAGCAGTCAGTCTTCATCTGATTGGGAGTTAATTGTATGTGGCATTCCTGAAGGTTCCATCTTGGATCCATGCTTTTTCTTGTGTACATTAATGACCTCTGGTCCCTTACGTTGCCAGATGCTAAGTTTGTTTTGTTTGCAGATGATACAAACATTGCAATAAGTAGCAAGTCAAGTACAGATTTAGAAATAGCTGCTAATCAAATTTCCACTGACACTAAATGGTTTAAAGCTAATTCACTATCATTAAACTTTGAAAAGACACACTGTATGCAGTTCAGCATCTTGCCTTTCTTGACCTCAAAAAGGCATTTGATTGAGCACGATATCAGATGATTTGGTATTCTCTTTGCAATCAGTAAGTTTTTGAAATTTTTATAAAGTGGGGAAAAATGCTGTACAAAAACACCAGCAGCCTGGTGTGATGCACTGCATGACTAGTGGTCAGCTTATCTGTGATAGTTGGCACTCATCAAGGTTCGGCTGTCCCTGTGCTGCTCTGTTACTCTAGGGGATACCATAATGCAAGACTTACAGAAGTGTGTACTGTGGACAACCCTATAAGCTGATAATATGATGCTTGTGACAGATACTGGGGAAGATGTTGAAACTCAAATCCAGATATGGTATTATCATCTACAAAGATTTGGCCTCCATTTGAATGTCCACAAGTCTCAGTACCTAGAAATGACTCCATCTCTTTGAACTATACAAATTAATGGAGCTCCTATTACTGAAGTGGGCAGATTCTAATGTCTAGGTTCTCGACTACAGAGTGACAGCTATGTGAATGAGGATGCATGAGCAAAATCAAAGTGACCTAAATGCCTATCAGAGATTCTTTGTAATAAGAAGATGTCTGTCTACCTAAAATCAAAGATACATGGTACTGTGGTGATTCCAGTTGCATTATATGGTACCAAATGTTGCCCCACACCTAGAACTGCTGAGCACTTACTGCATGTGCGGAAATGTGGAAAGTGGATACTGAGAAGATCATTAGATATTTCCCTGATACAACGATCTGACAAATTGGGTGACTCCTCTCAAATTGCACGTCCCCATACAACAGATGGGGTCATCATCAACAGTGTCATAAGGTCTCACTTCATGAGAGACTGCAGTGAGGCTGCCGGCCAAAGTGGCTGTGCGGTTCTAGGTGCTGCAGTCTGGAACCGCGAGACCGCTACGGTCGCAGGTTCGAATCCTGCCTCGGGCATGACGGATGTGTGTGATGTCCTTAGATTAGTGAAGTTTAACTAGTTCTAAGTTCTAGGGGACTAATGACTTCAGAAGTTGAGTCCCATAGTGCTCAGAACTTTTTTTTTTTTTTGCAGTGAGGCTTGTAATTTAATACAGGATATTGATGGAAAGACTGGTGATCAGGAGCTTTATGCCACCATCCCCTCCTCTTGCCAGCCAAATACTAGCAGTGATAGTTTCACCCATCACCAGGATCTGAACCGATGTACCTCCACCACTGCACAGGCATGTATGAGCGACTTCGCCTACAGAGGCAAGTGTACCACATGAAGTTGTATGTTGAAGGTTATGTACTTAACTAAAACTGTGAACCATTATCTACAAGCAAACATGTGGCTATTATTGGTGGCTTTAACATTTTAATAATAACAGAAAAATCAGATAAATGTATGTAATATTGCTGTAGCCGAGATAGATACGAAGCCCACACCTACCACAGTAGTACAAGTTTATATGCCAACTAGTTTCGCAGATGATAAAGAGATTGATGAAATGTATGATGAGATAAGAGAAATTATTCAGATAGTGAAGGGAGACAAAAATTTAATAGTCATGGGTGACTGGAATTCGGTAGTAGGAAAAGGAAGAGATGGAAATGTAGTAGGTGAATATGGAATGGGCTTAAGGAATGAAAGAGGAAGCCATCTGGTAGAATTTTGCACAGAGCATGACTTAATCATAGCTAACACTTGGTTCAAGAATCATGAAAGAAGGTTGTATACATGGAAGAGGCCTGGAGATACTAGAAGGTTTCAGATAAATTATATAATGGTAAGACAGAGATTTAGGAACCAGGTTTTAAATAGTAAGACATTTCCAGGGGCAGATGTGGACTCAGACCACAATTTATTGGTAATGAACTGTAGACTAAAACTGAAGAAACTGCAAAAAGGTAGGAATGTAAGGAGATGGGACCTGGATAAACTGACAGAACCGGAGATTGTAGAGAGTTTCAGAGAGAGCATTTGGGAATGATTGACAGGAACGGGGGAAAGAAGTACAGTAGAAGAAAAATGGGTAGCTTTGAGAGATGAAATAGTGAAGGCAGCAGAGGATCAAGTAGGTAAAAAGACGAGGGCTAGTAGAAATCCTTGGGTAACAGAAGATATATTGAATTTAATTGATGAAAGGAGAAAATATAAAAATGCAGTACATGAAGTAGGCAAAAATGAATACAAACGTCTCAAAAATGAGATCAACAGGAAGTGCTAAATGGCTAAGCAGGGATGGCTAGAGGACAAATGTAAGGATGTAGAGGCTTATCTCAGTAGGGGTAAGATAGATACTGCCTACAGGAAAATTAAAGAGACCTTTGGAGAAAAGAGAGCCACTTGTATGAATATCAAGGGCTCAGTTCTAAGCAGAGAAGGGAAAGCAGAAAGGTGGAAGGAGTATATAGAGGGTCTATACAAGGCTGATGTACTTGAGGACAATATTTTGGAAATGGAAGAGGATGTAGATGAAGATGAAATGGGAGATACGATACTGCGTGAAGAATTTGACAGAGCACTGAAAGACCTGAGTCGAAACAAGGCCCCGGGAGTAGACAACATTCCATTATCACTACTGACGGCCTTGGGAGAGCCAGTCCTGACAAAACTCTACCATCTGGCGAGCAAGATGTACGAGACAGGTGAAATACCCTCAGACTTCAAGAAGAATATAATAATTCCAATCACAAAGAAAACAGGTGTTGACAGATGTGATAATTACCAAACTATCATTTTAATAGGCCATGGCTGCAAAATACCAATACGAATTCTTTACAGACGAATGGAATAACTTGTAGAAGCTGACCTTGGGGAAGATCAGTTTGAATTCCGTAGAAATGTTGAAACACGTGAGGCAATACCAACCCTACGACTTACCTTAGAAGATAGATTAAGGAAAGACAAACCTACATTTCTAGCATTTGTAGACTTAGAGAAAGCTTTTGACAATGTTGACTGGAATATTCTCTTTCAAATTCTGGTAGTGACAGGGGTAAAATACAGGGAACGAAAGGCTATTTACAATTTGTACAGAAACCGGATGGCAGTTCTAAGAGATGAGGGGCACGAAAGGGAAGCAGTGGTTGGGAAGGGAGTGAGACAGGGTTGTAGCCTATCCCCGATGTTATTCAATCTGTATATTTAGTAAGCAGTAAAGGAAACAAAAGAAAAATTCAGATAGGAATTAAAATCCATGGAGAAGAAATAAAAACTTTGAGGTTTGCCGATGCCATTGTAATTCTGTCAGAGACAGCAAAGGACCTGGAAGAGCAGCTGAATGGAATGGACAATGTCTTTTAAGGAGGATATAAGATGAACATCATCAAAAGCAAAACGAGGATAATGGAATGTAGTCGAATTAAGTTGGGTGATGCTGAGGGAATTAGATTAGGAAATGAGACACTTAAAGTAGTAAAGGAGTTTTGCTATTTGGGGAGCAAAATAACTGATGATGGTCGAAGTAGAGAGGATATAAAATGTAGACTGGCAATGACAAGGAAAGCGTTTCTGAAGAAGAGAAATTTGTTAACATAGAGTATAGATTTAACTGTCAGGAAGTCGTTTCTGAAAGTATTTGTATATAGTGTATCCATGTATGAAAGCGAAACGTGCATGATAAATAGTTTGGACAAGAAGAGAATAGAAGCTTTTGAAATGTGGTGCTACAGAAGAATGCTGAAGATTAGGTGGGTAGATCACATAACTAATGAGGAAGTATTGAATAGAATTGGGGAGAAGAGAAGTTTGTGGCACAACGTGACTAGAAGAAGGGATCAATTGGTAGGGCATGTCCTGAGGCATCAAGGGATCACCAATTTAGTATTGCAGGGCAGCGTGGAGGGTAAAAATTGTAGAGGGAGAGATGAATACACTAAGCAGATTCAGAAGGATGTAGGTTGCAATAGGTACTGGGAGATGAAGAAGCTTGCACAGGATAGAGTAGCATGGAGAGCTGCATCAAACCAGTCTCCGGACTGAAGACCACAACAACAACATTGCTGATCATTGTACTTGATAAGTATTTGTTTCAAATTGTAGTATGTTGTTGTTGTGGTCTTTAGTCCTGAGTGGTTTGATGCAGCTCTCCATGCTAATCTCTACTGTGCAAGTTCCTTCATCTCCCAGTACCTACTGCAACCTACATCCTTCTGAATCTGCTTAGTGTATTCATCTCTTGGTCTCCCTCTACGATTTTTACCCTCCACGCTGCCCTCCAATGCTAAATTTGTGATCCCTTGATGCCTCAGGACATGTCCTACCAATTGATCCCTTCTTCTAGTCAGGTTGTGCCACAAACTTCTCTTCTCCCCAATCCTATTCAATACCTCCTCATTAGTTATGTGATCTACCCATCTAATCTTCAGCATTCTTCTGTAGCATCACATTTCGAAAGCTTCTATTCTCTTCTTGTCCAAACTATTTATCGTCCATGTTTCACTTCCATACATGCTTACAGTCCATACAAATACTTTCAGAAACGACTTCCAGACACTTAAATCTATACTCGATGTTAACAAATTTCTCTTCTTCAGAAACGATTTCCTTGCCATCTCCAGTCTACATTTTATATCCTCTCTACTTTGACCATCATCAGTTATTTTGCTCCCCAAATAGCAAAACTCCTTTACTACTTTAAGTGTCTCATTTCCTAATTTAATTCCCTCAGCATCACCCAACTTAATTTGACTACATTCCATTATCCTCGTTTTGCTTTTGAGGATGTTCATCTTATATCCCCCTTTCAAGACACTGTACATTCCAGTCAACTGCTCTTCCAAGTCCTTTGCTGTCTCTGACAGAATTACAATGTCATCGGCAAACCTCAAGGTTTTTATTTCTTCTCCCTGGATTTTAATGCGTACTCCAAATTTTTCTTTTGTTTCCTTTACTGCTTGCTCAATATACAGATTGAATAACATTGGGGAGAGGCTACAACCCTGTCTCACTCCCTTCCCAACCACTGCTTCCCTTTCATGCCCCTTGACTCTTATAACTGCCATCTAGTTTCTGTACAAATTGTAAATAGCCTTTCGCTCCCTGTATTTTACCCCTGCCACCTTTAGAATTTGAAAGAGAGTATTCCAGTCAACATTGTCAAAAGCTTTCTCTAAGTCTACAAATGCTAGAAACGTAGGTTTGTCTTTCCTTAATCTTTCTTCTAGGATAAGTCATAAGGTCAGTATTGCCTCATGTGTTCCAATATTTCTTCAGAATCCAAACTGATCTTCCCCAAGGTCGGCTTCTACAAGTTTTTCCATTTGTCTGTAAATAATTCGCAATAGTATTTTGCAGCTGTGACTTATTAAACTGATAGTTCGGTAATTTTCACATCTGTCAACACCTGTTTTCTTTGTGATTGGAATTATTATATTCTTCTTGAAGTCTGAGGGTATTTCGCCTGTCTCGTACATCTTGCTCGCCAGATGGTAGAGTTTTGTCAGGACTGGCTCTCCCAAGGCCGTCAGTAGTGATAATGGAATGTTGTCTACTCCCGGGGCCTTGTTTCGACTCAGGTCTTTCAGTGCTCTGTCAAATTCTTCACGCAGTATCATATCTCCCATTTCATCTTCATCTACATCCTCTTCCATTTCCATAATTTTGTCCTCAAGTACATCGCCCTTGTATAGACCCGCTATATACTCCTTCCACCTTTCTGCTCTAAGCAAAGAGGGGACTCTTTGCTTAGAACTGGGTTTCCATCTGAGCTCTTGATATTCATACAAGTGGCTCTCTTTTCTTCAAAGGTCTCTTTAATTTTCCTGTAGGCAGTATCTATCTTACCCCTACTGAGATAAGCCTCTACATCCTTACATTTGTCCTCTAGCCATGCCTGCTTAGCCATTTTACACTTCCTGTCAATCTTATTTTTGAGACTTTTGTATTCCTTCTTGCTTGCTTCATTTACTGCATTTTTATATTTTCTCCTTTTATCAATTAAATTCAATATTTCTTCTGTTACCCAAGGATTTCTACTAGGCCTCATCTTTTTACCTACTTGATCCTCTGCTGCCTTCACTATTTCATCCCTCAAAGCTACCCATTCTTCTTCTATTGTATTTCTTTCCCCCGTTCCTGTCAATTGTTCCCTTATGCTCTCCCTGAAACTCTGTACAACCTCTGGTTCTTTCAGTTTATCCAGGTCCCATCTCCTTAAATTCCCACATTTTTTTCAGTTTCTTCAGTTTTAATCTACAGTGCATAACCAATAGATTGTGGTCAGAGTCCACATCTGCCCCTGGAAATGTCCTACAATTTAAAACTTGGTTCCTAAATCTCTGTCTTACCATTATATAACCTATCTGATACCTTTTAGTGTCTCCAGGATTCTTCCATGTATACAACCTTCTTTTATGATTCTTGAACCAAGTGTTAGCTATGATTAAGTTGTGCTCTGTGCAAAATTCTACCAGACGGCTTCCTCTTTCATTTCTTAGCCCCAATCCATATTCTCCTACTATGCTTCCTTCTTCCCCTTTTCCTACTGTCGAATTCCAGTCGCCCATAGCTATTAAATTTTCGTCTCCCTTCACTACCTGAATAATTTCTTTTATCTCATCATACATTTCTTCAATTTCTTCGTCATCTGCAGAGCTAGTTGGCATATAAACTTGTACTACTGTAGTAGGCGTGGGCTTCTTGTCTATCTTGGCCACTATAATACGTTCACTATGCTATTTGTGGTAGCTTACCCGCACTTCTATTTTTTTATTCATTATGAAACCTACTCCTGCATTACCCCTATTTGTTTTTGTATTTATAATGCTGTATTGGCCTGACTAAAAGTCTTGTTCTTCCTGCCACCGAACTACACTAATTCCCACTATATCTAACTTTAACCTATCCATTTCCCTTTTTAAATTTTCTAACCTACTTGCCCGATTAACAGATCTGACATTCCACACGCCGATCCGTAGAATGCCAGTTTTCTTTCTCCTGATAACGACGTCCTCTTGAGTATTACCCGCCCGGAGATCCGAATGGGGGACTGTTTTACCTCCGGAATATTTTACCCAAAAGGACGCCATCATCATTTAACCATACAGTAAAGCTGCATGCCCTCGGGAAAAATTACGGCTGTAGTTTCCCCTTGCTTTCAGCCATAGTATATAGACTACATATTATGACTGAAAGACAATGTACTGATATGTTGGATATATTGAGTACAGTGTCTGTGCATGATGTAATCAAATAGGAGCTAAAGAGCAGTTAATTGATGTCATCTGTAATCTAGTGATAATGTCTTTGATTAGTAATCAAAATTACCTCGGCCCCAGGCTTAAGACATGCCACCGCTTAAATGTTGATCAATTATTGGCATTGGTGGCCGAAGATTTCCGGCATAAGAAGTCACCATCTTTCTACCAACGGCATTGTCAAATATGGTGGCAGGAGGGGAAAGAGGTTCAGGGCACTCTCTCTAAGGGTGGGAAACTGCCCATAAAGACAGAAGAATCAGCAATGATCAGCGGTATGAGGATGCAGAAGACAATGGATACCACTGCATTAAAGACAGATAATGTGTATCCAGGGGAACTTGGCCTGTAATTGAAAAAGTGTCATGATCATGTCTCCATTGGCAAAAGATTCCGGAGTAGTCCCTCATTCGGATGTCTGGGAGGGGACTGCCAAGGGAGAGGTGACTGTGAGAAAAAGACTGAATAACCAACAAAAGGATAATATTCTGCAAGTCAGGGCATGGAATGTCAGAAGCTTCAATGTGGTAGGGAAGCTATAAAATCTGAAAAGAGAAATGTAAAGGCTCAATCTAGATATAGTAGGGATCAGTGAAGTTAAATGGAAAGAAGAGATGGATTTCTGGTCAGATGAATGTAGGGTGATATCAACGACAGTAGAAAATGACATGACATGACAGGAGTAGGATTCATTATGAATAGGAAGGTAGGCCAAAAAGTTTGTTACTGTGAACAGTTCAGTGATAGGGTTGTTCTTATCAGAATTGGCAGCAAACCAACACCGACAACAATAGTTCAGATATACGTGCAACGTCGCAAACCGAATACAAAGCAATAGGGAAAGTATTTGAGGATATTGGAAGGGTAATACAGTACATAAAGGGAGATGAAAATCTAATAGTCATGGGGGACTGGAATGTAGTTTTAGGGGAAGGAGTAGAAGACAAGGTTACAGGAGAGCATGGGCTTAGGTGAGGAATGAGAGAGGAGAAACACCAGTTGAGTTCTGTAATAAATTTCAGCTAATAACAGTGAATACTCTGTTTAAGAATCACAAAATGAGGAGGTATAATTGGAAAAGGCTGGGGGTACGGGAGGATTTCAGTTAGATCACATCATGGTCTGACAGAGATTCCGAAATCAGATACTGGATTGTAAAGCTTACCCAGGAGCAGATATAGATTCAGATCACAATGTGGTAATGATGAAGAGTAGGCTGAAGCTTAAGACATCAGTCAGGGAGAATCAGTACGCAAAGAATTGAAGATACGCTTGGAATTCTCTAAGGCTATTGATACAGCAATATGGAATAGCTCAGTAGGCAGTACAGTTGGAGAAGAATGGACATCTCTGAAAAGGACAATCACAGAAGTTGGAAAGAAAAACATAGGTACAAAGAAGGTAACTGCCAAGAAACCATGGGTAACAACAAATACTTCAGTTGATCGATGACAGAAGAAAGCACAAAAATGTTCAGGGAAATTCAGGGAGACAGAAATACGAGTCACTGAGGAATGAAATAAATAGGAAGTGGAGGGTAGCTAAGATGAAAGGTCTGCATAAAAATTGTGAAGAAATTGAAAAAGAAATGAATGTCGGAAGGACTGACTGAGCATGCAGGGAAGTCAAAACAGCCTTCAGTGACAGTAAAAGCAAGGGTGGTAACGTTGAGAGTGTAATAGCAATTCCACTGTTAAATGCAGAAGAGAGAGCAGATAGGTGGAAAGAGTACATTGAAAGCCTCTATGAAGAGTAAGATTTGTCGGATGTGATAGAAGAAGAAACAGGAGTCGATTTAGAAGAGATAGTGGATCCAGTAGCAGAATCAGAATTTTAAATAGCTTTGGAGGACTTAAGATCAAATAAAGCAGAAGGAATAGATAAAACTTGATCAGAATTTCTAAAATCACTGGGGAAGTGGCAACAAAATAATAATTCATGTTGGTGTGTAGAAGTACGAGTCTGGCGACACCCTCTGATTTACTGAAAAATGTCATCTCCACAGTTCTGAAGACTGCAAGAGCTGACAAGTGTGAGAATTATCACACAGTCAGGTTAACAGTTCATGCCTCCAAGTTGCTGACAAGAATGGTGTACAGAAGAATAGAAAAGAAAATTGAGGATGTACGAGATGACGATCAGTTTGGCTTCAGGAAAGTTAAAGGTACCAGGGGGGTTATTCTGACATTGCAGATGATAATGGAAGCAAAACTGAAGAAAAATCTAGATACATTCATAGGATATGTTGACCTGAAAAAAACATTTGACAATGTAAAATGGTGCAAGATGTTCGAAATTCTGCGAAAGATAGGAGTGAGTTACAGGGACAGATCGGTAATATACAGCATGTTCAAGAGCCAAGAGGGAATAATAAGAGGAGTGACCAAGAATGAAGTGCTCGGATTTAAAAGGCTGTAAGACAGGGATGTAGTCTTTCACACCTACTGTCCAATCTGTACATCGAAGAAGCAATGATGGTTGGCACAGGACTAGAATTCAAGGCAGGCTACATCATTCCAGTCAGAAGATTGATGGAGAAAAAAGGAAAAGTCCTTCAACAAAAAGTGTTAATCAAACAATGGAAAGATGACACGTTAAGTTGCAGATGGGCACAGTTCACAGATACTTAAACACAAGCTTTCAGCCATCCTTCATCAGAAAAAGAAAGAGAAACACCCGCCATTTATCCACACAAGCAAGCACTCCTCATGCAAATGTGATTGCCCACTCCAGCAGCTTGGGTCACAATGCAACTTATCACACAGGATGGAAGCAGCAATTTGGAGGGGGTGGGGAGGGGATGGCAGTGTACAGGTGGAGGGAGAGAGGAGCACTGTCTGGTGGAGCGTGTAAAGACTGGAATGACAAGAGGTGCAGCATCAGGAGGATATGGGACAAGAAGGTGGGGAAAACAGAACAAAAAAGGAGAGGAGTGGAGAAAGATGGGCAGGTGTGTTGGCAGAGGGCGGCAAACAAAGAGGGTGGGAGACGGGAATACAGAGGAGGTAATAGGACAGATGAGGTGAAAACTGTTGGGTGGAGGGCGTGAGGACTGTATGTTACCATAGGTTGAGACCAGAATAATTACCAGAGAGAAGAATGTGTTGTAAGAATAACTCCCATCTGCGCGGTTCAGAAAAGCTGGTGGTGGAGGCAAGGATCCAGATGGTTTGGATAGTGAAGCAAGGACACCATCAGCTCTTCCTTACAATGCATTCTTCACCCCAAAATTATCGTGCCTCAACCTACAGTAACATACTATCTCCACACCCTCCACCCAACGGTTTCCACCTCCTCTGTCCTGTCACCTACTCCCCATTCTCGTCTCCTGCCCTCTGCTAATGCAACCTTCAATCTTTCCCTCATCCTCTCCTTTCTTGCTCGGTTTTCCCCACATCACTGAAACTGTGTCTGTTGGCATTCTAGTCTCTGCATACTCTGCCCAACAGCCTCCTCTCTCACCCCATCCAAGTGCTGCTATCCCTTCCTCTTCACCGCCCCCTCCAGATTGCTACTTCCATCCTACCTGATAGTTGCATTCTGGCCCAAGCTGTCAAAGTTGGCGATCCTGTGTGCGTGAGGTGCGCTTGCTTATTCGAGTGAACAGTGGGTGTTTCTCTTTCTCTTTCTCTTTCTGATGAAGGCTGTGGCTGAGAGCTTATGAGGAAGTGTCTTTTAATTGTGCCTGTCTGCAACTTAACATGTCATCTCTATGGTAAGTGGCAATATGTTTTTTCCTACATCATTAAAAAGTGTTAATTGATATTTATAAATTCAAAATCAGAAAGCAGTTATCGTATTAATACTGAATTATTTGCTAAAGAGAATTTCATGCTATATGCGTAGACTTGAAAGTCTGTGGGTAATGTTTTCTATTATCTGGCATTAAGAAATAAACTGTCAAGTTTTAAATTTGGCACATCAGCCTTGTTGAGTATCCAAGATTTTGGAAAGTGTAATGTCTCCAAAACGTACATGAGATACAGTATATCAGAGTGCAGGAGACATTAATTGTTTCCAATTATCAAATGAAATACTTTGTATTTCAACCTACTTGCAATGGTCTCATTGTATTCCTGAAAAGGATTGTTGTAAATCGGTGAAGACAATGGCTTTTGTTTTGCAGTCTTTACTAAGCTTTACTGCTTGACATGGCATAATATGAAAAAGGGTTTGATGACATTGGCACTGAACAGTTATACATTTAAAATATTCATGTCATTTTCACGGGAATACAACAGATGTGTGATTCTTTGTTTTTTGGTTATTGTGGATAAGACTTCAATTTGCCAACACATCCCAAAACTTAGCTGCCTCCATGGTAGAGGTTGCTAACATACACTTTTGCGGTGGCACTCAACCTGGGGGGTAAGCTGGTTTGAATCCTGATGGATGAAAAAATTTTCACTGCCAGTATTTGGCTGGTAAGGGGAGAAGAGGTGGTGGTGTAGAGTCCCTGATCACCAAACTTTGCACTGGTATCCTGGTTTAATATAAAACCTCTCCACATTATTTCAGGAAATGAGAGCATGAGACACTGTTGGTGGTGATCCATCCGTCGGATGGCAATGTTAAGCTTGGCGGCCCCACTTGGTGCTATTCACGAGGAGTAGGTTATGTGCCTGCATTAGTTTTCACCCTCTCCCTTCCTGTCCCTTCTATCATCATTGTGTCACCCAACACAAACATCACACACACACACACACACACACACACACACACACACACACACACACACTACAGACATGTATTATTATAAAAAAAGTTGTAATGGAGCATGTTGCAAATAAACAAACAAAAAAATCCGAAAACTTACATACTAGTTGCAATAAGCTGGCTGAAGATGGAAGCACAAAACCAGAGATAATTTCATTGTTAGGAAAAAAAACCCTAACATTACTCTTTTAGGACTGTGCAGGTACACTAGCCAACAAAATTTTACTTTTTTCCAGCAAATCTTTATGTTCCCGTGTGTGCTGGTAATGAAAATGCAAGATTAACTCTGAATTTGAAGTTATGGTAACTTTATGTTATGGCCTCTGTAAGACTTTCTTACCTTGGCTTATCCCTTGGAGGAAGGTCATTGCAGACGCAACAGCTTTCCCTCATGTTTGTACTTTTCTGCTGGTGGATGTCTGGTTAGTGTCCAGCAGTAACCGGCTAATATTGATGCACCCCCACTTTCTCCAGTATCTCACTTCATCATCTGGAGGAAGTATTCTCTGTGCTCATCAGTTACAGCACCACAGTTGTCAGGAAAGAAGTCTAAGTGCGAAACTAGGAGATGTAACTTTAACGACATGTTGCACCATAGTCTATTGTAGCAGTGCACAAGATTTGCCACAAGACCCTTTAAATTTTTCTGCCCTCTTATTTCCCAGAAAGGTTGTTGACACATGAGCAAAGGCATCCCAAGCTAACTTTTCATCCCTTGTCAGGATGGTGTTGAAATGTTCACCTTTGTACAGTGTGCATATCTGGGGACTAACGAAAATCCCCTCTTTTACTTTTGCCTCACTAAAATGTGGGAATTTCTCTCACAAACAGAGAAGTGCTTCTTCCGTTTTGTCCAATGCCTTAATTATATTTTTCATTAGCCTCAATTTTAAATGAAGAGCAAAGAGAATTATATTCTTTCACTTGATAAGTGCTTCATGCATAACATTGTGAGAGCTTTGTTCAAGTGATCGAAGGTTAGGCCAAGTTTTGTTTTTATAATTAAGTGCTTGGTGCAGCTATCCAGAGGCACAGAAAGCAACAGAATTTCGTGTGGCCGTGTTGTAGCCTATGCAGTAACAATCATTTCATGCTATCATATGTCTCTTTCACGTAATCGGAAACAATGGTAACACATTACCATTATACAGTAGCACATGCTTGACACTTACTTTGGAAGGATCTATAAACAACCACCACTGATCACTTTTATAGTCAATGCCCATAGCTGCCATTAGTCACTGTGTATCACTATTAAATACCAAGTTCTTTTAACTTTTGTAAAATGGAAGGAATGGCACAAGGTGGTTAAGGAATGCAGTCACATTTACTGTCTTATCAAGACAATTCCGCTGTTGTCTTGATGGCTGTAGTGTAGCTTTACCTTTCGGTAATTCCAGATCATTCACTAGGTTATTCAGCTCACACTTGGTTATTGTTTGAATCACTGTACGCTCATCATTACACACAAAATCAGGATCTTTTGAAAAACTAGGTTTTGAAGATGATAATGCAGCACTAGTTTCACTACTGCTGTCGTCACAATCACAATCAGTTGGGACAGGAACAGACAGTCCATCTCCATGAGACCATGGTCACATAGCCGATGGTATGGAAGGATAATATGTCAAGGGGAATTTTTTCTTCTTGGAAATACCATGTGTTAATGAATTTATTATACAAAAGTAACACTCGTTTAGATGGTTTGAGGGTTCTCACCAGATGATGGGCATAGCATAGCCCATTTAAGATCTTTTATGATTCAATCACAAATGAAGATGCAAGACACAAGATACGCAACACACGAGAAGCCCCTGATTTCACAGCCAAAGCACACTCTGTAAAAGCCTTCCTAATATATGGCATTATTGACCTCCTTTGCAATTTCAGTGTAGCCTGTCTGCAAATGTAGCAGAAATAGCCAGCACTGGTTGTTCATTTGCAAGGCATATTGAATCACAGGAGTTACCATGACAACAAGCATAACTGCACTTCTCACAGCACACTAATAGAACACAGTTTGTAACAGACTGAAAATATACTTAAATGAAGCATGCTCTGCTCCTCTCTTCCTCTTCCTCATCCCTTGTTGCTACGAGCCTGGACTAAAAATAGTGACAAAATACACACAGCTATTGTTGCCTGAAACTTCATCAACCTGTATACCATCAGCAGGATTTTGCAGCCTATATGGGTAGGGATTGACAGTGAATGCTGGTAAAATGTAGTTATAACTACATGCACCCCCTATAACTTGGAAATGAGAGATAATTTGAGATTTTCATTGTCGTTTTTATTATCACCGTGGTCAATATACTTACCATACATTTAATTCACCTCAGGTACATTTTCACTGTTGGCTAGTGTTATTTGTAAATTGAGTGCTTGGAAACAAGTAAATAAGAGGGAAATTATTCTTATCTCTTGATCACAATGAATACCAAATTTTGGAATGAGGCATACTCTACATAAAAAGATTATTTTTCGTCAAGACATAACTCCTGACCTCAAAAAGAGTTGAGCAGTGCAAAAAAATCAATTTCCCCTCTCATGCACTGGTGCAACATTCAGCCTATTTTGCAGATGTAACCCTTAGTTTTCTCCCTAAACACAAGCTCCATGTCACTAATCAAAGTCTTTCTGACTGCTGTTACATTTTCTGTTCGTAAACATGTCATTAGAATAAATTAATACAGTCAAAAATTTCCAGTTCATTGATAGCATGCCAAAAGGCTGTGAACAAAACATATTTTCAGTTACTAATTATTAGAACAGGTAATGATGTATGTCTGTTCATTACTTTTATTTATCTGATGTAATTATTTGTTGAGATCGTTGTTATCCATTTCTGATTGTCTCAGATAGCCAGAGTTATTTCTGTAGGAAGATAATGGTATGCAAACTTTCAATTCAGGGACAGTAACTTTTTCTTGTAATAAGTAATTAAACTACATTTTTATGTGACTTGAATTCATAAAGAAAAAAACTTTGTGAGCAACTGCTAACACACTATAAAATTCTACCACCACAAGATCCTTACTGTCATATTGACTTCCCAGTAGTAACTAACTCACAGTTACAGCCATGATAACATATAATTCATTATAACAATGTCAATAGTTTTAGAATCTTTGGGCATAATTTGTAATTAATTTACAATGACGAATGACATGTAAAATTATTGAAGTGTAATAATTCACGCAGCTTAAAATGTAAATATAGATCTAATGGTTAGTTTCGACAAATACAAACCCTTTTTGTTACAAATTCTACATTGTCGGTATTTTTAACAATTAATATTAGAAATTGCTAATTTAAAACAGAATTAAGTGATATCACAATACGACATTTGTTATTCTTTTATACACTTTAAGTTTTGATGTATTGTGTTCTAGAATACCTCAGTCTCATTACTACAGTACTAAGAGTATTACAATATGAGAGAAATGTGAAACTATGGAGTAATGAGATTCAATTCAGAGTGGGAGAACATTACATATAATGCGCCACTGGATTTGGTGCTTGGCCCACTCCTGTTCTTTGTGTACATAAATGATTTTCCAGGGACAGTGGAGAGCTCTTCAGGAACTATCATGGTTGCTGGTGACACAAGTATATTTGTAAAAAGCCCAAAGATATCCGTACTAGACACAGCCAGGAGACTAATGGAACAGGTTTACAACTGCTTCACAGTCAACACTTTAACCTTTAATTGCGCGAAAACTAATGTTATGGAATTCTAAACAAAGAAAATTGACTTCTAGGTACTGGAAGTAGGCATCAGTGGGGATGCACTGGGTGTGGCACCTTGTATGAAGTTCTTGGGCATCAATGTGGATAATAAACGGAGGTGGCAACAGCATGTGGATAAGTTAACCAGAAAGCACAGTTCTGTCTGCTTTAAACTGTGAAGTTTCTCTTACTGTGTTGATATGCAGGCGAGATTGCTAGCATACTTTCACCCAGTTCTGTCCTGTGGCTTAATCTTCTGGGACATTGCAGCTGGGATGAAAAAAGTCATTATTATACATAAATGTGCAATAATAATACTGTGCAAAGTTGATAACCGTACATCTTGCAGAAGCCTCTTCATGGAGATAAGACTTCTTATACTTACATGCCAGTACATATACTCCATTATGGTATTTGTGTAAATAACAAGAGCAAATTTAGGATGAACTTAGCAATTCACAACCACAATATTACAAGCAGAAATAATTTCCATAAAGACTGTGCATCCCTCTCTGGGGTTCAGAATGGAGTTTTATAGTCTGGTGCAAATTCTAAAAAGCTTAACAACCAATGAAATTCAGTTTAAGAGAAGCCTAAAGGATTTATTGGTGGCCAACTCCTTCTACTCCATTGATGAATTTCTGAGGAAAACCAACTGATTTGTATATAAGTACAACATAACTTCTGCACAATTTCAGTGCAGTAATGTGTTCACTGAAAATTTGTGTGTGTGTGTGTGTGTGTGTGTGTGTGTGTAAGTATAATCTAACTTCTGCACCATTTCAGTGCAGTAATGTGTTCATTGTAAATAAGTATTACAGTAGTTGTATTACATGTTTCTTACCTTATAAATAAATATAAAACTTTTTTATTTTAAATTCAGTGCAATAGTATTTGTAAAATGACTCTTAGTGTTCATTAAAAAATGACGATCATTCCACTTGGGACCTGTGGAATGGTACATTAGCTTATTTGTTTTAGTTTAAATATTTGTCATGTATTGTTGTTTTTCTGACATGTTCCACATCCTGGAGGACCTCCTCACTACGGATCAATTGGAATGAAAGTAAATCTAATCTAATCTAATCTAATCTATAGCAAGTTGCCACTGGACATCAGGCAGGAAATAGCAAATCTCTAAATATTTAAACACAAAGTAAAAGAACACCTCATTAGCCAGTCCTACAATACAGGACATCCCACTTAACTCCATTACTTGATGTATTTCTGAATTGAAACTAAATATGAAAAAATGCAGTTGGCCAGGAATGCTCCCATGTCAAGGCTCACACAGTCGGCTGGAACATACAATCCATAAAAATAAACAAACATAGTGCTCGACACTAAACACAAATTTTTAAATGGCACCTGTATATCTTATCTACTGAAATGAAAATTAGAGGTACAAATAGTGATGACAGGCTTGGTTTCACTGTTCTAAATTTCATACCTTCTGAAAAAGGATGGCAGTGGTTCCAGGTTCTGGTGTAATGCGCAGAGCAAGGGGTTGCCTTCACTGTCCAATTGGTAGAAAAACATACACATCCCATTTAAATAAATGTAACACTGTATTGAAAAGAATTTTGGTTACTTTTGTGGATTGTACATTCCTGCCCATTGTGCGAGCCTCTGACATGTTTCATCCCTGCCAGTTGCAATTTTTTTTTTCCCAGAAATATGTGAGATTGCAGAGTTAGGTGGGACACCCTGTGTACATGAATACTTTTTCTCGGGAATGTAAATTCTACCTCATTCTAATATTTGTATCTGACAGAACTTGATTTTGCCAATATGTATAGAGTGTTTGACTACTGACTATTATAGGTACAAATGAAAAGGGCAAGACAGGACAACAGTTTGCTTGTTTCACTGTCCTAAACTTTCCCCTTTTGTTTGTACCTATAATAGTCAAACTCCATGTAGACAGTTAATATTGGTCTGTGTAGAGTCTATATGCTTTGTTTGAAGTATTATATAGTAACAACAGCAGTTGTTTTCTTCAAAGTAGTCATTTTTCTCCTAACAAACGATACAGGGTGGTCAGAAATGGTCTGAAAAGCTTGTAATTGTGTTGCAGGGTAGGTTGTGCTGACAAATAATTGTCAAGAAAAAATTCTTTGCATTGCACCATTTCAGAGTTAATTATCATTGAAGTTAGTCAGTCAGGCCATTGTGTGCAACAAATTCAAGTGACCTGCCAGGGACAGTCACCAAATGTGTTCTTGGTTTGCCTTCCTAAAACTGAACAAGAGAATGATGCAAAACTTGGACATGTGATGGTAGTTGGAATTGGACCTGAACCAAGGGCTGAACAGTCTCGTGCAATATCACCTAGGTTATGAGAACAGTTGGCATTAATTTTATCTGGCATACCACTTGAATTTGTGCATTTAGTGGCCTAATTAACTCTAAAACATGCCAAATTTTTTGTTAAACAATTACTCCTCATCACAGCTTACCCTGCAACTCCCTTACAAGCTTCTCAGACTCTCACTGACCACCCTGTGTAAAGTAATCTAGAAGTAATTACTATAATTATTGGTTTGGGTAGATCAGCACTGGTTATAATTTGTTGTTAATATATTTTGCAGAAGTAGCCAGCAGTGTTTGATTCTGCCTGTTAATGTATAACTTGACTTGTTTCACATCTGTGAAGGCTCTCCTCCCTGATGGGACTGACAGAGCATGATGTGGGAGTGAATGATTGAATAACCATAGAACCACTTCAAGGGTGTTGTTATGTCATTGGAGCACTAGGAAATGTAAATTATTTTTTAAACTCTATTTTTGTATTTTCATTGTTAGATCAAGTATTTTCCAGATAATCCTCATCAGAAGCACATTTATTTACATTAAGTCCAACACTTTGTAATGCGTTCTCATTTGCCTGACCCCTAATTTTTATACCCTTTGTGAAAGCAAAATAAAAAGCGGTAAAATCACATTTGATCTCCTAGTGTAACTGTGCAAATGTAAAGCTTTCATAGCTTTGTTACTAAAAAAAAAAATTCACATGATGAGTAATTCTGATTTTTGGCATTACTAATAAATATGTTTTAATGTAATACATTACAGATTCCTTCAGAAAATGAGTCACTGAAAGCTGTTATGGTATGGTTTCATGGAGGTGGATTTGGATTTGGATCAGGAAACACTGATCTTTATGGTCCAGATTATTTAGTTGCTGCTGATGTTATTGTAGTCACATTGAATTACCGTCTTGGAGCTCTTGGTAAATACCTTGTGGAAACATTGCTTAAGTTCTCTTGGTCAAATTAGCAGGTAGTCTTGATTACCTTCCTCAAACCAGAAAAACACTGTAATTGCTCTAATAAACATTTCAAGTTACCCACGTCAGTAACGCTTACAAGCAGTCTTGTATTACTTTACTGTTGAGTGTAGAATGTACCATTCAGCATTGATAACATGACTGTTGTAGGCAGTTTCACGTATTATTCGTCTACAAAACTAATACACTGTTTTCCTTATGTGTTAATGTTTGTGCATGGATAGGTGGTGTTTTGACACCATATAATGAACAGATAGAAGGGTGAATAAGTCAGATGGCAGTTCAAAAACTAAAAAGCAGTTGTAACAGAAAGGTGGCACAAGTGATTAAAATTCAGGCAGTTGTTAAATGGAATCAACTCTGTAATTCTATTGAATATCAGCATTTTCTCCGTGTGAAGATAATCAGTGTGAAATGCCGGAACATATCTTTTGTGAAGCATATTTTACAGGCCTGTTTCTCTGTAAGCTTTAATTAATTTTAAGACATAATGTAGCAGTTTAAAAAGTGGACAAATGTTTGTTTCTCAACAGGCTTTTTAAGTTTGGAAGATGCAACTATACCAGGCAATAATGGCCTTAAGGACCAAGTAGCTGCCCTCAGATGGATTCAGCAGAACATCATAAACTTTGGTGGTGACCCAAATAATGTTACAATATTTGGTGAAAGTGCTGGTGGTGCCTCTGTACAATACCATTTGATATCTCCAATGTCAAAAGGTAGTAATTGTTTAGAATGCCTTTGGTAGCATATGCATATCTCTCTCTCTCTCTCTCTCTCTCTCTCTCTCTCTCTCTCTCTCTGTGTGTGTGTGTGTGTGTGTGTGTGTGTGTGTGTGTGTGTGTGTGTGTGTGTTTTAACTACATGACACCAAATATGTGATTCATTTTGAGCTTCCCTTACAATGTTGATAGTACAGAACATTGGAGCTCACTTGTAATTGTTATGTTGTTCTCCTTTTGTGATACCTGCTTTGCAAACATCTTATAAAAATGAATCAATTTGCAGTACACCATTTTGCTGCTTACAAAACCCCATAGAAATAAAAAGATCTAGCAAGGGTGTACTGATCAGTCGTCATACTCTATTTACACCAAACTACAAGTTTCATTCTCCTGAAGGTACCATGTATTATTCCCAAGATATTGTGGTAAAGCTTCATAGTGTTTGAGAGAAACAGAGAAAATCATGTGACAATTGATATCGCCCAACTGTCCGTCCATTGTACACGACAAAGGTCAGCATCTGTTTCATTTCCAATGCCTCCAGACATTGCAACTGAGGGGTCTACAACTAGCATATGAGATTTGTGCAGGGATTTCTGCAGGAATCGATTGCAGACTGGAGCTTCACAGTGAGTCTCCTTTTCACCAATGATACCTCACAATGCAAATTTACCCGTAAAGTGTGGGCTAGCATCGTGGGAGTCTGTTTAATTGGACTGTACATTCCCCCACACCAACTTGATGGTTGCACATATCTTGTATTGCTGCGAGATGTTCTGCCGGTCATGCTGTATGATGTTTCATGCCTATTCATCACAACATTCAATTTCAGCACAATGGAACCCCCATGCATTTCAGCGGACAAGTGATGGTACATCGGTCGGCAACCTTTCCTGGCCACTGGATTGGCGTGGCAGGTTAGTCACATGGCCACCACAATCACCCAATCTGTCCCAATTCCTGTGGGAATGGGGTATCTAAAGGGCCTTGTGTACAAAACAGCTGTTACATCACTGGAGGACCTAGTGGACAGGACTGTTGTGGCACCAGGATATCTTCAAGTATCTTTAAGAGGAGGTTCCATTCACTGGAGCGTCAATGTCAAGCGTGTCTCAATGCATCTGGACAAAACTTTGAGCATCTCCAGTAGTGGGTGTCCAGTTGTAGCATGTGACTAAATAACTGCAGTGCCATTTAAGAGCTCCGGATGGCTTTTACGACCCTCGGTTCCTGTGCAATTACTGATCCTTGCTGTATGCTCGATGTGCTATGTCAGTTTGTAAACTATTTTTTTAATCACCGTCTGTGTGTGTGTGGGGGGAGGGGGGGGGGGGCGCCTTATGCATGCGTGCGCGCACACACACACACACACACACACACACACACACACACACACACACACACACAATGTCCAAATAAATCAGACTTCTCTTAATTACAACTTGTAACTTCTTGTGCTAATACCACTACTATATTATCTGTACGCACTTTGAGTAAGCTGAGAGAGGAATATGCCATACGATAATGTTACGTGTGCAATATCTCTTTGTGAATGTTCTCTGTAGCGTGCACATTTGAAGTTAGATTAGAAATAAATGTAATATAATTTTGTTGCGGTTATTGCTACTCAAGTTATTTTCATTGACGTTTTTTCCTTTACTTTTCCTTATTGTGTTGTCGCACATCTGTTTAAAGAAATATTGTTTGATATTTTCAGGGAGTTTCAAAGTTTCTTGCAGAATGTTGTTGTTGTTTTTTTTTTTTTTCATATTTGTGTCATTATAGCTTTTGATTCACTGAATATTTAGACCTATTAATACAGTTACATATTAAATATATTTTCTTATTTAGGACTTTTTCACAAAGCAATTGCACAGAGTGGTTCTATTTTTAATCCTTGGGCAAGCAGAAAAACTTTGAAGGAGAGGTCGTTTGCCTTGGGTGCTGTGCTGGGATGTAAAACAAATGATCCAAAAGTGCTAATTGATTTTCTCAGGACTTGCACTCCAAAACAGATAGTGGACGGCACTGCAAAAATAGTAACTCTTGATGTAAGTTGACTGAAATTATTTTACACTTACTCAGTTTTGTGCTGTTCATTATAAAATAAGCACACCAGACAGAAAATTAGTCACAAGCAGGAAACATCACACTAATATCATGTAATATCACTTGAAACCTTTGAAATTTTCTTAATTTGGCAAACAAGAGTGTCCACAAGTTTCTTTTGGTACGCCATATCCAGCTGAAGCCATTTGTTGATGTTTAAATCCATATTGTATGTTTGTTGATTACTATATTTCATCTGCTGTTCCAAATAGTCCCAGACATTTTCTATGCGATTAAAGATAAGTTATTTAGCTAGCCAAGCAGGGAACTGTAGGGTACCTTATTGTTTGTCAAACCAGGCATGTATGTGTGTAGCCCTGTGAGCCCAGCTGTTGTCATCTTAGAAGACAGAAGTGTCCACACAATATTCATCATGAAGATGTGCTATAAAGGGCAACACTGGGCCACCGATAATGTTAAAATAAACATCGTGGTTAATGTTCATAGTGACCTGAATGAGTGGGCCCACGTCATGTTAGGAAAAGTGCCTCCAATACGTCACAGAACTAACTCTGTCCTCAGCTACATCCTCCACACAATGCAGGTTTTCTATCTGTTGGGTTGCCAGTGCTCTTGAGGCCTTACAGGATTTGAAATAGTGAGAGAATTATGACTTATCAGACCACACTACAGGCCTGCAGTCGGCTACTGTCCAGTTTTTGTGTTATCTAGCCCACTGGGCACTTTATGTACCACTATGACCAATGATCTTTTGTGAAGTACCTGACTCCAAATGACCACAATGTGCAGTTGCCTCTGCAATGTCCACTTGGGAACTGGTTGAGATGGAACTGCATTCACTAACAATAGCAGCTGATTTGAAACCATTTGTCACTGACTAGGTGCGGCACTCATCTCCAGTCCCTGTTGGTTAGAATCTTTTTATGATCACTGTTCTTACTTGCCCACCTTGTAGGGACGTTGGACTGTCTATGGTCGCACACTAACAAATTGGACAACTTCATTCACAGTGCTTTCATGGGTATGTCATAACATGATAGCTCCTCTCGGCCACTCTATTACCTCTCCAGGTTGACCCACCTTACTGCGCTGATTCCATACTACCACCTGGCACATCTACACCATTTCACTTCCACGAGTTACAGTTGAGAGCCATAAAATTGCCAGTTATCATTTGCGCACCACATGCAGCATTCCAAAGTGGCTAATCTGCGTCTTTAATGGGGTTCTTAATATTTTGTCCAGTGAGCTTACTTGGTGCTCAAACTGTTACACTGAACGTATGATGATTTTCTCTGTCTGTTGGAGAGTTTGGAGATAGTGTAAATTAGCTCATTATTATTATTATTATTATTGTTGTTGTTGTTGTTGTTGTTACTATAATTTTTTCTATGCTAGGACAAACGGAGAGGAAACAGCATACCATTTTTACCAATACCAGAAAAGGACTCCGGCAGTTCACAAGAAGTCTTCCTACCTGATAACCCACAAAACATTGTAAAATCAGGAAAATTCTGTGATGTGCCTTACCTAACTGGAGTTACTTCTCATGAAGGCTTAATGGAGCTTAGAAGTATGTCATCCTCATAGTTTCCATTGTACAGGTTGTTAAAATTAATAACTTCTGATACTTATTAAAAATTTCAGATATTCTAAAAAAGCCAGAGTTACTGAAAGAAATAGACGCAGACTTTGAAAGATTTGTGCCGGAGGATATGGAACTGAGAGAAAGTGAAAGATTGAAGAAAGCCAGTGATATGATAAGACAGTTTTACTTTGATGGTAAAGCACTCACAAAAGATAGCATAATGGATTATGTAAATGTATGTGAAATTAATTTTTCTACATGACTGTTTCAGTATATCATCTGAATTTCGAGATATCAATGAGCTTTTTCTGGCCTTTAGTTGCAGACTGATATAAACTTCGCACACGGAGTGTACCAAACAGCAAATTACCATGTGAAGTATAGTCGCAGCCCATTATATTATTATAATTTTGGGTTTGATAGTGTTCTGGGTGTCTTCAAACGTTTTGTCGGTGCATCTCATCTTCCTGGTAATTACTTTGTTACTATTTCTGTGCACAAATATAAACTTAGTTTTAACACTGTCACAGATGTTCTGAAATTTTTTGTTTATTGCTATTTGATCATTTTATTTCAGGTGTTTGTCATATCGATGATATTGGATACTTATTCCATATGTCAATTGTTGATATCACTGTAGAACATGACTCTATAGAAATGTCAACTATACGAAGGATGGTGAAGTTGTGGACAAATTTTGCAAAGACTGGGTATGCTTAAATATTGTACCAATTGTTGCATGTTAATGTTAAAAAAAAACCTTGATAACTTCTTTGAGTCTTGCACCTCCTTTCTGATGATTAGTTCGCATTTATAAATCTTTGTTTTAGTGCAGCAGTGTAGATCTTATTTTCTCAGAAGTGGGGAAAATACTTCTGCATTCCTTTCGCTGTAAGTCTCAGAATGATTTTTAGTCATATTCACCCAGAAATTATTTCTAAATATAATTAACTTTTTTCATGCTCCACAGAAAAAGACAGGAAATAAAGGGCCATGTAACTACTAAGATTTAAAACTTTTCCTGCTACAGAAACAAGGAAACTTGCAGCAGAGCTGACAGGCAAATGCCCATTTTGTAGGATGAAGGGAAATAAATAAAATGGGGTGAGTGTAAGAGGATTAGGATGTAAGGTACAGGAGTGAAGGAAGTCACTGAAAATTCTGATCAGTGGAGAAACTAGGGGAAAAGCTAAATAGTGCTCTGATTTTGGTGACTCATCAAAATTGTAAAGGTTGCTTGTGTTGCTCCAAGAATCATTGTACGAGTCATCGTATAGCCAGTTTCCAATTTTTCAACATATAATGTAACTTGTTAGATAAAAAATTTACTCACCATGCCACAGCAGGAGAGCATACCCATATAAAGATTAAGGAAATTTGCAGGTTTACGGAGCCAGTGGCTCCCTCTGGCAAAAGGGCCAAAGGAAGAGGAATGAAGTGAAAGGAGAGGTCAGGTTTAGGACATTTGGAAAAGTCACCCAGAAACCAGATCAGGCTAGACTTAGTGGATGGAATGAATAGGAGCAATCAATCTTTCCTTCTCATCCCATCTGGTAAGTCATCCATAACCTGGAATTCTAGGCAATTTTTCCAAACTCCCCATTTCCTAAACTTCAGGAGTCCCTTTTCTTCATCGCTCTTCCTTCCCCTTCAGCCTTCTGCCAGAAGGAGCCACCAGCTCTGAAAGCTTGCAAATTTCCTTAACCTTTGTATATGTATGTTCTCCAACTGCCTCATGGTGAGTAGATTTGTTATCTATCTGTGTATATTATATTTGTATCACATATAGTAACATTTTTGGGATCACTCAAGGTCTCCTGTATTTGAACATGGAAGCATCTACGCCAGAGACTTGCATGTTTCTGTAACTAATTTCTCTGCAAATTTCTTATCCTCTGCCATGGGACTAAGAGATTTAGGTCTCTTCTGTCACTGTAAAGACCATAAGCCAGTAAAACACAGAAAACAACCAAATAGGCAGACAGCATTCGTGGCATCCACATGTTGATTTTATACTTTTCGTACTTACTATTCTTATGTATCACTTCTTTGACAAAATTCAGTTAGTTGAGTGAAACAGTGGGCAAGAAATTATCATTAGACAATAATATGGAACAGAAAGAAATTGTTGATCTGTTGCTATTAAACTGTCACAGTGGTAAGATGCAAAATTTCATCTGTTGTGGCTGATAATGCAAAGAGGTGGCTCTAATTCCCATATGCTGCTAAAGCCCTTCTCGAGGATGTGTGATGACGTGGAATGAGGATTACTTTGTCTCTTGAGGCCATCTATGAAGATACTTACATAAATAAGCATTGTTATTGACATACATATTACTAAAGTGGCATCTAATCAAAACATATGCAACTTGTAACTAAATGTGTCTTTCAAAATGTGCTACTAACTGTGTATCCCCTACACAGTGCACAGTAACTGTAGTTACAACTTATGATACATACTAAAAACAAAACAAAAAAACTGTCATGTCTGTCTGTTTGTTTGAATATGTTAATCTCCAAAACCACCAGACAAATTTTCATGGGATTCTCACAGGTAAATTAAGCACAGCTTGGAGCAACATACAGGGTTCATTTAATCAAAATTGGGTAAAAAAAAGTCATGATTTAAAGTTTTATCTAAAATTAGTTTACAAAAGAACCAATAGATACTGTTGTTATTCTTTTTTAACTGTGTGATAGATGTTTTTTTCAGAAGTTTGCATCAGTGACAGATTTCAGTGCTGCAATCTTATCTTCATGAATACAAAAGACATTGAATTTACTTAGTTAAGATATATGGATTTACTGACTGTGCTTTGTGTATTAAAAACTTTATGACATTGCTTTGCTTCTTGCTTCTTTCTTCTTCTTCTTCTTCTTCTGCTGCTGCTGCTGCTGCTGCTGCTGCTTCTTATCCATTAATGGATGTTGGCGACCACATGTTGTGTTTTTCTTCTGTGAACTGCAGTATGAAATAGCTGGTCTACACTTCGCAGTCGAGTCCACTGCTTTATATTGTTCAACCAGGATGTTTTTCTTCGCCCTTGTCTTTTTCCTTCAACCTTCCCTTCTATTATTAACTGCAGAGGCATATATTTGGTATTCCATACTATATGTCGTAGGTATGCAGTTTTTCTTCTTTTAAGCACTGTCAACATTTCTTGCTGCTTGTTCATTTGTTCCAGTACGTCGGTGTTGGTTATTCATGCAGTCCATGGTATTTTAAGCATTCTGCAATAAATACACATTTCAAAGGGCTCTAACTTCTTTATTGTTGTCATATTTAGTGTCCGTCCTTCAGAGCCATATAGAAGCATGGACCGGATGTAGGATTTAACAAGTCGGACTCCAAGGTTTAGGTCTAGGTCTGTGCTTGTAAGAATATTCTTAAACTTTATGAAGGTGATTTGGACATTCTCAGTGCGACATTTTATTTCTAAGTCTGTTCGCCAGTCTTCACAAAGCCAGGTTCCGAGGTATTTAAACTTGTTGACTCTTTGTATTACAGACCCTTGCCTCTTTCGCTAGGTATTATTTATGTTATTTTCTAGGAAAACGAATTTATTGAGTCTGTTCTGTGATTTTAATGCCTACTCATTACATTTTGATTTACTTTGTTGTTTACAAACTAAAAAGCCTAGAAAATGATAGTCTTTCTCAATGCACCAGAATGGCTAAAAGATTGAGAACTATGTCTTCTCAAGAATCCAGTGAAGATTGTGAGACGAGAATACAAGTTATCAGGCCTTAGACACTTACAGCTACCCATGCAAAACCAGGATGGATGGCCAATATTAAATTTATAAAGCTGGCCAAAGTTCCTTATGCAATAAGACTACTGCTAAACCAAAATTGTCAAAACTCAGGAAAAATAACATTTGAAAAATCAAAAGTAGATGCTTGCAGTTTGCAGCAGAGATGAAGATTTTCACAAAGTTGTTCAAAGTTCGTTATGTGCAACTTTCTGTTGGTAGTCTTCTTATGATGATTGATAGAACTGTTTGTTTATAAACTATGGTCACTGTTGTCGAATGGCTCTTATGTTCCTCAATGTCGGGGACTATGGATTCCTATTATGCTTGAAGGCAGTTGGACTTCAGTGGAGATTAATTAATGTTTTACTTCTTGTCTCATTGTTGTCACTTTCTTCTTCGAAAGAAACAACCAGTCAGATTCTGCACTTTCCTGGTGCTGGATCTTTTTTTACACAATCACCTTATTTATTTGAAGGGCAGTTAGTTCTTCACAGTAATAATGTCACCTAGTGCTAGAATATAGAGATGCATTTATCTACTACAGCACCACAATTCCAGTGAATGATTAGTCTGTAAGAATTTCATTTGTTCTAAAAATTGAAAAAAAAGGAAAAAGCTAAGTGAGAAATTTTTAAACATCGTTCACAATTGTTAATATTGCAGCTGAAGGCTGAGTAAGCCTCACAAGGTATTGGCAGAAATAAATCTGTGAGGGCGGGTCTAGAGTCATGCTTGGTTAGCTATATGGTGAGTAGCAACTATCCTTCTCATAATATTGTTACATTCCATCCTGGATTTTCCATTGTTTGCGTGTTTATGATAAGAAATGTAGGGAAATAAAGCAGTTTACTGTAACAGATGTGGAGAACACTGAAGAAAGTGTCAAAGACAGTTTGATATTGTCTTGTGTTCTTTACTAACTATGCAATGTGACTGGCTCCATTTTTGTGTGACATTCAACAGCTTTGCCATGATTGACTTTTAGCCACCACTTTTCAAGAAAAAACACAAGACTTACACTCAATTACAGACTTGTATTGCTGCTATGACACACACTCCCTTGTAAAAATCAGCAAGGCACCGAATTGTCCAGGACTCAACACCTTCCTCTTTCACCTCCATACATGAAACTCTAAAGCTGTATTAAAGGAACTGACTGGTGAATAATTATTTCGTGATATTTTGTAAAGCATCCATGAGTATACTACACTGTTATTTAGTGCAAAAACCACTCTTTCATAGCACATACTTCTATGTAGCACACAATTGAAAACTGATTAGAGCTATAATGCTTCTGTAGGTCTAATGACCTCAAGAAATAATATCAGTTTTCCTCGTGAGAAATGTTGTGAGATTACGTCTTGTACCTTGCAAGTTGCAAGTTACATAAGCAATGTGTTGTACCATGTTTACAGTACACATCTGTGTACTGTTTAGGAGGCCTGTATGCTACAGGTTGTCCAGATGAAAGATGTAGCATGATGTAATAACAGGGTGTATACAACCCGGGAGATCCGGGAAAAACCCGGGAAGTTTTTCATCCGGAAGAAAACTGGGAAAATCCCAGGAATTTTTTAGAATTCCAGGAATTTTTCGTTGTTTTAGTTTTCAATCAAATTTTTGTAATTTTGACTGGTAAGAATCGATACTCTAACAAAGGATTTTACTGTATCCCGGTACTGCAGAATAATACTGCAACAATAAAACGAGGGGGGGAAACGAAAATAAAACATCAATTGGAAAGGAAATGAGCCACATACAACAACAAAACACAGTGCTCATACAAGCATTTGCCAACACCAAAATGTGTCAAAGGCTTTAGGAAGACTGTGCAATGCTTCATAACAACAAATTGCCTCCGATGAGTATGACGTCACAACTGTTTACATTATATTTGTTTTAGCAGTTACGAGGGGCTCATGCGCATGCGGAGTTGAGTGGCGTATGAGTAATACCTTCTCCCGTTTCTGGCTACAGAAATGTGGCTGTTGGCTGTGTAAGCAGTTGCAGCAAGCAGCTAGATGCAACCGGGAAAAATTTTACTGCCGCGCCCAAACTGCCAGATTCACGCATGCGCAGTGGGCCCTAATATATGAGAGTGTGTTGGGGGGGGGGGGGGGGGGGGGGGGGTGCCAAATTCATGTTCTTGAGCAGGAAAAACCTTGTTTCACAAAGTGCCTAGCATCCAGTGCACGTTGGTCTATCATTTACTCATATGATTTTGATGCGCATCTTTTGTTGGTTTTTGAACACACTCTGTAAGTTGATTTCTGAATGAATCATAAGCCGTGCAGGGTAGCCGTGCGGTCCAGGGCGACTTGTCACTGTTCACGCGGCTCATCCCTCAAGTATGGGTGTGTGTGTTGTCCTTAGCGTAGGCTAGTTTAAGTTAGATTAAGTAGTGTGTAAGCCTAGGGACCAATGACATCAGCAGTTTGGTCCAATAGTAAAAAAAAAAAATAATAATAATAATAAGTTGATTTTTGGATGTGTGCATAGTGTACGTGATGTCTCCATCAGTGTAATCCTCATCGCATGTAGAAATAAACTTTCCTGCAGGCAAAAGGGGACTGTCAATCGCTGTCTGATTATGTTGTTGATTGGGTTTGTGAGTGATTAGGGTTGTTATAATTACTAGAGAAATCCATAGATTCAGACTACCATAGTGGAAATAAATGACCAACAGGTAAGAAAGATTACGTGTATCAAGGAAAATGAAATTTTGTCAGAAATTTTTTGGCCAGATCGGTACACTAGTAAGGTCCAGTTGTACAGTCCCCGTCTAGCAGCCACTTAATTTCTATTCTGGAAGTAGCGCGGAAAATGGTTTGTACAAACATAACAACGCCTAACTGGAGAATAATCAGGTATAAGTAAACTGGTGATTCTGGCAGGGTTAGTGCAGTTACTCGGCGAATAAGTTTTGACAAAGGCAGGAATAGTTCCAGAATTAGTCATGACAAGATTGTTTGTTAGAGAGAGGAAGAAGAAGAAACGGGGACACCACACAAATTAGGAAAGAATATGAAGATTCCAAATTTATATAAAAATCTCAAACTACTACATTTCTATCTCATACTCGAGAAACTTGAGCATATGAATGAAATGTGAAACTATTTTCTAACATACAGCTTTTTGCTTGTAGTAGGCCTAATAGGCATTTTATGTTGGCCTTCGTGAATTATATTCTGTTGTATTATAAAAATGACCATTTGTGCCAAAAGAGTCACATTTATTTGGTGTATGTTACAATTTCTGCAGTGTTAGAAAGGCCTATTTTGTTTTAACTGGCAGACAGTGACAAAACAGATCTAGTCAGATCGAGAAACCACCCTAGCCTTGGGTACTATTCGTATTAATGCAGTTGTAAAACCGCTGTATAAGAAGGGGGATGAGACGGATACTGCTAACTATAGGCCAATATCACTACTGACAAGCTTTTCAAAGCTTTTAGAGAAACTAATGCATGCCAGGATAGTTAAGCAACTCAGTGAACACAATATCTTCAGCAAAAGTCAGTTTGAATTTCAGAAAGGTTTGTCAACAGAAGATGCAATATTTGCATTTACTGGCAAACTCTTGGAATCTATCAACAAAAAACTGAAAGTGATTGGCATATTTTGGACCTAACAAAAGCATTTGACTGTGTAAATCATCAAATTCTTTTACAAAAAGCTGCACATCTCGGTATAAGTGGTACAGCAGGGAAATGGCTTGACTCATATCTGTCAAACAGGAAACAAAAAGTTGTAGTAGATAGTCAAGATGGTGTCTCATTATCTTCAGAATAGGGCACCATCACATGTGGAGTGCCGCAGGGCTCAGTTCTGGGCCCCCTACTTTTTATTATATTTATAAATGATCTCCCTCTCTGTACGGAATATTGTAGATTCACCATTTTTGCTGATGACACTACACTATTTATTGATAATTCAGTAGATAAACTTGAGGTAACAGCAAATAAGGTTTTAAATGAAACGATGAACTGGTTTGACATTAATGGTCTTTCTTTAAATTACTGTAAAACAAACTACATTCATTTCCACACAACATCCAAAGATGAGGAAATAGTAGTAAAAATAGGTGAGCAGACAATAACCGGGGTAGATTCCTCAAAATACCTAGGCTTGCAGATTGATAGCAAACTGAATTGGTCAAACCACATCCTGGACCTATGCAAAAGACTAAGTTCAGCAACATATGCATACAGTGTTTAACATTTCTTGTATTGTAAATTGCAAATGTATGCCCAAATTTGTATCTGTAATACCATCTCTCTTACTATTGCCCTGGTTCAGAAATATCGTAGATCCGAAGCTGATGCGCAGAGCAGTGTGAGTTATGGTGGGGAAGGGTGTAGTCTCCACATGACCCGTGTTTACATTTAGTGATTTTGCTGTTTCCTCTTCGTTTACTGTTCTCACGTCAAATGAAAACAAAATGAATTACTGTGACCAGGATCTATCAAGCGAATTGAAATATGTTCACATAATTATGGAAGGCTAATATACGTTATTACTTTCAGATTTTATTGTATTTCCACTTTTCTGACAGCCATGCCTTGTAGAACAATGAAGTTATTTTTGTCGGTTTGCTAAATAATTTTTTTTTACACTGAGGCAGTCAATGTGTTTGAAACAAAGTGTTTAGTTCCACACTATTGGCTAATTTCAACTGCTCGCTGCCTTTCAATTGCACATTTTCATCTTCTAGCACATATGGCATTATGCCATAATAAACAATAAAAAATGAGTTAATACAGTACATCCCGAAACCCAACTGAAAAGCTTAATATCAGGTCAAGGCCTACTTCATTGGGAATCTGGACATTCAAATGTGCTCTTGAGGGAAATATTGCGAATGGTGGTTTGAAAAGCATTACTTTCAAAGTAAATTTCCTTTTACGCAAGTTGAACTATGTGCGAGAATGTACCATGAATTTCTTAAATCAAAGAGCGTTTGATTTCGAGCCATTTAGAAATATTTCGAGCCCAGAAGATCATTCATGTCGTTATTATGAGCAAATTGGTTTAGTGCTATGGGAACCTCTCTCTCCTTTGCTGTTATTGTTGTTGTGGTCTTCAGTCCTGAGACTGGTTTGATGCAGCTCTCCATGCTACTCAATCCTGTGCAAGCTTCTTCGTCTCCCAGTACCTACTGCAGCCTACATCCTTCTGAATCTGCTTAGTGTATTCATCTCTTGGTCTCCCTCTACGATTTTTACCCTCCATGCTGCCCTCCAGTACTAAATTGGTGATCCGTTGATGCCTCAGAACATGTCCTACCAACCGATCCCTTCTTCTAGTCAAGTTGTGCCACAAACTCCTCTTCTCCTCAATTCTATTTGGTACCTCATCATTAGTTATGTGATCTACCCATCTAATCTTCAGCATTCTTCTGTAGCACCACATTTTGAAAGCTTGTATTCTCTTCTTGTCTAAACTATTTATCGTCCATGTTTCACTTCCATACATGGCTACACTCCATACAAATACTTTCAGAAACGACTTCCAGACACTTAAATATATACTCGATGTTAACAAATTTCTCTTCTTCAGAAATGCTTTCCTTGCCATTGCCAGTCTACATTTTATATCCTCTCTACTTCGACCATCATCAGTTATTTTGCTCCCCAAATAGCAAAACTGATTTACTACTTTAAGTGTCTCATTTCCTAATCTAATTCCCTCAACATCACCCAACTTAATTCAACTACATTCCTTTATCCTCGTTTTGCTTTTGTTGATGTTCATCTTATATCCTCCTTTCAAGACACTGTCCATTCCGTTCAACTGCTCTTCCAAGTCCTTTGCTGTCTCCGACAGAATTACAATGTCATCAGCGAACCTCAAAGTTTTTACTTCTTCTCCATGAATTTTAATACCTACTCCGAATTTTTCTTTTGTTTCCTTTACTGCTTGCTTAATATACAGATTGAATAACATCGGGGAGAGGCTACAACCCTGTCTCACTCCCTTCCCAACCACTGCTTCCCTTTCATGTCCCTTGACTCTTATAACTGCCATCTGGTTTCTGTACAAATTGTAAATAGCCTTTCGCTCCCTGTATTTTACCCCTGCCACCTTCAGAATTTGAAAGAGAGTATTCCAGTTAACATTGTCAAAAGCTTTCTCTAAGTCTACAAATGCTAGGAACGTAGGTTTGCCTTTTCTTAATCTTTCTTCTAAGATACGTCGTAAGGTTAGTATTGCCTCATGTGTTCCAACATTTCTACTGAATCCAAACTGATCTTCCCCGAGGCTCGCTTCTACCAGTTTTTCCATTCGTCTGTAAAGAATTCGCGTTAGTATTTTGCAGCTGTGACTTATTAAACTGATAGTTCGGTAATTTTCACATCTGTCAACACCTGTTTTCTTTGGGATTGGAATTATTATATGCAATCCCTTGTCCAGAGCTAAACAGACAATTGTGTTGCACACCGTTGCATCTGTGGATGAATCACTATGGGTATCAATAACGAATTGACACTTATGGCTAAGGCTGTGAAGTTTAGCTGCTTGGGCCCTGTATGAATGGTTTGGTTTCTTGCAGCATTGTATGAATTCAGCCTGTGCTGCTATGACATGTTTTCATTTGCAAAGATAGTTGACAATGAATACCATTAATTTGTGAAGATAGTGGGACAAAGACAGCACATGTGGTTCTTGTAAAGTGGCTAGCTGACATTGTAATTGATATGCTTCAGGTGGAATTCACAAGAGCAAGAAGGCTTTGCAGAAATTAGACTCTGTCACACCAGAAGCCAAAATATGCTGCCCTAGTCATTTTTCAAAAGCTTCCTAATCCTTGGCTGGATCATCATAACGAGGAAAAGTGAGTGGACGGACCAGTGAAAATGTACCCTGTCTTTTAATGGAAGCCAACAAAGTGGTCACTGTTGAAGTTAGCTGTTCAATCAGGGGGGCTGGTAGCATGGTGTCCATAATGACTAAACCTGATGAAACTGCACACAGAAACCATTCCAAACTCGTCACCAACTTTGTAGTGACCAACTAACACACACAACCAATCCAAGTAACACATATGGCTTTATTTGTAAACCTCTGAGCAATAATGGAAATAAACCTCTTGTGACCCCACAGATAACAGGACACAGAACAATTGATGTGAGCAATACAAACTGGAAGAACGTAGAGTGAGTCAGTCTGTGCTGCTCCACATTTATATAGGCGTGAGTCACCAGCAGACTGCATGGCGAGATCGAACAGAGTGCGCACCTCACACAACAATGTTACATACCACTTTTGATCACAAAATGTCACAGGGTTGTTATACACGTGATCTGCCCGACGTGAGTAGTTTGCTGTGGCAGAAATAGTTGGATACAATGTCTGTAGCATTCAGAACCGTGTACTCCATGCCATCGCAAATCTTATATATCATTGAGGGCTGTGGAGATAGTATATGTTATTAAGAAGGTGGTTTTCTTTCTGGTGATCTCATAATTGCAATGATAAGCCAGAATAGGATCATCCACTTGTAAGTTCAGATACTTCAAAGTAGGTTATAGAACTTTTAAGTTGAATGGTCTGATGAAGCTGGTAAATGGAAAAGCACAGATAGAGATAGATAGGAGAGGGGGGGGGGGGGTGTGAGAGAGAGAGAGAGAGAGAGAGAGAGAGAGAGAGAACGAACCTGAGCTCATGTTCAAGAATTGGTAACTCTCTTCTTAATTGGTTGTTACAGATTACCATCTGTACTAGATTGGTATGATACTTAAGTATACTTAGTTACTAAGTGTGGTATATAGTTGCAGTTTGTTATTTTATCAACATGTTGATGGTTTGCAAAGTTGTCCAATAAATTCAAAAGCCAATGTGTCAAAAAACCTAAAAAGTTTTGATCCCACATAAAATTAGTCTACAAAACATCCATCTCTCTGGATTCTTGTTGATTATGACCGCATTGAAATGGAGGGTGACGAACTCTGGGCTTAAATACTAAATTCTGACTTCTAAAATTGCTTCACCAAGGAAGCTCAAAATACAGTTTGAAAGTTCAACCATTCTGAATACAAATATGTGAGAGAAGAACTGAAAATCCGCTTGTGGTATCTAGTTTAAGACTACTGGACCTGTTGGCTTACTCAGTGCATTGTTTGTGAAATATGTGGAAGAACTGACCCCATCTCTGTCACTACTTTGACAGATCTCTGGAATAGTGTAGCTTGCTAAGTGACTGGGAAAAATTGTAGGTTGTTCTATCCTTTCAGGATGGTCATAGGACAAATGCACTAAAATATCGACTTATAACTCTGACATCAGAAAATTGTAGAATTATGGAAGACAACTTGTTTTTCCCTCACTTATTATGACTTTACTAGAAACAGAACAACTCTCCTGTAAGAAAGAAAATGGCTTCCCCAAGTAAAGGCCCTTTGAAACCCAACTTACTTTTTTCATTCATGAGTTCCGAAAGGCTGCTAATAACGAAGTGCAGGTTGATCCATGTTTCTTGTAATCCAAGTAGCCTTTGAGGCAGTCTCGTACCGTCATTTAGTAAACAAACTAAATGCATACAGAATACCCAAAGAGGTATGCAGAATGAAAAGGCATCATCAGAAATGAAAGTAATGTCCTGTATACATAATGTGATATAACAGGACAATAATATCTGTAGCTCTTGAAACTGTTTACAGATTACAGTTTTTTGCTAGGAGATGCCATCATTAGAAAATTGTTATAAAATCCGTACACACTTTAAGATGACCAAAATGTGCTGTTAAAATTGATGTTTAACTTTTCAAATAAACAAGTATGATGTAATGCGCATTAACAGATGGAAACATCCAATTTCCTTTCGATTACACGATCACTGATCAGCCACTGGAATCGGCTACAACTATCAAGTATCGAGGAATATATGTGTGGAACAGATTAAGGCAAAATGACCACACAAATCTAGCTGTGGGAAGGACAGACTACAATTTATTGATAGGGTCCTTGAAAAACGTAATTCATATACGGAAGAGGTCACTCACAAAACATTTATTCATACAATTATGAAGTATCATTGAATATGCAGGAACTTTTACTAAGTTGAATAAGCACAGAACAGAGAGAACATTCAAAGACGAGCTATGTGCTTTGTCAAAGTTTCAGTTAGTCTTCATGACAGTTCCACAGAAATACTCAAAAAATTGCAGGCAGAGACATTACAAGAAGTGAATTGTGCATTGCAGAGAGCCGTACTCAGAAAATTCTGAAAACCCACATTCCAAAACAAGATGACAAACATTTTACTTCCTCAAATGATACCTTGCATAATAACCATAATGGTAAAATTAGAGAGATTTGGGCTTATACAGAGGAATACTAACAATCTTTCTCCCTACATGCCATTCCTGAGTGAAATATAAAGCGGAAAAAAATGAGTTTGGTGTAGTATTTAGTGTTCTCCACGTACTTTATGGCAGCTTGCAGATGATGATGTTTTTCCCATGGGAAACTATACTCATAGTTCTTTACATTTCATATTTTTGGAAAACAAAGTAATTCATTCAGATACATTTTTCAGGGCTGTGCCAGCCTGGGCAAATCAGAAGGTACTGTCTGCTGTGTCCAATGCACTTGTGAACCAGCAGACACAGGTCCTCCAGCAAATCAGTGACTACTCACCTTCACATTTGCAGTTTGCCGTCAAAGCTGACTACATCTTATGCAGCATTTAGAATTACAGTTTTCATGTTAACAATATAATTGCCTCACCATATAGAGGCAATGTTGATTCACAGACAGGCACAACAAGAATGCTGTGTGTTTAATCTTTCAACCTTCTTCTGAAATAAAAACAAACACAAACACACACACACACACACACAGCTAATGTGTCTGGCCGTTGTGGCCTGAATGCACACAGCAACTGCTTTGCATATCCCCATTTTTATTGTGTTTTCAGGTGAAGTTTCATCTTGGGTGACTTTGTGACTTTTGCTTTGCATTAAATCGGTTAGAGCATAGTCATTACAGTTAATCTTCAGTTTTTGTTGATAGATTATTACTATTACATACAAACTTTACTACAAATATTTTCTTCATGAACTGCAACATCCCTGTGATCAGTTAACTGCATCTAATTGTAATCAAATCCTGTACTACAACTAATGTGGCTATTTATAATAGCTGGGAAACACTGATAAAATGTGTATGCTGAAAACATAAGATAATCCAAGGCATAGTGGGCATGGTGGTTGGGGTGGTACCTTGAACTCATAATCAGCTATAAACAGTGGTGTGAGACCAACTATAGTTCAGTCTGGCTGGAGTCAAGGCAGACTCTTGCTTGCCTGCCTCTGTCTTGTGCCACAATGGCTGTCGGGAGCTTGCTGCATCTCCTCCTCCACTTGGTATTCTTGACAACTTCAGTACTATCTAAATGCATCTGGTCTCATATTGTTCTTTGGCTTCTAATTAGTGCAGCGTGAGGTCTTACAGAGCAGCCAATTTACAACATTTGGCCTACCGTCACTTTGCCCTTGTGCTGTACCATCATGATTGCTAGCACATTTGAGACATATTGCCTGATTGCAGCAATATTTTGATGCTACCCCTGTTATTGATACTTAAAGCACAGGGCTTTGAGTCGAGTTCCACCAGCAGAAGCTCCATTTTCAGTTAGAAGCCCAAGAAATTATTCAGCTCATAGGCTTTCTCTCTGCCATTCTTCCACTAGCTGCACTTTCCTGTGTCTATAGGCAAGATAAAGTGTGTCACACTCCTCTTACTAGTTCAGTTATGCCTCTTGACTGCCACGATCCTCTACCCTTCATATAACAACCCTTTTCAAACTGTTCCCTCAATGCCAAGCCAGGGTAGCCTCTGGTTACTGGTGTCTTCTACTTTTGCTGCATCTTCTCAGGCACTGAGGTAGCCTTATAATTGTAATAGTTATTAGCCTTTATCTCCTGCCAAAGTGACATTATATGGAGACTTGATACTGAACTCTAATGATACACAGCCCATGAGCTTACTGCTTCTAGTCTTGCTCTGGATTTACAGATGAAGTACATTCAAATGCACTTTGTAGCTGTTCTGTTCAGTGGCCCTTTGGTTATTTGTTACTTGCAGCATTTGATCTTTATAGAAGTATGTGCACTGAGGTGACAGAAGTCATGGGATACCTCCTGATATCATGTCAGACTTCCTTTTTCCCATCATAGTGTAGTAACTTGACGCTATGTGGACTCAACAAGTCATTGGAAGCCGCCTGCAGAAATACTGAGCCATGCTGCTCTATAGCCATCCACAATTGCGGAATTGTTGCTGGTGCTGGATTTTGTGCACAAACTGACCTGTCAGGTATATCCCATAAATGTTCAATGAGATTCGTACCAGATGCTCTGGGTAGCCAAATCATTCCCTCGAATTGTCCAGAATGTTCTTCAAACCAATCGTTGAACAATTTTGGTCCGGTGAAATGGCACATTATCATCCATCAACATTCCATCAATGTTTTGGAGCATGAAGTCCATAAATGGCTGCAAATGGCCTCCAAGTAGGCAAACATAACCATTTCCAGTCAATGATGGGTTCAGACCAGATGAACCAGTCTGTTCTATATAAACACAACCCACACCATTGTGGAGCTACCACTAGTTTGCACAGCTTGGGTCCATGGCTTGGTGGGATCTGCACCACACTTAAATCCTATCACCAGCTCTTCCCATTTGAAATTGGAACTCATGGGGCCAGGCCACAGATTTGCAGTTGGCCAGGGTCCAGCCGATATGGTCATGAACCCATGAGACCCACGGTAGACGATGTTGTGCAGTAAACACAGACGTTTGCGTTGGTCCACTGCTACAATAACCAATTAATGCCAAATTTCACTCTACTGTCCCAATGGGTATTTTGGTTATAAGTCCCACATTGATTTCTGCAGTTATTTCAGTCAGTTTTGCTTGTTTGTTGGCACTGACAATTGTATGCAAATGCTGCTGCTCTCAGTCATTAAGTGAAGACCATCGGCCACTGCATTATCTGTTGTGAGAGGTAATGCCTGAAATTTGGTACTCTCAGTACACTCTTGATGCTGTGGATCTTAGAATATTGGATTCCCTAACGATTTCTGAAATAGAATGTCCCGTGCGTCTGGCTGTAACTATCATTCCACGTTCAGAGTCTGTTAATTCCTGTTGTGCAGCCATAATCACATCAGAAACCTTTTCACATGAATCGCCTGAGTACAGATGACAGCTCCACCAATGCCCTGCTGTATTATACCTTGTGCACATGATGTACTGCCATTTTTTATATGTGCATATTGCTATCCCATGACTTTTGTCATCTCAGTGTAATTCATCGTTATTGATGTTCTCGTCAAAGTTCTCCACAGCAGAATTGTCCAATCATCTTCAAAGTTCCGTTGCTTGTTAAGTTGATCAAGAGTCAGTTGGAACATTGTTTAGTTGTTCGATCAATTTAGTGAGTAGATTTGTGAAGGATCTTTTCACTTCTTTCAGCTTCTTTTTATGTCGAAGGTATATATTCTTGACCATATTGTGAGCAAATTATTGCAATTGGTTTTCAGTGTTTAACAGCAAACGAAAGAATTTCGCTGAGACTGTATCACACATGTCCATCTGCTCTATTCTGCCTAATGCTGTTTTAATATCTTCTAACTTTATCTTAATCTTTATTTTGCCTCTGTGTTTTTCAGTGACCCTACACCACACCTGGATGCTGATGTAAAGGTCAAGTGGACACCATATAGCCTGACAAACCCATGTTACCTGAACATTGATAAGGATCTCAGCATAAGGCATAGTCTTAACAAAGAACGCATGGAGTTTTGGGATGATCTATACAAATGGAGTACAGCAGCATCAAAACTATGAACTTTTTAAAAGACATTATTTGACACAATAAATGTAATATTTGTGAGCTGTCAAACTGCAGATATTACTTCATTTTTATGTAAATGTGAAAAAATAAACTTAATATATTAATCAGTATGATGTACTCACAGAAAATAACACACTTTCATGGTGTAGAATGATAGATGTCAGCTGAAAGTTACATTTGTGTTTTGCATGTAGGTCTTCACGCTTCTTACAGCAGAAACAATGAAATTCCATTTTCTATAGCAGCTCAGTAATAGTGAAATACAAGAGAGAAGCCCATTGAGCAAAGAGTTCTCAGGAACAAAATGTTGAATTAGTCATATGGGGAAAGATCAGTCTGGTATTAAAAAGGAGAAAGTTTTTGTGAAAATGGAAAGAGCCATATATGACTGTGACACAAAGTTTTGCATAGTAGCTGAAATTCAGACACTAATGGGAATCTTCATATTGTAGAAAGCTTAATAACAGTGTAGTGGTAGTAACTGTTGCCATAAATTAACTTCAATAGAAGCGGGTGGCAAGAATCACTTTGGAAGCAAATGGAAAAAGTACTGGGCTTATATCAAGGAGCTTCACCATGCTAATGAAATCATTTGTGCTAGAGAAGTCTTAACAACCATACATTCCTTTCTCTTTACCATTTAATAACAATTGCAAAAAATGTGTGCATGCATATGCTAGTGGAAAATGTCAATCTACCTTGTTTAGTCAAAACTTGGGTCTCTTTTTTTTGTGACCTCGGAATTACCAGCATATACTGCTGATCAAAAGCACTTGAGTTTCCAGTTGGGTGGCAGGATTGAAATTCCACAGAGCTTTAAACTTATTCAAATGTGTCCAGATATTGCTGAGTTCCTCCTCTACACATGTTGAAGGAGACCTGTCCTTGTCTCTTGTGTGCCAGCTTTGTTATCCCATATCGGCCAGTGCTGGCTGGAGAACTGGATGCTTCATTTGATTCTTCAGATAAGCATTAATATCCTGGCTCATGTGATGTCAAATTCTCATTGTGCTCTCGCCGTGTATCCACTGGCACAGAGTGCTAAGCTGAGCTAAGAGCCATTGGTCCTTTTAACAAGGTCACAAGTAATAATGATTTGTATGTTTCTGTTATTATCCTCTCCCAGTAACCAGTTTTTTATCTTGCCTGCAAATACCTTATTGCACAAAAGGGTTAGACAGTGTTGTCATAAGCAACACTGGTGCAGTTTTTCAATGATTTGCACAAGTCTGCTGGAAAACACTTACTTGTGTTTTCCTGCCAGTCTCCACAATGTACATTCAAATGGTCAGGACAGCAACACACTTATGGTAATTAACTCAGGCAAAAATCACACACACACAGAAATCAACAGTTAAGCAGCTAATCCGATGTGGTGTTGGCACACAGGCTGACTGAGAAAGAATGTATCCATCAGATGCATATACAATGCTTCCAGTGGCAAGTGTGTCTCCTTCAGAATGGAGCATATATTTAACTGTTCTAATGTGCCCCCAGAAATAGAAATGCCGGCTAGAACGCCAACTGTACACAAGATAAGTGTAATTTTGTTGTGTTCTTTGTTGAGTTAAACAAGTCTTTCACCATTTTCATGGATAGAAGACTGTTTTGTTGTTAAATTTTCCAAGCCAGCTTGCAATCTTGGTTGAGGTTACTCTTCCTTCTGAAGCCACTTCTCGCTCATTCATTCATTTATTCATTCATCATGTTCAGTAAATCCCATCATGAAGGCAAGCTTTCAAGGATGTGCAACAAATAATGGCTTATACTAATATCCTCCCACTGATAATCATGAGAATTACTTCTAAATAACTCTACATAGTCGGAGAAAAAGCACCTACATGAAAAAAAGCCACTGCTCATCTCTTGTACTTCTCTGATGCTGTTTTATGTAACCTTTCAGGTGAAGGATGTATGTAACTTTATGCTGACATCTTTCAGCTGTCTATAAAATTAGAATTATACGGTTTACACCCTGGAGTCACAAATATTGTGATAAACTTTAGGAGTGGCTAATGAGGTATTCCTTCACTTTGATTTGTAATATCTCAGGTTTTTCAGTTTCCTGTCTGAGGTCCATAGACTTCTGTACCAGAATATATTATACTCTGACCCTAATGAGGGATTCATAGTCTACACTGATAAGCCAAAACATCATGACCACTGCCCACTGCGACATTGTATGCTGTCTGGTTATGTTGCGAGCACATGACACTGCAACAAAAGTATGTAAGCAGAGCAGACGCGGATGGAGGATTACCCTAATGAAGATATAGGCTGCAAGTGTGGAAATCCAGTGAGATAAAGACTTTGACAAAGGGCAGATCATTATTACACAAAGCCTCTGAACAAGTATCTCGAAAACAGCAAAGCTGGTCAATTCTTCACATGCTACTGCCATGAGCCTCTAGAGAAAGAGTTAGGACAGTGAAACTACCAATAGGCACTAAATGGTTGGATGTACATGAATCTTCACAGAATATGGGGCTCAGAGGCTTGTCTGCTCTGTTAAATTGGATAGATGGTGATCTGTGGCAACTCTGCTGAAAGAGCACAATGCTGGTGCACACAAAAGTGTTTCAGAGCACATCGTTTGTCATACATTGTTGAACATAGAGCTCTGCAGCAGACCACCCCTGTGTGTTCACATGTTGACCCAATGACATTGTTAATTACAATTGCTGTGAAGGGACTATTGGAATTCGGCTGTCAATCAACGGAAACATATTGGCTCTTGTGGTGAGTCACAGTTTTGCTACACTAGGTCGCTGGTCATCTCCATAAATGTAGTGATTGAGGAGAACAGCAGCTCAAAACATCCAGCGCACCATAGGCACAGACTGGTGAGTGCAGTATTACGCCATGGGAGATATTCTCCTGTGCTTGCCTGGGACCTGTGCCACCTGCATCCCTTTTTTTTTTTTTTTTTTTTTTTTTTTCCGTGGGACCAAATTATGGAGAAGTCTCCATGGTCATGGAACGAGTCAGTACAAGAAATTATAACACGATAGTAGAAACATATAAAATGAAATACAAGAAATGTATTCAGGCGACAATTCGTAAATTTAAATAAAGAAAATCAACAATGGAATTTGCTTAATTTTTCAGCTCTTCCAGGAGCTCCTCGACAGAACAGGAGGAGTGAGCCATGAGGAAACTCTTCAGTTTATACTTAAAAGCGTTTGGGCTACTGCTAAGATTGTTGAGTTCTTGTGGTAGCTTATTGAAAATGGATGCAGGAGAATAGTGCACTCCTTTCTGCACAAGAGTCAAGGAAGTGCATTCCACATGCAGATTTGATTTCTGCCTAGAATTAACTGAGTGAAAGCTGCTAACTCTTGGGAATAAGCTAATATTGCTAACAACAAACGACATTAAAGAAAATACATACTGTGAGGGCAATGTCAGAATTCCCAGACTATTGATTAGGGGTCGACAAGAGGTTCTAGAACTTACACCACATATAGCTCGAACAGCGCGTTTTTGAGCCAAAAATACCCTTTTTGAATCAGAAGAATTGCCCCAAAAAATAATTCCATATGACCTAAGCGTATGAAAATATGCGAAGTAGACTACTCTTCGTGTTGAACTGTCACTTATTTCAGATACTGTTCTAATGGTAAATAAAGCAGCATTTAGTTTCTGAACAATATCCTGAACATGGGCTTTCCACAACAGCTTACTATCTATCCGAATGCCAAGGAACTTGAACTGTTCCGTCTCGCTTATAATATGCCCATTCTGTCTGATCAAAATATCAGTTCTTGTTGAGTTGTGAGTTAGAAACTGTAAAAACTGAGTCTTACTGTGATTTAGCATCAAATTATTTTCCACAAGCCACGAACTTATTTCATGAACTACATTATTTGATAATGTTTCAATATTACACACAAGATCCTTCACTACCAATCTGGTGTCATCAGCTAACAGAAATATTTTTTAATCACCTCTAATATTACAAGGGATATCATTTATATAAATAACAGGGTGTATACGACTCGGGACAACCGGGAGATCCGAGAAAAACCCGGGAATTTTTTCATCTGGGAGAAAACTGGGAAAAACCCAGGTTATTTTTAGAATTCTGTGAATTTTTCATTGTTTGAGTTTTCATTTAAATTTTTGTAATTTTGTCTGGTAAGAACCGATACTCTAACAAAGGATATTACTGTATCCCACTGCTGCAGAATAACACTTCAACAATAAAACATAAACGAGAGAAAAAGACGAAACTAACTTAAATTGCAAAGGAAATGCGCTGTGAACGAAGACACACAGTGCTCACACAAGCATCTGCCAACAGCAAAAGGTGTAAAAGGCTTTAGGAAGACTATGCAATGCTTCATAACAACAAATTGCCTCCAATGAGCGTGAAGTCACAACTGTTTACATTCGATTTGTTTTAGCAGTTACATGCTGCCTCATGCACATGCGCAGTTGATTCGCGTTTGAGTAGTAGATTCTCCCGCTTCTGGCTACAAGAATGTGGCTGTGCAAGCAGTCGCAGCAAGCAGCTAGATGCTACGGGGAAAAAGGGGCACCAAATTCATGTACGTGAGGGGGAAAAAAAACTTGTTTCACAAAGCGCCTAGCATCCATCGCACATTTATCTATCGATTATTCATATGATTTTGAAACGCTTCCCAGTTGGTTTTTGAACATTTTTGAACACATTTTAAGTTGATTTCTGAATGAATCGTAAGTTGACTTTTGAATGCATGCAAAGTGTACGTGATGTTTCTGTCAGGAGAATCCTCGTCGCATCTAGAAATAAACTTTCCGCAGACAAAAGGGGGCAGGGCAATACGAGCTGAGGGAGTAAAGCCGAATGGATGAATGCCAATCGCTGTCTGATTATGTGGTTGATTGGGTTTGCGAATGATCAGCATTGTTATAATTACTAGCGAAATCCATGGATTGTGACTACCAGAATGGAAATAAATGACTAACAGGTGAGAAAGATTATGTATTATCTTCTCGGTGTATCCAAGAAAATGAAATTTTGACAGAAAATTTTTGGCCAGATCGCTACACTAGTAAGGATGTACAGTCCCCGGCTAGCAGACGCGTAAGTTCTATTCTGGAAGTAACGTGGAAAACATGTTGTTCGAACACGTAATAACGCCTAACCGGAAAATAATCGCGGGATAACTAAACCTGTGATTCTCACAGGGTTAGTGAAGTTAATCGGCGAACAAATTTTGACAATGGCAGCAATAGCTACAGAATTGGTGATGACAAGATTGTTAGAACGAGGAAGGAGAAGAAACGGGGACATCACACTAATTATGGAAGAATAAGATGATTCCAAATTTATATAAAAATTTCGTAATACTACTTTTCGATCTCATGCTTGAGAAGCTGGTGCGTATGAATGAAAGCTGAAACCATTTCCTAACATAATGCTTTTTGCTTGTAGCAGGCCTAATAGGCATTTGATATTGGTACTTCGTGATTTATATTCTGTCGTGTTATAAAAGTGACCATTTGTGCCAAAACAGTCTAGTTTATTTGGTGTGTGTTACAAAATTGCTGCAATATTAGAAAGGCCTATTTTGTTTTAGCTAGCAGACAGTGACAAAATAGACGTAATCTGATCGAGAAACCACACCAGTCTTGGGTATTATTTGTATTAACAAATTTTCAGTACTAGATAACGACATTCCGATTTTTCATGTAGCAAAACGTTTGACGAACTTTGATGAGGTAATAGATTCTTTCACAGAAAGGAAAGCACGCCATGTAAATCTGTAGCAAGGTTAGAGAGAAAAAAATGCTAGGAGCTAAGGCTTGAAAAAATGTGTAATTTCTTGCTTATCTCTTGTCAGTATTGGTTTTATATATCCTATATTTAATTTTATTTCACACAAAACAGCAAGTTATTAACTAATAGGCAATAAAGAGTTCAGATTTTCTGAAGAGTTCTTGTTCTCTCAATTACAAATAATCCCATCCGCTATTAACTGCGAGATATTTTGAAGAGGGGCTGGCTGTCAAATCGGCTGACTGGGAGCAAGAGAGGCACCACAGGACATTTCAATTTCCACTCGCCTGAATATAGTTTGGATGTGCGGTAGAAAAATGCTTTAGCAAGAGGCGTGGCACTGCACTTTGGCATACTTGAGACCAAATAATATGTCTTACATTTCCTCGGATACATATGTTTTGTGTTTCAGACTTTTCAGAAAGATGTGCGCTACAAGATGAACATATTTTGAAAAGTCGATATTTTTGGTATTGACTCGGTTCGCAAATGTAGATCCGGGGCTGATGCGCAGAGCAGTCTGAGTTATAGTGGGTAGTCTCCACATGGCCCGTGTTTATGAAGCCGTCTTTATTCACAAAATACATGTGAATAACACAAGGTATACACTCTTATTACTAGTGCGCCGTACTCCCCGAGAGGAGCTTACAGGGGCACCGGTTACTGTTGGTCGTGTAAGGGAGTGTCTGCTGGGAGGCAGAACCATCTGCTCACCGCAGCCCGAATGCAGTTGTCCATGGCCTTGAGCACACCAATGCAGGTGCGGCTCAGGCTAGGCCATGGTACAGGCCCGGGAGAAGAACTTCACGAAGTGCATACAGCCGCTGCTGCGGCTTCAGCGGCGCCCGCGTGACGATCGACAGCTGCTGCTCTGTGTAGCGCCTTGGATGGAAGAGGCAGCGCCCGGAGGAGGAAAACTGCAGTCCGAGGTAGCGGAAGGTCTCGCCCACCCCTAGTGCCGGCATGGTGGTGTCGCCAGCAGTGAAGGTGACGCTAGCATCAACCTTCACTTTCTTCTCGCAGCCGGATGCCACGAGAGCGAGGGTGAGACACTTTCGTGGGTTCACCCGCAGCCCCAGTTGGTCGAGGGCTGCCACTGCTGCGTTGGTGAGGGACTGCAGGCCCTCCCTTGTAGAGGCGAAGAGCAGGATGTCGTCTGCGAAGGCCGCCGCATTGACCTGGCGGCCCAACAACTTGACACCTATGTGATTTTGCTGTTTCCCCTTCGTTTACTCTCACGTCAAATGAAAACAAAACGGATATCTGTGGCCGGGAGCTATCAAGTGAATTAAAACACATTCACATTATTACGAAAGGCTAAAATATGTCATTAGTTTCAGATTTTATTTTATTTCCACCTTTCTGACAGTCAAGCATTAATCGCCTTGCAGAACAATGAAGTTATTTTTGTCTGTTTGCTAAAGAAATTTGACTTTTATTAACCTTTTCCACAGAGGCAGTTAATGTATTTGAAACGAAATGTTTAATTCCACAGTACTGTTCGCTGCATTTCAAGTGCACGTTTTCATTTTCTAGCACCTATGGCATTATGTCAAAATAAAGAACCAAACATGATATAATACAGTACTGGTTCTCCAAGAAAATTTACATCCCGAAAACCATACTGAAAAGCTTAATATCAGGTCGAGGTCTACTTCATTGGGAATCCGGACATACGAATGAGCACTTTGAGTATGCACTTCAAATGTGCACATTTTAATATTGTTCACGAAATTCCGATTCTCTTGCAGTATCCTCTGATGTTTTGTTTCTTTTATGACATCATGTATGATCTTTCAATGTTTTACACGTACGTACATACGAGCTTCCTACGTCATGATAGCTACCCAAGATCGGTGTCGCCTGTTGTCTGCGCTTTCTGGAAACTGTCTATTTCTAACAGGTCGCGGGAAAATATTGCGAATAGTGGTTTGAAAAGCGTTACTTTCAAAATAAATATCCTTTTACGTATGTTGAACTATGTGCAAGAATGTACCATGAATTTATTAATTCACAGAGCATTTGACTCTCATTTAAAAATCAACTCTTTGATGACGCGCCATTTAGAAGAATTTCGAACCCTGAAGATCAGACATTTATGTCATTATTAAAAATTTTACAGGCACATTTGTGTGATATATCTTAAAGTGTAACACGCGCAAAAAATATCAACAGTATATGCAAAAGCATAGCTTCACCTGCAACTTGAGAACAATATTATATTTGAAAACTTTGCTTTTCTTGCAGCAACACTATGTATATTAATTTAAAGCATTAACTTTCCCTGTTTGTATGTTCGTGCTAATTAACAGTGGTGTTGCTGCTGGCTGAGTACATCACGTGTCCTATGCTCTGAATATCCGCTGTCACTGGCTGGCGAGATCACGTGACATGAGCTACGAACGGCCTACAGAAGCCCATCGAAATCTCGATTTCAATGATTCGGAATGTAACATGCGGTGTTTGGTGGAATTCCAGTGTCTACTTTCGTAATACGAAAATATGCAGCGTACATGCAGCTGCACATCAAAGATGTTTCAAAAACGTGTCTTTTTCCCTGAGTTTCATTTTGTAAAGTGCCGGAAAATTGTACATCCGTGTATAAAATCATAACCATTGAAAGGATTGATAAGGGAAAATATACTCTCACTCGGGAGAAAGTGTATTTTTAACCGGGAAATCCGGGAATTTTTTTTCCTTGTCCACATATACACCCTGAATAAGAAAACCCCAGCACTGACCGTTGGGGAACGCCCCACTTAACAGTGCCCCATTGGGACTGAACATCATTACCACTCTCAATATTGCGGAGAATTACCTTCTGCTTTCTGTTCTTAAAGTAAGAGGCGAACCAGTTGTAAGCTACTCCCCTTACTCCATATTGGTCCAACTTCTGCAGTAATATTTTGCGGTCAACACAGTCAAAAGCCTTCGTTAAATCATAGAAAACACCTAGCATTCGCAATCTTTTATTTAATCCGTCCAAAACCTCACAGAGAAAAGAGAATATAGCATTTTCAGTTGTTAAACCATTTCTAAAACCAAACTGTACATTTGACAGCAAATTATGTGAATTTAAATGCTTCAGTAACTTTGTATATACAACCTTCTCGATAACTTTAACAAACACCGATGACATAGAAATAGGCCTATAATTGTCAACATTATCCCTGTCTCCATTTTTATAAAGTGGCTTCACTACTGAGTACTTTAATCGGTCAGGAAACCGACCACTCCTAAAGGAAAAGTTACAGATATGGCTAAGTACTGGGCTAACGTACATAGAACAATAATTCAGTATTCTGATAGATACCCTGTCATATCCATGAGAGTTCTTGGTCATTAGTGATTTAATTATTAACTCAATCTCCCTCTTGTCAGTATCATGGAGGACGACGGTTCAATCCCGCGTCCAGCCATCCTGATTTAGGTTTTCCGTGATTTTCCTAAATCACTCCAGGCAAATGCCGGGATGGTTCCTCTGAAAGGGCACGGCCGACTTCCTTCCCCATCCTTCCCTAATCCGATGACCACGCTGTCTGGTCTCCTTCCCCAAAACAACCAACCAGTATCATGGAGGAGCAATTCAGGTAACAGTCTCGGAACACTTTTTTCTACTAGCTCTCTATGATTTCCTGTTGGGACTAGGTTTCTATTTAGTTCACCTGCTATATTCAGAAAGTGATTATTAAATACTGTACACATATGTGACTTATCAGTAACACGGACATTCCGACTACGCACTGATTCTATATCCTCGACCTGTCTCTGCAGACCAGCCACTTCCTTTACGACTGACCATATGGTTTTAATTTTATCCTGAGACTTGGCTATTTTATCTGCATACCACTTACTTTTTGCCTTCCTAATAACTTTTTAAGCACCTTACAATACTATTTGTAATGGGCTGCTGCATTTAGATTTTGATTGTTTCTAACATTTTGATATAATTGCCACTTTGTTCTACAGGATATTCTTATCCCTCTAGTAAGCCACCCAGGCTGCCTGTTTGTACTAGTACCCTGTTTTGAATGTTCTAACGAAAAGCAACTTTCAAAGAGCATGAGAAAAGTCTTGAGGAACGCATTATATTTATCGTCTACTGTATCAGCACTATAAACATCTTGCCACTCTTGTTCCTTGATAAGGTTTACAAAGGTCTCTACAGCAACTGGATCAGCTTTCCTAAAAAGGAGTTAAAACTTGTGCATCATGATCTGAAAGGCCATTCGCTTTTTTGCTAACAGAATGCCCTTCTGGTAATGAGGAATGAACAAAAATGTTGTCTATGGTTGTTCTACTGTTCCCTTGCACCCTCGTTGGAAAGAATACGGTTTGCATAAGATTATATGAATTAAGGAGGTCTATCAGCATCCTTTTCCTTGCACAATCACTTATACAGTTAATATTGAAGTCACCACATATTACTAACTTTTTGTATTTCCTATAAAGTGAACCAAGAACCTCCTCTAGCTGTAGCAAAAATGTTGTGAAATCGGAGCCTGGGGATCTATAAATAACAACAGTAAGAAGTTTAACTCCACTAAATTTAACCACACCTGCACAACATTCAAACACCTTTTCAGTGCAGTACTGTGAAACATCAATTGACTCAAATGGGATACCGTTTTTCACATACATGGCTACTCCCCCACACCGCAAAGAGCTCCTAGAAAAGCTGCCAGCCAACCTGTATCCTGGTAAAGGAAGCCTCTAAATTATCTCCTTATTTAAGAAGTGTTCTGATACACCAACAATTTCAAAGTCAACATCTATAAGCAGTTCACTAACTTTATCTCTAATACCTTGTATATTTTGATGAAATATACTAATTCCCTCATTACTCGGATACCTAAGCTTTGTCGAACGTGGTTTCTTTGTTAGAGAGACTTCCCTTAAGCAGGAATACCTATCAGCTGACTTCAATCTAAAAAAGGTGCAGCTCTAACACCCACTAGTACAGGAATTTTCCTATGAGTGATCCCACCACCCCCACCTATGCTGTCACCTATAAGCTTTGCCAACCTCCCCTTTCCATACCTGTTGAGGTGCAGGCCATGCCTAGTGAAATCCATCCTGCTGATAGACTCCACCGACACCACTGAAATGTGACTCGTGCCTTCTGTCATCAGCGCACCCCTAAGTCTCGTGTTATTACGCTTGACAGCTGTATTAAGATGAGGCCGATGGTGATGCTGAAACAGTTCCACGAAATGCACATTCATGTTGCCAGTCTGAGTGGCTATCTTTTCCAGGTCACCATCTATGTCATACTCCCCATCCCTATCAATACTATTACCAGCCCCACCCACAATCACTACCTGATCCTCTTTAGTAAAATCCCTACATAACCCCCCTATGTTAACAGTCACCTGAACCAATCCTGCATGCTTGATGTCTTCCCCAGTGGTGATGTCATCTTTCACCAGTATAATCGTGCATGTCTCAGAGTACAAACTGTGCTACAATGATTTGAGGAGCGTTATAGTGAACTCGCGTCGATGCCTCATCGACCAAATTTGCCTGATGTAAACCATATGGAACCCATCTGGGTCACTGTCGGGCACCATCAAACACATATGTAAATCAGCAGTCTGTTATTTATGCAAATTACATGACCTGTGTGTAGATATCTAATGTCACATACCTCCACAAACCTACCAACAAACTGATGGATCCTGATATGCAGAATCAGTGATGTATTTCATTCCAAAAATGGGCAGACAAGCTATTAAGCAAGTGGTCATAATGTTTTGGCTCATTGGTGTATATGGAAATTATTTTTACATCTAAAATTCAGGTTGTGAATTACATAGTTCATCCTAAATGCACTCTTGTTACGAACCAGAAATAACATCAGGAAATATATGTATTGGCATATAATTGTGAGAATACCTGGGTCTCTGAAGATGTTTGATTACCAAGCTTACACGTTGTTATTACTGCATGCTTCTGTCAAATAAATACTTTTTTGACCTTAGCTGTATTGTCCCAAAAGATTATGCCATATGGCAGTCCCAAAAGATTATGCTATATGGCAGTAATGAGTGAAAGTGTGCTAACAATTCTGCTTGAAAGTCAAGATAGATAGATAGAAATTTCTAAGTGTGAAGTAGGCAGAACAGAGTTTTTTGGGTTAACCCACCCTCACACTAGTGCCACCTCAGTTTATACCTAGGAATTTTACATATGGAGCATCATCAATTGTGTACTCATTAATCTCTACTTGCGGTACCTGTCAGTCATCTCGATTTTTTTGGGATTGCATGCAAATCTTTGAGAGATAAAGAGTTGAAACGCTTGCTGTCAGTCGCTTGTAAGCCTGTTCATTTTTGTCTTGGCTATATCTGGTACAGATGTCTATGAACTCCCATCAGTATACTTGTCATCAGCAGAGATCACAGTCTTTGAAGAGTTCTCTAATATAGGTCATGAATAAGAGTCAGCCAAGGACCCGAAACTTGCGGGATGCTGAACGTAAAGTTTCCCCATTTTGAATATAGCCTTATTCCTGTATCAGTTGTTAATTTGGCCCTCCATTTCAATGTTTTGGATGTGACCCCATTCATTCAAGGGGAATGGCTTTAACACACTACCGTTTTAGTTTCTCCAGTAGAATTTTATCTTGTACACAATTGAAGGCCTTGGCAAGATCACAGAATATGTTAACAGGTTAACTTTTCTTCTTTTACTTCTATCAGGAATGTCTTCATGAAATCATATATTGCTTTCTCAGTATAGAAGCCTTTACAGAAGGCAAACTGAGCTGCTGTTAAGAGGTTGTTCTCTTGGAAGATGGCTGAATATTCTGTTATGACCTCACATCTCAAAAATGCCTTAGAACAGGGGAGGGCAAGTGGCCTACATTTTTCTTCTGTGTACTTCAGCTTTTCATGAAAACTTGTCAACTGATTACAAATTTAGCTCAAGGGAGGCCACTAACAAGATTTTAGGTGAAATGCCACCATAGTTGGATGAATTACTTGCTTATCAGTGATGTAACAGCTTTGTGATTGCGATTAAAACTGATTTAGCAAAACTAGGAGTGAATCAACAGATAGTCATCTACATAAATCTCATCTATCTGCTTCCAATAGTTCATTTTGTCAGTGTGTATTCAGATTTTTTTAGGGGGAATTCATTGAATTTAGAGCCAATAATTTGAATTCAATATCATTCGTCATGCTGCTACTGCCGTCAGGGAGTTTTTGTCTTACCAGGTTCATCTCTTTCACACTTAATAATGCCCCAAACTGCATTTGATTTGTTCACTGAATTTTGAATTTTTTGTACATAGTATATGGTTTTTGCCTTTTTATGGCATAGTAAAACATTTTGCAATACTGCATGTAGTGATTCATAGATTCTTGTGTAGAGCCTTCTGTATTAACTTCCTGGCACAGTACTCAGGGTCTACTTAGCTGTGCAAAAATTTCAAAATGATGTGGTTATAATTACTTCAAATTTTTCAGAGAAAAACAAGTCTGTACACACTATAGTGAAGCCGACCTCTTAAAGAAAACTGCCCCAACTCTTCAATCTTGCCAGAGTACTTATCCTGTGCAAATAGAGGCAAGAAATGCTCACCCCTGGAAGCGAAGTATAAGATTTTGCTGCAAAGAGAAAGTGTGAAATGAAAACTGACTGTGGCCAGTAAGCCTCTTGCACTTAGTTTAAGAGATCAATCCAGAATAAACTATGCAGAATATAGAAAGAGATAGTTGTAGGCACTAAAAGAACAAACCTCCTTTGAGGTGCCTTTGAAATTGACAGCACACATTAAAGAGATGGGAAAAACAAAATGATCATAATAGAATGAGAACTAATGAAGACAGGGAAGACCAATGGAAAAAAATATTATGTAAATGTGCAGCAGAATGTTTGGCATGCATGCCTAACTGGGGTGCCTTTATACTACGCATCTCTAACCACTATGAACAAAATGAATAACACCAAGCCAAGTGCTGAGCAAACCAAAAACCAAAATGAATATCAGAGATACTGCCAAAAATAGATAGTGTATATTAGAATTCTAATGATCTTGTAACTCGAGGTGTAAATAAAGATATGGGATACATTTTGTAAAGGGAACTACTCAATTCTGTGAAAACCAGATACATGGTAATGGTAATCAAGGTAAGACAAATAAGGATGATGGAAGGCAAAGGAAACAAATAGTTATACCCTTTCAGGGACTTGAATGGTCCCTCAACCCTTACATAGTGAGAGCAAGAGTAATGTAATGGGGTAACCAGAACCTGTTATATCTGCTAATCCACAATCTCTCAAGAATCTGAAATAGTCCTCAAATGCCATCACATCAGCTACAGACATGCAACAAAAACTAGAAGACGTGCTTTAAAAACTTGAAAATAATCTTTGTTTAAATAGACTAGACAGCATAAACACACTTCTAGTAGACCTGTGCTACATTACTTACATGGCAGACTCAAAAGATATCTCAGTGATCTTTCTGACTCCTGAAGTGATTGACCAAATTCATTGGAAAATGAGCAACTTATCAATGAACCCAGAACTTTCCAACCTCTGCAGCAGGTTTTCACTAGGAGTAAGAGGTTCTTGATTTTGAACAAATTCATGAAGACTTTGTCAAAGCGCAGGATTGGATCTATTTTGACTTCACACAGTATTCCCCAAAAAGCTGTGTGTTTATTGTACATCCTTGGCGTATTTGGATATTATAAATAAATGCTATGCAATGTGTAAGAGTAAAGACTGAACTAATAAATTAGTATACGATTGGGAGATAAATATTAAATGTATTAAAGATCCATATGTTAATTGCAGTAAGATTCCACAGTTTCCAGTTAATGGAATGACAGCTGTAGATGATCCAAATGCAAAAGCAGCAATAGTACTTTTCCAGAAATTAGATCAAGTACCAAACATATCCTAACTTCTGATTTTCTCAGATGGTAAACAAATGCGAACAAACATTTACGTGGAATGCAGTATCCAACCGCATATGAAAACAATGCTTGTGCTGCAATTTGCTTAGACATTACCATGGAAAATCAGTCTCTTAGCTAACAAAATCAACTTCTGGAGAGTCTTTCAGCTTGCTACTGGTTGCAACCTCAAAGTAATTATGATAGATCAGTTGAATTCTGGTTTACAATGAATGAGCAAGGAACAGGAAAACAATCTTAGTCAGTTTCATGTTCTGTGGATCATGGATGGTTGCCATGACTCTTGATGCTGGATCAAAAACGCATGAGAATGGACATATCGGAACAATGTTTGGCCCATTTTAGGAGAAATGAATAAGATTTTTTGTGCCGGTTTGTGACCACAGATGAAACTTGGGTGCACTACTATACCCCAGAGACAAAACAACAGTCAAAGCAAAAAGTCTCCCCCACCAAAGAAAGCAAAGACAGTGTTCTGGGATGTGAAGGGGATTATGTTTGTAGATTCTCTCTCCACTGTGCAGACAATTACTGGAGAATACTATGCTAACCGCCTGGACAAATTGCAACAAAAGATAGTGAAAAAAATTCAAGTTTAGCAAGGACGAAATTCATGCACCCACCTGGAGGGAACTCATTTTTAGAGATGTCAACAAGGCACTGGAACATTGTTGGACCAAGTGTATTAATCTACAAGGAGATTGCATTGAAAAATATTTAAAAAAAAGTTTTTGTGATGTAAGTACTTTTTTTCTATTCCATTCCGAGAACTTTTCAAACCACTCTCGTAATTTACACCTAAAATTTCCAATAAAGATTTTGCCCAATTGAGGGTTCTAATAAACCTGATTTCAGTCCATAGATTCCGAACTTTAACCCAATTGTCACATTTTATCCTCAGTGTGTCACTGACCCACTCTTTCTTGGATTAAACTAACCAGTTTTTGACAGCCTATACATGAGAACGTCAGACAATTTGACTGAAGAAAACAAACTTAACTGAATTTCTCTGACTGTCATCCAAATTCTATTTGTTCAGGCAATGAATCAGCTACAATGTGACCATGCTCGTAGTGGCATATTGATGGGAAAGATCGGTTGTTGACGGAAGCCTCCGATATTGGTGTCACTGTGACCACAGTCTTATCGTCATCAGGGTCGGCCATATTTTGTCAACTTTCGAAGTCACACCGCAAAGAGAAACAAAAACATGGAAGAAAATTTTTTTGTTGCTGTTTAACACTTACGACTAACATGCATGGGTAATTTATGTCACTGTGATTGTTTTATCATTCTTGTCCTGTCTGTGGACATACATGTAGATGCACGCATGTTACAACGTGGCAAACAGGTGACGCTTTTGTCCGCCTATTGACGAATAAGGCCATGACAAAACTGTCTCCGCATTACTAGGATCAGATAGCCATGTGCGCATGGCTAACAAAATTGTCACTTTCTGTTCTCCACTCCCCGTTTGGTTGTCAGCACAGTGGGTCATATAAATATATTTATTTATTTATTTATTCAAGGAATTCTGTATGAATTGAGTGTGCTGGAGAATATGCTTTACTGAGCCTGAGTGAAAGAACATCAGAAAAATTAATAGCTGTTTAATTATAAACCGTGAGACCTGTTTCTCATGATGAAACCACACAGGCAACTGCTTAGTGAGCGGACCGTGGTGGATCATATTTAACTCAAATTATCTCATGTTGGAGAACTCTGACAGTCCTGGTTTGTAGTAGATGAAAATGTGATGCAGTCTTAAGATTTCCTTCGCATTCTGTGTTCACCTAACTTCTGTAACAAAAAGTTTCCCGCACTACAAAATTTCGGTTACATCGTCAGAAAATGTATTTTCATAAACTGTCTGTATATTGTCTTAGTAATTTGTTGCTGCACATAAAAATAAAATCGAAACATAGTGCAACTCTTCCAGAACATAATGATGGCAATTCCATAACTGTACATTGAATAGTTTGCCTTTTTGAGCAGGTTGAATGAATTGTGTGTTAATTATGTTAACATGCTAAGTAATTCATGAAAACTTTCGACACTCATTCGAGAATATTGAAAAAAAATTCCTTTGGATGTTGTCGAGTCTAGAAGTGTATAAAACTTTCCGCTGATTAGTCTGCCACTCCAAAGAGAGTGTACTCTGTATTCTTTTTACGATTTAAAAGTTTGTCTCATGAGCTCGCATTAATAATGACCTCCACTCCTAATCCATATGGTTCTGGTCTCATAGGTAGCTGCCGTTGCCAGTGGTCAGTCCAAAATACATGATTTTTCAGAAGCTGCAACTTGTGTCTACAAATATGTTGTTGGATTTTCATATTTTAGCTTTATTGGACTTCCTGAATTAAATGTACATGTTTTGGTATTGCTAGTGTTAAATCTGATTACACAGCTGTGGGGACGTAGAACCACTGGCTCTACCCACCAAAAATATCGCTGCTCTACCGCAACAAGAACAATAGCAACTTTACCAGATCAGTCCTCTGTAGTATGCGCTCTATGACACATGCATTATGTATACACTATGAGAATAAAAGTTGTCACAGTAAGTGACGGGAGTGTGAGTTGTTATCTACGTCTCAATCACCACGCCTGCTCCCTACTACCCCCTACACAGTAATTATTGCAGAAAAAAACAACTGAAAAGAAGTTCTGGTATTGAAATATGTACGCAAACAGGCGATCTTCATGTTTAATTTCCTTTACAGCAAATTTATGTCTACAGAAACACACAAGGTAAAGCAAAATCCAGAGATACACAGCCCAACTTTACATCCACTGGACTCATGTGCTCTCATTCAGTTCCAGATGACCTGCCGAGAATCTTTCGGAACAACATAAGACGTGGAAATAATATGATAAACTCATGCAGCAACTCATTTTCAAAATGCCTAGAATTACTGCTGTTTTCAGGTGACGTGTAATCTGAATCATCATCTGCGGACTCGTCAAGCACTTTGTATTACACGCACAAACAAAGTTGACACTTGGCACGGAGGCTGATGCGGGTGACTGTAAAGGCATTTACTATTTACAGTCACTCCCATCAGCCACCACACCGAGTGTCAACTTTGTTTGCGCGAGTAATAAATCATTTGCTCCAAACTTTTCTCCTCACTGCGCATTTTGAAACAAAATCAACGAGAAAACACTCTAAACAGAGACAACTTCAGTGTCACGAAGCAAGACACAATAAGACAGGTTACAAAACAAGAATTTTTCCAACAATACCACTGCTGCTATCTAGCCGTTACAGCAGAAGCTACAAAGTGTTAAGATCTTACAGAAGTTTGTGGGAGGTGTAAATAAATGTTCGACACCGTGGAAAATCATAGTAACTGCCTAACATGCGTGATGTAATATAATGGCCACTGGCACATTCCCATCTCCCTCAAGTGCCGTAAAAGTATGTCAAATCAAACAATGGAAATTCCAAATAGAAATATCAACAATGTAAGAAAAGACAGATTACTATTACTAGGGATATTATTATATTTTGTGTGTGTGTGTGTGTGTGTGTGTGTGTGTGTGTGTGTGTGTGTGTGTGAGAGAGAGAGAGAGAGAGAGAGAGAGAGAGAGAGAGAACAGTTCCTGATCCCGCTGAGAAAGTAGGAACATTTTCTTTCAGTGAGTGGACTTGCAGACTGGAAATTATTTTCTCTATTGCAGTAGGCACCTCATGGCAGCTGTTGTTATACGTTCATAAAACGCTCTACCACAATTTAAGTAGGTTGTGATTTATTATCTTACTGGTCCTGCGTATGACAGACATTAAACCATTTCTAAGTACTGTAAACATTTCTTATACTACGTACAACTTTCTTCAACAAGAAATAAAATTATTTAGCATTGTATTATTAAGAACATTTTATAACATCAGATGATAGCATAATTTTGTTATTCTAGAAAGTGTAAACAGTTCTCAAATAATCATTCACCAGTGATTTGAATTTGTCCATGTACATTATTATTTTTGTGTGAGCTGTAGTAGCTTATAAAGTATGGTGTTCATGCAAAATAAGGTTTTCTGGATTAGTGCTGTGTATCTGTCTGCTGTACATGTACATAGCTGTGTACACATTCTTTTCGGGAGACACAAGTATCCTTACTACTCAAGTTTTCTTTTGTAGTAATTGCATTTCCTAGTATGTACTTACATAGAAGAGGAAGATTTCATTTTCTCCCAAATAGTTGTTGGCATAGTCCATATCAATTCAGGCAGGCCACGAAAAAATCTTACCTTCATAGTCTCGGATGTTATTGAATTTAGCATACGTTAAAATGAAGGACTAAGTAAGGGACTTATATTTTTTTGTTTCCTCCAAAAAATTTCTTCTCTGAGTTATATCCCTCCAAAGATGACACTGCGCATACCATTTTGAAGAAGCCAATTTTGGAAAAAAAAATTTGAAATGCTGTATCTCTGGAACAGTTCCAAATATTTTGTTGGTTTTTTAAATTTGAAAGATAATTGCTTTATGATTACAAAGAAATCCTCCATTTGGACTTATCTGTCAAAGTTCTTTTATTATAGCATTCTGAACTTTTTTTAAAATTTAGGGGAAAAAAATTTCTTTCAAAAATGCCAAGCCATAATTTTTTTCTGTAGATTAGTACCATATAGTTCTACAATCCCTGAAAATGAGAGCTTCCACTTTTAGGTTGAACAGGTTTTATAAACAGGTGAATTTTTTGCCCTACATAAAACCTGTTTTATTACCACATTATAATATAACAGGCTCATAAAAATCAAAACCTAGCCTTATTTAGCATAATTTTAGTTTTGAAAGAAGACTAAGAGACTCATTTTTCAAACATTTTAAATTGTTCCAAAATGTATGTGAATGGTCCAAAGACTTAAATGTTTCAATTTAAACAACTTCTGTGCACTCTGTTTTGTACTGAAATTAGCCAGTCAGTGAACTAAAATTGTGTTCCACTGCTTCAGTATCTTCCTTTGTTATAGAGTGATGCCTTCCCGTTGTACCAATAGGAACTGGAGCACTTACAATCTTCAAAACATTGCGAACAGGAAGTGAGCACTGATGTCATTGTTGCTGTCCTTAACTCGTAACTAGTGTCTGTAATCTCTGCAATCCACCAGTCAGTCAAACACACATGCCACAAACAGCCCCCTTCTCAGGTTGTGAATCTGAATAGTATCCTGCTGTATCTGAGGTGTTGGCCGAACGAATGAAATTTTTCCTTTCTTACTCTTTAAAGTGTGGGCAATATGAGTTTGCCCATTACTTTGAGTCCAAAAATGTGTCTTCGGAGTTCCTTTCAGGAGTAGGTTTTTTATACCATTCTTCTTTTTTCTGCTCGCAGAATTCTTTGATTTCCTCTTTGGACAAAAGAATGATGGCTATGGATGCGTAAGATTTCACAACTAACATAAAATCCTAAGCATTCTGAACTGCAGCTGTATTTGGTGTGGAAAGATTATGTTTTGTAGCATGGTGCTTCAGCAGGCCGCCTACACCATCACAAGGCCCCTTCCCGTGACCAGGGGGGCATTTGAGGGGGATACCTTGCCCAAGAAGGTCAAGGTAATGGTGTACAGATGCAACATGAAACCATACATTCCACCTCCCATGTGTTGCTCCCATTGCCTCAAGTTTGACCACATGTCCTTGAGATGTGATGCTACTTCCATCTGTGGTGACTGTGGCTGCCCTCTTCACATGGAGAGCCTTTGCACCCGACCGCCTAACTGTGTAAACTATCCTGGCCTCCATTCTACCCACTCACCAGTGTGTCCAGTGTACATGAAGGAAAATAGAATTCAGGAAATAAAGTTCCTTGAGTGTCTCAGCTACTATGAGGCCCGGAAGAAGTCTGACAGACTTCACACTGTGAATCTCCCTTCTACCTCTGCCTCAGGTACATCTGTCCCTCCTCCCCCCTCCTGCTTACACCCGTCCTTCCCACTTCCCTTTCCTCACCCTCAATAGCTCCCATCCATTCCCCTCGAGGAACTGCTCCACCTCCTCCTCCTCAGCCAGGTAAGACATCCTCTTCTCTGGCTCCTGCTACAAATGGGATTCCTTCTCAGAACACCCCTCCCTGGCAGTCTCAGGACAGGAAGCTTGCACCCTCAGGCCAGAGGAGAGACCCGCACTCTGAGGGCCCAAAAACCACTTGCTCTCTGTCCAATCCCAACATCAGTGCCACCTATTCCCTTATTGATAACGCCTCCTCCCTCCCTCCAAGAGAGAAAAAGAAGCAGCACAAGTCAAAGGACGAGGCTTCCCCAGCTTCCTGGAGGGCTTCACCCCCTCTCCTCATCCTGAATCAATATCCAGTCTTTATGGATGTCACCCCATCCTCGTTGGTGACGATCACTGACCAAGTGACATGACCTCCCCTTGGCTTCATGTCTCACCTGGACTCTCACCACACCATAATCCAATGGAATTGCAATGGATATTATCATCACCTCCCAGAAATACAATGCCTTGTTTCCTCCTATTCTTCGTTCTGCCTTGCTCTTTAAGAAACACACTTTCTTGATGACCACTCTCCAACGTTTCATGTTATTGGGTGTTCTGTTGGAACCGTGCCAGCCCCAGGATACCATCTGGACGGGTCTGCACTTTGGTTTGCACCGATGTCATTAGTGACTGGATCCCCCTTTATACCAACCAGGAAGCAATAGCGGTTAGAGTGCAGACAACTCTGGCAATCACCGTTTGCAATGTATACCTCCCTCCAGGTAGGCTATTTCCTTATTTTGAACTGTCTGCCTTAATCCAGCAATTCTGGCCTCTCTATCTTCTCCTTGGGGACTGCAATGCACACCACCCCCTGTGGGGGAGTGCACTTCATCGGGTAGGGGTCTTTTACTTGACCAACTTACTACATGCTCAATGACTGTTCTCCTGAACACATTAGTGCCACTCGTGGAGCTTTTACTGCTATCGATCTCACAGTCTCCTCCCCTGCTCTTGTGGCTTGCCTACATTGGGCACCCCATTGTCATCTCTGTGACAGTGACCCCTATGGGTGATTCTGTCATTCCCCTGCTGCCACCAGGCAGACAGGCCCTGACGTTGGGCCTTCCACAGGGCCAGTTGGAATTTATATACATCTGCTGTGCACTCTGACACCTCTCTCTTGAATTCATTGATGCAGTCGTACAGGGCATCTCTGTCACTATTCTTCATGCTGCTGGCACTGCTGTCCACCATCCACAGCTCACCCTCTTCATTGACCGGTACCATGGTGGACGAGGGATGTAGCAGTTGCTGCACAGCTGACGGGTGCTGCAGCGATTTAAATGACATCCTTCTTGCTTTCAGTGTCTTCATGCTAAGGCTCGTTACCTTATTAAGTGGAGTAAAAAGGAATGCTGAGAGTGCTATGTTTCATCCCTGGAAATATATGGCTCTTCACTGCAGGTTTGGTCTAAGCTCTGTAACCTTCTGGGCCACCAGCGACAGTCAGCTGTCCAAGGCCTTATCCTCCAAGATGCTCTGTCTACTGATCCATTGGTCCTCGCCGAACACGTCGCGGCACACTTTGTGACAGCATCGGTGTCCTCTTCCAATCCTGCTATCTTTCTCCACCACAAACACAGAATTGAACAGACTCCCCTGTGCTTCAACCCTCACTGAGCTGAACCCTCTAATGAACCCTTCACTGAATGGGAATACTTGCAGGCTCCTACCTTTCACATGACACGGTCCCAGGCCCAGATTCCATCCTAAACCAGATGATCCTACACTTGTGGACATTACATAGGGGAACTATCTACTCAGGGTCTTCAACTGCATTTGGCTCAAGGGTGCCTTCCTCTCACAATGGCGAGACAGTATAGATACCCCATTCTTAAGCCTGGGAAGAACCCAATGTCTCTCAACAGCTACCACCCAATTAGCCTGATGACTGTACTTTGAAAATTTCTTGAGTCGATGGTTAGCTTCCAATTATTTTGGGTACTCGAATCTCAGGGTCTTTTGCCCCTGTATCAGTGTGGCTACCGGGAAGGACAATCTCCAACTGACCATTTACTTGATTGGAAACTGCAATCCAACAGGCTTCTACTAACCGTCAGCACCTTGTCGTGGTCTTCTTTGACCTACACAAGGCATACAACATGGCTTGGCACCATCACATTTTAGTTACACTCCATGACTGGTGCTTTCACAGAACTTCCGATTTTTATTCGCAAGATTTTATCCCACCGGATCTGTCGGGTTTGAGTTATCACTTCACTCAGCACCCCTTGGATTCAGGAAGACAGTATCCCACAGGGTTATGTATTAAGTGTCACACTCTTCCTCATAGCCATCAATGGACTTGTAACCTCTGTTGGCCCTCAGGTTACCCTGGTGTTGTATGTCGATGATTTTTGCATTTGGTACAGCTCCCACTCAGCAGCATGTGCTGAGTGCCGGCTCCAAGGCGCCATCCGATGTACCTCTCTATGGGCTGTCTCCCATTGCTTCCAATTTTCTCCTTCCAAAACATGGGTTATGCATTTTGTCGTTGACTCACAGTATACTCCTATCCAGAGCTGTATTTAGGCGACCAGCCCCTCAATGTTGCAGCACAGTCCCATTTCTTGGGTCTTATTTTTTATAAAAAGCTGACATGGTTGCCACACATTCACCACCTGAAGACTTCATGCATGCAGAAACTTAATGCTCTCCACCTCCTGGCCCACACATCTTTGGGTGCAGACCATGCTACTCCTCTCCATCTTTACCGTACGCTCTGGTCTTGTCCAGACTAGAATATGGAAGTCAGGTTTATGGCTCAGTGGCCTCTTCCACTCTGAAAATACGTGATCCCATTCACCATTGCAGGGTGCGCCTGAGTATTGGTGCCTTTTGCACTAGTCCCGTCGACAGACTCCTTGCAGAAGTGGGCATCCTGCTCTACAAATGTATTGAAGCCAACTCCTGTTTCTTATGCACTCGACATTCGCAGATTCCCTGACCATTCCATGTACCCTGTCCTCTTTACAAGTGAGGGACATCTCCCTCCTGATCACTGCCCACAGGTGGGATTGCCGGTTGAAACACGTCTCACTTCCCCTTGTTTGGATCTCCATCTCTACTCACTGAAATGCATGACCTTAGCTGTTTAGTCCCCCTTAAACATCCCAACAACCACCACCAAATGTATTTCCTCTCCCCCGCCCACCACATACCACCGATTAGGAACGGCCTGTTCCAGGGTCCTAAGGTCTCTGTCCCCTCTGTGGTCTTCTAGTGTCTTGTCCATTCTATCCTTGCTATCATCTTCTACACTCATGGTTCTAAGACGATAAATAAAGTGAGATTTGCTTTCACATCTCCTACTGGCTTAGAACGCAATTTATTGCTGGAATGATGTAATGTGTTCACAGCAGAGCTGCTACCCATTTCCAGGACCCTCCAATTTGTTATTCACCCTTCCTCCACAGTGTACTGATACAATGATCAGCCTGCTACTCTCATCATCCTTTGGTCTGTGCTATCCGTGACCTTCTCTCCTTCCTTGGCTGTGGTGCCTGCTCAGTTTTCTTTCTCTGGGTTCCAAGTCATGTGGGTATCCAAGGGAATGAACTGGCTGACCATTTGGCTAGAGAAACTGATACTCACCCTCCATTCCCTTTCGTAACTCCAGCTGCGGCTATGCGGATCTATGTCAAATCTCTCTTTGCCCAAAAGTGGGATGACATCTGGTGTGCCACTGCTCTCAGTAGTAAACTCCGCACAATCAAGGAGACTACTGCCCTTTGGTGCTCTTCCTTCTGCTCGTCTTGGAAGGAGTCCACTGTCTATGCAAGTATAGTCTTCCTTAATCTTAATAATAGCAGACAATTCATGAATGGTTGAACTGGTTCTCAGTTTCCTCTGTGAAAATAGTTATTTCCAGATGTAAGGTTTTGCTTTACCCCTGGAGCAGGGGCAGGGTGGTTGTGGTTGGGGCATCTCTTCATGTTTTCTCAGTCTGGGACCCCATACCACTCCAGAACTTGTCTGGAAATCAGGGAAATGTCAGGGAATTTCACTTGGGGAAACGTGTGGCAACCCTGGAATTTCTGCCACTAGGCATGTATAGCACAACTCATTGCCAGTTCAGTGCGGCCTCTGTTGTCTGCCTGGTTTGTCCTGTTCATCTGCAGTGATTGCCTTTGCTAGAGCTGTTTTGTTTCATTTTTTATGATGGCAAGTTTAAGTGAACAATGTGCAGCTGTGAAATTTTGTTTTCTACATGGTAAAAATGCTGCTGAAACTGTTTTAATGTTGAAAACAGCTTATCATGACCACACTATGGGAAAAACTCAAGTGTATGGGGGGTTTGATTTATTTCAAAATGTCGGCTGATGACAAAGCTTGCTCTGGACATCCATCAACTTCCTGAATCAATGAAAATATTGAAAAAAAAAAAAATCAAGAGCTTTTGTTCACAGACTGCCACACACCGACAGAGATTAGTGGGTTATCTTGGAGTTCGGCTCAGCGAATTTTAATGGAAGATTTGGGAATGAAAATGGTTGTTGCCAAGTTTGTTCCTTGGGTTCTGACTGACAATCAAAAGGGATGTAGAATTGAAACATGTCATGCTTTGAAACAACAGCTCCAAACTGATCCAGATTTACTGTCAAAGGTCATTACTGGTGACGAGTCATAGTGCTATGGGTACAGCCCAGAAACAAAGCAGCAGTCAAACCAATGGAAGACAGTATTGTCACCCCATCCAAAAAAAGTCACCAAGTTAAATCAAACATCAAAACAATGCTGCTTTGCTTTTTTGATGCCAAGGACACAGTTCATTCAGCATTTGTTCCCCCAGGTCAAACCATCAATCAAACATTTTATTTGGAAGATTTAAGAAGATTGTTCTACAGTGTTCGTCAGAAAAGACCCAATTTGTGGCGGACAGGAGACTAGTTCTTCCACCATGGCAATGCACCTGCACATACAGCCATCTCTGTTAGTTTTTGGCTAAAAATGGTGTGGTTCTGCTGCCACACACACACCTCGCTCACCTGACATGCCTCTGTGCAACTTTTTCTTATTTCCATGCATGAAAAGAGGCATGAAAGGACATCAATTTGACGACATTGAAGAGGTAAAGAAGAAAACAAGGGAGAATCTGGCAGCCATTTCTTTATAAATGACTACAGTAAAATATTTTGGACAGTGGAAGCTCTGGTGGGACATATGTATTAGTTGTAATGGAGATTATTTTGAAGGGGATAAGTTTGTTTTGTAAACAATTTGAAAATATATATCTTTTAAAAAATAATTCCAGTTTTTTTGGGTACTCCCTCATAGCTCACACATATGCAAAATAATACTAAAACAACCAGTAAATATCATGTTACTTCATTGCAGATCACATCATGTCTTCAGCTCATGGCCTAGTGGTTAGCTAGCATTGGTGCCTCTAAATTGCATAGTCCCGGGTTTCATTCCTAACCAGGTAGGAAATGTTATTCACTCAGAGAGTAGGTTTCTGTTGTCTTAATCATTTCATCACTGAAGGAGCATCAGACAGAAAGACTTGCATCAGATGGCTGAACAACTCCAGATGGGACCTGAGGGGGAGGGGGTAGTTGTGGGAGAAGGCACTGGGGAAGGTGTGGGGTGTGTACAGTGACAGAAGAGAGAAGGAAGGAAGGTAAGGTGAGGCAATGGGAAACAGGTTACTGGAGGCTTAGGCCAGGGAATTATGAGACGGCAGGATATGCTGGAGACACAGTTCCCTACCTGGCTTTAAAAGGCTCACACACATCTTTCACCAGGGCTTCAACAACCCCTCATCATGCCCTGAGATGAGGGATATCTAACCCAGAATCCTACTCACACACACCAAAGTAGTGTTCAACTGCCCACCAAACTTACAGAACATCCCTGTCCAGCCATATTCAAGCCCTGTTCCCAAACCTGCACCCTATAGTTCATTTCCTTCTGGATGATCCATGTACAAGACTTACCTCATACATCCAACCATTGTCTCCTACTGCAATGCAGCCACAGGCACTTCTACCCAGAGGAAGGTTAGGGACATGTGTGAAAGCATCTGTATGCATCAGTTACGCTGCAAATACTATACAGCATTCTATGTGAGTGTGACAGGTAACCAACCGTCTATTCACATGAACGGCTACCACCAGGCCATAGCAAACTACAAATTTGACAATCCTGTCATCGAACAAGCTGTGCTTCACAACACAAGTGGCTCTAACAGTTGCTTCACTACATCAGCCATTTGAATTATGCAGGTGGGAATTCTCTCCAGCATATCCTGCACTCTCACAATCTCTTTGGCCTAAACCTCCACTAACCTGTTTCATACTGTCTCACCTTACCTCTCCCTTCTGCCATTGTCCATAACACTCCGTTTCCTTCCAGGTTGCACAGTGTTTTCTCCCACCATTCCCCTCCCCCCCCTTCGCCCAATGTGAGTGCTCTCCCCTCTTACACATGCATGCATGCTGCTCCCCCCCCCCCCCCCCCCCCACACACACACACTCTCTGTACTCCTTTAATCTTGTTGTCCAGCTGCTTACTCATTTGTTGTGGAAAGATCTGCCTCTCACTATCTCCTAAGCCCTTCTTGTCTTGTGTGTCCTCCCCCACACTCTCCTCTCCCATCAGCACAGGCAACTGCTGACAATAATCTCTCATGGTCCATTTTCCTCACCATGTCAAAAACTCGATAGAGTTTGTGAAGATACTTCAAGGGACATGTCTGGACAAGGGAGACATTCTGGTCAGCCCTGATGTCACACACGGGTACCTCTGGAAGTTTCCTTGACATTACTAAGGGGGCTCTTTGACGAAGACACAGTGGAACTGTTTCACCATGCACTCACTACCACATACTTCCAATGTGGTGGTAAATTGTACCAACAGATAGATGGGGTGGCCATTGCTTCCCCCTTGGCATCATATATCGCAAACACATACACGGAACACTTTGAAGAAATGGCGTGCCTGAAACCAAAAGTGTTCTACCACTACATGGACAATACATTTGTGATGTGGCCGCATGGTGAAGAAAATTTACAAGAATTTCTTAACCTCCTCAGTGGCTTCCATGGCAATATTAAATTTTCACCATTGAGGTGGAAAGAAACAGATGCCTGCCTTTCCTCAGCATCATGATAAAGAAGAAAACTGATGGTACATTAGGTCATTCTGTTTACAGGAAGAAGATGCACACCAACCTGTACCTTAACCCCAGTATCTGCCACCATCCAGCACAACGCAAATCCATGCTCACCACCTTGGTGTGCAGACCATGACACATATGTAACAAGGAGAGTCTACCTGCCAAACTGCAGCACTTGAGAAAAACCTTTCACAAGAAAAGCTATTCTGAGGCGCAGATAATATGCTCCTTCCAGCCGAGCATGAGGAAGAGAGAAGACATACATGAGGAAGACACTAAGCAATCGGTGTTCCTTCTGTTTGCTGGGCCGTCCATGGCAAAGATTGCCAGGATATTAGAAAAGAGCAACATTAAAACCATCTTCTGCTCATCGGCCAAAATCAAGAATATGGTAGGCTCATTGAATGATAAACTAGGAATACAGACATCTGGAATATACAGCATCAGCTGTGAGTGTGGCAAACAGTACATTGACCAGACACAGCAATGTATATTGCAGCACTGCTCAGAACACACAAAAGGCATTTGCCTAGGCCAAACGGAGAAATCTGCAGTGGCAGAACACAGTGTCAAGAAAAACCATATGTTTGACTTTTAACAAACAAAGATACTGCGAAGGGCAAGTGGGTTCTGGGGTTCAATCTTTAAAGAGGCTGTGGATATACGAGTCCATGGTAATCTTTTCAACTAAGATAGCGGTTTCAAACTTAGCACTGCATGGGATGCAGCGTTAACAAAAGTATAACAAGAATGCTACGATGTGAAACTGGTGGAGGCAGTAGACGGAATGGGCAGGCCTCACCAGGATGCGACGTCTATACCCCCCCCTCCCCCCAGCACATAGGGAGCCCCCACCTCCACTGGCAGCGACTCCCCCCCCTCCTCTTCCCCCCCTTCCCCACACACCACCACCGCCACCACCACCACCACCACCACACGCTGCGAACCCCTTCCGGAGGCAAGTGATTGGTGCTGCTGATACAGATGAGGCAGAGAGGAGCCTGCGGTGCAGCAGCTATAAAGAGCTGGACAGGACATGAACCCAACACTTCGCCTGAAGATGACAAGTAGGAAACGTTGCCATAGAATGACGCCTCGACTTGACTGATAACCCGAGAAGACTTCATCATCGAGACTCACCGAGAAAGTCTAAATTCACATATAACTCTTAAGGCTTTTTAAATAAAGCAAATGAGGTTAACATTCTACAGCTTCATTCTTCACGTCTACATATTTATTCCTCAACACTGATCCTGGCAATGAAGACATTTCTCCCAAAGGGAGAACAATTTGTTGTTACCATCACTACAGGATGATTGTCTTTGTTGGTGGAGCCACAACCTCTCCTGTATGTACACTGCTTCATCGCTATCAAAAGTAAAGTCCTCGGAGGTGTTCTTTAAGTCTTGTAAACAGATGAAAATCGAATGGGGCCAAATCTGGACTATGTGGAGATGATCAGTGACAGTGAACCCAAGATGTTGGACCACAGCTGATGTCTCAGCACTCACGTGTGGTCTGGTGTTGTCACACTGAAGGAGAATGTATCGTGTGTGGACAAACTCTTCAGACTTGAAACTCCATTACTGCATGCTGTGTGTCACACACCGACATGTTACACACACTAATTTGGAGACCTCTGTAAATATATGCACATGGAGAATGAAGATGTAAAGTGTTAATGACATTTTTTTTATTTAAAAAGCTTAAAGAGATTTCACATAAATTCATAGTCATTACTTTCCTGCATGCTTTGTAATTTTTTCCATGTTGAACAATCTTGTATCAGTTCATGAACAGCCACATTTGCTTGCATACCTTTGTGGATTAATGTAACATTTTATTTAAGTTTCAGTAGAATGTCTATTCTGAGTGGCAATAAATAACTGAAAGTGTTATAACTAAGTGTTCACATAATTAATTTATTTGAAAACCTTTAGCAAAATTATTGAATTTTGACAGTGGAAAGAATATTTTTTAAAGTCTTGATAAACTGTAATTATAATTGAAGTTCAGACACGACAGAAATTTACAACATTATAGTGCTCTCTGGTTTTTATAATTTACAAATAATAATGTGTCATGACAGAAAAAGGACCTGTAAGTTACCGTTTATGGAAAGTACAGCAATACCCATCAATTATTGATCAGAGAAGAATGATATTTAAAAGGCTGTTAGCATTTTTTTTAAATAACCATTTGAGACACAAAGATAATTTCAAGCCACAGTGCAGCCACCACTGAGTGTTCCTGGGTATCATAGCTAAGCAATCCACAACTGCTTAGAGCTATGACAGAGAATGAATGTTTGCATCAGTACTCTGAAGAGACAAACAGAAACTAGGTACAAAACATATGAATAAACTAATTGCCGGTAAACAACTGAAACACAGACCTATGTGAACTACTGCTCACACTTTCTTCTTCTTCTTGAGCTTTCTGCTCACCATTTTTCCTGTGTACATACATGTGAATAAACTAAAAGAAAAAACTTAAAAAATCTTTTCTTTGTAGCTCTCTAAATGGTCATGGCCACTAGAGCAAGTTACCAGATAAATGCAGCCCTCTAGTAACACAAGACAAAATGACTGTGATGATATGCTAAACATCCTTCATGCAATACATAGATTCTTGCCTCTGTGGAATAAGGATGGTGTCTGAAACAGCAGAGAGTATGCACCTGTATGGCATACAGGCATCATATTCTAAGAGTTAGGTACTTTTGTATAGTATGAAATAGGAGGTGACTCTTCAAATTTATAGGCTGGTAATGCCATTTTGTGTAAAGATCGGTGTGAAGTACTAAGTAAAAATAGCTAACAGTGCAGATATATAACATACAAGTAATTTGTAAGTCATAATTTGCTATTGTATAGCTTTCACAAATTACCTATAGTGGCAGCTTCCGCCATTTAATGTGTGAACTTGCTCATTTTACATATTTTATCACTCTCCTTGATGAGGTTTATGGAACATGACATGACACATAATGCTAAATATTTCTAAGTAGCTTATAATGTGAAAAAGCCTCTGGTCAAACAATAAAATATGTGGAATGACACTGTATTACAATGTATTGCTTCTTGCTACATAAGAGGAGGTGTTAAGCAGCAGAGAGGCACATTTAAAAGTAGACTGTTTGATATTAAGTTATTTCACACATTCAGAGGACACACTACAGCATCCAACAGTCTATTTTAAATGTGCGTAGCTGCTACTCAAATCTCCTCTATGTGGAGAATAGCAGTCTAACCTAATTCATATTCTTAATGCCTTCAGTATTTCATCCAGAAAACATGAAGCTGTTTAAGTTAAGTAACTCTTTCTACAGCCATACTGAAATTCTATTTGTATGTCACATTTATTTAAGAAATCTTAGTGTAATTTTTAAGAAATTTCAAGTATTTTTGAAACTAATGTAAAGAAACAGGTCTGTAGCTTCCTGGCAGATTAAAACAGTATGGCAGACCAGGACTACACCTTTTGTGGGCAAGTGCTGTACCAACTGAGCAACCCAAGCATGAGCAACAACCTGCTCTCACATTCTTACTTCCACCAGTACCTGACCTCCTATCTTTGTAACTTCACAGAAGTTTTCCTACATACCTTGCAGGACTGTCACTCCTGGAAGAAAGGGATACTGCAGAGACTCAAGATTCAAGATTCTTTATTAGCCATTGATCATGCAAGATGAAATAGGCTTCGTCAGTACATAAAATAATATTAATATTCCAGACACTATATATAAGGCATAGATATAATTAGCATATGAGTAACTTACAAATAACATAAACCTTAAGCAGGTGACTACAATGCTTAATACATATTCTTGTTTCAGATACATACAAAGGTACCAAAAATGAGTTACATTGTAGTAGCAAACACAGTAGTTACGTAACACATCATAACACTGGCAAATAAAGTAGTTACCTAACACAGTTGAAATACAAAGGTATTAGATATGAAATATTTTGTGACAGTATATATAGTAGTTAATTAAGTTAATTATGCAATTACAGGTTTATCTCTGTGCTACTCAGATCATAATATTCTTGCATAGAATAAAATGGATTGTCAGATAACCAATTGTACAAATTTTGTTTAAGAATTTTTGTGGGCATGTCCCGAGCAGATTGCGGTAGTTTGTTGAATATTTTTAAGGTATTCACTTTGTGTGAGTTACTACTTTTTGTTAGTCTGTGTCTTGGTATATCATAATCTGCCTTCCTTCTAGTGTTGTAGTTATGAATTTCTTCCCTGACAACACCTTCCATACCATTGTTTTTAATGTGTAACACACAGATATAAATATACAAGTTTACAATGGTCAACAGTCTTAGCCTTATAAAGAGAGGACGACAGTGCTCCGTGGGACCGACTTTACACATTATGCGCAGCATTCTTTTCTGCATCAACAAAATTTTGTTACTGTGAGAGCTGTGCCCCCATATGAGAAGGCCATATGTAATATGTGACTGGAAGAGTCCACAGTACATTGTTCTCAGAAAGTTCATGCTAATCATGTCCCTAAGTTTCCAAAGGAGATAGGAGACTCTTGAAAGCTTTTTGCAAACCTGATTTACGTGTTCTTCCCAATTAAGTTTGGAATCAATATGCATTCCTAATAGTTTTACAGTTTTGTTTTCTATGGTTTTGGGTAACCCTAAGAGAAGCTGTTGTGTTTTCTCTGAGTTACACAGTAATTTATTGGATGTGAACCAGTGGATGGCTGATTTGAGTGATTCCTGTGTGTTATTGTCCAAAGCTGAGATGTTCTGATGTGAGGTGAGGAGGGTTGTGTCATCTGCATAGCATATGGTAGTACTATTTATGTGATGAGGTAGGTCATTGATGGCTATGATGAAGAAGAAGGGTCCCAGAACCGAGCCCTGTGGTACACCAGTACTAACTGCTGCTACAGGGGAGTAATTATTTTTAACTGAGACAAACTGTCTTCTATTATGAAGATATGACTCTATTACTGCTAATGCTGGGTTACATACACCATAAAATTCTAGTTTTGCAACCAGGGTGCCAAAGGGAATGCAGTCAAAAGCTTTGCTCAGATCACACAAGACCAGTGACACCATATTCCGGTCTTCAAAGGCTGTTAATGTCTGGTCAACAATTTCCAGGATGGCCGCAGTGGTATTTCTGCCCTGTCGGAATCCGAACTGACTATTGCTCAAAAGGTTGTGTGTCTCAAAATAGCTACTTAATTGAGTGTACATAAGTGACTCAAATACTTTAGAAAATATTGGCACAATTGAGATTGGGCGATAACTTTTAGGAAGATGTTTGTCACCCTTTTTAAACACTGGAATAACTTTGGAAATTTTGAGGGAGTCGGGAAACACTCCTGACTGTAAACATTTATTAAATATGAATGCCAATGGTTTAGCGATCGAGTCTACAGTTTTTTTTACTATGTAATTGGAGAGCCAGTAGCAGTCCATACTTTTAGAATTTGAAAATTTTGTGACTGTTCTTTTAATCTGAGCAGGTGTGATACTACACCAGTTAAAGACATGATCTACTGGTGGAAGGGCATTAAGTAAATCGCTTGCAGATGTATCTGTTTTTTCTATCTTACTTTCAATTTCTTTAATTGAGCTAATGAAGTAGTCATTTAGTTCCCTTGGAGTGAGCTGAGTTTCATGTGTGTGACGTGTGGGATTTTCTTGTGCTACAATCTGCCATGCTGCCTTGCACTTGTTTGTTGCACCTTCTATGTACCCTTCATAAGCAGCCTTTTTTGTCTGTATCAGCTTAAGTTTGTAGAATTTTTTACATTTTTGGTATGCTGCATAAAAGGTGCCCTCCTGCTCTGATCTTTGTTTACATGCATTTTTATATGCTGTGTATAGTACGAGCATGTTTTTTCTTATCTGGACCAGTTCGTCTGTGTACCATTCCAGCTTTTTATTTTTATATGTTCCAGAAGAGTTGGTTTTAATTAGTGGTGAGCATGAATACCATAATTCTGTATAATTTTTAAGGAAGTTTTCAAAGGTAGTTTCAACATCAGACTTCTCAGATGAACACTTATAGACAAAGTCCCAACTTGCATCCTCTAGTATACGAATAAATGACATAATGTATTCTTCTTTTTGTCTTCTTACCCATGTCATATTGTGCACACTAGTGGAATTTGGTTGCTTACTAAAGAGATTGAGAAGCAATGGGTCGTGGTCTGCAAAGCACCCATTTGCAAGGCTAACAGTGTAGCTGCCACGGGGAAAATTCACAATAATATTGTCTACGCATGAATTTTTACGTGTTGGACACTGGATGGTACAGTACAGATTAAGGGACCTTAATAAATTAAGAAAAGTTCTTGAGGGCTCATTACTTGTGTTTACCATTTCTATATTAAGATCACCACATATGGCAATCTTTGTTTTATGCATTAGTATTTTTCTAACCAGTAGTTCAAATCTTTCAAAAAATGTATCAATGTTGCCATTGGGAGATCTGTATAGGCTTACAATTATTAGATTTTCATCAGTCATTTTTATACAACTAAATTCTGCATCTAACTCTGTACAGTAAGATGATACATCTATTTTTGTAAAGTTGAAATTATCTCTGATAAAGATCCCAGCCCCACCATTTCGCCTCTGCTTTCTGCACATTATGTCTGCAGTGACGTATCCTTGAGGTACAAACATATCTACCTCATTTGCAACTAACCAATGCTCACATACACATATTACATCAACATTCTTAATCTTACAGAAATGTTCCAATTCTAACATCTTATTTCTAATACAACAAATATTAACTTGAAGTAATGTCAGCATATTATCTCCCTTTTTGTTTATCTGGATACAGTTTGACTTTGAATCACAGTTTATATTTTTTACATTACCTACGAGTGGTGTGCTTGTCAGATTGTTGATCCCCATGTCTGTTATGGTGTGCTGTTGCTGATCTGGGGCCAACAAAAATCCTGACTTCTCGCAGGTGGTTGCCTCTTGTGAATTGGTCGGCTGCTGCTGGCTTCATTGTATACAAAATCCTGGTCCTTTAGCTGTTTCTTTCTTTTCTCTCCTCTCCCATATCTTGGCTGCAGGATCTCTGAAGGTGGTGCTTCTTCTTCAGCTGGTGGTGTCACAACTTCTTCTTCTGGAGGTGACAACACTGGTTCTTCTGCTGGTAATAACACTGATTTTTCCTTTATAGGGCAAAGTGGTGACTCTTCCTTTTCTTCCTTCACTGGCAGTGTTATGGGTGGATGTATCTGTTCTTGTGGTTTGTCAATTTTTTCTAATATTTCTTTGCACAGAATTGTTTTACCAAAATTGTTTCTGTGCAACCCATGCTTTGTAAAATGATCTCTCTGAGAGCTTGTTGCATCAATAAATGTTACATTGGTTTGTTTCCGGAACGAATACTCAATCTGCAATGCAGTGTGTGCTGATTTGAAACTTTCTGGAAGATTAAAACAGTGTGCAGAACCGGGGCTCAAATGAGCGCACACTTTGCTGTAGAGCTAAAATTCATTCTGAAAACCATCACCCATGTTGTGGCTGAGCCATGTCTCTGCAACATCATTTCCTCCAGTAAAGATAGTCCTGCAAAGTATGCAAGAATACTTCAGTGAAATTAGTGGTCTAGTAGATGCGCTACTCATGGAAGTGAAGCTACTAAGATGGGTTGTAAGTCATGCTTGTATAGCTCATTTAGTAGAGGACGTGCACATTGAAAGCAGAGGTCCATGAGTAAAGTCCTGATTCGGTACACAGTTTTAATCTGCCAGGAAGTTTCAAATCAGCACACACTCTGCTACAGAGTGAAAATTCATTCTTGAAATGTGTCTGCAGTTTGTCACCTTTTCATGTTTTTTTTAAAGTGGTTTCACTCTTGCAGTTTTTAAACCGGAAAGATGCCAGTAGAGAAAGACAAATTTACAAGATAATGTATGCTCATATTTTTTAACCAAACCTGGTATATTATTTTCGCCCACAGAGTATTTCGTAGCTTAATTGCAAGACTCCTTTATGTTTGCTGACATGGAAAATATTGTGCCACATATTTGTTTTGTGTTCACTTTCCAGACAGCTTTCATTTTCGGTGACTGTGTCCATGGCATATTTCTGTCTCTAACATTTCATCTTCCAGTCTGGAGATATCACCAGAGGCTGTAATGACTCAGAAAACAGTTACAATCTAAAACAAGGTCAGCAAGTAGAACTGTTTAAATTTGCCTGTACAATGGTCAGTTTGTGACATCGTCATACCACTGTCTAAGATTGTGGAGTTGCACTGATGTGCAGTTGTTTTGAATTTCCATGGCCCCTCTGTACAAATGAGCATGGTAATAATTAGATCCTGATAAAACCATAGTATCAGAAAAATGAATTTGGTAGTTTCCTGGTCCCAAGTCTATATCTGCTACTGCCAATTTAACCATGTTTTACAGATGACAATTGCTCATGTGTTTCTTAAGCCAGGCATTAATGCTTCTTTTTGAACATCCTATGTATGCTTGACAGCATTTGCAGAGGAATTTTATATACTCCTGCTGTGAAAAGCTTTGAACATAAGTCCTTTGCAGTGTTAAAATATTGTGCACCTTTCTTGTTTAAGCTTCTTTAAACACTGTGTCAATACTGTGTCTTCTAAGTAATTTGTTGATGCAATCTGTGACAGTTTTTATTAATAGAAGGAAAACTTGCCATCTAATTGGTTCTTTTTCAGTAGAAGTTCCAGATATTTTAGGGTGTAGTGCCCAATTTATCTCTTTGTCAGAGTATCCATGTGTTCTGAAAACAATTCTTAAATGATCAAGATTGTCCTCCAGGTAATGTGGTTCACAGATTCTTTTAGCCCATTCTACCGATGTTTTTATCACTGCTCTTCTCTGTTTGTGATGGTTATGGGATCTTAAGTGAGGGCATCTAGCCTTATGAATGGACAGTTTCTTCTTTGCTGCAACTGCACTAAGTGGGTTGCCATAGCTGCTTGCCACAATAGGCGCACATAAATTCTCTTTCACATGCAGTCCAGTGTACATAGGAACTAGAAGAAGATGCATTAACACCAGTCTTTTGTTGTCTGAGCACAACATGGATAAATTGGCAGTAGCAGATCAGACCATGGGACCAGGGAATCACTGAATTCATTTTGCTGATACTTTGGTTTTATCAACATCTAATGATTTCTCTTGTAGGATAAACTTAGCATGGAACTGAAAAAAAAATTTAAAAAAAACAGAGAGACAGGGTGGGGGATTTAAAATAGACAAGTTGTGGGCCTTAGTGCTAAATAAAACAAATTGTGCCAAGTGTGCTCCACTACAAGCTCCATAACACATGTTGGCGTAACTCCTCAATCTTACGCAGTGGTCTGAATGATGTCACAAATGGAGCTTGGAATGGATATGCATAAAAGTCTGGCAAGCTGAGCTTGATTGGGATTGTAAGTGCTTTCTGAGTTGCTACAGCCTCTGATGATACCTTCAGCAAATTGGGAGACAAAATGTTATGCAGAGGAATATACCTGGGACAACACAATACCGATAAAATGAAAATCACCAAAAACATAAATACCGGCTGTGAAAGCCAGCTTTCATTTTATTACATTTCTTTCTTAAAAATTTCATTTTCTAACAGTGTGGCACTTTTTACAACTTTTGTGTGTATTGCTGAACAGCTTTTAAAATATGTATCAAATGCGTGTTCTATTTTAAATTTTGAAAGAGGAATCATTCCTAAGCACATGATTTTCTTACAGTATGACTGATACATTTGTTTCTGTAGTCCATGATGATAAGTGTAACTCAGAGAAGATAGAAGGCAGGCATGTAGCCTACTCTTCTGGAATGCCACTAGTTGTACATCTCACTACCCCATTTTGACGGATCAGCATTAACATTGTTATATATCATCACACAGTCTTGTGTTCAAGAACTTTTCCTCCCCATTCTGATTAAATACTGGCACTGAGAAGGTCTTTCACCGACATTAACTGGCTACCCTGAATTCAAGCTCCAGTGTAGACTAGTGTGTTAGCGACTGTTAGTATCCTTAATGCTACACATGGTGGTATGTCTGTATATGCAAAAGCTCTGTGCCAAGAAAATTAATGTAAGAAACTTTAGTGTGGACTTGGATCCAGAATTGACTGCTTTGCGACTGCCAGATTTTAACTTAATTGTTGCTTCTGTGTACCATTCCCCAAATGACAGTTTTGAAAATTTCATCAACAAATTGGAAAGCTGTCTGTGTCACTAGTGCACCTTGGAGCAGAAACTGCCTTATGTGGTGACTTCAGCATCCATATCAGGAAGGTAGTGACAGAGAGAGAGCTTTTATGAACTTAGTAAGCAGCTGTGGACTATTTGTGGCAAGTTATCTATAAAAGGAGATGTCTGTCTTGATACAGTTGTTGGGACTACCAAGCAAGTGTGGTTGACCCTATACTTGCAGATCACAGTAATCATGAAGCTATGGGCAAACTCAATAACTACTTACCAAGCTGGCATTCAAATTATGTCTTCAGAAGTAGGGTTATTACAAAGAAAAATTTAGATACTTTCAAAATTGCAGTGTTTTAAATGCAGACTGGCATCAAATGTGTGAAGAATTTTCACCAAATAATGCAGTCAGTTCCATGTTCCAGATTCTTAAAGCCATACTGGATGAAAATTTTCAACTAAAACCCAAGAGATATCCAATTGCCAAAACAAAATACGCACAGAAAACTGTCAAAGTAAAGATCTGGTACACCCCTAGATTCGCTAAAATAAAAGGCATTGTACAACTACTAAATGATAAAGTTAAAGACGCCGAATATATTGGCATCAAGGACAGACTATACTGCAGTTATCTGCAAAAAGGATGTAGAGAAAACAAAGAAGGAAAGCAATGACAGTTAATCCTTGCAAGGCAGCAAGGGATCTGAGTAATAAATATAGGCAACTACCCATCTGTGGCTCTAACTCTTGCAGTTCAGATGAATGTAATGAATATTGTATAAATATAGTACAGAGCACAGTAGGTGAAAATTACTGGCTTCAGAACAGATACTGCAGTTTCTGTGAAATTTGGAAATAAATGCAGTTTGGTGATGTCGAAGAGAGTGTATCCAAAATGCATAATAAAAATAGTAAAACACTACAAACCCTCAGGGAGCTCTGATATTTATGGCATTTCCTGTAATATATTAAACACTACTGTCTGCAAAATTGGTCAATCACTGTCAGTTGTAATAAATAAAAATGCCTCCATGCTGGAGAATTTCCAGGCTTCCTGAAAGCAGCACACACAGTACCAGTTTACAATAAAGGTAATCCACATTCAAAAGGGCAAGTCAATCACAACAGCAGTACTTGCCCTTTTCAGAGTTTTGAAGACAAGGAGTCTACAGCACTGATACTCTGTGACCTTAGTAAGGCATTTGATTGCATCCCACATAAGGTCCTGCTCAGTAAGCTAAAATCATATGGTATTGGGAGAGCTGTTCTCCAAACTCTCAAATCCTACCTAAATAACAGCAACAGATTGTATCAGTGCAAGGAGCAGAATCAGGTGAAATAAAGTTAAAACGTGTTGTGACACATGAATCCTTAATAGAACCCATGTTGTTCTTAATTTTGTTAATGACACAGGCTACTATGAGCACACCTTGCAGTTTGTAGATGACACATGTTTGTTCTCAAAAGGGGGAGAACATACTTCAAGCTGTTCAACAAGCAGAAGTCTTATTCAGTGAGGCCAAGGACTGATTCACCATGAAAAAAATGAAAATTAATTATGCCAAACCCCAGAGGATGATACACAGCCTAACTGATACTCTGAACATGTATGTTCCAAACTGTCATGGGCCCTACACCTCTTTAGGAAACTAAACAGTTAACTGAATCATCTTTTGGTTCTTGGCAGAACAACATTACACTAAGAAGTCTTATACCACTCCAGTACCTGTTAACAGTATACTATGTAATGTTCCACAGTCACGTCAGCTATGGGCTGTTACCATGGGGCCATTCTGTAGGCTGCAAGAATGTGCTTTCATTACAAAAGAAAGCAATAAGGTTCACTACCTCAAGCAAAAAGATTGACCATTGCAAGAAAATATTTTCCAGATTATGAGTTCTGACTGTTATCAGACAATATATTTGCAGCTGCCTTGTTCACAAAAAGTCAAATCATGCAGAAAGAGAAACAAAATTCATCAATACAGCACTCAAGGACAGTATAGACAGGCCAGGATGTTGATTAATTAAGATGCAGAACCCCTTCCTGATGGTGGCCCTAAAATTATTTAATGCTCTACCTAAGAATACTCAGTCATTACCACTAAAACAATTTAGGCCTAAAATTTTGTGTGTACTAAAAGAGCAATCCATGTACAGTACAGAAGAATACTTCTCTGGTGATAAAACAGTGTCTACCTGAGCTGCAACTCAGTGCCAATGAAAACAGCAGCAACTATGCTACTAAAACAGCAGCAACTCTGCTACTTTACTACATGATTGTCTTATTATTGTAATGTATAATGTAATCTAGTTCTTAAATATATGTTTTATAGTTCCCACTTCATTATCCCAGTTTAAATTGCAATTTTTTTTATTAATTTTAATGTGGTAATGTTATTGTAAAACTGACAATATCTGTTCAGCCATGGCTAATGAATGACAGGGAACTGGAAGTAACGTAAAATTCTTGACATAATGTACAAACATGAATGTGCCATATATAAATGAGGGTTTTATAAGCATGCTTAAATGACAGTGCATAAATCAAAAATAAGGAATAACAAATAAAATGAAGTCACCGCTGTAGCACATTAATAATGAATTTAATGAACAAAATACAATTAAAGCTTTCGGCAATTTCTAAGAGCTATTTTTGTGTTTCCCAGTATAAGTCTGTAAATTCACAAATAAGTTGTTATTGATTACAAGGCTTTCAATTAAATTTGTCAGTCATAAATGCAAATGAAACATAAATACAAAACAAAATGTAATTTTCCATAACAGTATGAATTAAATCCTTGAAATAAATTATTATGTCAATTTTCAGCTTAACTAACATAATATGGAACAAAACATAATTAATACAAGCTTACACACTGAAAAAAGTTACAATTCATATGAAATCACTGTTTTAAATGAAATAAAATTATCATTTTGATAATTTATATAAATTGGAAGAAATAAGTAAAAGCTAAAAATGAATTTATGGTTTACTACGATGAAGAATACTGTGATTACTTTTCCAATATTGGTTTTACTACTTTGCGTGCTTAATGAGAGTACATCAACAACAGTTGCCTTATACAGTAATGTGATGTTTGGTAACTATCAAGTCACCTAACAAAAGTTGAAATATTTTAATTTTAGTTCCATATGACAACACAATCATTTGAGTTTGCCGTACATACATCTATAAAGTAAATCTGTAGCTGATAGTTCCACATGTACTATACTCAGCAAACATATTTCACTTCATGCACACTTCATCATATGTAATACTCTTAGTGACTCACTACTGTTTATTGTTGCATTTTTGTAGTGCCATACAATAACATACACATTATTGCAGTTTCATTGACTCTAATGCTATATGTTGTATACCAGGATACCCTGTACTAGATTATTAAATTCTATCAAAAAAGAAGCCAGAAAAATTACTCTTCTGACTCAACAGCCAATAATATCATATGTTCATCAAAAAATATAACTATTCTATCCGTTACAGTGTATCAGTCAGTATACTTTCAATTGATTCTTCTCATCAAATCCAGCTGAATGTCCTGCATTGCGCACAATAAAGCTGGAACCATCATAATGCATGCGCCTTTCACCACGTCTTACAAAAAGGTGTGACGTCTGTCCCATAGAAGCAGTGCAGTGTACAAAAGGTGTTGATAATGATGCATTGCCATTAGAAGGTGAAGTACGAAGTTGATATTTATTGTTGTTACATGCAACTCTGGAAGAAATAGTTAGTATGTTAATTTGTCACATTAAGTTATTTAAGTAAATTATCACATTGTATTAAAGAAGCAGTAATGTTTGAGACAGAAGAGGTATATGAGCATTAACAATCTATGACAACAGAAACAACTGGATTAGAGAATACAAACACAAAACTGCAAAGTTAAAACTTAATTTATTCTCTAGAATTTTTAATTACTACAAGATGCATTTTTGCCATAAAAATAAAAGTTTTACTTGTCCAAATAATTTTAATCAAAGTAGAAATAAATGTCTTGCTATTCAGTCCTTCGCCTTATCTGTTTCTGAATAAGTGTTTATACTGATTGCTACATCCCTCTAGCACCTGTACCCATGTTGTTCCTCTTCCATTATCATGATAAAGGACTTACGAAAACTAAATTGACAAGGAGAATAAAGGCTGGGCAGTACTTACTTCCTGGAGGTTAAATTCCAAGTACTGTCATATAAACATTTAAAAGTAGAAAAAATTTCAGTTTGACCTAGCTTTCATGACTGGAGGTCCTTTCTTAGGGAGGAAAGAAGGTTCAGCTGGTGAAGACTGAGAAAGGGGACAGGTGCAGTTCACTCAGACCCCAGGTTGAGGGGAAGCTACCTGTTGTGAGGATGAGGGAAGGCTAAAGCTCAACAGATGAGTTCCTTTCAACCAGAGGTTTCCCAATCTTCATCAACTGGTCCACCTGTGCTTCCTTAGGAAAGAAATACAGTTGCAAGAGCTAACCCTTGATGTAGGACTTGCTAAGATTATGATTACATTTATTTACATGTGTGTTCAGTCTGTAAACTAAGCAAGCTGTGAAGGAAAGTAAGGAGAAATTTGGAAAGAGAATTAAAGTTCAGGGAGAAGAAATAAAACTTTGCAGTTTGCCAATGACACTGTAATTCTGTCAGAGACAACAAAGGACTTGGAAGTGCAGTTGAATGGGAGGGACAGTGTCCTGTATGGAGGATATAATATGAACATTAACAAAAACAAAATAAGAGTAATGGAATGTAGCTAGATTAAACAATATAATGATGAGGGACTTAACTTAGAAATAAGACATTAATAGTTGTAGATGAGTTTTGATATTTAGGCAGTAAAATAACTTATTATGGCTGAAGTAGATGGGATATAAAATGTAGAATGGTAATGGCAAGAAAAGTATTTCTGAAGAAGAGTGTTTTGTTGACATTGAATATAAAATTAAGTGTTAGAAAGTCTTTTCTGAAGCTATTTGTCTGGATTGTAGTCTTGTATGGATGTGAAATGTAGACAATAAGTAGTTCAGGCCAGGAGACAGTAGAAGCTTTTGAAATGTGGTGCCACAGAAGAATGCTAATGATTAGATGGGTAAATCACATAACTAATAAGGAGGTACTGAATGTAATGGGGCAAAAAAGAGATTTGTAGCATAACTTCACTAAAACTTTGGACTTGTTAACACAACATATTCTGAGATATTAAGGAATCATCAATTTAGTACTGAAGAGAACCAAGAGAGGACTACAGTGAGAAGGTTCATATGGATGTACATTGCAGTAGTTGTTCAGAATTGAAGAGGCTTGCACAGAATAGAGAAGCATGAAGAGCTGCATCAAACCAGTCTTGGTACTAAAGACCACAACTACAGCTCAACAAATTTATTAATAATGGTTATTATGTTCACACATCATTAGTGTAAAACAGATTCATTACAGAAAGCTGAAAGTTTTTGCATAGTTTTTTTTCCTTCTATTTTTAAATTGTCATTGGCAGTATTTGAAATTTAATTTTATTAGAAATTATAAAAGATAGAGATTCAATTAGTTGTTTCTTTTTAACGTTTATTTTATGCCTATGTTGCTCTGTTTGTTTATATTACATTGGAAAATAAGTAGATACTACTTGTGTTTAAAATAGTACTAAACAAACTAGTTTCACAATTAAGGTCAAAGCAACAGATATGACTTGTAGGATGACTGCTTGAAACATGACACAGAGACAAACTAGCCAGAAAAGCAGCAAAGAAGGTAGATGTTAAGATTTATAGCAAGTCGTCAAAGCAAAAATTAGCTCGAAAAAGTGCTGTATATCACAAACGATATATTTTCTGGCCTGAAAGAGACCTGGATATCCCACTGGAATACATGATGATGAATTTCCTGCTGGAGGTACCACCCGCACAGTTACATCTGTGAAAGTTAAGTCAGCTAATCACTGAAGCTTAAATACGACATGGCTGCCGGTTGTAAACTCTCTTCCTGTACAACAGCTGCTTCATTTATTGCCCATTAGTACTTGACTTGTTGCTGAATTATAGTGATCATATTTGAGCTGCCTGCCATGGTTTATACAAAGATTTGCAGTTTCCTCAGACCTCAGTTGGACTTAGTTTTCAAATTAATATGTTTCTCATGAATTCAACTATGTCAACAGTGTTCTTAATTTTTATATATATATATATATATATATATATATATATATATATATATATATATATATATATATATATATATATATATATATATATATATATTAAAAAAAAACAAAGATGAGGTGACTTACCGAACAAAAGCGCTGGCAGGTCGATAGACACACAAACAAACACAAACACAGCGAGCGTAATCTGGCATATTTTATTTTCTCAGGCTTGCCTGACATTTGGCATTACCCCCAAAGGCCTCACACTCAAAGTTCCCATCTCTGGCTGCAACCCTTCCTTCCATCAGTCCCTATACCAGTTCCAAACTGAACAATCCATTGCCCTCACCCACCTAATCCTTCACCTACACATCAACTCAGCCAATGAACACACCCGTCAACTCCTATCCTTAATAAAAGTCCTTAATCTTTCCTCCCCCACATCCACACCGGCTGTTCAGAGCATCCTCCTACAGGCCAACCGTAAATTAGAACAGCATGCCACCCTCCACCTCAAAAAACTATCCAATCTCCTGGTTTCCCACCTCCGGAAAGGCAACTCACTCACCCTTCACAACCTTTCCAGCAAACCTCAACCTCCTCTCATTGCACACAAACCCAGTCTCTCCCATCTACTCAATCTCCCACTTCCAGCTCCACTCCCTCCAAAACCTCAAAATTCCGATCAACACAATCTGGAACCACAACACCCTAATTCAGTAGTTAACCTTTCCTCCAAACCTCTCTCCCAATCCGAAACCTCTGTCCTATCCAAAGGCCTCACCTTCAGCCCCACTCCCAGATTCAACCAAACAGCCCTCGTCAAAGATTTACTGTCCTACACCCGTACTCTCTGCTGGAAGTATCACTTTGCCACGAAGAAAAATGATCCTAATCCTACTCCTAATGATCCGACTCCTCAAGACACCATCCAAATTGAACCCTGCCTGGAACAGTTCCGTCCTCCGTCACAGCGGGACCCACCTCCTCTTCCTCAAAATCACCCTCTCCAAACCTTCCAGGAATTTCTGACTTCCAGCCTTGCATCTCAATCCTTCTTAAAAAACCTTAATCCTACACCCAACATCACCACTGCTGAAGCCCAGGCTATCCGTGATCTGAAGGCTGACCGATCCATCGTCATTCTTCCGGCGGACAAGGGTTCCACGACCGTGGTACTTGATCGTCGGGAGTATGTGGCTGAGGGACTGCGTCAGCTTTCAGACAACACCACATACAAAGTTTGCCAAGGTAACCCCATTCCCGATGTCCAGGCGGAGCTTCAAGGAATTCTCAGAATCTTAGGCCCCCTGCAAAACCTTTCACCTGACTCCATCAACCTCCTGACCCCACCGACACCCCGCACCCCTACCTTCTACCTTCTTCCTAAAATCCACAAACCCAATCATCCCGGCCGCCCCATTGTAGCTGGTTACCAAGCCCCCACAGAACGTATCTCCGCCTACGTAGATCAACACCTTCAACCCATTACATGCAGTCTCCCATCCTTCATCAAGGACACCAACCACTTCCTTGAACGCCTGGAATCCTTACCCAATCTGTTACCCCCGGAAACCATCCTTGTAACCATTGATGCCACGTCCTTATACACTAATATTCCGCACGTCCAGGGCCTCGCTGCGATGGAGCATTTCCTTTCACGCCGATCACCTGCCACCCTACCTAAAACCTCTTTCCTCATCACCTTAGCCAGCTTCATCCTGACCCACAACTTCTTCACTTTTGAGGGCCAGACATACCAACAATTAAAGGGAACAGCCATGGGCACCAGGATGGCCCCCTCGTACGCCAACCTATTCATGGGTCGCTTAGAGGAAGCCTTCTTGGTTACCCAAGTCTGCCAACCCAAAGTTTGGTACAGATTTATTGATGACATCTTCATGATCTGGACTCACAGTGAAGAAGAACTCCAGAATTTCCTCTCCAACCTCAACTCCTTTGGTTCCATCAGTTTCACCTGGTCCTACTCCAAATCCCATGCCACTTTCCTTGACGTTGACCTCCACCTGTCCAATGGCCAACTTCACACGTCCGTCCACATCAAACCCACCAACAAGCAACAGTACCTCCATTATGACAGCTGCCACCCATTCCACATCAAACGGTCCCTTCCCTACAGCCTGGGTCTTCGTGGCAAACGAATCTGCTCCAGTCCGGAATCCCTGAATCATTACACCAACAACCTGAAAACAGCTTTCGCATCCCGCAACTACCCTCCCGACCTGGTACAGAAGCAAATAACCAGAGCCACTTCCTCGTCCCCTCAAACCCAGAATCCCCCACAGAAGAACCACAAAAGTGCCCCACTTGTGACAGGATACTTTCCGGGACTGGACCAGACTCTGAATGTGGCTCTCCAGCAGGGATACGACTTCCTCAAATCCTGCCCTGAAATGAGATCCATCCTTCATGAAATCCTCCCCACTCCGCCAAGAGTGTCTTTCCGCCGTCCACCTAACCTTCGTAACCTGTTAGTTCATCCCTATGAAATCCCCAAACCACCTTCCCTACCCTCTGGCTCCTATCCCTGTAACCGCCCCCGATGCAAAACCTGTCCCATGCACCCTCCCACCACCACCTACTCCAGTCCTGTAACCCGGAAGGTGTACACGATCAGAGGCAGAGCCACGTGTGAAAGCACCCACGTGATTTACCAACTGACCTGCCTACACTGTGATGCATTCTATGTGGGAATGACCAGCAACAAACTGTCCATTCGCATGAATGGACACAGGCAGACAGTGTTTGTTGGTAATGAGGATCACCCTGTGGCTAAACATGCCTTGGTGCACAGCCAGCACATCTTGGCACAGTGTTACACCGTCCGGGTTATCTGGATACTTCCCACCAACACCAACCTATCCGAACTCCGGAGATGGGAACTTGCCCTTCAGTATATCCTCTCTTCTCGTCATCCGCCAGGCCTCAATCTCCGCTAATTTCAAGTTGCCGCCACTCATACCTCACCTGTCTTTCAACAACTTCTTTGCCTCTACACTTCTGCCTCGACTGACATCTCTGCCCAAACTCTTTGTCTTTAAATATGTCTGCTTGTGTCTGTATGTGTGGATGGATATGTGCGTGTGTGCGAGTGTATACCTGTCCTTTTTTCCCCCTAAGGTAAGTCTTTCCGCTCCCGGGATTGGAATGACTCCTTACCCTCTCCCTTAAAACCCACTTCCTTTCGTCTTCCCCTCTCCTTCCCTCTTTCCTGATGAGGCAACAGTTTGTTGCGAAAGCTTGAATTTTGTGTGTGTGTTTGTGTTTGTTTGTGTGTCTATCGACCTGCCAGCGCTTTTGTTCGGTAAGTCACCTCATCTTTGTTTTTATATATATTTTTTCCCACGTGGAATGTTTCCTTCCATTTTATATATATATATATATATATATATATATATATATATATATATATATATATATATATATATATATATATATATATATATATTTTTTTTTTTTTTTTTTTTTTTGGGGTGGGGGGGGGGCAGTCTGTCTTATGCTTCTTTGAACTGTAGAGATATAAATAGTATTGTGACGCAGACAAAACAGTGGCCTAGCCAGCTATGTTTAAAGTTAATTCTTTTTAAACGCCTGTTGAGGTTGTTGAATGTTAAGTTTGGCCTACTGTCCTCGTCTCTCATTCTTAGAACTACAAACAATATGTGAACAATTGAAAAGAACATTGATGTTTTTCCACAAAAATTAAATTCAGTTTTTTATCTCTTCTGATTGCCCAATAATGTGTGGTTAGAAGAAGAGAAAAAATACAGCAGCATCAACCATGCACTCAGCAGAATAGCAGGGACTTATCTGTTTTACTGTAGGATCACAATGTGACATGTTTCCATTACTAGACCTTCAGAACTCTGTATAGAAAAACCAAATCTTCTGTGCAGTTCCAGTATCCCACTTATTTTGAGTTAATCCCTTGTTTTATTTTGTTATGGTTCCTTTGTGGATTAATGCTAAAGTATCAATGTTGCTCATTCTCTGAGCTGTTACCTTTAGTGCAAGCATGGTGTATGTGTATACTAGCTGATCTGGTTCAGTGCTGTGGCTGTCTAACAGCCACTTAACAAGAGCTCACTGGCTCCTAGCAATTTGTACAGGAAAATTTGCTACAGAAATGGATGTGACAAGGTTGGAATAGTCGCTATCTTGGCGTCATAGGAGGCTGGAGGTTAAAGATGCCTCTACAGCACAGAAGTATGGCCCATTACTAATAATGTCACATACTTTCCTCCATTACACATATTAATATTTGCTTCTCAGTATACATTCTTGTGAACAAGAATTAACTTTCACTCAGTGGTCTTCAGAACACAAATGTCGGCTATTACATTCCATTGATTCTCCCTGCTCCAGTCTTACATTTTGTATTAACTTATGACTTACTGTTCTTCCCTTTATAGAATATTTGGTGTTTTTTCTTTTTTTTCTCTAACTGCCTCATGCCACAGCTAAGACATAATAGGCTTTAATCTATGTTTCAACTGGTTATACAAGCTTCCTTTAAAAGTTAAGTTAAAGATTTAAATGAAGAAAATAATGACTATATATAATAGCCTTTCCTGTCGAAAGAGTCAAGTGGCATCCTAAAGACATTTTCGCTGGTGGTTCAGAAGTCTGATGCAACAGCCAACTTGGCACCCACAAGCGAGGCAAATATGAATCACTCCAGCAGGAAGGTTAGTCATAAGCTCATGTCTGCGCAATCGTTTTGCAGCTAAGTTGTTAAGCCATACTTCATTGTGCATCTTGCTTTCAACTGCAGTCAGTTTCTCCATTTGCTGCCATCATCAGCGAGTTGCTCCCACTTGTCACTGCCAATATTAAAAGCACACATATCACACTTGACGCAATCCCTAAAGCATAGTAAAGGTCTTCCACAAGGTCTCTTTGCTCCTGCTATTTCACTGAGTAATGTGCACCGGCACACAAGAGTGGTCCATACGATACAGATATCCTAACCACCTCAGGCGACATTGCTTGAGCAGGGCAGTGATACTCTGTTGTTCTGCAGTTTTCAGAACCATATAATTTGTAACATGATCCTTCCATGATATTCCCAAGATGCTCCGTAAGTACCGTAGGTGGAAGGCGTTGAGCTCTTGTTCCTGTTTCACATACGATGTCCAAGTCTCATCTCCATGCAGGAAGTACTCAGCTCACATGATTGATATACAAGTATTTTTGTTGACAATGTAAGATGTTTGTTGTCGGATGCTCATGTGCAGAACATTCCGAAAGTGCTGCCAGCCTTTCCTAATTGTACATTTATCTCACAATCTTCTGTCATTATTGGACCAAGATAGCAGAATTTATCGACTACCTTCAACAAGGAGCCATCCAGTTTGATAACAGGCATATCTGTGTCTCCTTGTGCCATGACAACCATCTAAAAAAATGGCTCTGAGCACTATGGGACTCAACATCTTAGGTCATAAGTCCCCTAGAACTTAGAAATACTTAAACCTAACTAACCTAAGGACATCACACACACCCATGCCCGAGGCAGGATTCGAATATGCGACCGTAGCAGTCCATCGGTTCCGGACTGCAGTGCCAGAACCGCACGGCCACCGCGGCCGGAATGACAACCATCTTCTTTATGTTTATAGACATGGAGAAGAGCATGCATGCAGTAGAGAATTTATCCACAAGGTCTTGCAGATTGTCTCGAGTGCGCGCTACAAATGCAGCATCATCAGCGATTAAAAGGCTATTTACAAGCAAGTCTTCTCAGGAGCACTTGGATCTGAGTATAGAGAAATGTTTTAGAGCTTCCCATCAGCTCTGGTGTACAAATGACTGCCAAGGTTAGTTTCACCAAAAGCAACTTTGAGGAATGCTAAGAAAAATATATTTAACAGAGTGAGTGCCAATATGCAGCCTTGATGAACCCCTCTTTTCACAGCAAATGGGTCAGATGTGATTCTGTCGAAGACCACAGCACCTTCCATATCTCGGTGAAAAGCCATCCCTAAAGCATAGTGAAGGTCTTCCACAAGGTCTCTTTGCTCCTGCTATTTCACTGAGTAATGTGCACTGGCACACAAGAGTGGTCCATACGATACAGATATCCTAACCACCTCAGGCGACATTGCTTGAGCAGGGCAGTGATACTCTGTTGTTCTGCAGTTTTCAGAACCATATAATTTGTAACATGATCCTTCCATGATATTCCCAAGATGCTCCGTAAGTACCGTAGGTGGAAGGCGTTGAGCTCTTGTTCCTGTTTCACATACGATGTCCAAGTCTCATCTCCATGCAGGAAGTACTCAGCTCACATGATTGATATACAAGTATTTTTGTTGACAATGTAAGATGTTTGTTGTCGGATGCTCATGTGCAGAACATTCCGAAAGTGCTGCCAGCCTTTCCTAATTGTACAGGCGTTGAGCTCTTGTTCCTGTTTCACATACGATGTCCAAGTCTCATCTCCATGCAGGAAGTACTCAGCTCACATGATTGATATACAAGTATTTTTGTTGACAATGTAAGATGTTTGTTGTCGGATGCTCATGTGCAGAACATTCCGAAAGTGCTGCCAGCCTTTCCTAATTGTACATTTATCTCACAATCTTCTGTCATTATTGGACCAAGATAGCAGAATTTATCGACTACCTTCAACAAGGAGCCATCCAGTTTGATAACAGGCATATCTGTGTCTCCTTGTGCCATGACAACCATCTAAAAAAATAGCTCTGAGCACTATGGGACTCAACATCTTAGGTCATAAGTCACCTAGAACTTAGAAATACTTAAACCTAACTAACCTAAGGACATCACACACACCCATGCCCGAGGCAGGATTCGAATATGCGACCGTAGCAGTCCATCGGTTCCGGACTGCAGTGCCAGAACCGCACGGCCACCGCAGCCGGAATGACGACCATCTTCTTTATGTTTATAGACATGGAGAAGAGCATGCATGCAGTAGAGAATTTATCCACAAGGTCTTGCAGATTGTCTCGAGTGCGCGCTACAAATGCAGCATCATCAGCGATTAAAAGGCTATTTACAAGCAAGTCTTCTCAGGAGCACTTGGATCTGAGTATAGAGAAATGTTTTAGAGCTTCCCATCAGCTCTGGTGTACAAATGACTGCCAAGGTTAGTTTCACCAAAAGCAACTTTGAGGAATGCTAAGAAAAATATATTTAACAGAGTGAGTGCCAATATGCAGCCTTGATGAACCCCTCTTTTCACAGCAAATGGGTCAGATGTGATTCTGTCGAAGACCACAGCACCTTCCATATCTCGGTGAAAAGCCATCCCTAAAGCATAGTGAAGGTCTTCCACAAGGTCTCTTTGCTCCTGCTATTTCACTGAGTAATGTGCACTGGCACACAAGAGTGGTCCATACGATACAGATATCCTAACCACCTCAGGCGACATTGCTTGAGCAGGGCAGTGATACTCTGTTGTTCTGCAGTTTTCAGAACCATATAATTTGTAACATGATCCTTCCATGATATTCCCAAGATGCTCCGTAAGTACCGTAGGTGGAAGGCGTTGAGCTCTTGTTCCTGTTTCACATACGATGTCCAAGTCTCATCTCCATGCAGGAAGTACTCAGCTCACATGATTGATATACAAGTATTTTTGTTGACAATGTAAGATGTTTGTTGTCGGATGCTCATGTGCAGAACATTCCGAAAGTGCTGCCAGCCTTTCCTAATTGTACATTTATCTCACAATCTTCTGTCATTATTGGACCAAGATAGCAGAATTTATCGACTACCTTCAACAAGGAGCCATCCAGTTTGATAACAGGCATATCTGTGTCTCCTTGTGCCATGACAACCATCTAAAAAAATGGCTCTGAGCACTATGGGACTCAACATCTTAGGTCATAAGTCCCCTAGAACTTAGAAATACTTAAACCTAACTAACCTAAGGACATCACACACACCCATGCCCGAGGCAGGATTCGAATATGCGACCGTAGCAGTCCATCGGTTCCGGACTGCAGTGCCAGAACCGCACGGCCACCGCGGCCGGAATGACAACCATCTTCTTTATGTTTATAGACATGGAGAAGAGCATGCATGCAGTAGAGAATTTATCCACAAGGTCTTGCAGATTGTCTCGAGTGCGCGCTACAAATGCAGCATCATCAGCGATTAAAAGGCTATTTACAAGCAAGTCTTCTCAGGAGCACTTGGATCTGAGTATAGAGAAATGTTTTAGAGCTTCCCATCAGCTCTGGTGTACAAATGACTGCCAAGGTTAGTTTCACCAAAAGCAACTTTGAGGAATGCTAAGAAAAATATATTTAACAGAGTGAGTGCCAATATGCAGCCTTGATGAACCCCTCTTTTCACAGCAAATGGGTCAGATGTGATTCTGTCGAAGACCACAGCACCTTCCATATCTCGGTGAAAAGCCATGATTATCTTCAAGAGCCTTGGAGGACACCCTGCCTTCAAAAGTACTGCATACAATCCTTCTCTCCTGACTGTGTTGAAAGCCTTGTTTAGGTCGATAAAGGCAATGAACAGAGGGGTTTTCTGCTCACAGCACTTTTCCTGAATTTACTGGAGTGTGGAGATCAAATCAACTGTAGATAGTTGGGGATGAAACCCTCATTGTTCCTGAGGGTACATGCGCTCAGCAAACTTCTGAAGTCTGCCTAACACCACATGGGCATATCTGTTGTACCCTCAGCCCAACATTTCATTAAGAGGTAGAAAAGCAGCGGAAAAACTGGCTTTAGTTTTACAATTTCTGTGGAGGTGTTATCTTTGCCAGGACAGTTCCCATATTTAAGCTGTGCAATTGCTCTTTGAAGCTCCTCCATAGTAGGCTTGACATACAAGTCATGGTAAGGTGTCATCTGAGGAATGTCATCCATTGCATTTGGATTAATGTTGATGGGATGTGAGTAGAGGCTTGAGTAATGTTCTACCCAACAGTGCAATTGACAATTTCAATCTGTGATGACTTTTCAATCTATATCCTTGCGTGGTATGCTCTTCTGTGGAATGGGTCCAATGGCCCATTTGATGCCCGAGTACAAACCACCAATGTTGCCAGCATTGAAACATTCCTGTGTGCCAGTGCAAAGTTGCTCCCAATAGGAATTGATGCAGTTGTGGGCAGTGTGTTGAACAGCTGCATCTGCTTTGCTTAGCTCCCTGCGTGTAGAATTGCATGGGTTTTTTGCCAGATGCCAGTGGCCTGATGCTTAGCCTTGGGGAGAGATTTCGTGACATCTAGGTTCTAGATGAACCAATCCTGGGATTTTGCTTCCAGTTTACTGAACACATTTCCAGATGTAACGGTAAGAAGCAATTTTATGTTCTGCCAGTCTTCAGAAATAGTAATGGCTGAGTCTCAGGGATCCACCTCTTTTCATATCTTGTCACTAAATACTTCTACTGTGGCAGTCTTTCTTGTTTGGCAAGGATTGATTTTTGTTTTGCAAGGTGTTCTGGCAGAGTGAAACTTTTTAGTCATGAAACACACTTTTGTCCCTAGCAGTGTCAGTCTGCACTAAGGAAAGAACATGTATGAAGAAAGTAATGCAGATCTTTCCTTTTAGTTAGAATAAGATCTAATTGGTGCCAACGTTTTGGGTGGGGGTGCATCCAGGAAACCTTGTGATTCGGTTTGCCTTCAACGTATGTATTGGTGACTCACAACTGATACTTTGTACAGAATTCAAGCAACCATAGCCATTTTCATTCATCTTGCCCACACCATGTTTGCTTGCCTAGGCAGTCAGGCCAAGCGGCAAAATCACTACCAATACGAGCATTGAAATCACCAAGAATGCTAAGACAGTCCCCAGAGTGCACTCTCTGTACCACATAGCTAAGTTGTTCATAAAACTGATCCTTGGCATCTGCAACTGAGGTAATTGTTGGTGCATATACAGATGTGAGCATCATTGGTCCACTATTTGTTGTGAAATGCAGAGTCATAATGCATTCTGAGATCCCAACTGGATTTTTAGTACAACACAACAAGTCACTGCAGACAGCAAAACCGATTCCGTGCTGTCTGGGGCTAGCAATATCTTTGCCCTTGCGGAAAAAAGTGTAGTTTTTTTCCCGTATTGAGCCTTCTTCTGGCAGCCTGGTTTCCTGCAGTGCTGTTATAGTGTTATTGAGTCTGACTAGCTCTAAGTCGATAGCTCCCATTTTGCATAGCTCTTGTGAGCTTCTGGTGGTGTCCAGGAAGCCTTGCAGCATAGTGTGGATGTTCCATGTTCCATGATGCTTAATGAAATATCTTTACTTTTTATTTTATTTTTTATTTTTGTAGCAGCGGTTGTCAATAGCATGGTGATGACTTCTAGCAGTGCTAAGTGTTCCATACACCCAATGGAACAATCAGCACCAGGGCGGGCCAGTACCTAACTGACTGAGGGCTGCCGAGCTTGAAGTGGGCGGTGACTGGTCAGTGGACCTATGATGGGCCCTCCCACTGTGAATAGCAACCCCTGGCGCCCACTCCTATGCCCACTAGAGCAAGCTTATAATCAGGAACTGCCACTATCTGTGTTGTTTTCACATGAATGGAGTGTCCTCTCTGTGGATACTACTGTGCGTGGGACGCAGTTTTTAGGTGACGGCGAGTTTGCCCACTACTCGTGCCACCCTCTCAGCCTAGCTGACTGGTTCCACAGAAGGAAAAATACATGATGTGCAGAGTCAGGTTGGCTTCAGGCAATTCCCGCTCATTTCTAGTTGGACTGTACTTGCGCCTAACAGAAGTGCAATTCCGGGTTTCAATTTGGAGTTGTCTCTCTCCTATACAATATACACAGAAGCAACTTATTCAAAAATACATAGTTATGGAAAGCTGAGCCCTGATTGTAGAGAACCATTATTTCAAAATAAATATTGAGTCCAGGAATTATAATTTTTTTTAAAGTAGTGACAACAAAATTGTCATTTTCATTAACTTTTAGATGTAACGATGATATTTACCTGACCAGACCATCCCGTGTCTGAGATATGCGAATTCCATTAATAATCCAGTTTTGTGTGAGATCATCTGTCATCCAATACTGACCATTTTGCAAAACTGAAATTACTTCTTGTGAACAGTTTGGCCCGTGACGTGATCCTGTATAAAATACTGACACAGAAAAGTCCTGGGTCATTTGCAAGAAGTTATCAGCTGTACTTCTTGTACCACCAGAATCCACTAGATAAACTAGAGCACATTTTTCTGATGTGAAGCTGACTCCCTTGTACCACATCTTAGCGTACCTGCAAAAAAAGGAAGGGAAATGGTCATTATTAGTGATATTCTTCTCAAATGCTTGAAAAGTCAACCGGCCATGATATCTGTGAGAACAACATGTAAGATTATGCTTTATGCTGAACTGTTCGTAAACTAGCAGTACCACACCAACCAACAGAATGCAAGAGTGTCTTGTACTTTCTGCTTCTCTACTAAGAAAGTCAAGATGAGGGAGGGGGGTACATGATATCACACCCCAAATACATGGAGACATGGGATGGTACTGAGAACTCCTTATGATAAATAAACTGTTCTTGTACCCCCAGATATGAAAGACAGCTTAAAATCCACAAGCTTTTGCCTAAGTTGTTCTCAATCAGTAAGAGTGTATAAAGGGCAGGTGTCTCACTCTGTTCATTGCTAGAACATTTTTGTTGGTTTCTTAAGTTGTTTTTCTATTGCTGGAGACATCTGCATATTGTATTATGTATTTTCATGGATTGTTCAGTACTTGGGGCATGTTTACAGCACGAGACACATACGTTGCCTTATATGCTGAAGACATTTCCATAAAATGGATACAGTAAACAGCCAGTAATGTCACAGCCATTAATATGAATATGTGAGGGTAACTGTTATCAAACAAGGCATTCTTACCACATGACAACAGGTGGCAGCTAAGAACTGCTTCAAGGCTCCAATTAATAAAAGCAAATGAAAATGAAATGTAAAAAAAAGTTAATGAGACCTGAAAGGTCTTTGTAAGAAAGTGCCACTTGTAACATCAACCATGTTAAGAGAATTAATAAAATATTCAAGTCTTGGCAATCAAAATAAGTATAATACTATTTCAGTTTAATAAATTCGTTATACCACCACCTTTTGGGAGGAATCATGAATAATATTAATGTATGTTGTGTCTCACCAAATATCACACATCTGTCAGAGATATCCACACATCAGGATGAATGATACATAAGGCCTCCGTTAGTTGCTTCCTACAGGACATAATCTACATCTGAATGCTTCTGGTAAAAACTGCTTGTGGCTAAGTCTCAGAAGCATCCAATCTCACCAAAACTATGACATTTCTTGAGTTAAATATTTGTAAAGACAAAAGTGCAGAATTAATATAGTAGTTAGTTCCAATAGCGACAACCAAATCAAAATACTGAAGCTTGGACATGAATGTGGAAATGAAAAAACAAGTGGAATATCAGTATGTGGATTATGTATACTAGAAAATCACCTAACAGTTTATAGAATTAAATAAATACATCTAGACAGTTACAGTGTAATTTCATAATGTTTCAGAACGAGTAAAAGAAAAGACTAGTGGAAATGACTATCTGTATAATAGCTAAAGATTTTGTTGAACATATCTTTGGTACGGGGGAACAGTAGAGGATCTGAAATGCATGACTCTGAGCCTCCACGGGAGAGATAATGACAATTTCTCTCCCTCCAGAACCTCGAGGAGAGGGGATTCTCAACATTTTTGTAATGCATCTCTAGAGAAATAAAGTAATGCTGCACTTTCTGGAGCTCATATATGAATAACAGTTTATTTCTTGTGTTGGAAATGATCTGTAGGTAGTGCAGCAGAAGCAAGTGCTGTGTATTGTTTTTGTTGAAATTGTGTTGCTCTTTCCTCTACCTGTCATATGTTTTATGTTATGTATTATGGAACTTGGGTTTGTAGCTGTAACTACTTAGTCATAAAAATGTGAACAGTTTACATTATAAATGCAGCTCTTAATGAAAGCAGTATATCTGCATTATAATATGAAGTTTTTTTCACTAAATGCAGAATAAATGTGAATTTGCTACAACTTAATCTCTGTGATATAATCACCCTCTCAAACTATAGTTTTTATCAAACTATAGACCACATTAATGTGGGGAGACTAGCATGCGTCAGTGATATAGATAGTCAAACCATAGGTGATTTCAGGGGTTTACCTGTGGAGGTGAAAGACTGACATAATTATGATTCCTGTAGATGAGCAGTATCCCTCTCAACAGTTACAGAGACAACATTCTGAACAACTGAGTGATCTGCCCTTTGCACCTTAGTCAAAATTATCTTTCAGTTTGATACTGTGGTACAGGTGACAGCAAGGGGAAACTACAATTGTAAAATTTCCTGAGGACATTGAGTTTTGAGTTTTGCCAGTTGTTACATGTAGAGACAGATCAAATCAGTCTTCTTCTTCTTCTACTACTACTACTACTACTACTACTAATAATAATAATAATAATAATAACAACAACAACAACAACAACAACACTATTCAAAGTCCCATCATGTCCTCTTGGTAGCCATCAATATGAAGTGAAGTACTGTATTCAGTAATAAAATTAATAAATGACTCCCTGCCTTGGATTTGATGTGATCTGGCACGTGTCTTCAGCAGGTAGCCATCAATATGAAGTGAAGTACTGTATTCAGCAATAAAATTAATAAATGACTCCCTGCCTTGGATCTGATGTGATCTGGCACGTGTCTTCAGCAGGTTGTCAGTTTTGCCACTTATTTTCCTCGAGAGCTTTTTATTTGGTCATGTGCATGCATCCCCCACCCCCTCCCACACACACACACACACACACACACACACACACACACACACACACAAATCCCATCCAGACTATTCCAAGGAAGAAAGATATAAGATATTCCCAAAGATATTCACATCAGCAATTGACAATGTCTACGTCTGGCCTATGAATCCATTCATTAATATACACAGATTTTCTATTCAAGTAAGCCACACGATCAGGCAAGAAGTCAAAGCCAGTGGTACCATATACTTGTTATATGGGGGGAGTGCTTATCTTCTTGAGAGTGTCTATGGAATGCTATCTAATTTTGATTGTCTAGGTAGATAATAATTAGCCCACCTAACTGTTGCATCTATACAGGATATCTTTAGTCTTTGTTGTGACTTCTGTTTTCATGAGACTTGGTTTTATTTAGTTTCATTCTCAATTAACAAAACTTGCTTCCTTAAAATAAAAAATAAATATTAGGGATATGTTATATGCTTGCTGGTTCTAAAAAATAGTGCACTGTTGCATTCAAAAAAGTTCATGGTATTATGTGGTTAGGCTTTTCCAGGGGTGTAGTAACCTGTATTTTAATGTTTTTAACTGTTTCTAACTATAAATGTTTTTAAAAAAGAAATTCATAATGACTCTAATATGTAAAGCTAACCTCACCTTTTTTGTCATAAATAGCATAAGTCTGGTCCAAGATTAGCACTAGTTCCACCTAGCACGCATGATTCGCGATACCCACCCATCAGAACTGTTTATGCGAGAGCCAGGCCCGCTTCTATGATGTCTAGAGCATGGTAAGATATTCATGGTTCTACTATACTTCTCTGTCAAAGTTACATCATACTAATGTGGTGTTTTTAATTAGTTCTCTCATAATTATAAGGGAGTCAAAAATTTAAGTAGTTTTATCCAGCTTCCTCTCACTTATAGGTGCAGTGTGTTCCCAGTTGTTTCATAGTAGACAACTGCTTTTAGCACACTTTGGTTTAATCTTGATGATAAATGGTGGGAAAAGCTTTGTAGCATTTACTTTGCCGTGCCATGACTATTTAAAAAAAATTAAGAAACTTGTGAGTACTCATCTGCCATTGATATATGGCGTTGATGAGAAACTGGTTGTGACTTTTTAATAAAAAGTTTTTTAACAGACAGTGCAGAAGATTTTATTTACTTTGTGATAGAATCATAGAGAATTTCATGAATTTGTCCTTCCTATCTGTCAGGTACATTACACGTACAGGAACTTTACACTACTATTGGGCAATAGTACCCTATGACTACAATATTAATAAGTCACAGTTCAAATCATCAACTTATTCAAATACTTGGATGTAACAATTTGCAGAGATATGAAATGTGATGATAACATAGATTCAGTCAAAGGCAAAGCAGGTGGCACACTTTGGTTCATTGTCAGAATACTATGGAAATGCAATCGGTCTACAAATGAGAGTGCGCTCTATTTACTCCTATACTAATAAAAAGCTGTAAAACTGCCATGTCTATCTGTTTGAACACACCACTCTCCAAAACTACTGGTCTAATTTGCTTGGGATTTTCACAGGCAACTGGAGTGTAGCTTGTGGCAACACACAGGCTTTATATCATCAAAAGAAATAACAAAAAAAGATTTCATAATTTAAAGTTTTTTCCAAAATCGTGTGTCCAGCTTAGTAGCAGGGATATTTATCACAGTGTAGAACACCAAAGAACCAATAGACTCAATGAATTACCCAGAGCCCCATATTGATGGAACTGTTACAGGATATAGATCCAAATCTTATCATAGGTCTTCTCAAAACTGAGAATAGTTTCTATTAGGTGACACCTTTGTCTGATAGCCTTTATCTGGATCAGTTTATCAGTGGTGGAATAATGTCTACTGAACCAACACTGGGATGACAAGTAAGCTCTCTGGATTTGAGAACCTAGACAAGACAACAGTTCACTACCAGTCCAAAGTGTATCCTATACATTTAGTAAGGACAACACTGTGGTAACAACCAGGGAAAGTGCGGTCATTTATTGATTTCAGCAGCTTCGGTTCTGGTTTGCAGTGATGGTCATTTTATAAAGTTTTCTGACATATCTCCATTGAACCAAAGATCTTAAAAATTGAAGCAAATTGGAAAAAGCCCAAAGGATCAGGCTTTTATTCCCCATGTAAACATATTATTTACAAAAGACCTCATTTATTTTATGATTCATCATTAGCAGGTTCTCTTCCAGTCAAGAAAATAACATTGTTAATTATGCATTTCACAAAATGTAGAATTTATGAACTATATAAACTACAAAAATCAAAAGTACACTGGCAGAATTATTTACTAACAAGAATGGTGCTAACAATTGTGACCACCACTGAAATTCACGTTAATATGGCAAGAAAAGTTCTGGTAGAATGTAAATAATTTAGGAGCAAAAGAGATCATCCACAGAACAATAGAAGCATTGAGAAATAAGAATGAAAATTTGCTAACTGTTGGAAAAATCCTTTAGTGAACTGGAGAAAAGAACATGTACACAAACAGCGGCAGTTATAATTGAAGTGTAGCTACTCTTGGAGGTACAGTGTGGGCTGTAATTATCATATGGCAGCGAAACTTGGTAGATATGTTAAGGTGGAACCATTTTATGCTGGAAAAGAAAATAAGTTTGAATTTTGACCACCAGGTGTAAATCTGGCACTGTACAGCATCTCTTTGATGTCTCTGGTGCTCATATTGAACAAATTGTTTAGGTGACGGTTAACCATTAACTGCCATGATCCCCATTTGGGGATTTGTCTTTTTAACAGAAATTTTATATCTGTAATTATGTTGGTAGCAATTATTACTACCTTGAACTGTTGTCTAGACCTCTGTGAAGCTTGTGCACTGATTGTTAACCAGATGATGTTAAATGAGCGAACATTATGGGATTATTTGCGTGAAGAAGTAAACTTTCTCAGCATTACAAGTGTGGAACATTTTAAAAAGTGCATAAATTATATTGTTATGTACTTAACTGTCAGTGCCTGTGTACCGTCATTTTCTGTAATTGTTTTAGAAGATGCTTATTGATAGTTTATTTCCGACGTTTGTTTTATTTTCCCATGAGGTCTCTGAATTTTGATCCCTGTTCAGGGCTCCTGGCTGGTTCCACCTAATATAACACTATGTTTTAAAACTCCCCAGGCACAAAGGGTCACTATAAAGCACTTTCTCTAATTTAAAGTCTTCTGATGACGAGTGTGAAGTGAATGAGACCACTAACACTGTTGTACTTCCTCCAGATCCCATAGATGAGATATCTGCCTGCAACAGTATCAGTGAAACTATATTGGAGATACTCTTGCAGCTGATGTGCCACATATCTTGGGCTTTCAAGGACTGATAGGACAGTGTTTGTTTGTTTGCTTGCTTTAGTGCTAGATAATTTGAATGAATCTTTTATTGGAATGATGTGGAATGAGTCAGTTTACAGAATATGTGTACATGATTTGTGTTAACATTAATGAACACATTATTTTTGAAGCCTTAGTCATGGAACTACACTTTTTACAGGCTACCAGTTTTTAGACCGAAATTCATCCACAGAATAGAAGGAATTGTCCAGGAGAAATGATTTTAGGTCAGATCTAAATCTGCTTTGCTACCTGTTTGATATATTCTGTTATTTGGCAAATAATTAAAGATTTTTGTTGCTGCGTATTGAACTCCTTTCTAGGGGACCACTGATAGCTTTATTAATGTGTACTAAAGATCATTTTTCCCTCTAGTTTTATAAATATGGACTTCACTGTTCTTCTCAAATTATGACATATTGTTTGACAAATTTCATTACTGAAAATATGTATTGTGATGGCACAGTTAAAATTCCCAGCTCCTTGAAGAGTTACCTACATGTCTCTTGATGAATCTCAGTTTGACATACACTTTTCGTATAGTTTGTTTAGGTCATGTTGGATGGTGATTCCTAGGTATTTTACAGTAGTTACTATTTCCAGTGAACTGTCACCAATTCTGTAATCAAACAATAGTCCATTTATGTGCAAATGTTTTTCAACTGCCAGTCCCTGCATCATATTTTGATTATCTTCTTTGCCTTACTGCAGTTTGCTACAGTCTTCAGGCGTTGCAACCTACCCACAAACAACAGCATTATCTGTGAATAATTTTAAAGAGCTTCCATTATCCATTAGAACATTCATATATATCATTAACAGTAACAGCTCTCCATAAGCAATAGCTCCCTTGAACCATGTCAAGGTGGAGTGATCTGCATGCCTGTATACAGAAAGCTATACCATGGGTGCACCCACATCGGAAAGGTGTCTGTGGAGAGGCCACACAAACATGTGGTTTCTGAAGAGGGGAAGGGGGCAGCAGTCTTTTTCAGGGGAAACAGTTTACATCTACATCTACAAGCCACCCTATGGTGCATGCCGGAGGGTAGCTTGTACTACTACTAGTCATTTCCTCTCCTGTTCCAACAACTATCTAAATGCCTCCATATGAGCCTTAATTTCTCTTATCTTTGTGGTACTTATGCAAAAATGAATCTTGGCTGCAGCAGAATAGTTCCTCAGTCATCTTCAAATGCTGATTCTATAAATTTTCTCAACAGAGTTTCATGAAAATGTTGTCTTCCCTCCAGGATTTGAGTTCATGAAGTATCTCCGTAATGCTCGTAGTATGCTGATTGAACCTACTAGTAACAAATCTGCAGCACACCTCTGAATTGTTTCATTGTCTTTCTTTAATCCAACCTGGTGACTATCTGCACTTCCCTAAAATCATCCCAATAAAATGCAGTCAACCATTTGCCTTCCCTACTACTGTCCTTACGTGCACATTCCATCTCATAACGTTTTGCAACATTAAACACATGTATTTAATCAATGTGGCTGTGTCAAGCAACACACTACTAATGCTGTGTGTGAACATTTTGGGACTGTTTTTCTGACTCATCTGCATTTACTTACATTTTTCTACATTCAGCGCAAGCTGCTGTTTATTACACCAACTATAAATTTTGTCTAACTAATCTTGTACCCTTGACAACAACATTTTCCATTATCCATTAGATCATTAACATTCACCATTAACAGTAATAGGTCCTCACAGACAATAGCCCTCTTCAACCATGCTAAGGAGGGGTTGCTCTCATGCCTCTATACAGATAGCCATACAATAGGTACAACCATGTATGAAGGGTGCCTGTGACTGATCTGCCTTTGTAACATTAGCCAATATGGCCTTGCTGCGCTGGTATTGCAAATGCCTGAAAGCAAAAGAAAACTATAGCCTTTTTATCCCTGAGGGCCTTCCACTTTACTGTATCATTAAATGATGGTGGCATGGTTTTGGGTAAAATATCCTGGAAGTAAAATAGTCCCCCCCCCCCCCCCCCATTTGGACAAATGGCCAGGTCTACTAAGGAGGATGGCATTTTAAGGAAAAACGAACAGGAGAGACTGCAAAAAAGTAGTAAATTAAAAGATATGTGACCTGGCTAAATTGAAAGAGCTGGAGGTTGTCAAGAGTTTCAGAGGGAGCATTAACAACAAACACAATAGATGATGAATGGGTAGCTTTAAAAGATTGAATAGTGTAGGCAGCAAAGGATAAAAGGAGGACAAAAGCAAGTGGACATCCTTGGACAATACAGGAGACACTGCATTTAACTGACAACAGGAGAAAATACAAGACTGCAAAAAATGTAGTAGATGAAAGGGAATACAAACTGATGGAATCTGCAAAATGGGTCAGCAGGAATAGTTAAAAGACATAACCAAATCTGTAGAAGCACAAATAACTATGGGGAATATGGATGACATCTATAGGAAAATTAAAGAGACACTGTGGAAAAGTGAAGCAGTTGTATGACTATAAAGTGCTCAGATAACAAGCAAGTATGTTGCAAAGAAGGAAAAACTAAAAATTGAAAGGAATGTATAGAAAGATTGTACAAGAAAAATTTGAAAACAATATTACAGAAACAGAAAAAGAAAGTAAATGAAGATAAGATGGAAGACATGAAACTTACAAGAAGAATTTGAGAGACCATTATGTAAAATACCTAAACTGAAACAAGACCCCTTGAGTAGATGACACAGCTGCAGAAATATTGAGATCCTTGGAAGAGACGGCCATGACAAAACTATTCCACATGTGGTACAAAATTTATGGGACAGGAAAAATACTATCAGACTTCAAGAAGAATGTAATAGTGCCATTTTCGAAGAGTACAAGTGCTGACAGGGCAAATTCTACTGAAGTTTAACAAGTTATGGTAACAAAACATTGACACAAATTATTTACAGAAGAATGGAAAAAGACTGGTAGAAGTAAAACTTGGGGAAGATCAGTATGGCTTCTGAAGAAATGCACAAACTTGCAAAGCAATATTGACCCAACCCTATGACTGATCTCAAAATATTGGTTGAAAATAGACAAAATTATATTCATAGCATTTGTAGATTTCAGTGTTGTCTAGAGTACATTCTTTAAAATTCTGAAGGATGCGGGGACAAAATAGAGAGAGTGAAAAGTTATCTACAACCTATACAGTAGCCAGTCTGCAGTTACAAGAGTCAAAGGACATGAAAGGAAGGCAGAGTGAGTAGTCTATTCCCAGTGTTATTCAATTTGTACATTGATCAAGCAGCAAAGGAAAGCAAGAAGATATTTGGTAAGGGAATTTAAAATTCAGGGAGAAAAAATAAAAACTAACGTTTGCCGATGGCATTGAAATTCTGTCAGAAATAGCAAATGTGGACTTGGAAGAGCAGTTGAAAGGGATGGTAAGTATTTTGAAAAGAGGTTATGACATGAACACCAACAAAAGTAAAATGAGTGCAATGGAATGAAACTGAAGTAAATCCGGCAAAGCAGTGGGACTTAGGGAATAAAACACTAAAGGTAGATGAGTTTTGTTATTTTTGCAACACAATAACTGAAGATGGCTGAAGTAGGGAAGGTGTAAAATGCTGATTGGCACTCGCAGGAGAAGTTTGTGGATTTTCTAGCTATAGCAACTAACTGTCCACAGAAAACTCCCAACTTCTTATGATCAGGCACTTTTATTACGGCTCATTTAATTACACCAGACACAGGAAAAACATTACAGACCATAATAACTCAATCTCCGCTAGAGTCAAAAGCACACCCCTTCCAAAGAATCCCAAGTCCAAAGACAATTTACTCTGCACCTGACAGGCAGCAATTGCTGGCAGACGATGGTCGCCACATGTTTTTCTGGAAAAGAGGAATTTGTTAACATTTAATATAAATTTAAATGTGAGGAAGTCTTTTCCAGTGGTTTTTGTCTGAAGTGTAGCTTTGTATGCAAGTGATATGTGTATGACAGCAATTCAGACAATAAGAAGACAGATGCTTTTGAAATAAGGTGCTATAGAAAAATGCTGAAAATTAGAGGGGTAAATCAAATACCAAAAGACGTACAGAATCAGTTGGTGGAAAAAAAAATTATGGCACAATTTGACTGTAAGAAGAGAGAGGTTGATAGGCCACATCCTGAGGCTTCACAGAATGGAGAGGTTGGGGCAGGGGAGGGGGGGGGGGGGGGGGGGAGGGGTTAATAATTGTAATGGGAGACCAAGGCCTGAATACAGTAAGCAGGTTCAAATGAATGTAGATTGTTAGCAGTAGATATTCAGAAGTGAAGGGGCCTGCACAGTATAGACCATCATGGAGAGCAGCATCAAACCACTCTCTTGGGGTACTCCTTGAAATCTGCCAATTTTGTTCCATTAATAATAATGTGTTGAGTTCCTTCTGCAAGGCAGTCCTGAATCTAATAAAAATGTCATCCAATACCTGTATTTTGTTCACTAAACAACTGTGTGAAACTTGACTGGAATGCCTTCCTGAAGTCAAGGAATATGACATCAACATGAGGTCCATCATCTACAGTGCTGTGGCTCTCATGAATGTACAGAGTGAGCTGAGTTTTCACAAGATCTCTGTTTGTGGAATCCAACTTGATTTTTACAGAGAATGTTTTTGCTCTCCATAAACGTTTTAATGGGTGAACATACAGCATATTCCACAATTCTAAAACAGATTGACGCCAGCAAAATTAGCCTATAATTATATGCCTCTGTCATGAATATAAATAGCACTTTTTCAATTTATTAATTAATATTTGTTGCTCCAAAGATCTACAGTAAACTAGTGGTCAAAGGCGAGCAAGTTCTTTCACATAATCTCTGTAGAGTCTCTCACGTACCTTGTGCAGTCTACATTCCTTTCCACTATTTAGCAGTTTTAATGGCATTCTAATTAACAATTACTTATCTCAATATCTTCCATTTCATCATCTGTCAAAGCAGGAATCGTATTACAATCTTCCATGGTGAAACAATCTCTGGGGACCAAATTCAGTATTTCAACCGTCTCTCTGCATTCTTCAGTTCTGATACCAGTACAGAAACTGAGAGTAACTGAATAGATGATTTCAGACAACTTCCTAACTTTATCTAAGATTAAAATTTCTTGGGCCTCTTGCTTGCTTTTGAATTTGTTGAACACTTTGAAAGGGTGCAGAAATTTAGAGACTACAGAAACTTTAAAATATGTGCGAATGAATGAGTAAACATTATCAAGCTACAGCATTGCTCTTGTATTCTTTAATGTTGTTTTGTAAACTCATGTTTTAGTTGTATACTGAATATGACATTTTTCTCAGTTTGGCTTTGTGCACATTCTGTTTGAGGTATTTGTTGGGCTACAGGCAGCATCGGAGCAGAGCAGCTGATGATAATCATGTCATAGCAAGTGCAGTTTATGGAAGGAAGTAGAACATGAAAAAGAACAGGGATCATTAGATAGTAATCCAAATGTCTCAAACAAAAATATTTGAAGAAATAACCAAGCACATTATAGAAGAGCTAGTGCTTGTAATTAGTAGTACACACTAGCATAACATAATCAACATCACTATGAGGCAACACAGTTTGCATTATGACAGCAAGCACAAGTTGACAACAGGCAACACAGTTGCAGTGTAACGACTTGCTGTGAGGCAATACGAACATGCAATGACGACCGCTAAGATAACTGTGGCCAACACATTACACCACCAGTGGTAGTAGTTCAACCCACATACAGCTGTGAATGCTGTGAGAACTACAATTGATATGACCCAGTTAGCTGCCACCAGCCTACACACCGTGACAAGAGCTACTGCTTATGACACCACTACACAGCAAACACCTGCCAATAGCAGTACTATCTGCTGGGTGCAAACAAAATTTAATTTACAAAGTGAAGTGTTGTGATGATGTTGTTACAGAACTATTGACCTTTGTGCATGAGATAGAAATTTTAAGACAGCTATTATAATCAAGTCATTTGCAATTGCTTATCATCAAGACAAATTCTAATCTGAATGGATCAAACAAAAATACTTGGAGAAATAACCAAGCCCCTTACAGAAGAGTCAGTGCTATGTCATAAATAATACAAACATGCATAACATCAATAATGATGGTACTAATATATGCACGTATTTCAGCATATTTATTTATTTTTCACTATTTTAATGAAGAATTGATTAGACTGCAAACATGGCTTTGACAATATGTCAATGGAAGAATTTATTGGCCAACACTAATAGTAGATTTGTTCAAATAGGACACAACTTTGGTGTCACGAATAAAAACCTTCTACAAACTGAAACTATGTTAGGTACTTGGAATCCAGTATGGTCAAGTATTTTTTGGATCATTTTCCATGGAATAGCAATGGTCTATGAAACTATAATAAAATTATTTCAAAACAGTCTTGCTCACATGTAAGCTACTCATTTCATTTTGTAACCAGTTTTGATATCTTACAGGATTGTCATCAGTGTTCTTCACATCTCTCTAGAACAGCCTGCTCCATGCCACCATTTCCTGCTGTCGTAAATGTGGCCTGATGATAATGCTATAAGACATCAAAGCTGATCATCAAAGAAAATAAACAATTTCAATGTGATCAATACTGTTTTTATTGAAATAATGGCAATAAGTATTTTCATCCCTCAAGTAAATGGTTGGATGCACAGGTCAGAGAAACAATTACATATAGAATGAAATGATAACTAAATCAAGACCCTAAGCTGCCAACAGACATTGATATACATCAACGGGGACAGTTGAAAATGTGTGCCCCTACCAGGACTCGAACCCAGGCTCTCCTGCTTACATGTCAGACGCTGTATCCATCTGAGCCACCAAGGGCACAGAGGATAGTGCGACTGCAGGGATTTATCCCTTGCACTCTCCCAGTGAGACCAACATTCCCAACTTAATGTCCACACACTACATTCGTAGTGCCCCTGCCCTCTACACTCATTATTTGCAGCAGACTATCTTACCGAGTCCCGTAAGAGTTCAGGCAATGTGTGTGCATCGGACATGTCCGAAAGAACAGATACCATCTTTACATAATTACATATAGGTCTTAGTTACATGGAAGAAATGGATAAACATATTGAAAAGGTAGAAGTAAAGCTAGATAGTAAAGTAGAATGTACACATTGTTAAATCTGAACAGGGTAAATGAAAAACAAGAACTGAAGCTTTAGAGAAATAGTCATTACAAACCAAGAATAGTTTACAAAAGTGTATGAATAAAAATACAGATGTTCTTTTGATAATTATTAACAAAATGGAACCATGATTAGAGAAAGTAGAGTCTGAGAGAGAACTACAAAGTAATAAGTCATCATCAATCAACACAATGCTCTTAGATGCAAAGTCCATATTACATAATAATAACACTCTTAAGTGTACTCTAAAAGAAGCCACACTTCCTAATAGTTTATACATAGAATACGCCAAAAATGAAATCAGAAAAGAATTTGTACACCTATTAGATGGAAACATAATACAACCTACTAGCAGTGACAATTTTAATACCACATTAAACAAAGGATCAAACACAAATTTCCCAAGTTTATACCATCTAGACACATACACCCAGTATTATCTCTAAAGTCATTCAAAGGCATGTTGCTTGACACATGCACAATTATGATAAAATAAGATTTGTGTTAAGTCATATGCATGGTGATATAGCTCAGTGGAGAATGTTACAGCTACAGGATTTCACAACATATCACAGTTTTGAGATAGTGCTTAAGTCCAGGTATTGAAGTGAGGGTGCTCAAAAGAAGTTTAAATTGGAATTATTTGGTTCAAACCATACAAAAGTGGCAATTGGAAATGATATAGAGAATTTGTAGGCTGGCACCTAAATAAAGCAATTTGGGAGGAACATTTAGTAGAGATACTCATTAGTAAATTACCTTGGAGAGTCAAAGATAAGCTTGTAGGAAATGATTGGGCAAAAGTGTCATCATTAATACAGTACTTATAGCAAATAGATATAGTATAACAGTTATCTTTCAGATGGCAAAATAATAACGTCAATAAATGAAATATGAATGATAACAACCAACAAACTGACACAAGAACAAACAGTAGGAATGAATACTTCAATTAAGGACATGGTGGAGGAATACCATACATAAGAGACAACCCAGATAACACACTTTACAGTAGAGGTAATGACAAAGAGGAAAACCCTTCCACAAACAAGCATTAGTATATTCATTAGGTTTGATGAAAATAAGAAGCAATCCTCAGCAGAGGAGAAAGAATATATACTGAAAGAGTATTTTAAGCCTAAAGTTGATGGCTCACTAAACCATATAACAGCTCCCATTATTTTAGACTCAGGGAGTGAGATTTTTGTTACTGATGTAGGACTTTTGGTAATAATGATTTACTACACGCTTTGTTTCAATTACCAGCTTCATCTGGGCCTATGCTCCACTGTGACGATGCTCCTGGTTCTCCTGACTCCCCTCCTGAGGTACAGCAGTGCTCTGCCAGCGCTCCATCTGGCCTACCAGTTTTTGTGCAGTTATGTGATGAGACCATTAAATTAGTGGAGCTGTAGTCATTGTTACAAGAGCATGTACAGAGTTAGAGGGAAAGGACTTATTTGATGTGGCATTTTTGAGGAGAATTATCATGCACAATCTTGATTATTGCACAGTCTGTTTTGTCCTCCAGATAACATCCTTTCGTATGATGTGGTGTCAACGACTGCATAATCAGCAGAGGTGGCTGTTCGGCAAATCTGACAGTGACAGCTGCCTCAAGAGGTCACCACAGCTGATGGAACTCCTTTGCCATGATTTCTGCAAACACCGATCACCTGTTGGATGACATCATGTTACATGGAGAGCCAATGAGCAAGAAGCTCATCATCCTGGCCAATGGCAGCCAATCACATAGATTGAATGTAGGCCTCTACAGTCAGTTCACAGTGAGTTCATGCATGATCAGTCCACAGTTGGTCTACACTGAGAAGTCAACAAACTACTGCCTATGGCAGTCATTAGTGGTTGGTATCACCGCCAGTAAGTGGACCTACTGGAAGTGACTCGAAAGATGGCTTGGTACATATGGACTTGTTAAGAAGAACTATGAGACATTTATTCTACATCAGGTTGTGAACTTAGTTACTGGACATTACCTGTTCCAGAAAGTGGACACCTTCACACTTCTGTACATGTAGATTTGGGATACATTTTCAAGTTTCCTGTTTTGTCTTTCCATTATAATAAAAACATGTTGACAATTGTAGGTTTCATGTTGTTTTTTTTTTAACCCTCTCGATGTATCAATTATTCAGTATTTATAATTTAGCTTAAGTCTACTGAGCTCACTATGTGCAGCAAGGTGTGATACGTCTGCCGGCCCAAATCACATGGACAAACACAACTGCAGATTTAAAGATTGCTGCAGACTGTCTCGGCCACACTTGTCTCAGCTTGCTGAGGCGTACTACATGCTTTCCGGCTAACATATTTACAACAACCTTGTGATACTTGGCTATTTACTGGACATTGATTCAGACTCTTCTTATTTCTGGTCACTGACTTTTGACTTGCGCATGGACATGTCTAGTTCCCTAATGCAGTGTGGTTCCTGTACTCCATTCAACCTCACGTTGTGTTGACCATGAGGCATCGGTGGCATGTGTGTACACCGAGAGAGCAGTTTTATTGGAGTGATTTTCATCCCAACAGAGCTACAGTGTTCCTCAGCATTAATGTCAAGAGTTATTCAGTAAATCTCCAGAGGCCACCTCTAAAAATCTTTGTTTTTGTTTGATTCAAAAAGATTCAGGATCTATTATTTCCTGTAATGTATTAGGCTGGTGTATAAGTTTGTTGCGTTTACGTTTTGCATGTTGCTATTCTGGTTGCTGTGGTTTATTTATTGTCTGTCATTTTTTATTTGTAGTTCACTGTTGCTATTTGAGTTGACATATTGTCATTTTCTCATTTGGAGATCATGAGTAGAACTGTGGACACTAGAAAATGGAGTGTCAAGTGGAGAAATTGGAACATTTCTAACTTCTCCTTCTGTTTGAGTTAAATAGAGGGGTGACAGCTATGGATACAACAAGAAACACTTGTGCTATGTACGGGGATAATGCTACTGGACCCAGCACAGCAAGCAAATGGTTTTCTGGTTTTAGAGATGATCATTTTGACATTAATGACTCTCCACATTCAGGAAGACCTTCAGGATTCCATAATGATCCAACGGGCACAATATTTCGGCAATCAAATATGATGTCATCATCAGGTGCACTGATGAACTGAGCTCCTGAGGACACGCGACCGACTAATATCCTCTGCCCACACAAGCTGCTCTGCCTGTCGTGGTCGGTGCCCACAGCCCTGTGTCAGCGGTCATGGAGACACTAGCATTATCGTCTATTACGGCATTGATGTAAGTTCTCTGTGCGCCCTGGTCACCAGATCATTTTGTTTGCTGCGTGTCTTTTTAATTAAATCCAGTTCCTGTTCCCAAGCCTTGCTAACAAGGGGAGGCCATGATGTTGGGATCACAGATATACTTCAAATTTGTACACCTTTAGTAGACCATTAAACAAAATAATTTGGAAGTAGTAAGGTGCACTACTCAGGCTATTCCGAGAAAATTGCAGTAGAAGTTTTAGGCATTTATTATGTAACTAATGTATCTACGTGTAGGGGCAGCATGCTAGAGTGGTCAAGCAGTTAGAATTCAACTTTGTAAGATGAATATGTATGGGGCAATGGTTTGACTGCCGCTTAAACCTTCATTTTTGTAGCACAAGTGTAATTTTGATGCCATCATCAGGTGTACAGACAAACTAAGCTTCTGAGGGCGTGCAGCTGACTAATAACCCCTGCCCCCACAAGCTGCTCCGTCCATGGTTTGCACCTGCAGCCCAGTGTCAGTGGTCACGGAGACACTGGCTTTGGCATCTGCGTTGATGTAGGGTCTCTGTGCGCCCTGATCGCCATATCGTTTTGTTTGCTGAGTGTCTTCTTCATTAAACCCAGTGCTGGTTCCCAAGCCTTGCTAATAAGGGAAGACCATGACATTGAGATCATAGATTTACTTCAAACTTTGTACATATTTAGTAGGCCATAAAAGCAAAATAATATGCAAGTAGTAAAGTGCACTACTCTGGCAATTCCGAGAAAATTGCAAGAGAAGTTTTAGGCATTTATTATGTAACTAATGTATCCACATGTAGGTGCTGCATGCTAGAGTTCATGTGGTTAGCGTTCGAACTCTGTAAGACGAACATGTATGAGGCAGTGGTTCAAATCCCGCTCAAACTTTCATTTTTGTAGTGCAAGTGTAATTTCCGTAGTATTCAAAAAATTTGCACCTACACTATTCATTCTCACTACATTAGCAATTTCTCACCAGTATGCAGGATAACTGCCAAATAGGGCCTACCTCTATGTCTGCAGCTTGAAACATCGAGGTGCAAAGTAGTTCCGGGTACCTTACCAGATTGCAAGTGCACGGGTTTTTGCAAATCACAACAGGCATGCATTCTCAGGAAAACTCTTTGTGTTTCTTCATTTACTCATCAATAGTTATAAATATGTGTGTAAAATTAAATTAAAAATAGTAAGTAGTCAAATAATGAATTCACTAAAACTTCACGCAAATACAAGTGTGTGTTTTTCTTTTTAATTATATTGCCTCTCAAATCTCATATACATTAAATAATATGACCAATTATGAAAAAAAGTAGATTAAAAAATTAAGTTGAGTGACCCTCAAACCATCTCTTCATACATGTTCGTCTTTCAACACTCGAACGCTAACCACTTGACCACCATGAACTATAACATGCGGCACCTATGCACAGAATCAGTTACATAACAGACACTTAAAACTTCAATTGCAATTTTTTGGAACTGCCAGAGTAGTGAACCTACTTGCATATTATGTTGTTTTAGTGGCCTACTGAAGGTGTACAAAGTTTGAGGTAAATCTGTGATCCCAACGTCGCGGCCTCCCCTTGTACGATTACAGTCGCAGGCTTGGTTGATGAGATTGTCCGTGGTATGAATTTCTATGGCCTCTCTAACAACGCTGTCCTAGTATTTGAAAATCTGTGCCAAGATTCGGGTTCACTCGTACTCCATTGCATGATTCTCGACTGCTGACTTGTTGGGATAAATCAGTCGAGTGTGCCTTTGGTGTTCTTGGCAATGATCTTTGATGGTGCGCACTGTCTGTCAAACATATCTCCCCACACACTGACATGGGATCTGGTATATGCTGACCTTCCACAATTTGATGTCATCTTTGACACTTCCCAATAATGCTTGTGTTTTATTTGGGGGGCAAAAGACAGTTTATACTTGGTGCTTCTTCTACATGTGTCTGGTTTTTCCTGATAGTTTTCTAGTGGACAGTAGAAAGGCAGTGGCTGCCTCTTCCTCTGTGGCTTCTTCCATCTCCACAGATTTCACCGTTTTGGTGTGGTGGAGAGCACGCCTAATCTGCCGTTCTGGGTACCTGTTTTTTTGTAATACAGTTGTACGGTGTCCCAGCCCCTGGGGCAGACACTCTGCATCTAAAATGGTATACATCCTGTGTACTAGTGTTTTTAGTAACCAATTTCTCTGTGAAGGGTGGTGACAACTCTCTGCATACAAATACAGGTCAGTGTGTGTTTTCTTTCAATACACAATGTAGCCCAGGGCATCATCAGCTCTTCTCCTGACCGTGATGTTCAGGAATGGTAATCTTCCTTCTGTGTCAGTCTCCATAGTGAATTTGATGTTTGCAAGCATGGAGTTCAAATACGTACGGGAGTTTAGGAGTTTGTCCATTCCATGAGGCCAGATGACTAACGTGTCATCCACATAACACAAAAAACGTGTGGGTTTCCATTTGGGTGATGGCTGGGCTTCCTTCTTGAAGTACTCCACAGACAAATTCATGACCACAGGCAAGAGTGGGCTGCCAATTGCAACTCCTTCCATTTGTTCACAGCTTCCTGCTTAAACAGAAAATATGTGGAGGTCATGGCGTGTCTGAAAAAGTCACTGGTCTTCTCATAACATTTCTAACCAATAAGTTCTAGTGACTCCCATAAGGGTACCATTTTAAATAATGAAATGATGTCAAAACTCACCAGGATATCTGAGTCTTTCACCCTGAAGTTGTTGAAGCATTTTACAAAATACACATAATTGCAGACATGATGAGTGCATTTACCAACATAAGGGCTTAGTATTTCTGTCAGGTATTTTGCCAGCAGTTCCAAGTCAGTCAGACTGATGATCATCTTGCATGGGGCCTCCAGTGATTGTTCGTCAAGAGAGATGTGAGAATTTTTGTATTTGATATCCTGTGGACTTTCTATGTGTGGAATCAGCTGCCATCTAGGTAACACCATCAATCCAATCCCAGATCCAGGAGTTAAAATGATTGGCCAGTTGGGTGTAGCCTAAACAGTTCCTGGGAATTGCATTCAAGGCTTCAGCAGGTAAATGATCTGGCAACATGGGCGACCAGAGAACTTACATCAACGCCACCATAGACGCCGATGCTAGTGTCTCCACGACCGCCAAAGTATGGCCACAGGTACAGACCATGGACAATGCAGCTTGTGGGGGCAGTGGATATTAGTCAGCCATGTGCCCTCAGAGCTCAGTTCTTCAGTGCACCTGACAGTGATGGCATGTTTGACTGCCAAAATATTGTGCCTGCTGGACATTACGAACTGGCAGTATACTGGTAGACTATTTGATCAACAAATACACTGGGAGAAACTGAAGAATCACAGAGTATACCTTTATGGGGAAGAGATGTATCAAAGCACAAAGAAATTCGACAAGCTGCACCACCAAAGATGCTGTCTGCTGAGTGCCTTTGCCTTACCGAAGAGATGTATTGCTGAGCATATTGTGCCGAACTTTGCTAAGGTCTCGCATCACATCAATTCTGCAGCAACCAGGAGAATTAAGACGTGGGCCAGCCTTGCTTTGGTATGTTAGACAGTGCACTTTACCCACCGAAGCACTGAATTCAATCCCCAAGAATTATATAGACTATCCAGAATGAGATTTTCACTCTGCAGCGGAGTGTGCGCTGATATGAAACTTCCTGGCAGATTAAAACTGTGTGCCCGACCGAGACTCGAACTCGGGACCTTTGCCTTTCGCGGGCAAGTGCTCTACAACTGAGCTACCGAAGCACGACTCACGACCGGTACTCACAGCTTTACTTCTGCCAGTACCTCGTCTCCTACCTTCCAAACTTTACAGAAGCTCTCCTGCGAAACTTGCAGAACTAGCACTCCTGAAAGAAAGGATATTGCGGAGACATGGCTTAGCCACAGCCTGGGGGATGTTTCCAGAATGAGATTTTCACTCTGCAGCGGAGTGTGCGCTGATATGAAACTTCCTGGCAGATTAAAACTGTGTGCCCGACCGAGACTCGAACTCGGGACCTTTGCCTTTCGTGGGCAAGTGCTCTACAAACTGAGCTACCGAAGCAATATCCTTTCTTTCAGGAGTGCTAGTTCTGCAAGTTTCGCAGGAGAGCTTCTGTAAAGTTTGGAAGGTAGGAGACGAGGTACTGGCAGAAGTAAAGCTGTGAGTACCGGTCGTGAGTCGTGCTTCGGTAGCTCAGATGGTAGAGCATGAGATTGTCGCAGACGATAATCAAACAGAAATTTAGGAACGTATTTTTTGGAAGAAGGGAGTAGTGCTTCGGTAGCTCAGTTGTAGAGCACTTGCCCGCGAAAGGCAAAGGTCCCGAGTTCGAGTCTCGGTCGGGCACACAGTTTTAATCTGCCAGGAAGTTTTATATAGACTATGTTTACAACTGACCATTTTCATTTCTGGACCTGCGATTGGATTGGTGGTGTTGCATCGATGGCAGTCTCCTCATAGAAAGGCCACAGGATATCAAATATCAAAATTCTCAGTCTCTCTGACAAATCATCAGTGGAGGCCCCATGCAACATGATTGTCTAATCATCAATCTGACTGACATGGAGCTGAGTGATGATGCAGTTTCAGTTCTGGAGAAGGGACTTAACTTTGCTCCCATCTCTAAGTACATACTGGTTGCAGACATGGTTAGTGCAGATGAACAAGTCGCGGCATGACTACTGCCTGAAGCAGTGGAAGAAGTACATCATGAAGCATGCTGTGTTCTGATAAGAACTAAGCCTATAAAATCAAACATTACCAGCAGAGAGCAAGGGCGATTCAGGACCTGAGAGAGTGCCCTGAGGTTGCCATCTTACCTGCTGACAAACACGATGTTACTGTGGTTCTTTCCCACAAAGACTATCTTAAGAAGATGCAGGGCCTGCTGGATGATGACTCCTACAGGAAGATCAATGCTGACTCCACAAAGAAGGTAGAGAAAAAGACTAGGGCCCATTTGAGGATGTTGATTTACCATACAGTCTCGCCAGAAAACTGTTACACAAGGACGTGTACCACCAAGACTTTATGGACTGCCTAAAGTTCACAGAGATGGGGTACCATTGCGTTCCATACTCAGCAACATTAGGGCACCTACACATTTGCTGGCAAAATGCCCGATGGAAATACTAAGCCCTTATGTGGGTAAATGCACTCATCATACCCACAATTCTGTGGATTTTGTAAAACATCTCGACAATCTCACTGTGAAAGACTCAGATATCCAGGTGAGTATTGATGTTGTTTCATCACTCTCCAGGGTACCTCTACAAGAGCCACTAGAGCTCATTGGTCAGAAGTTTGATGAAAAACCACTGACCTTTCCAGCCATGTCCTGACTTCCACCATTTTCTACACTCCTGGAAATGGAAAAAAGAACACATTGACACCGGTGTGTCAGACCCACCATACTTGCTCCGGACACTGCGAGAGGGCTGTACAAGCAATGATCACACGCACGGCACAGCGGACACACCAGGAACCGCGGTGTTGGCCGTCGAATGGCGCTAGCTGCGCAGCATTTGTGCACCGCCGCCGTCAGTGTCAGCCAGTTTGCCGTGGCATACGGAGCTCCATCGCAGTCTTTAACACTTGTAGCATGACGCGACAGCGTGGACGTGAACCGTATGTGCAGTTGACGGACATTGAGCGAGGGCGTATAGTGGGCATGCGGGAGGCCGGGTGGACGTACCGCCGAATTGCTCAACACGTGGGGCGTGAGGTCTCCACAGTACATCGATGTTGTCGCCAGTGGTCGGCGGAAGGTGCACGTGCCCATCGACCTGGGACCGGACCGCAGCGACGCACGGATGCACGCCAAGACCGTAGGATCCTACGCAGTGCCGTAGGGGACCGCACCGCCACTTCCCAGCAAATTAGGGACACTGTTGCTCCTGGGGTATCAGCGAGGACCATTCGCAACCGTCTCCATGAAGCTGGGCTACGGTCCCGCACACCGTTAGGCCGTCTTCCGCTCACGCCCCAACATCGTGCAGCCCGCCTCCAGTGGTGTCGCGACAGGCGTGAATGGAGGGACGAATGGAGACGTGTCGTCTTCAGCGATGAGAGTCGCTTCTGCCTTGGTGCCAATGATGGTCGTATGCGTGTTTGGCGCCGTGCAGGTGAGCGCCACAATCAGGACTGCATACGACCGAGGCACACAGGGCCAACACCCGGCATCATGGTGTGGGGAGCGATCTCCTACACTGGCCGTACACCACTGGTGATCGTCGAGGGGACACTGAATAGTGCACGGTACATCCAAACCGTCATCGAACCCATCGTTCTACCATTCCTAGACCGGCAAGGGAACTTGCTGTTCCGACAGGACAATGCACGTCCGCATGTATCCCGTGCCACCCAACGTGCTCTAGTAGGTGTAAGTCAACTACCCTGGCCAGCAAGATCTCCGGATCTGTCCCCCATTGAGCATGTTTGGGACTGGATGAAGCGTCGTCTCACGCGGTCTGCACGTCCAGCACGAACGCTGGTCCAACTGAGGCGCCAGGTGGAAATGGCATGGCAAGCCGTTCCACAGGACTACATCCAGCATCTCTACGATCGTCTCCATGGGAGAATAGCAGCCTGCATTGCTGCGAAAGGTGGATATACACTGTACTAGTGCCGACATTGTGCATGCTCTGTTGCCTGTGTCTATGTGCCTGTGGTTCTGTCAGTGTGATCATGTGATGTATCTGACCCCAGGAATGTGTCAATAAAGTTTCCTCTTCCTGGGACAATGAATTCACGGTGTTCTTATTTCAATTTCCAGGAGTGTATTTAATGCAGAATACAATGAACAAATGAAAGGAGTCACAAAGTGCAGTTCACTGTCACCTGTAATCATGAATCTGAATCTGGAGTACTTTAAAGAGGAAGCCCTGGTGCCATCCAAGCGCCCCTGGTAGCTGAGTGGTCAGCACGACAGACTGTCAATCCTAAGGGCCCGGGTTTCTCTGCTCCACTCAGGGACTGGGTGTTGTGTTGTCCTAATCATCATCATGTGGGCATGGATAGTGTCAGTATAAGTGGGTATAATTTAGCATCTTACACTTGTAGATCTAGGATGGATAAAGGAGGAGTTGCCATTTTCATAAAACAAGGGTATAAAAGCAAAACTGTAGAAATCAGCAAATTTTGTGTTGATCAGCACTTTGATGTTTGTGCATGTGAACTTCAGCTAGATAATGTAGTATTGATATTAGCAACACTGTACAGGTCCCCATTAGGAGACTGGGAGATGTTCACAAAAAGGTTTGGCTCCCTATTATGCTATCTGTCAGACAAAAAGAAGAAGTTATTAATCTGTGGTGATTTCAATGTAAACTTTCTAAGTAATTCTGATAGGAAAAGTGAACTAGAAGTGTTATTAACAACATATAAATTAGAATCAGTGATCAATTTCCCTACATGTATAGCTCAGGAGAGTAGCACGATAATAGATAATGTATCTGTACAGAAAGAGGATGTAAATAAACCCGAGCTTTCCCTGTGGTAAATGGATTGTCAGACCATGATGCACAACTAATTAACTTACAAAACCTAACAGGGTATACAGTTCATAAACCATTAAGTAAAAATGTGAGGTCGCTCAACCCGGTATCTATACAGCACTTCAGAGAAAGCTTAAGAAATGTTAATTGGGGAGATGTATATCATGAGCAAATGCTAATGATAAGTGCAAAATATTTCTTGATACATTTATATCCCTCTTTGAACATTGTTTCCCAAAGAAAATTACCAAGTGTAACACCACACACTTTTCAAAACAACCTTGGATTACTACAGGTATTAAAGTGTTTTCAGGAAGAAAAAGAAAACTGTATGAGACAGCAAGAACTAGTAAAGATCCAGAAGTAGTTTTACAATATAAAAATTATTGTAACATACTGAGAAAATTTGTAAGGAAATCAAGAAAAATGTATGTTAGAGAAGAAATTAACAACTCTGGCAATAAAATAAAATCAATATGGAATGTTGTTAGGAGAGAGATAGGAAAAGTAACCACGGGGGTAGGTAGTATTACTGTTAAAGAAAACGAGACTATCCTATCCAACAGTACACAAGCAGCTAATGTATTTAACAACCATTTCTTAAGTGTAGGAGAAAAAATTGGTGATACCAGTTCAAAAGAAAAAGCTAGGCAGTACATGAAAGAGTCTGTTTTGAAAAAAATTTGTCAGATTAAGTTTCACCTAACAATCACTTGTGAAATGAGTAAAATTATTAAATCTCTGATAAATAAATGTTCTGTTGGAGTAGATGACATCTCTAATAAGATATTAAAACAATGTGGAGCAATTACAGCTGATGTTCTGGGTGCCATACGTAATGCATCACTAACTCAAGATATTTTCCCAGACAGGTTAAAATATGCCATTGTCAGGCCTCTCTACAAAAAGGACGACATCGCAGAGGTCAATAATTATCAGGCAGTATCCTTGCTTACAGCATTCTCCAAAATCTTCGAGAAAGTCATGTACTCATGAGTGGTGAGCCATCTAACAGTAATGAGATACTTAGTAAATCACAGTTCGGATTTCAAAAATGCTGTTCCACTGAGACAGCAATATACAATTTCACTGTCCACATAATAGAGTCTTTAAATAGTAAAATGTCACCAATAGGAATTTTCTGTGACTTGTCCAAAGCATTTGATTGTGAACCATGAGATTATGTTACAGAAATTACAATTCTTTGGTATAAATGGAATAGCATATGAGTGGTTTAAGTCATACCTACAGAACAGTAAGCAAAAAGTCTCCTTATATAGGTCAAGAGATTTAAATAAGTTTGCCACTTCATCTAAAGGGGGTGAAATTACATTAGGTATTCCACAGGGTTCAATCATGGGTCCCCTTCTGTTCTTGATATATGTGAACAACCTCCCTTCCTATCTGAAACAGGAAGCTCAACTGACACTGTTTGCTGATGATACAAGCATCATCATTATTAACCCAGTAAAAGGAAGTCCAATTGAAAATGATACAAATAAGGTCTTTGGAAAAGTCATTAATTGGTTTTCTGCAAATGGGCTTGCTCTAAACTTTGAAAAAACACAGTACAGCCAATTTTCTGCTGGAAAAGGTACAGTTCCTTCAATAAATATAACACATCAACAGAAGTCAGTAGACATGATAGAGCATACTAAGATTTTGGGTGTACATATAGATGATACATGAATCTTAATCGGAAAATTCATATTTTGGATCTCCTAAAGTGACTAGGTTATGCAACTTTTGTGATCAGAATAACTGCCAATTTTGAGGATATAGAAATTAGTAAGCTAACATACTTTGCATACTTTCGCTCTCTGATGTCATATGGAATAATATTTTGGGGTAACTCAACATTTAGACAAAAAGTACTCACTGCTCAAAAGAAAGGGGTTAGAATAATGTGTAGGGTTCATAGTCACACAGTTTGTAGTCATCTTTTTAAAAGACTGGGAATTCTTACAACAGCCTCACAATACATCTACTCACTATTGAAATTTGTTCTCAACAATATGGACCAGTTTAAAAACAAGTGACATTCATAATTATAATACCAGAAAAAAGAAAGACGTACACTATCCTTTGCTCAACCTGTATTTAGCACAGAAAGGGGTAAAATATGCTGCTATAAAAATTTTTGACAAATTACTAGATGAAATAAGGTGTCTGACAGACAGTGGTAATAGCTTCAAAAATAAATTGAAATCATAACTCCTTGACAACTCCTTCTATACTATAGATGAATTCTTGAATAGGAGTAATTAAATCTATAAATATAGTATACGCATTTGTGCCATTTAAGGGAATGGGGTTAACAATAGAAATATTGATCTTTAACTCTGTATTGTAATATATATATATATATTAAAAAATTTTGTTTCATATGTGCATTTCTTGTGCACTTGACACGTTCCACATCATAACGGCTTCTGTACCGTTGGATTGATCAATGGAACACACAACCAACTAACTAACCAACCACGTGTTTTTTTCTGTTATGTGGATGACATATTTGTCATTTGGCCCCATGGATTGGACGAACTCCTCGACCTCTTTACACATTTGAACTCCATACATCCCAATATCAAATTCACTTTGAAGACCGAAGCAGAAGGAACATTACCATTCCTGGATGTCATGGTCAGGAGAAGGAGCTAATGGTACCCTGGGCCACAGTGTATATCAGAATAAAACACACACTGACCTGTATTTGCATGCAGAGAGCTGCCACCACCCTTCACAGAGGAATAGGGTACTAAAACACTATTACACAGGGTGTGCACCACTCAGATGCAGAGAGTCTGCCCCAGATGCTGGAATATCTCAGAACTGTATTCCCAGAAAATGAATACCCAGAATGGCAGATTAGGCGCGCTCTCCACCCAACACAACAGTACACTCTGTCGAGATGGAAGAAGCCATGGAGGAAGATCCAGCCACTGTCTTAATACTTTACACTGACATATTACTGGAAAAAATCAGAGGCATATTGAGGAAGCATCGAGTAAAAACCATTGTTTGCCTGCCCAATAAAACATGAGCATTACTGGGAAGTCAAAAAGGTGATCTCAGTTTGTGCAAGACGGCTTATACCAGATTCCATGTCAATGGGGGAAGACATATATTAGACAGCCAGTGTGCACCATTGAAGATCTGAGAACACCGCAGGCACACACGACTGATTTATCCCAACAAGTCAGCAGTTGCTGAACACTGTTTGTCCAAGAATCATCCCATAGAGTGCAAGTGTACCAGGATCTTGGCACAGACTTCTAGATAATGGGACAGAGTCATTAGAGAGGCCATAGAAAATTTGTACCAAGACCAATCTCATCAACCAAGATTGCGGCTGTAATCGTAACAAGGCCTGGGAACCAGCATTGAGTTTAAATAAGAAGACTTTCAGTGAACAAAACAATCTGGTGACCAAGGCAGACAGAGAACTTACATCAACACCATCGCAGGCACTGATGCTAGTCTCTCTGCGACCACTGGCATGCGGTCACAGGTGTACACGGAGCAGCTCATGAGGGCAGAGGATACAAGTCAGCCATGCACCCTTAGGAACACAGTTCATCAGTGGACTTAACAATGGCAACATGTCTGATGACTGAAATATTGTGCCCGTTGGACACTATGAACTGAGAGTACATCTGTGAACTGTTCGATCAACAAATAGACTGGAGAAACTGAAGAATCAATCAATCCATAATGACCCACATCAGTATATTTGAGAACTGGCAAATGTGATGAACTGTGATCATTCCACCATCACGTGGTATATGTATGCAGTGGGGAGGTTAAAAAATCAGGAGTATGGCTAATGCATGCTCTAAGCTAAAGTTACAAAAATCAGTCTGTGGCAATACGTGTATTTCTGCTTGCTTGTCATTAATTATGTTGTGAACAGCACCAAGCATTCCATCCCGCATCATTACTGGTGATGAGGAATGGTTTCTGTATGCTAATATATGAAAAAGAAAGGAATTGTTGAGCCTGAACAAAGCAGCAACCCTGTACAAAGACATGCGCACGTCCACAAAAGATAATGTTATACATCTGATGGAACAGCGTTGGTGTGATGTATTGCGAATTGCTTCCCCAAGGTGTAACGATCACTGCTGACAATTACTGTCAACACTGAGATGTCCTGCAGGCACAATCCAAGAACAATGACCAGGAAGACAGAGTGAAGTGATGCTACACCATGATAGTGCCTGCCTGTATTCTGCTAGATCTGCACTTTACAGGAGTTGGGTTGGGAAGTTACTCCACATCCATCTTATTCACTTGATGCTGCACCCTCAGATTTTCACCTTTTCTGCTCTTTATTGCACAGCCTTCAAGGAATTTTCTTTCTGGATGAAAATGCCCTACAAACATTGTTCAATAAGTTCTTCACTGAAAGCCACATGATTTCTACTGTTGTGGTATCAAAAAGTTAATCCAGCTTTGGCAGACTGTTGAAAATAGTGGAGGAGAATATGTTACTGATGAGTAAAGTCTCTTGTGTGTATCTGTTGTTTTTATGAAACTTATGGAAAAATGCTATCAACTTACACACCAGTCTGATATTTAAACTTAACTGGTGTTCAGTAAAAACGTGCTGTTGAAGAATCTGATGTACAACATTATTATTAGTTCCCTCAGGGTTACTAGACACCCAAACTATTTGGTGAGGCCTGTTAGTTGCACTAGAAGTGGAAGAGGTGCAGTTTTTCACTGTAATGTCTGATACCAGTTATGAAGGTAAGACTCCATCTATGCAAGAGGGATCCCATCAGTGCTTGTTGTTCCATACAATCAAAGACCTTGATAAGGTTACAGAATATACTAACAGGATAGGTTTTGTAGTTTAGTTTTGCCAGGATTTAAAGTTTGAGGAGCCGCACGGTAGCTGTGCGGTCTGAGGCGCCTTGCCATGGTTCTCGCAGCTCCCCCCTTGGGCATGGGTGTGTGTGTTGTCCTTATCATAAGTTAGATTAAGTAGTGTGTAAGCCTAGGGATCGGTGACCTCAGCAGATTGGTCCCATACAACTTACCTCAAATTTTCAAAATTAAAGTTTGAGATCATATATGGGTTTCTCTGAAGAGAATCTTTGATGGAATTGAGGTGGAAACGTAGTTGACAAGTTATGCTGTGTAAATGAGTCAGTATTTCATTTAAGCTACTCACTTAGATTAGATTAGATTAGATTAATACTAGTTCCATGGATCATGAATACGATGTTTCGTAATGATGTGGAAGGGGTCAAATATTCCAATACATGACATAATTAAGTTAATTTAACAACATACTTAAGTTAATATAACAACTTTTTTATTTTTTGTGTTTTTTTATTTTTTTTATTTTTTACTTTTTTTTATAATTTTTTTGTCTGTTTTTTTCTTTTTTTCTTAATTTGTATCTAAAAATTCCTCTATGGAGTAGAAGGAGTTGTCATTCAGAAATTCTTTTAATTTCTTCTTAAATACTTGTTGGTTATCTGTGAGACTTTTGATACTATTTGGTAAGTGACCAAAGACTTTAGTGGCAGTATAATTCACACCTTTCTGTGCCAAAGTTAGATTTAATCTTGAATAGTGAAGATCATCGTTTCTCCTAGTACTGTAGTTATGCACACTGCTATTATTTTTGAATTGGGTTTGGTTGTTAATAACAAATTTCATAAGAGAGTATATATACTGAGAAGCTACTGTGAATATCCCTAGATCCTTAAATAAATGTCTGCAGGATGATCTTGGGTGGACTCCAGCTATTATTCTGATTACACGCTTTTGTGCAATAAATACTTTATTCCTCAGTGATGAATTACCCCAAAATATGATGCCATATGAAAGCAATGAGTGAAAATAGGCGTAGTAAGCTAATTTACTAAGATGTTTATCACCAAAATTTGCAATGACCCTTATTGCATAAGTAGCTGAACTCAAACATTTCAGCAGATCATCAATGTGTTTCTTCCAATTTAATCTCTCATCAATGGACACACCTAAAAATTTGGAATATTCTACCTTAGCTATATGCTTCTGATTAAGGTCTATATTTATTAATGGCATCATACCATTCACTGTACGGAACTGTATGTACTGTGTCTTATCAAACTTCAGTGATAGTCCGTTTACAAGGAACCACTTAGTAATTTTCTGAAAGACAGTATTGACAATTTCATCAGTTAATTCTTGTTTGTCTGGTGTGATTATTATACTTGTATCATCAGCAAAGAGAACTAACTTTGCCTCTTCATGAATATAGAATGGCAAGTCATTAATATACATTAAGAACAACAAAGGACCCAAGACTGACCCTTGTGGAACCCCATTCTTGATAGTTCCCCAGTTTGAGGAATGTGCTGATCTTTGCATATTATGAGAACTACTTATTTCAACTTTCTGCACTCTTCCAGTTAGGTACAAATTAAACCATTTGTGCACTGTCCCACTCATGCCACAATACTTGAGCTTGTCTAGCAGAATTTCATGATTTACACAATCAAAAGCCTTTGAGAGACCACAAAAAATCCCAATGGGTGGTGTTTGGTTATTCAGATCATTCAAAATTTGATTGTTGAAAGCATATATGGCATTTTCTGTTGAAAAACCTTTCTGGAAACCAAACTGACATTTTGTTAGTACTTCATTTTTACATATATGTGAAGCTACTCTTAAATACATTACTTTCTCAAAAAGTTTGGATAAAGCTGTTAGAAGGGAGATTGGACGGTAATTCTTGACATCAGATCTATCCCCATTTTTATGCAAAGGTATAACGATAGCATATTTCAGCCTATCAGGGAAAATGCCCTGTTCCAGAGAGCTATTACACAGGTGGCTGAGAATCTTACTTATCTGTTGAGAATAAGCTTTTAGTCTTTTGCTGGAAATGCCATCAATTCCATGTGAGTTTTTGCTTTTAAGCAAGTTTATTGTTTTCCTAATTTCAGAGGGAGAAGTGGGTGAGATTTCAATTGTATCAAATTGCATAGGTATGGCCTCTTCCATTAACAGCCTAGCATCTTAACACCTGGATCCTACTATATCCACAACATTTAGAAAATGATTATTAAAAATATTTTCAACTTCTGACTTTTTGTTCATAAAGTTTTTATTCAATTTGATGGTAATACTGTCTTCTTGTGCTCTTGGTTGACCTGTTTCTCTTTTAATAATATTCCAAATTGTTTTAATTTTATTATCAGAGTTGCTGATTTCAGACATGATACACATACTTCTGGATTTTTTAATAACTTTTCTTAATAACACAGTAGTTTTTATAATGTTTGATAGTTTCTGGGTCACTACTCTATCTTGCTGTCAGATACATTTCCCTTTACTGGTTACAAGATATTTTTATACCCTTAGTAAGCCATGGTTTGTTACAGAGTTTCTTACGAGTATATTTAACTATTTTCTTGGGGAAGCAGTTTTCAAATGCATTTACAAAAATGTCATGAAATAAATTATATTTTAAATTGGCATCAGGTTCACGGTACACCTCATCCCAGTCTAACTGCTGTAGACTTTCCCTGAAATTTGCAACTGTTAAATCGTTGACTGAACGCATTACTTTGGAGAACTGTTTAGTATTACTGAATGGAGCTATGTCATATACTGTAACTAGCTGTGCACCATTATCAGAAAGACCATTCTCAACAGGCTGAGCATTTATCTGGTTAAACTTATCTTGGTCTATAAAGAAGTTATCTATCAGTGAGCTGCTATCCTCTACCACCCGAGTAGGAAAATCAGTAACGGGTGTCAAATTGAAAGAACCGAGTAATACTTCAAGGTCATTTTTCCCATTACCCTCCTTCAGAGAATCTACATTGAAGTCCCCACAAATAATAATTTGCTTCCCCCTGTCTGACAGATAGCACAACAAGGAGTCAAAATTTTTCAGAAATAGATGAAAATTTCCTGATGGGGACCTATATACAGTTACAATTATAAATGTGCCTTTATTTAATTTAAGCTCACAGGCACATGCTTCTATATGTTTCTCTACACAAAACTTTTTTGTTTCTATACTTTTTGCACAATGATAACTTTTGACATATATCGCAACTCCTCCTTTCTCCATATTTTCTCTCATTACATGTGCAGAGAGCTTATATCCACTTACATTTACCTTATCCATATCAGTAACAATGTGATGCTCAGACAGGCATAGTATATCTATTTCATCCTCAGCTTCTAAATCTTCTAAACAAACCAGAAGCTCATCTATTTTATTCTTTAAACTCCCAATATTTTGATGAAATATACTTACATTATTTTTAATTATACTTTTATGAGATCCTTTCCTTATTCTAACATTTGCAGTACTCTACTGTCTGAGTTTCTCATTGTGCTTAGGCCTCGTTCCTATACCAGTGGTCACATGGTGTTCACAGAGGCAGATTATGTCAACTGGGTTGGGTGACTTTAATTCATCAATACAATTACCTAGGACTGAGATACAACTTGGTGGAGATAAAATTTCTGGTGATTGCTGAAAAATTATAATTGACAGCTGTGATTGGTGATCCAATGTGCTAGAATTGTGCTGTTTAATTTCTTTCCTAAACTGAAGATTTGTTTCAATCCTGACCTCTTGTAGAACTTGACATCTTTCTGTCTTACCTATCCTAAAAGAGGTGCTGCTCCAACACCTGTAACCACTGGTATTTTACCATTCATGGCAGTGCCTCCCCCCCTTAAATTTCCTGCTATTACCCCAGCCAGTTTCCCCTTCCCTTTCCTGTTGATATGTAGGCCATGCCTGGTATAGTCCCACCTACTGAGAGAATCAACAGGAACCACACCAATATGAGATTTCAATTATGTGCTAGAAACACCATCATAACTTTTTGACATAATTTTTATTAACAATAATATTAAAGGGATAGACTGCTACTCACCATGTAGAGGAGATGGCAAGTTGCAGACAGGCATAACACAAACACTGCTGTACAATTGAGCTTTCAATCAAAAGGCCACGGTTTCTGGCCACTCAGGTAAGTCTCAGTGGCCAGAGACAGTGGTCATGTGTGTGTGTTGTGCTTATGTGAATGTGTGTGTTTTTTCTGCTTTAGAGGAAGTCCTTTTGGCTGAAGCTCAAATGTATAGCAGTCTTTTTGTTGTCCCTCTCTGTGACTCAACAACTCCTTTATAAAGTGAGTAAATATTGGCATTATTCCATCCTGGATTTTCCATTGTTTGTTTCAGTAGCAATACCATCTTTGTGAATCTCTTCCCAACTTTCTTTTAGTAAGTTCACTTTAAACGAATGACTCAGTCATTTTTTACAATTTTGTTATGCACTACTTTTCTTTTTGCAAATCTGAATATAAATGCTTGGTGTTTTATTCTCAGCAGGGAAATCACCTAGAATCATTTGTGATATTATAGCATTTGTTTTCTAAAGACAGTAACAAATTACTATATTTCATAATTTACGCCAACAAGTTTTTATGTTGATTGAATTTATCTGAATAACTATGAATACTAAAGTTTCTACTTTTACTGTGAAAACATGGTTGTATAAATGACAAGTAATAAATCTCCAGTTCTTGGATTTTCTTTCTGGAAGAGATGCACAGACAGAAGACAAAAAAAGGCAAATATATAAGTGTGCAATATACATGAATAACTCTCTGAGAAGTCAGAGCTAACCGAATAGTCTGGTGAACTTGGAAGAAACAAAGTAATTGCAGACTCTCTTCAGTGTCTTAAAATCTGAGTATCTTATGTATTTTACATTGCATTTTTCATATGACATCTGAAAGCTTGTTTTTACGTCACTGTTAGATCTGAATTCCTGGCTGAAATAATTCCTTGAAATCACCAAGTTCTTCAACATTTCACTTGCAGACCCAGCATTAGAACAAAACACATTGGACATGAATACACTATATACTAAAGTAGAGGAAAAGTGGACAAAAGTATTACTTGTTGTTTCCATGAGGGTCATTAGCCATAATTTCAACACGACTACCATACTGGTAAACACGTCCATTTGGGTGAATTAATGAAGATGTAGAGCCACTGCTGCTGAGTGTCAAGACAATATTGTTCTGGAAAAGAAAACTTAGATAAAGAAATTGTGTTGTAAAAATAATTTAACGTGTTTTAAAATGACATTTCAGCTTTCTGAAAGAGGACACTAAAATACATATAGTGGTACTTATGATTTTTGCTTGAAAGATAGTGTGTTCATCTTTTGTTTCACATTAAGCTAGTCCTCATTTTCTATGTCTGTAAATTGAACAATAGATCATGCCTACAAAGGAACTAGTTGTACAAACTTACATATTGATGAAGATTTTCTTACAAGCTATATGAAATATAAGGTACCTTTGGATTAATAATCCTTATGGCCTGATCAACTGTCATGTCAATTCTGACTCGCTCTCGAAGCCAAAGTGATATTGTGCCATGTGGTGTTGCTACAGCTGCTCCTATGCCCACATCTGCATCAGGTTCACGCCAGTTTTCCTGCAATTAGTGACTTCATTGTGTATGTGGTCCTCAACATTTCATAGGGAGCTAAATGAGGTACCAATAATTTTTGATGGTATCAAAATGTCAATAATATCAGTTTTAGATAGCTAATTATTAGTTATTGGTTCATGCAGTTACTTTATGTTGCAGAACAGATTCAGTTTTCCTTTTGGAAAATCATGGTTTGCACACAACAGTATCATCACTTTATCAAGCAACCCATTTCTGTCAGAAACAGACCATCCTCACGCAAATGTGACATCATTAAAAGGCAAATGGAAGGACATAGAGGTTACACTGGACAACAGGAAAAATTCTAAGCCACTATGCGAGTAGCCATCAGAATTATAGGGATACTCTATTGCCAAACACCGTTGCACCTTATTAAGACCTATGAAATTAGAGATATTTTTTTTTGGTCATCAGTCTACTGACTGGTTTGATGCGACCCGCTACGAATTCCTTCTCGCATTCGGGAGGACGACGGTTCCATCCCGCGTCTGGCCATCCTGATTTGGGTTTTCCGTGATTTCCCTAAATCACTCCAGGCAAATGCCGGGATGGTTCCTCTGAAAGGGCACGGCCGACTTCGTTCCCCATCCTTCCCTAATCCGATGAGACCGATGACCACGCTGTCTGGTCTCCTTCCCCAAAACAACTAACGAATTCCTTTCCTGTGCTAACCTCTTCATCTCAGAGTAGCACTTGCAGCCTATGTCCTCAATTATTTGCTTGACATATTCCAATCTCTGTCTTCCTCTACAGTTTTTGCCCTCTACAGCTCCCTCTAGTACCATGGAAGTCATTCCCTCATGTCTTAGCAGATGTCCTATCATCTTGTCCCTTCTCCTTATCAGTTTTTCCACATATTCCTTTCCTCTCCGATTCTGCGTAGAACCTCCTCATTCCTTACCTTATCAGTCCACCTAATTTTCAACATTCATCTCTAGCACCACATCTCAAATGCTTCGATTCTCTTCTGTTCCGGTTTTCCCACAGTCCATGTTTCACTACCATACAACGCTGTACTCCAGACGTACATCCTCAGAAATTTCTTCCTCAAATTATGGCCTGTATTTGATATTAGTAGACTTCTCTTGGCCAGAAATGCCTTTTTGCCGTAGCAAGTATGCTTTTGATGTCCTCCTTGCTCCATCCGTCATTGGTTATTTTACTGCCTAGGTAGCAGAATTCTTTAACTTCATTGACTTCGTGACCATCAATCCTGATGTTAAGTTTCTCGCTGTTCTCATTTCTACTACTTCTCATTACCTTCGGCCTTCTCCGATTTACTCTCAAACCATACTGTGTACTCATTAGACTGTTCATTCCGTTCAGCAGATCATTTAATTCTTTTTCACTTTTACTCAGGATAGCAATGTCACCAGCGAATCGCATCATTGATATCCTGTCACCTTGTATTTTAATTCCACTCCTGAACCTTTCTTTTATTTCCATCATTGCTTCCTCAATGCACAGATTGAAGAGTAGGGGCGAAAGACTACAGCCTTGTCTTACACCCTTCTTAATACGAGCACTTCGTTCTTGATCGTCCACTCTTATTATTCCCTCTTGGTTGTTGTGCATATTGTATATGACCCGTCTCTCCCTATAGCTTACCCCTACTTTTTTCAGAATCTCAAACAGCTTGCACCATTTTATATTGTCGAACGCTTTTTCCAGGTCGACAAATCCTATGAAAGTGTCTTGATTTTTCTTTAGCCTTGCTTCCATTATTAGCCGTAACGTCAGAATTGCCTCTCTCGTCCCTTTACTTTTCCTAAAGCCAAACTGATCGTCACCTAGCGCATTCTCAATTTTCTTTTCCATTCTTCTGTATATTATTCTTGTAAGCAGCTTCGATGCATGAGCTGTTAAGCTGATTGTGTGATAATTCTCGCACTTGTCAGCTCTTGCCGTCTTCGGAATTGTGTGGATGCTGCTTTTCCGAAAGTCAGATGGTATATCGTCAGACTCATATATTCTACACACCAACGTGAATAGTCGTTTTGTAGCCACTTCCCCCAATGATTTTAGAAATTCTGATGGAATGTTATCTATCCCTTCTGCCTCATTTGACCCTTAAGTCCTCCAAAGCTCTTTTAAATTCCGATTCTAATACTGGATCCCCTATCTCTTCTAAATCGACTCCTGTTTCTTCTTCTATCGCATCAGACAAATCTTCACCCTCATAGAGGCTTTCAATGTATTCTTTCCACCTATCTGCTCTCTCCTCTGCATTTAACAGTGGAATTCCCGTTGCACTCTTAATGTTACCACCGTTGCTTTTAATGTCACCAAAGGTTGTTTTGACTTTCCTGTATGCTGAGTCTGTCCTTCCGACAATCATATCTTTTTCGATGTCTTCACATTTTTCCTGCAGCCATTTCATCTTAGCTTCCCTGCACTTCCTATTTATTTCATTCCTCAGCGACTTGTATTTCTGTATTCCTGATTTTCCCGGAACATGTTTGTACTTCCTCCTTTCATCAATCAACTGAAGTATTTCTTCTGTTACCCATGGTTTCTTCGCAGCTACCTTCTTTGTACCTATGTTTTCCTTCCCAACTTCTGTGATGGCCTTTTTAGAGACGTCCATTCCTCTTCAACTGTACTGCCTACTGCGCTATTCCTTATTGCTGTATCAATAGCGTTAGAGAACTTCAAACGTATCTCGTCATTCCTTAGTACCTCCATATCCCACTTCTTTGTGTATTGATTCTTCATGACTAACGTCTTGAACTTCAGCCTACTCTTCATCACTACTACATTGTGATCTGAGTCTATATCTGCTCCTGGGTGCGCCTTACAATCCAGTATCTGATTTCGGAATCTCTGTCTGACCATGATGTAATCTAATTGAAATCTTCTTGTATCTCCCGGCCTTTTCCAAGTATACCTCCTCCTCTTGTGATTCTTGAACAGGGTATTCGCTATTACTAGCTGAAACTTGTTACAGAACTCAATTAGTCTTTCTCCTCTTTCATTCCCTGTCCCAAGCCCATATTCTCCTGTAACTTTTTCTTCTACTCCTTCCCCTACAACTGCATTCCAGTCGCCCATGAGTATTAGATTTTCGTCCCCCTTTACATACTGCATTACCCTTTCAATATCCTCATACACTTTCTCTATCTGTTCATCTTCAGCTTGCGACGTCGGCATGTATACCTGTCGGTGTTGGTCTGCTGTCGATTCTGATTAGAACAACCCGGTCACTGAACTGTTCACACTAACACACCCTCTGCCCTACCTTCCTATTCATAACGAATCCTACACCTGTTATACCATTTTCTGCTGCTGTTGATATTACCCGCTACTCATCTGACCAGAAATCCTTGTCTTCCACTTCACTTCACTGACCCCTACTATATCTAGATTGAGCCTTTGCATTTCCCTTTTCAGATTTTCTAGTTTCCCTACCATGTTCAAGCTTCTGACATTCCACACCCCGACTCGTAGAACGTTATCCTTTCGTTGATTATTCAATCTTTTTCTCATGGTTACCTCCCCCTTGGCAGTCCCCTCCCAGAGATCCGAGTGGGGGACTATCCTGGAATCTTTTGCCAATGGAGAGATCATCATGACACTTCTTCAATTACAGGCCACATGTCCTGTGGATACACATTACGTGTCTTTAATGCAGTGGTTTCCATTGCCTTCTGAATCCTCATGTCGTTGATCGTTGCTGATTCTTCCGCCTTTAGGGGCAATTTCCCACCCCTAGGACAAGAGAGTGCCCTGAACCTCTATCTGCTCCTCCGCCCTCTTTGACAAGGCCGTTGGCAGAATGAGGCTGACTTCTTATGCCGGAAGTCTTCGGCCGCCAATGCTGATTATTTATCAAAATTTAGGCAGTGGCGGGGATCGAACCCGGGACCGAAGACGTTTTGATTATGAATCAAAGACGCTACCCCTAGACCACAGGTACAGACCTATTACCATACAAATTAGTGTATGGCTGTAAGATGCTGTCATCATTTGAGATAATCATACTTATAGTGGGGAAGAATGGAAAGTCAGTGTGAAATTTTAGGACATGATGAGAGGTGCAAGCAGGTAAACAAAGCCAATACAAAGACCCTCAAACATCGGAAATGAGTGAGGCAGTGCAGTACAAAGCTACCTCAGTTCTGTGCAGAGCATTGGGTTATGTTAACAAGTCTGTACACGCCAAAGGGAAAAGCTAAAAAATTAAGTCACCTGATATCAACGTCCATATCAAGTAATCAAAATGACCGCACAGTGAACATTAAGCTACAGCTTCCAGTCATACAACAGTTGTACATCTCGGATGTGTCCTTCCTTTTCAGGGCACACTTGATTAATTACACAGTGATTAAGGCATCCCTGTATTAAGTGACACTGTCAGCAAGGATGGCCATGAGATACATCGTGTTAATTGCTGTGGCCGCACACTTCAGACATCATAGCACCTACTGCATCGGCATCCCACTTTACATACAACCATCAGGGGATGCCTGCATCACAGGGTGTATATTCACCAGGAAAAACTACGTCGGCTGTGCTGTCAAAACAAAGACTTACTGGCAGCCACAACACAACACACCACCAGGTCTCACCCAACAGACGCTACCTGTTTGCGGAGCCTGCAAAACAGCAGCTTCACCAGAGGTCACAGCTAGCCTAGGAACTACTTTGCTACACCAGGCATGTGATCAAAAATAGTTCTGGCAAATACATCCACCAACTGGCTTTATAAGGCGGTGCACTGCCAGCAAAAGGCAGTTTTATGCACCGCTTGGAAGGATACAGAGCTGCAGCCATGGGCAGACACCTCTTCTAGCTGGCCAATCTCTTGGCATAGTCGACAAACCTCTCGACATCGTACAACTGTTTGTGTTCACTCCCGTGAAGAGTCGGGTCTTTTTTTATTATGATTATTATTTGTTATTTTCTATTTGTGTCGCTCCACAGTTGGGATTAAGTCAGTTGTTCTTTAGGATATTGTATTATTGTTTCGTTTTTGTGAGTCCAATAAATTGTTTTCAGACTTGTGTTATCTGCATTTCTATTCTGCTAGTGCAGATACTTCAGTGGCGACGAGTTGGTTTACGAGTTTCTCACATTTACTCGGTTGTTATCCGCTATGGCAAAAGGTATTTCAGGTATTGCTGAACCCTCAGCACTAGTCATAGCGCTGTTGGAATGTATGGAACAAACAAACGAGCTCATTATTCAGCGCTTACAGGTGATATCCACCTTCCCCATTGAGCTGCCTATGCAGGGGTCCCACCCAGCTTCCCCACTTCTGGGCCTCTGTGGCCTGCCCCCTGCGTTTCCCAAGTTGAACATATCCATTGAGCCTTTGCGCAACTATGTGGCTCATCTGGAGCGACACTTTATTGCTCATTATGTCACTGGCAACATTCAGCGACGCACATTTTTCCTCGACTATGTGGGCACGGAAGTTTATCACTTTCTGCAACAGTTGCAGCCTGATACGGAACCTCATGCTCTCTCCTATGAGGTGTTGACTTCTAGCCTATTGGATTATTTTGACTCTCAGCTCCATGTGGAAGTGGCAAGTCACAAGTTGTTCTCCTGTCGGAAACTTCCCGCAAAGTCATACAGGGAATGGATTGCTACACTGCAAGGTCTCTCCCGTGACTGTCGTTTCTTTTGTGGCAATCCCCATTGCTAGCAGTCTTACGGTTCGGCATTCATATGTGATATGATTCTTGTCCATGCCCCCTGATGATACCTTACGGACTGATCTTCTGAAGCTGAAAGATCCCTCTTTAGACACCTGTTTATCCATTATCCATGCTCATGAACAGTCCTTTCGCTCTTCTTCCATGCTGCAGTCCCCGGTGCAGGTCTTCACCGCCCGCCCCTTGCGTCACTCGTTCCCGTCACCACAGCGGTGCCGGGGGCCCCCTCCTGAGGCTGTGCCCACCCTCCAGTACCAGAGCGCCGGCCCCAACCTGAACCAACGGTGGCTGCAGTGGTAGCAGCAGCAGTAACAATGGTTGCCCTCCTGTAGTCATTGCTTTGTCACACATCAGAGGCAAGATAGCCACTTCCGGAGGGTCTGCGGAAAGCAGTGCCAGAGAGCCAAGGTCTGTCGGTCATCTTTATTGATGACTGAGGACCACACACTGCTGTTGATGCCTCTGACTCTGTGGTGGATGAGATGGACCCACTGCCACCAATTTCCTTCACGCAGTCAGTTTTTCCACACATGACAGCGGCAATCACTCTGACCGTGCAGTTAAACGGCACTGCTCTCCCTTTTCCATTGGATATGAGGTCCTCCATGACCATCACCCTGTGATGCAGGCATCCCCTGATGGTTGTATGTAAAGTGGGATGCCGATACAGTAGGTGCTATGATGTCTGAAGTGTGCGGCCACAGCAGTTAACATGATGTATCTCATGGCCATCCTCGCTGACAGTGTCACTTAATACAGGGAAGCCTTAATCACTGTGTAATTAATCAAGTGTGCTCTGAAAAGGAAGGACACATCATCGATGGGGATTCCCACCATCAGTTGGGGTCACCGTTACTTCATTTGTTCCATCCTTCTCTGAAGAGCTACAGCAACGACTACAGCAGTGGTTCTTGACTTGGGTCCAGTACCTCACTCACGATGCCACAGCTCAGGTTTTGGTTCTTGCCCCCAAGGCCACCAATTTATTGGGAATGGATCTTTTTCCCTTACTGGGCCTCAAGATACATGACTTGGACCCAGCCGTCACTTGCAGCAGCTTCTGGTTGATATCCTAGACGTGTTCTCTGCCATGTCTCCGGGGGTCCAGATTCAAAGCCCATATCGAACTCTTCCCCTTAGCAATCCCGAAGTTCCACAAGGCTCGCTTGGTACCATTTGCCCTGCGCGACAAACTATAGGAGGAGTTTTGTCGCCTGGCAGCTGAGGGCCCTTCAGGGTGCCGGCTTACATTGCAACAAGGAGAAATGTCTTTTATTTGTTCCTCAGGTGACCTACTTCAGCCATGTTTTGAGTGCTAATGGCATTCGACCAACGCCCTTGTATTTTGAGGCTATTCAGCAGCTGCTGCCCCCCAAAGGACATCTCCCAGCTCATGTCAGTCGTGGGTCAACTCAATTACTACCGCATTTCATCCCACATGCCCCAGCTCTGATGGAACCACTCCTCCACCTGCTCTGTAAGAATGTTCCCTGGGAGTGGTCGCCAACTTGTGATAGGGCATTCCACCATCTGAAGTCTTCTCTCCTGACGCCAGCTCGTCTTGTCCCTTATGACTCCACCAAGCCTCTCACCTTGGCTGCCAATGCATCAGACTATGGTGTTGGGACCATCTAGTCTCACATCATCGACGGAGTCGAATACCCATTGGCCTTCGTCTCCAAAATGCTATCCCCGCCTCAGTGTAACTACAGCCAAATTGAGAAGAAGGCCTTGGCCATCATCTTTGGGTTTAAGAAATTCAACGATTTCATCTACGGCTGTCATCCACGATTTCATCTACGGCCGTCGCTTTGCCTTATACACCAATCACAAGCCTCTGATCTCGTTCTTTAGCGCTATGGCTGCCATCCCCACAAGGACTGCTCACTGTATCCAGTGCTGGGAATTGTTCCTCACAGAATATTCCTGCAACATCCGTTTTTGGGCCATAGCTCTCCATGCCAATGCAGATCTTCTCTCTTGTCTCCCAGTGGGTGCAGACCCAGAGATCGATGCTCAGCCAGTTGCCTGTTTCCACCTGGATGATGCCACTGCTGAGGCAGTCGCTGATTTGCCACTGGATGCCAAGCTAGTCACACATCACATGGCGGATGACCAACCCTCCTCGTCCTGATGCACCACGTTCATCATGGGTGGCCGTCAGACTGTCGTCTGCTGCTGCAGCCGGAGGCAGGGCGTACTGGCACTGCCGCCATGACCTGTCTGTCAGAGATGGGGTCCTCCTCATCTTGGGTGATAATGATCGCTGGTGGTTGGTGCTGCCGCTCTCTCTCCACAAGCAGGCCTTGGAGCTCCTTGATGTTGGTCATTGGGGGATTGTTCTGACGGAACGGCTTGTCCACCAGCATGTCTACTGGAGGGGGATGGACACCATCATCAGCCGCATGGTGGCCTCATATCCCTCTTATCAACAGCACCAGTAGGTACTCCATTGCCACCTGTTCCTGTGGCCTCCTGCTCCGTCTCCTTGGTCCCGTTTGTACTTGGATTTCGCAGGCCCGTTTCTCGACTCCTCCTGGCTTATCCTCATGGACGCTGGCAGTGGGTTTCCGTATGTCTCCCACGTGTCCTCCATGACCGCCACCTATACCATTTCCTTCTTTCCTTCATATTTTCCACTGAGGGAGACGTTGCTGACCGACCAAAGCCTGAATTTACCTCCTCCTGCACCTCCCAGTGCATCCAATTGATTCATAGTGTTCCCTTTCATACTGCATCTAAAGGGCAGTTTGTCTGGACATTCAAAGTCCAGATGTCGAAATTGTGTCCCCAACACTCCCTGGTTTATGTCCTTACCATCTTCCTTTCCTCCTACTATTCCACACCCCAGGTGGACCCTCTGGCAGGGGGCCCTACGCCCATGGAGATGGATCCTGTGCCTGCCCCCAGACTCCTGTTGCCCATGGCCGTGGGGCCTGACATTGAGATGGGCCTTCCACTCCCCCCCTGGGGGTGGGCGTGGGTGGTGGTGGTGGGGGAGGGGGGGGGGGGGGGAGGTCTGGTGTGGCCGCACACTTCAGACATCGTAGTGCCTACTGCATTGGCATCCCACTTTACTTCCGACCATCAAAGGATGCCTGCATCACAGGGTGTATATTCACCAGGAAAACCTATGTTGTCTGTGTTGTCAAAACAAAGACCTACCGACAGCCACAACAAAACACACCACCAGGTCTCCACCAATGGCTGCCAGGGACCACTACCCATTTGCAGAGCCTGCAGAACAGCTTCACCAGAGGTCGCAGCTAGCCTAGGAACTACTTTGCTACGCCAGGCGCATGATCGCAAGTAGTTCAGTCAGATACATCCACCAACTGTCTTCATAAGGTGGCACACTGCTGGCGAAAGGCAGTTCGACACACTGCTTGGAAGGATACAGAGCTGCCGCCCTAGCAGCCACAGATATCTTGAGATTTATGTACAAGCAGACATGGTGATGGTGGTTTCTGCTCCTTGAATTTTAGTATGTGAACACCATTGTGTTTACATATATTGGAGAAGTGTGACTTTTCCATCATTTTCCTGTCTTTTCACTATTTGTTTGCACAGAACAATGTAATTTTATGGAATGACAAAACCGCTGTCAGAATAGTCCCAGTATTATTTACATTTTTTGTACGTTTGCTCCCACTGACGTGCAAGTAATTTTATTTTAAACAGCAGATATATAGTACACTACATACTTGTCATATGAACTTTTTTCAGTAGCCTGAGAGCTTGTAGTTGTATAAAATAGGATATTTTTCCACTTCCCATATGAATGTTCACAACCTGCTCCTTCATTTCCAAACCAAGCCAATATATGGCTGTACTCAAGGAAACAGCGCATCTCAGATCACTTGGCGATGTGATCACTAGGCCACTGGCAACTAGTTGGTACCACATTGCGATTTACTGGTGAGTCATTCTGCAGTCATGCCAACTGCAGAGCCCTTTTTTAACTAAACAGGAAGTGTTTCACAGTCAACTGGTTATCAATCTGCATCAGCAGTGGGTTACATTTGAGTCACTCCATGTGTGGATCGGTTGACAGTGTGCTCAAACAAATCTGAATGATGATGAAATGAAGTAGCAAACCATCACACTGTGAAGAAACACAGTAATTGCAAGAGAAAGTGAAGCCTCCAACGGTCAAAGACCAGCGCATCACAGGTGAAAAAGTAAAACTGAGTCTTGGAACAGTTTTCATCACCTGGCATGACATTTTCAGCTTAACAGAGGTCGCCACCCACAGTGTTCAGCAAGTGCTCACATCCATTCAAAAAGTACACTGGAAACCTAGGCAACAGCAGAAATGTTGCAGCTGTGTCAAGCCAATCCAGATCACTTCTTTAACTGCCTAAAGATGTGAATGAGCACTAGATATATCAGTCTGACGGCAGACAAAGAAGTAAAACAAGCAGTGGATATGTACATTCATCACTGACAAAAAAAGCAAAGACCCAGCAGTCATTGGGCAAGATGAGGCTGCATGTGTTTTGGAACTACCATGCTGTGATGCTAACAGATTATGCAAATAAGGAGCAAACCATCACAGGAACATACAATGGAAGTCTCTTGATGAGGTTACGAGATGCTGTCAATGCGAGTGTCATGGAAGCTGTCTAAGAAGGTGTTTCTGCTCCAAAACACATGTGAGCTTGTTCTACTGAGGGCAGTCACACATGCTGCTTCTTTACACTGTCTAATTTTGCTTCACGTCTTTATCCTACTGGCTTGGCACACAGTGAATTCTTCCTCTTTCCTTGAATGATGAAACTGTGGTGCGAATGGAATTTCCACAAGAATAGCAGGGTGGCTTTTGAGGTGGAGCATTTCCTGAACAAGACTTCCAAAATGCTGACTTCTACAATCAAGGTTCTAGTATGTCATTCATCTTTGGGAAAAATACAACACATTAAAGGGTGAATCTGTAGAAAACAATTAACACCATCATCACGTTCGCATGGTCACAGCTTGATTTTTTGTAGTGATGGAGTTCGTCAAATGCCAGAAAGATCCGCACACTGAGATTTCCGTACAAACAAATACATTCAGCTGTTTAAAATCCATAAAACAATGTGTTTTTGTTTGGGTAAGTGTTAAGTTTCATTCACTAATCATGGTGTTCTTACTACTTTGGATATTATCACACGATTTTTGGATGTTATCATATGTTTCTCATGGATACTCAATTTATTATAGAGCTTTTGAAAATGGCAAAATAATGAAATGCATAAGGTATAATCCATATCCATACATATTATAAAAGTGTGTGTATGTATGCATGTATGTATGTATGTTCCATGTTTACTCCTAAACCACTGGTTTGATTTCCACCAATCTTGGTACATACAGGGTGTTACAAAAAGGTATGGCCAAACTTTCAGGAAACATTCATCACACACAAATAAAGAAAAGATGTTATGTGGACATGTGTCCGGAAACGCTTAATTTCCATGTTAGAGCTCATTTTAGTATCGTCAGTATGTGCTGTACTTCCTCAATTCACCGCCCAATTGAAGGAAGGTAATGTTCACTTCGGTGCTTGTGTCGACATGCGACTCATTGCTCTACAGTACTAGCATCAAGCACATCAGTACGTAGCATCAACAGGTTAGTGTTCATCACGAATGTGGTTTTGCAGTCAGTGCAATGTTTACAAATTCGGAGTTGGCAGATGCCCACTTGATGTATGGATTAGCACGGGGCAATAGCTGTGGCGCGGTACGTTGGTATCGAGACAGATTTCCAGAACGAAGGTGTCCTGACAGGAAGACGTTCGAAGCAATTGATCGGTGTCTTAGGGAGCACGCAACATTCCAGCCTATGACTCGTGACTGGGGAAGACCTAGCACGACGAGGGCACCTGCAATGGACGAGGCAATTCTTCGTGCAGTTGACGATAACCCTAATGTCTGCGTCAGAGAAGTTGCTGCGGTACAAGGTACTGTTGATCACGTCACTGTATGGAGAGTGCTACGGGAGAACCAGTTGTTTCCGTACCATGTACAGCGTGTGCAGGCACTATCAGCAGCTAATTGGCCTCCACAGGTACACTTCTGCGAATGGTTCATCCAACAATGTGTCAATCCTCATTTCAGTGCAAATGTTCTTTTTACGGATGAGGCTTCATTCCAACGTGATCAAATTGTAAATTTTCACAATCAACATGTGTGGGCTGACGAGAATCCGCACGCAATTGTGCAATCACGTCATCAACACAGGTTTTCTGTGAACATTTGGGCAGGCATTGTTGGTGATGTCCTGATTGGGCCCCATGTTCTTCCACCTACGCTCAATGGAGCACGTTATCATGATTTCATACGGGATACTCTACCTGTGCTGCTAGAACATGTGCCTTTACAAGTACGACACAATATGTGGTTCATGCACAATGGAGCTCCTGCACATTTCAGTCGAAGTGTTCGTACGCTTCTCAACAACAGATTCGATGACCGATGGATTGGTAGAGGCGGACCAATTCCATGGCCTCCACGCTCCCCTGACGTCAACCCTCTTGACTTTCATTTATGGGGGCATTTGAAAGCCCTTGTCTACGCAACCCGGGTACCAAATGCTCGTATTGTGGACGGCTGTGATACAATACGCCATTCTCCAGGACCGCATCAGCGCGTCAGGGTTTCCATGCGACGGAGGGTGGATGCATGTATCCTTGCTAACGGAGGACATTTTGAACATTTCCTGTAACAAAGTGTTTGAAGTCACGCTGGTACGTTCTGTTGCGGTGTGTTTCCATTCCATGATTAATGTGATTTGAAGAGAAGTGATAAAATGAGGTCTAACATGGAAAGTAAGCATTTCCGGACACATGTCCACATAACATATTTTCTTTCTTTGTGTGTGAGGAGTGTTTCCTGAAAGTTTGGCCGTACCTTTTTGTAACACCCTGTATATCACATACTGCCTGGAAAGAAATAGTCAGGATGAGAGCCACTTCCCTGTAAAAGGTAGGCCAAATATATTTAACATGGTGCTGGTCTTCCTTGTTTTTCTCTATGTTTTATGTGTCTGGGAATGGACAGAATGCTGGATCTGGGGCAGACAAACTTTCCTAAGGAAACACATCTTGCAGAAAGATAAGAGCTTAGCCTCAAGCACAGTTTTGTACTTTGAGATGACCTCTCATGTGAGGCTAGTTACTGGGTGCAAAAATGTGTGGTTCATAAAAATATTTGTGATGTCACAGAGACTAAACAGAAGCAGCAGCTTACTGGAAGAAGATGGGTGAATGGAAAAGTCGTTGGCATATTTCTCATGGCACATTCTTTTTGGAGGTTTTTTGTGTATGAAGAACCCTCACCATTGGGAAGCTGAGTGTTCACATTCTGTGATTGGCAGGCATGTCCTGTTTAGCAGGAAGGAATGGAAGACTGTATATTTCAGCTAAAAATCAAGGAGTTCGCAGGGAAACAAGAAAAGTGTGCATCTTGAGCGCATCATTAGTTTTCATTTGGAGATGGAGAATTGTGTGCCTTTGGTGTGCATCTTAGCAGACAAGTGGGGTCCAGACTTCGTCTTGACAGAAGTTCAGCCCTCATCCTGTACCTGCAGAATCACATCCATGATGATGGTGTTCTGCACCTCTCATGCTGATTAATTATGATGGCATAACTAGTAGCACTGGCATCATAGGAGTACTCTTGGTTTGCATTTTCTCAAGTCATTGCGATCATTAGTCTCAGGTCCAATAATGCTTTAGTAGCTGCATGAGTCACGACTTTTGTTTAGACAAAAGTTCTTGAGTAATTTTCATGAAGTCAGTTGCATCTAACAGACATAGTTTCTTGTTCGTTCCAATAACACTGAACACTAATAACTTTACTTGACAGAATTCCTGTAAGGGACATTTGTAATGTCAATATTCTCTTATACACAGATCAGTAAAGTAATGTGTTAATCCAAAGCTTGTTTTTGTTAACACCTTCCATTCATACCAAATTTATTTCTTTGTAATTCTCCACATTAGGATACATAGCTAAGGTTGTAAATTATTCGTGTTATCCAGTCCACTGAGCACAAAAATTATAGCCTGGATCTTAAAGGCTTGCTCAGCTCTTGATTAACTTTCTGGAATATGTGCACAAATACATCTACATCAACATTTACACTCCGCAAGCCACCCAACGGTATGTGGCGGAGGGCACTTTATGTGCCACTGTCGTTATCTCCCTTTCCTGTTTCAGTATTGTTCGCGGGAAAAACAACTGCCAGAAAGCCTCCGTGCACGCTTGAATCTCTCTAATTTTACATTCATGATCTCCTCGGGAGTTATAAGTAGGGGGAAGCAATATATTCGATACCTCATCCAGAAATGCACCCACTCGAAACCTGGACAGCAGGCTACACCATGATGCAGAGCGTCTCTCTTGCAGAGTCTGCCACTTGAGTTTGCTAAACATCTCCGTAACGCTATCACCTTTACCAAATAACCCTCTGATGAAACACGCCACTCTTCTTTGGATCTTCTCTATCTCCTCTGTCAACCCGACCTGGTACGGATTCCACACTGATGAGTAATATTCAAGTATAGGTCGAACGAGTGTTTTGTAAGCCACCTCCTTTGTTGATGGACTACATTTTCTAAGGACTCTCCCAATGAATCTCAACCTGGAACCCGTCTTACCAACAGTTAATTTTATATGATCATTCCACTTCAAATCGTTCCGTACGCTTACTCCCAGATATTTTACAGAAGTAACTGCTACCAGTGTTTCTTCCGCTATCACATAATCATACAATAAAGGATCCTTCTTTCTATGTATTCGCAATACATTACATTTGTCTATGTTAAGGGTCAGTTGCCACTCCCTGCACTGAAGTGCCTATCCGCTGCAGATCTTCCTGCATTTCGCTGTAATTTTCTAATGCTGCAACTTCTCTGTATACTACAGTGTCATCCACAAAAAGCCGCATGAAACATCCGTCGCTATCTACTAGGTCATTTATATATATTGTGAAAAGCAATAGTCCCGTAACACTCCCCTGTGGCATGCCAGAGGTTACTTTAACGTCTGTAGACGTCTCTCCATTGAGAACAACATGCTGTGTTCTGTTTGCTAAAAACTCTTCAATCCAGCCACACAGCTGGTCTGATATTCCGTAGGCTCTTACTTTGTTTATCAGGCGACACTGCGGAACTATATCGAACGCCGTCAAGGAAAATGGCATCTACCTGGGAGCCTGTACCTAATATTTTCTGGGTCTCATGAGCAAATAAAAGCGAGTTGGGTCTCACACGATCGCTGTTTCCAGAATCCATGTTGATTCCTACAGAGTAGATTCTGGTTTCCAGAAATGACATGATACACAAACAAAAAAACATGTTCTAAAATTCTACAACAGATCGATGACAGAGATATAGGCCTATAGTTTTGCGCATCTGCTCGACGACCCTTCTTGAAAAGTGTGATATATGTAAGATATACGTGGCATATTTCCGATGGTGCTCAGTGACAGTCATGCAATATTTTTTGAAAGAATAAACCGCCATTTGGCTGTGTATTACTGTACTTATCTTCTGTATTATCTAGATTTTACTTTTATGCCTTTATCGAGTACAATGCTAAACGTTCTTAGACCATTAACATTTCACATCTGTTAAAGTAGTCCAAAGTAGCTGCTTTGGAAATGTAGATCGTGCAGAAGATAAAACACAGTAATACACAGCCAAATGGAAGTTTATTTGTTTAAAAAATATGCAAGTGTGTGTGGGCAAAGCTGCAGGTAAAAAACTCCTAGTAAATCCGTGGATTGATTTCAACTAAACTCAGTGATCATACTGCTTACTACACAGAAAGAAATACTGTGGGGGGTAAGAACCAGCAATGTCCTTTTGGGGTGGGGGTGATAATGTGGAGAGAGAGAGGGTGAGGAAGAGAGGGACAGAGAGAGGGGGGGGGGGGAAGAAGGTGCTGGACATAGTTATGGGGAGAAGGAGATGGACTGACAGACAGAGGGCAAGGGGAAAATGGATAGAGAAAGGCAATAGGAGGAGGTGGACAGAGACAGGAGAGGTGATGGACTAAGAGAGGGGGAGGAGAAGATTTACAGAAGGAGGAGGGGGGAGATAGAGAGAGGAGAAGGAAGAGGAGATTGACAGAGGGACGGGGGTGGAAGGGATGGACAGAGAGGGGGAGGAGATATACAGAAAGAGGAGGGACTAGAGATTTTGGAGACGGGCTTGGATAGTGTGAAGAGGAGACAGAGGGGGCACGAGGAGATAGCCTTAGAAGGAGTGACGAGGGGGCAGGAGAAAATAGACTTAGAGGGGGGCAGATGGAGAAAAAGGGAAGGAACAGATGGACAAAGATGAGCAGATGGACAGAGAGAGATGCAGGAGGAGGTGGACAGAGAGTAGTGAGAGGAGAAGGGGGATCGATATTGATGGGAGGAGGGAGTAGTCAGAGATGGGACAGAAGGAGATGGACAGAGGGAATGATGAGGAGATGGATTTATAGAACTAGAATAAATACATACCCAGGCAGCACAGGGCAGTCAGATAGTAAAGTCAATAAAACACCATGGTCGAGACAAATAGTGTTATTAAAAGGATGTGAGGAGTAAATGCAACAACACTACTCACGCTCATTTGAACAGTGTGATTATATTTTTTTAGTCTTTTTATGAACCATAACAACTATCTACACTCTACTGGAACTGAAACATCTTCTCAGCTTGGAAGAATATAAAGTGATCGATGATGGAGGCATTCTCAGCATTTCGATTCATCCTGTCTTCCAAAAACTGATTAATTTATGTATACTATAAAACCCACGAGCAACTGCAAAAGCTTAAAATGATCTGCATTCTAATGTATAACAGCCATTCGGCTATTCAGAGTTGTGATCATAATTTTTTTCACGGAATTCTTCAGAATAATTCAAATTTTGCACAGAAAAGTCTATAAATATTGCGTATCTACCAAGAATTCTGAAAGAATACGTGTATTTGTGGAAAGATAGGTGCCAGCTTCACAAGCTGTGAATGTGGGTTCCTCATAAATGCATTTATCTCATTAATTATTGTCTGCACAAGATAATGTCATTAGGGTTTTATGATGAATTCGTGGGGAGCTATTCATTATTGTGATCATTATATTTTTCGGGAACTGTAAGTGCAGTATTCCTCATGTTTTTCTTTTTTTCCTTTTAGAAAAAAGGAAAAAAAGTAAAACAAACAGTCGTCGCTATTCGTAGCAAGTCTTAATTTTGATATGGGTAAAGCTGGAGCAATGTTTCAGCAACATGTTTTCCGGAATATGAAGTGTAGCCATAATGCGAAGAATTGAAGTTGAAAATCACATTGTGTGGTAGCAAATGTCATAGTACTGTACCAATGTGTAATTTCTTGAACATAGGCTCGCTTTCATATAATGAGAGGTATTTGGAGAAGATCAGCGTTGTTGTCCATGGGATAATGTTACTATTTTCATACTTGCTCGTAGTGGCAGAATATGCAAGATTATGTTAAGCGGAGTAAGTATCGCAAAAATCAACAGATGCAATGTACGAGGGGCGTTCAGAAAGTAAGCTCCGATCGGTCGCGAAATGGAAACGACTATGAAAATCCGATAAAGCTTTGCACAGATGTGTTGGGTAGTGTCTCTAGTATAACCCCAGTTAGCATCACGTCGCTCTTCTCATTTCTGAGCTCGCAGTGAGTGCGTAAAGATGTCTAGAAAATAGTGTCTGCCGCCAAGTACGAGGGCCTGGTGAGAAATTTCGCCTGAAGCTATGCAGCTAACATTACATAACTGTCGTGCTGTTTCTTCTTCAAGACAATTCTCAGCCGCATTCTGCAGGGGCAATGAAGATGCTCCTGCATCGTTTTCAAATGGAAATGTGAGATTACCCACAATACAGTCCGCAATTGTCTCCCCCTGAGTTTCATCTCTGGTCACATGAACCGCTGTCTTTGAAGACAACATTTTGACACAGACAACGAGGTGTAGGCCAGCGTGGAGAATTGGCGGAAAGCACTGGCGGCTGCCTTCTATGATGAGGCTATTGAAAAGTTGGTACAACGCTATGACAAAAGTCTAAGTCAGAACGGCGACTACGTAGAGAAGTAGCTGAAAGGTGTAGCTAATTGTTACAAGTAAAACATTTCTGATGTTCACTGTGGTTTCAATTTGGCAATCAATCGGAGCTTACTTTCTGAACAGGCCTCGTATTAACTGAAACTGTATGCAGTCGTAGTGCCCAAAGATGTACAACGTTGCGGAGAGAGAGAGAGAGAGAGAGAGAGAGAGAGAGAGAGAGAGAGAGAACCAAAACATCAGCGTAAACTGGTTATTTCCAGCTTGTAACAAAAACACGTGCCATAAGGTAGTGAGTAAATAATGAATATTCACAGTTTAATATAATTTTCTATTATATGTAACCAATATCGACAACAAACGAAAATTTTCTACCGCTAATGACCGTACTGTTGCACTTTTATTGGAAAACCAACACGCAGGAGGTGCACACGTGCACTGAAGCTGACAGCTATTAATGAGCGCTTCTTTCACGTTTTCATTCGTTCTGAGGCCTCGAATGCATGCAGGGCACAGCACCATTAGGAAGTGTCCACTGGAGTGGACTGCATGCATTTGCAGCCACAGGACTGGTTGAAAACATGGAAAAAGCGATCATTAACAGCTGTCCACTGCAGTGGACATGTGGCCATGTACGCCACTAGATAAATGTGACTTTCTGGCAGATTAAAACTGTATGCTGGACCAAGACTCAAACTCGGGGCCTTTGTCTTTCGCGGGAAAGTCCTGTCGACTGAGCTACCCAAGCACAACTCACCACCTGTCCTCTCACAGCTTTACTTTCGCCAGTGCCTCATCTCTTATCTTCCAGACTTCACAAAAGCTCTCCTACGAAACTTGCAAGACTAGCACTCCTGGAAGAAAGGGCATTACGGAGACATGGAGGTGCTAGCGGAAGTAAAACTGTGGGGAACAGTCATGAGTAATGCTTGGGTCGCGAAAGGCAAAGGTCTCAAGTTCGAGTCTCAGTCTGGCACACAGTTTTAATCTGCTAGAAAGTTTAATATTAGCTCATACTCTGCTGGAGAGTGAAAATTTCATTCTGGACATAAGGTTAATGACTGAAATTACTCAATGAATATTCTAGCAAAGAGATAACATTACGTAAAATATGCTACAAGGATAGGTCGTACCACTCAGTGCAGATGTCTCACCATATATCCTTGGTCGCTGAGATAACATGATGGCTGCAGACGTTTCGCATTCCTGGCTTGTTGGCGCCATAGCTGAGCCAAAGCTGAATGGCTGATCGTGATAGGCGGACTTGTGGTTGGTGATGGCATCCATTGCTCAGACGGTGGTAGTATGTCGTAAACCTTGTGTTGCTCTGCAAACCGCTGAGTTCAAGCATAATTTTAAAGTGTATCCAATATGTGCATTAAGTTTTGTCTGACTACAAGAGTCTAGTGAACAACTCTTTTATAAGATCTTGCTGTTTAATTTACATTGCCAGAAGTTTTTTCACCCCTAACTATAAGGTCCATCAAAGAAATACTCATTTAGTGTGTACAAGTAAAATCCCTTTACTAGTATGTATACCTTAAACATGGCTTGGCAGGTAATAATAAAACGTACAACATTTCGTATAAATGTAATACCTAGTCTTAGGAAATTGAAAGGTCAAAAGTTGGCATACTGAGGATACCTTTGTTCATTAACATGCTTGCCATAATTTTATGTGTAAGGAGATCGGCTTTTAGGTACTAGGTGTTTAAAAAGAAAGAATAGTTTTCAGTCGTTTATTACAAACTACAAAAGACAGAAACACATTACGCATATCACTAGATACAGGAAGTTCAAAGTTTTGACACAGCTGTGCTGTTGCTTGTTTGCAGCAACGTGGCCACTACACTACGAGATAAATCATTATGTGTTGGAAGTTGCCCGAAGTCAATCCATTGTTAAAGTGCAACGTGCATTCCTGTCACACCTTGCAATCTACCCCTTTTTTTGTAGGAGTACATAAAAGACTGAATCTTTGTTCTGCCTAGGCAGCTACTCTTCAAGAGCTGAGAAATTGAATTGTTGAAGCTGTCGATTCAATCACCAAAGACCTGTTGATTCGTGTCTGGATTGAATGGACTACCATTTCGATGTTTCTGGAGCAATGCATGGCGGTGACGTTGAGTGTATGGTATAGTGTCTGCGCAAACATAAAACTTTAAAACTTCCAGTGATATGCGCAATGTATTTCTAACTTTCATGGTTTGTTGGCAATAAACAACTGACATATCTGTTCTTTCTGTTTGTATCACCTGTATTACGACACAGAGGAATGCAACCAAATTACTCAGGGCCGACATACATGCACATCTCTTATTCGTCTACTTAAACCTTTAAAACATTTTTGACAGCTTCCCACAAGTCAGGATAGTGAAAACTCATATCAGTTTTCAGTTAACAGTGAAAACTACAGTATACAGGACAAATGAAGAAGCAAAAACTTCATTAAAAACTGTGATGGGGAGGGTTTCAAATACTTATACATCTTTAAAATTTAACAAGCATAGTACTTTAATTTATTCCAATGATACAACAAAGAAAATAAGAAAAGAAACTGGGGCAGGGGAACAAATGTAGCTACAAGTACTTGGGAAATATGTGGAAGAAGGCAAAGAAAATTTTGTATCTGGAGTGTTTCAGCTGCCGCTACCGCTGGGTTTTACAGAACATGCAACGACTTCAAAAACGACTGTAGTGTTCTTGTATTCTCTCACTACAGAAAAAATGAGCAGGACTTTTCTGTAGGAAATGTAATGTGGTTAAATTTTGTTCTGGGATAGATTTTCGCTGGAGGCCATGATTGTCGAGTTAATAAAAAAAACGCGTTTGAAGGTCACTTTCATATGTTTTTCTTTAATAATTCGAAAACTATGACTCTAGTGAAATCGTATCCCAGTACAGACTTTAACTACATTAAATTTCATACAAAAATGGGCATCTTTATTTTTCTGTAGTACTAATAGCTTGCACATAACGAGCGAGAGAATGTGGAAATCTATCGCGTGGATTTGAAGGTGTTGCGGGTTGCATAAAACTCATCAGCAGGGGCAGCTGAATCTCACTGTATATGTAATATAGATGAACAGGTTGTCAGGGGACTGAACTTCCACATGATACATTTTCTTCATTTTACGCTGTCAGTATCCTACTAAGCAACATCAGCAGCTACACTACATTTTTACCCCTTTTCGTTTTATGAGATTTGCTCCTGGCAGTCCTTAGATATGCTTTGCTTCGGTCAATCCTTTGTTTATGCAACTGTTTTTTCCGTACACTAACGATAACTATCGACTTTGAATGTCTATAATCGTCGAAATATTGGTCTTAATGTCATAGCATATTAATACGATCATTTGTAGACCCGCTAGATGTAGGTTACAAATTATGAAAGATATGTGTTTGTGCTTATACTTCAGCTGTTGTACTTCGTCTCCCCTGTCGCACGGTGGCCGTTCACAACACTACCATTGTCCCCTCCTCTACTGCGCAGTTATTTTGCGTGCAGGAAATTTATTTTGTGCACTTTATTACGTATGTGTTGGAGTAGGCTGATTTCGCACCATTATAGTTGACAGACGGGTTTTGCAGACTTGGATCAAACAGGTAGTTACGGCTTTTGGAGATTGTGAAGAGGCACTTGGTACAATGGCGTAGGAAAGCACAAGTTTGCTTCAAGGTTTGGTTTGAACGATTTTCAGCGACAACAGGACAGTATGGGGCGTGAGAATTCGGCAGGCGAGCAATGGCTTCTACGTTTGGTGATTTCGTTTATACAGCTGAACATAAGAAAGCTACAGTTGTCGCTCATCGACTGGTCGCCTTTCGTGCTCTAGCTCAGCACTGAATGTGGGACACACTTGACGTGCCAAACCATACACGGACATCGCTGGCTAACTTTTAAACATTTATATCTTCATCTCTATACGAGGGTCATTCAATGATTGGAGATAAATTGGTCTGGGTAAAAACTGTCAGTAGGGCAAGTTTGGCACTTTTATGGCTTTAAGTTGGCATCACTGGTATGAGCCCTGATCAGTTGATGTATCAACATTGTTTTGTTTATAACCTCAAAAATACATTTCAAGATGGCGAGTCCGCTTGAAACATCCACATTAGTTGAACAACATACTGTTAATCGTTTTTCACTTGCTGAAGGCGAGAAACCAGTGAATATATACTGCAGAATGTCTAAGGTTTATGGTGAAGGTTGTGTAAATCGTGCAAATTTTTACAAGTGGGCAGAGCAGTTCAAACATGGTCACGACTCAGTGACTGAATAAAACACTGTTCTGGTCGAACAGCTGCAGTTTCAACTCCCTTACTTGAAAGTCGAATTGATGATATCATTCGTGCCGACCGCCGTGTGACTGTGGAAATGATACTTGATAAGGTTCAAGTTAGTGCAGGTACAGTTCACAATATTATATGTAACAAGCTGAAGTACCACAAAACATGTGCAAGATGGGTCCCAAAGGAGTTGACACGACTACACAAGGAAATAAGATTGAGAGTGTGCACAGAGTTAAGGGAAAGTTATGAAAGAGAAGGTGTCCACTTCCTCAACAAAATTTTAATTTGTGATGAAACTTGGGTTCACTATTATGAGCCAGAATCGAAAAGACAAAGCACAGAGTGGAAGCACACCAACTTACCCGTCAAGAAAAAATTCAAAACCCAAGCATCAGCAGCAAAAGTCATGTTGACGGTGTTTTGGAACGCTGAAGGTCCAGTTTTCTATTATTATCTCGAAGAGCAGCGTAGAATAAACAAGGTGAAACCAGCCATGAGAGAGAGATGTTGTGGATCTCAGATGTTGTGGATCTAACCCATGAAACCATCGACAAAATGGGCTCGGAAGTACTGCCTCATCCCCCTCACAGTTCTGATTCAGCACCTAGTGACTTCCATTTGTTTGGTGCACTGATGCAGGCATTACATGGGAAGAGGTTAGAGACAAGGGTATTATGACATTGGGTCAAACACCTTCGAGAAATGTGGAAATATAGAATTCACCTGATGCCCTTCATCTACGGTTCGCAGGACATAGTATGAGAAAAGGGCAGACTAAGTTTTGCAACAGCGATGCTTTACAAAACTGTGATGCTTTGTGGACTAAGTCTCTCTCCCTTAAGGAAATTTATTACATTCGAGTATGCTCAATCATTCTCTAGCAAACCGATTTTAAGGATATTAGTCTGTAATTTTGCAGGTCAGTTCTTTTACTTTTTTTGTATATGTGGGTCTCCTAGGCCTTTTCTTTTTTTCCCGCTGGATGAGTGATCGACATTAAGCCAAAGCCAAGTATGTAGCCAATGCCGAAGAGTTATCTCTGTAAAACCAAACTGGCATTTCATCTTGATGTGGCGATTTATTATTTTTTTCTTTCACCTATTTCAGCTGCTTTTCAAAGCCTGTGATGCCTATTTCTACGTTCTCCATACGGGAGTTTGTGCGGTGGTCAAGCGATGATAACGTCTGTGCGATCCTCCTGCGTGAATGATTTTTAAGCACGGGATTTAAAACATCAGCTCCCCTTTGTCTGTCTCCTGTTGTCACATCAGACTAGTCTACGAGTGACTGAAAAGAAGCCTTCGATCCGCTTTGTGATTTTACATAGGGCCCGAATTTTCTACGACTCTCAGCAAGATCTTTTGCGAAAGTATGTCGATGGGAGTTGTATGCATCGCGCAGCAATCTTCTTATAGGAGCACTAATTTCCGTTATCTTCTGCATGTAGACATTTCTGCATCCTTTTTAGAATCAAGAAAACAACAATCTCTATTTCCTCTGCATTTTTCGATTTTATTGTTATTTTTGCTCTTTTCTATCCTTAATCCACTAACCCAGCACATATTCGTCCAGAATGCGACTTACCATCAGTTTAAACTTTGACCATAATTCCTCTAGGCCCGTCACGTAGGAACTAAATGGCGTAAATTCACTCTCTACGTAAAATGGACTGTGTAACCGTCGTGGCTATGATGAAATCGTGATCACTCATCCCCGCCTCTACCCCGCCAGTGGCCCCATTACGATGAAGGTGGTATCGGTTCTTATTAACCTGGTATCGGTTCTTATTAACCAACAAATTTCGCCTGACTTTCAAAATGTGCATGAATTCTCACCCATGATATTCACTACACATAACAACGCACTCTCCATCAGTAGGCTCCTACAGCTACGAGGTGGAATCCCAAATGTTCAGGACTGTTGCTGCCATCTGGAAAGTAGGAGTAGTAGATCTTTGCACCGCTATGCGGCAAGAGTCGCATATCTGATGAGTCAGTGTGCGGAGTGGCACTCTGCTGGGAGGACGTGTTGCGTGTCTACAGTGATTTCCGAAATACTCTGTGTTTTGTGTGTGGCGATTTTACGATGGATCCGCGAACAGAACAGCACATGTGTATCAAATTCTGTGCGAATCTCGGGAAAAGTGGTACGGAGACCCTTTCAACGATTCAACAAGTCTTTGGGGGACAGATCATGAGCCGTACACATGTGTTTGAGTGGCATGCTCAGTTCACGGCCAGCCGTACAGACGTCGAAGATTAAGCTCACACTGGAAGGCCCGTTGCCAAACTTCAACAATTGGTTCGTGAGGATCGACGTCGAACCATTCAAGACCTTGCGGATGAAGTGGGTATTGGTTATGGGATATGTCAATGAATGTTGACTGATGAATTGGGCATGCATCGTGTCGCCGCAAAATTTGTGCCAAGGGTCTTGACTGCCAATCAGAAGGTACAGTGTGTTGAAGTGTGCATGGACCTTCGCCAGAGCACATCTGATGATCCAACCTTCTTGTCACGGGTTATCACCAGTGATGAGAGCTGGATTTACAGGTATGACCCAGAGACAAAGCAACAATCGTCCCAGTGGAAGAGACCGGGCTCTCCAAGACCCAAAAAAGCGAGACTGGTGAAGAGCATGATCATCGTTTTCTTTGGTACCATGGGAATTGTCCACAAAGAATTCGTCCCACCCAACCAAACAGTGAATTCCGCGTACTACTGTAACGTATTGCGACGGCTTCATGAAAACGTGTGGCGACGATGGTCCGAACTTTGGCGTCAAGGGAACTGGCTGCTGCATCACGACAATGCACCCTGTCACATGTCCTTGCTCACTAGGGCCTTTTTGCCAAAAAACAACATGGCGGTTGTAAGCCACCCACCGTACTCACCAGATTTGGCACCTTGCGACTTGGCGCTATTCCCAAACTGAAACTCAAGTTGAAAGGCCATTGGTTCGACACTAAAGAGGATTCAAGAAGCATTGCTGGCAGTGATAAACACCCTCAAAGGACAGGACTTCCAGAAAACTTTTGACCAGTGGCAGAAGTGATGGGACTGGTGTGTACATGAAGATGGGAACTACTTCGAGGGTGATGGTGACCTTTAGTCCAAAGGTAAGGTTTCCAACAGATGACAGCACCAGTCCCGAAAATTTTGGATAGCACCTCGTAATCAGTGAGTGCTGCAGTGACCATGGACTACCCTTTACCAGCAAGTACAAATCGACCAACAACAAAATCCAAGTTTCTAGGCTAATTTGTTTCCCTCTAAGATGCCAGTCAGCAATTAGCACTAATTTCACACCCGTTCAGTTCTCTGGAGGAGGAAATTTAAGAATCTGTATATTCCCTGAATTGTGGCAGTATTTAGACAGGCTCAGATAACCATCATCAGATAATATTAACTAGAGGCCTCATAATCCAAAAGTACCAAATGCGCTGTATTTCAGTAATGGACCTTAGCTGCCACAGAATGTCAAATCTGTTTCTGCAGACGAATAGGTTCCACATCGTGAACTATGGTTGAGGTAAGTAGCATTCGCCGCAATAACCGAAATTTGGTACAAACTCAGAACGTTATTAATTTTATGGGAATAATATGATGTTTATTGTAAGGACAGGTATATTAGAAAAGGTTGAGCCGCTCTACTGGTCAGTAATGTAATGCAGCATATACAGGTAGTAGTGGGCCAAAAAGAAATTTGGGGTGATCAAGCGGTAACAGAATAAAAGCTTCAGGTCGATACATAGTCTCTCAATCGGTCACCAAAAACTGCTATTCATGTACAAGAATACATTCATACAGCAACTGGTAGCATCATATATGTTTTGTGGAAATTTTAATGTGTGTAATAGATTTTAACTAACTGATGAAAAGCATTTGGACATCTATTAGTGGACACTAATTTGGGGTGTTTCTATCCTTCGCCTTTATGATAGCTTGAACTCTGCTGGGGACACTTTCATTGAGGTGTCTGAATGTCTATGGAGGAATGGCGGCACATTTCTCCTCAGGAGCCGAAGCCAGAGAAGGTTGTAATGTTGGATGCTGAAGTCTGGAGTAAAGCCGACATTTTAACCCATCCCAAAGGTGTTCCGTTCGGTCAGGTCAGGACTCTGGGTATGCCAGTCATTTTCAGATATGTTACTGTCCATAATCTGCCTCACAGATGCTGCGTTATGATAGGATGCATCGCCATATGCTGACACAATCATCATCATCTCTGAACTGTTCCTCTATTGTATGCAGCGCATAATGCTGTAAAATATGTTCATATCTTTCCACATTTAGCGTTTTCTTAAGTGCGATAGGGGGATCAAAAAAATAAATGGTTCAAATGGCTCTGAGCACTAGGGGACTTAACATCTGAGGTCACCAGTCCCCTAGAACTTAGAACCACTTAAATCTAACTAAGCTAAGGACAAAAAACACATCCATGCCCGAGGCAGGATTCGAAACTGCGACCGTAGCGGTCGCGCAGTTCCAGACTGAAGCGCCTAGAACAGCTTGGTCACACCGGCCGGCGGAGGGGTGGGGGATCACATCCTAGCCCTGAGGAACACCATCTCCTCCGTACTTCACTGCTGGCACTACACATGATAGCAGGTAACATTCTCAAGGCTTTCTTGTGGTCAGTTCGGCATTAGGGGTGTCTGGAAGCTTTTGATCAGATAATCTATGGTGAAAGATTTTGGGAGTGGATATTAGAATGAGTTAATTCAATTGTTTGGTATTAAATTATGCATCTACAAAATTATATGCATCTACAGAATTACACTTATCATCAGAGAAAAGATTCTATAGCATTCAATACTCTGCTCTGAGAAAATATTTCCATACCCAGTGGAGACGCGTCCTTGTGTGTTCAGTGAACCTCCGGAAAATAGTTTATTGTGCAAATTATAAATGAATATATTTAAACAATCATTATTCGTCTATTTTTGTCGTTTTAGATGATAGTTGTCTGCATTTTGAAAGTATTCTTGTCGCATGAAAAACTTTTAAGTCGTTCAGATAGCACGCATTCGTGCCATAGCGTTGCCTACGCACAGTCGTGGTTCAGTTTCTTTTCTGAACCTCCGTGAGTATGCTTATGGGTGTCCCTTTGTCAGGGAGGGGCAAGAGGAAACGCAGCTTTTAATTTAAAAATATATTAAAGAAGTTGTGGGATTCGTGGCTGCATTTCTGCAAATAAACTATTTTGTTTTCCCTGTTTGTTAAGGGTGAAGATACAAGCTAAGCACGCACTGACGTGTCAGATCCAAGTCATCTAAAACAGGCGGTTAAGAAACACGAGGAATCTATTGCACATAAGAATGCTTGTTTAGATTTATCAGCCTTCGGAGAAACAGAAATTAGGCAACAGCTTAACCCAGCTTTGAGGCAGAATATAGAAAACTCAATGACAATATAAGGAAAAATCGCTATGTTCTTTCCAAAATAATTGAATGTATTAAATGCGATGAGTTTGAACTTGTCGTTAGTGGCTATGATGAAAAACCTTGGAATATTCAGACAGCTTATAAATTTCACTTCAGCTTTAGATACAGTTGTAAAAGTGCAACGTGAACAATGCTGCAGTCTTTAAGAGTATATCCAGGGATATAAAATAGTTTACTAGACGTATGTTAGGTGTGTGTCACTAGGAATTTAATGCTGAAATAGCTAAGGCAGATTTTACGTCTGTGACGACAAATTAAACTTCTGATGTATCTTTTATCTGTTATGTACTGGAGATCCTGTTGAAATATTTTGGGCATTCTTAAATCCATCTGGTAACGGTGCTTCCTCCTTAGCAGCTCCCATTAAAAATGTTGTCGCCGACGTTGTCCGAGAACGGAAGAGAAAAATAACATCTCAAAGCTATGATGGTGCTTGCGTCATGCGCGGCCAACATGCCGAGGTCCAAACGATTGTAAGAGAAGTGTATCACTTCGGTCTTACGTGCCTTGTTATACACACCAACTGAGCGTAATTCTTGTCCAAGCTAGAAGTGAAAATAAAAAAGTGAAACTGTTTTGCAATACTATTGCAGAAGTATCACTGCTCTTCTCGCATTCACCTCAAAGAGTAGCTGTAGTAGATGCAATTGTGAAACGAAGTGTTCCTCATGGATCAGGCACAAGATGAAACTTTGAATCGAGAACAGCCCTTACACTTCAAGAGAATAAAGCGGCCGTTTCACAATGTCTTCAACACACTGAAGATACCAGCAACTAGACGACAACTGTCAATAAAGCATTTGGTCTAAGGTTGAAACTGCAACAGCCAAACTTTTCCTTTCGGCTAGAGGTATTTTATAGAATAATGCCCCACTTGGATATATTGTACAGCCACTTACAACTGTCTCCGTAAGGCAAGCAACAGCATCATTCGAAAATGAAATTTTGAAAAGTAGGCTGATACTATCATAATCAAACAAGAAAGAAGATGCGAGGACATGAATACAAGGAACGTGAAGCCAAAGAAAGCATGTGACATAACAATTCAGCAGGGCAAACAAGGAAGAATTCTCCAGCCACTTATCAGCCTCAAATTTATTTGGTCACCACTTCTTCCCTTCACTGAAAAATAAATTTCCTGAAAAAAAGTTTTCTGCTATTGGGCAATCCTTTCCATTTTTAAATAAAGCAAAATTAAAACAGCGCTACAAATCATTTAGTCTCGAAATGATTTTCAAGAAGTGAAAAGTTCAATAGCTCTTCTGAACTTTTTAACTGAAAATAACCTGAAGGAACCTTCCGCTCACGTTATAAAATTGTTGAAATTAGTAGCTCCTATCCCAGTGACAACGTGTGAGGCAGAGAGATATTTCTCCACTTTGTCGCGGACCAAAACATTTCTTAGAAGTACAATGGATGAAGATAGGCTGTCTGCTTTTGCCAAGCTATCTGCTCAAAAAGAAATGAACCACAAGCTTCCAGATTTCAACGAGAGAGTCATGGATACACACTCCACAAAAAGGAAAGGAAGATGTACTTTCTCAGCCGGCCGGTGTGGCCGTGCGGTCTAGGCGCTTCAGTCTGGAACCACGTGACCGCTCCGGTCGCGGGTTCGAATCCTGCCTCGGGCATGGATGTGTGTGATGTCCTTATGTTAGTTAGGTTTAAGTAGTTCTAAGTTCTAGGGGACTAATGACCACAGATGTTAAGTCCCATAGTGCTCAGAGCCAGGAAGATGTACTTTCTCTATAAATAAACCTACCTCTAAGGAGATTCAATCCCATGAAACATATCATGCTCATTTTAAGGTAATTTTAGAGCAACAGAAATATTTTAAATAATTTAGAAAATAAAATTATTTGGAAAGTTAAATTGCATAATGCAGTAAAAGCAGTGAACCACCATTCATTTTAGGCACCAGCTACCACTGCTCAATGGGACGCGATCACTTCGTTATTATCATGATAGGGCTCTCGCTTCTGTGAAATTTACCTTTAACAGAAGTGGGGGACACTGATTGTTCGTGTCTGTGACAGTCTGTAAGTCACACGCGTCTCTGAGTGGTGCTAAGGAACAGACACTTCAAGGCAAATAACTACAACCAAGGAGCAGAGGCAGCCAGATAATTTCAAAGATCTTCTGGTTAAAAAGAATTTGTCACAAGACATGGACTCGCACGGTTCTTCTCAGGAAATTCCACGTATACACTCTGGACCTGTTATCGAGATCTGTTAAGTCAATACTGAGGGCATAAGTAAATCAAAACGTTAAGTCTTACAGAAGAGTTTATCAAAATATAACATCGATGTTGTTGATGTTCAAGAAGCACATACTGAAAATGAAGATCAAATGAATCACAGAGGAAAAATTCATGGCTTTGACTTACTAGAAGAGACAACTTATGGAGTGACAACCTGCGTACGACGGTCAGGAAAGAATGCATATCTATGGTCCGTATATGATTTCAATGACATCCACGAAACTACAATAAAAATTTGAGACCTTTTGAAACAACTGAAGAAATCCTACCTTCTGATCTGGACATATCAACCCAATATTTCCGCAAGCAAAGATTACAACCAAACTCAAATAAAACAGAAGTTACATATTTTCATCTGCCCAATAGATGCCCACTCAGAGCCCTTGGTGTCTTATTTTGAGGGAAACAAATTTCATCATAACAAGCATCGAAAATAACTTGGGTTCACGTCAGGAAGGACACTTTCTTTTAAGGAGCACTTGACGCGAACATCTGCTAAGCTCAAAAAGCAGAAACAGCATACTCCATAAAGTCTGTGACACTCAGGGATCGTCAGCAGACACTATTCGAGTACCAGCACTCGGGATTGTATACTCAACAGCTAAGTACTGTGCGCCTTCCCTAGCTTAATAGTCCACACGTAAAAAAGATAGACGTACAACTTAAAGAAGCCATGCACATTGTTATTGGGTCAGTGCGATCTACCCCCGCATACTTGTTACCTATCTTGAACCACTGCTTGTAACACCGACCTTCCAAGACTGAACAATATATTTCCTGTGGAGCGAAAAATGTTAAGATCAAGACATCCCACTCTCATTACATGCAGGGCTCTCATGGGTACCGAAATTAATACCCCCGATGAATGGAAACTCTGCTGGCAACAAAACTGGCTTCGACAATGCCTGAAACATGCCTGCATCCAGAAGAAACCCCCTGAATTTGGCCAACCTCGGGCAATTTGGACTACCCTGAACCGCATCCGAACGGACCATGGAAAATGTGGAGACACTCTCTAGCAGTGGGGCAAATCTTCATCACCACCATCGCGTGACCATGGCGCGGAACGACAGACAATTGCTCCTGTTGTATCAACATGTCCCGCACGTGTCTACAGGCGTCCTTTCGAAGATATTCTGGCAGCAAGGAATGGTGTGATAGAATACACAAATACCTTGATATTCGTTTATAGCTATTGTTATTTGTGTTATTTTATGTTGGAGAACTTTCTTTAAATGTTTACATGTAGTAGTTTTGTAATGTCATACGATAAATGAATAAATTTCACGAATGTCAGATACGGTTCTCAATACAGCCAATAAACGTAATGTTAAGAAAGCGGTTTTGGCAACTGTATAACAGGATGGCAGATTCTGAACTAAATTTTACACTAAGTGGGCAGCCTTCGAAAGAAAACTATATTTTTAAATAACAAAACTGAATCGGGTTCAGGACACACAGAAAAATTTCAAACGACCCGACAGGATCCAAAGCCGTAGTAAAACCACGAGTGTTTTGTAATGATCACGAAGAAAAATCTGGAGTTCCAATTGCATAAAAAAGCGCATCAGGAGGGGAAATAATACAACTTAGAGAGAAGCGAGCCGGAAGACTACTATACAAATAACTGTTCTTCTTCTTCTTCTTCTTCGCGGATGGATCACTTAGGACCACGCGTAATCAACATTTGTTGGCCTTCCTTTTCGCCCAGTATTCCTTCATAAACAACGAGTGGGCTAGCTTTCGTTGCGTAGACCATGTATGTAAGTTAGTTTTTCTCTGTTCTTCCTCAAAACCCCGTGTGTTTGTGATTTTTCTGATTTCATTTCTATCATGTAGATTTGGAGACCCTAATTCTCTCAGGTCTTTTTCCGTCTGTTTGTACCAGTTCGGTCTTGTAGTTTTATTCTTTAAAAAGTATAGATTTTGTGCGTTAACCTGTTTGAGTCCATTCTTTCTAAGTGCCCCATGAATTGGATTCTTCTCATGCGCATTGTGTCTGTTATTTTGGAGATATTTTTATATATTTCTGCATTGGGTTTTGGATAATGTACCCCATCTTTAGTTCTTGGTCCTAGGATTTTCCTCATTATCTTACGTTCTTTCACTTCTAATTCCTCTTTTAGTGTTCTGTGTTGAAGGTTTAGTGTCTCAGATGCGTAGAGAGCTTCGGGTCTAATTACTATTGTGTAGTGTCGTATTTTGCAGTTCCACGAGAGACTCTTTTTGTTGTAAATGTTTTTTGTTAACTGAAACGCCGTCTCCATTTTCTGGACTCTTGATCTGACAGATTTCTTTTCATTACAATTTTCTGCAATCCATTCACCTCAATATTTAAATTCTTTTACCAATTTTAAGATCAGAAGGTGCATCTTTGACGTCAGTCATAAATTTTGTTTTTTCAAATGAAATTTGTAATCCTATTTTAGCTGCCTGTTCTTGTAATAATTCTAGCTGTTTCTGTGCGTCAGTAATGTCTTGTGCGATCAGTGCCATGTCATCAGCAAATGCTAAACAGTGTAATTCTATGCCCTTATGTCTTGGTCCCAGTCTGTGTGCTGGTGCACCTGCTTTTTTCCATTCTCTAACAACTTTTTCAAGAGCACAATTGAAGAGCACTGGGGACAGTACATCCCCTTGTCGTACTCCTGTGTCTATTTCAAATTCTGTGCTCAATTCTCCCATAAATTTTACTTTGGATTTGGTCGCCGTGAGTGTTTCTTTTATGATGTTTGTTGTCTTGTGATCAAGTCCAAATTCTGCTAATACTTCAAAAAGGGATTCTCGGTCTATACTGACATATGCTTTTTTAAAGTCGACAAACGTGATGACATAACTTTTGTTTGAAGTACTATGTAAATATTTCACTGAGTTTTTCAAGTTAAGGATTTGTTCTACGCAAGATCGACCTTTTCTGAACCCACCTTGGTATTCGCCTAGTTTTGAATCCAGCTGAGGTTCTGCGCGGTTTAGTAGGGCTCTAGACAGAATTTTGTATGTTATTGACAATAAAGAGATTCCACGATAGTTGTTGGGGTCTGTTTTACTTCCTTTTTGTACAGAGAATGTATGATTGCAGTCTTCCAAGCTGTGGGGATTTTTTCAGTTTTCCAGATTTCATGTATAATTTCTTTGAGTTTTGAAATAAGATTTACTCCTGCATTTTTCCATAATTCTGCGATGATTTGGTCTTCTCCTGATGCTTTGTTATTTTTCAGTGACTGAATTATCTCTTTAATCTCTTGTAAACTTGGTGGCTTTGAGTCTGGGTTTCGTTGTGTACGATGGAACTCAAATTTTTCTGCAGGCTTTTCACAAATGGTTCAAATGGCTCTGAGCACTATGGGACTCAACTGCTGAGGTCATTAGTCCCCTAGAACTTAGAACTAGTTAAACCTAACTAACCTAAGGACATCACAAACATCCATGCCCGAGGTAGGATTCGAACCTGCGACCGTAGCGGTTCAAAATGGCTCTGAGCACTATGGGACTTAACATCTGTGGTCATCAGTCCCCTAGAACTTAGAACTACTTAAACCTAACTAACCTAAGGACATCACACACATCCATGCCCGAGGCAGGATTCGAACCTGCGACCGTAGCGGTCGCGCGGTTCCAGACTGAAGCGCCTTTAACCGCGTGGCCACACTGGCCGGCCGACCGTAGCGGTCTTGCGGTTCCAGACTGCAGCGCCTTTAACCGCACGGCCACTTCGCCCGGCGCTTTTCACAATTCAGTAATTTAGAAAAGTATTTTGCAAGAATTTCACAGTTTTCGGTGTTGGTATGAGCAATTTCCCCATGGTCATTTTTGAACTGGAGTGATGGTGGAGAGTACTTTGTTAATTTTTGTTTGAATACTCTGTAGAAATTTCGGGAATTGTTTTTCTTGAAATCATTTTCTATGTCTTGCAATTTTTTGTCTTCATGTTGTTTACGGACTGTTCGTATTGCTTTTGTGACTGTTTTCCTGGTATCTTTGAGATCTTCCAGGGTCTTTTGATTTTTGTTGCACAACCAATTTTGCCATGCCTGTTGTTTGAGATTTATCAGTTGGTCACACTCATCTGTCCACCATGGGTGTTTACGTGTTCTTGTTTGCGGTGCTACAGTTTCAGCTGCATTTAAAAGTCCTGCTTGCAGTTGTTGCCAATTTTGTGGTTTTAAATTTTGCGTTTCTTTTGTAAATTGTTCATTGCCATTTATCTTTTGTACATCATATTTACGGTGTGGAGATTTCTTAGTGAATTTTCTTTTTTCTGGAATGACATCTAGGGAGAATTTTGTTGGGTAATGGTCGGAATCTAGGTCTAGTCCATTAAGGACTTTAAGTTTCATGATTTCTACTGTATTTACGCGGGAGATCATTACATGATCCAACTGATATTCACCTAGTAATGGATTAGGTGAGATCCAAGTTTTCGTTTTCGAGGCTCTTTTCTTGAAAAATGTTGATTTGAAAAATAGGTCATGGTTTTTGCAGATTTCAATGAGTCGCATGCCATTCCGGTTGGTCTGTGTACGCCCTGACCATTTACCTACCCAACATCGATATTTCTTTTCTTAACGATTTGTGCATTGAAATCGCCCATAAGGATTTTGACATGGTTATTTGGGATTTTTTGGAGAATATTATCTAATTGGTTCCAGAATTCTTCTACTTCTTCTATTTTGTTTTTGTTAGTGATGTTAGTTGGTGCATGTCCATTGATTAGGGTGTATATCTTATTAGCTGATTTTATTGTCATCGTGGAGAGCCGACCCGAGTAAGATTTGAAAGTTGCGACTGAATCAAGTATTGATGTATCTACTATAAATCCAGTTCCAAATTGTGAACAATTTGCCATAACTGTTCTAATTTTCAAATAAAATAAAAAATATTCCAGTCAGATGACAATGATACTTTCGCATTGCATGGCTAAAACTTTTTAATGTACAATACCTTAAAATGACTCCTAGAACGCTGCATCTAACATGGCCAACTACTACATCTACGTGATTATTCTGCAATTCACAATTAAGTGCCTGGCAGAGGGTTCGTCGGACCACCTTCAAACTATTTATCCAGCGTTCCACTCTCGCACAGCGCGCAGGATAAACGAACTTGCCTCTTTCCGTGAGAGCTGATTTCTCTTATTTTATTATGACGATCACTTCTTCCTATGTAGGTGGGCGCCAACAAAATATTTCCACAAGCTGTGGAGAAAGTTTGTGACGAAATTTCACCAGAATACTCAGCCGCAACGAAAAACGCTTTTGTTCTAATGGTTGTCATCCCAATTCGTATATCATATCCATGGTACTCACTCCCGTATTTCGCATTAATTCAAAATGAGCTGACCTTATTGGAAACTTTTCGATGTCCTCCATCAAATCTACCCGATGTGGATTCCACACCGCACAATAATATTCCAGAAGTGGGCGAACAAGCGTAGTGTAAGCAGTCTCTCGTAAGATTAAATTCCAAATGCATAACTGGAAATTTGACAGTACTATCTACGGACACTGACTGAACGACTTAACAAACGGATACCAAACTGTTTTATTTTTAGTTATATCGGTGGCTTCTGACAGTGTCATCATACTACTTTTAATTAAAAGACTCAAAGATCTTAAAATTCCAAATGGTGTCTTACCATGCACAAGTTGAGTAATAAGTCGTCCTAACCGCCCTACCCCTCTCACCCCATGAACCATGGACCTTGCTGGAGAGGGCTACTTGAGTGCCTCAACGATACAGATAACCCTACTGTAGGTGCTACGGAAACTTTGAGTGGTATCTGATGAGAGGTCAGACAGACATGTCATAACTGAAGAAGGGCAGCAGACTTGTCATTATGAGCTGGGAAAACAACCCTCATGATTGACTGATCTGACTCTGTGACGTTGGTCAACATGCACTTGCTGTGCTTGTACTGCAAACGGCTGAAAGCAAGGGGACATTACAGCTGTAATTATCTTTCTCAAGGACATACAGTTCTCCTGTATGGTTAAATGATGATGACGTCCTCTTGGCTAAAATATTTAGGAGATAAACTACTCTCTCATTTTTATGCGAAGTCACGGACTACTCAGGAAAATATCGTCAACAAGAGAAACAAAGCCGCGCGGGATTAGCCGAGCGGTCTCCGGCGCTGCAGTCATGGACTGTGCGGCTGGTCCCGGCGGAGGTTCGAGTCCTCCCTCGGGCATGGGTGTGTGTGTGTTTGTCCTTAGGATAATTTTGGTTAAGTAGTGTGTAAGCTTAGGGACTGATGACCTTAGCAGTTAAGTCCCATAAGATTTCATACACATTTGAACATTTTTTTTTTTTTTTTTTTTTTTTTTTTTTTTTTTTTTTTTGTGGTTGAGAAACAAAACATATTCTACAGAGGGAATTTAAAAAGTAAATGGACAGGTTGAAGTTAGATATAGTGGAAATCAATGAAGTGCGCAGGTAGGAAGAACAGAGCTTCTGAAACTTTGTCTCGAAACCTGGAAAAAAACTAAAGAGATTCTGGTCGTATGTAAAAGTATGCTAGCGGCAAAACACAATCGATGCCTTCTCTTCGCGACAGCAATGGAAATACTATGGATGATTGTGCTGCTAAAGCAAAGACATTAAACGCAGCCTTCGGAAATTCTTTAATCAAGATAGATGAAGTAAGTATTCCAGAATTCGAATCAAGAACAGCTGCCAACATGAGTAACTTACAAGCAGATATCCTCGGAGTACTGAAGAAACTTAAATCACTTAACAAAAGATAGTGTTCCAGTCCAGACTGTAAACCAATTATGTTCCTTTCAGAGTATGTTGAAGAAATAGTTCCGTACTTAACAATCATATACAATCGCTCGCTCGACGATAGATCCGTACCCAATGACTGGAAAGTTGCACAGGTTACACCAATATTCCAGAAAGGCAATAGGAGTAATCCGCTAAATTACAGGCCAATATTATTAACGTCGACATGCAGCATACTTTGGAGCATATATTGTGTTCGAACGTTATGAATTTCCTTGAAGAGAACGGTCTATTGGCACAGTCAACACGGATTTAGAAAACATCGTGAAACATTGAGTGCCATCGACAAAGGATATCAAATTGGTTCCGTATTTCTAAATTTCCAGAAGACTTTTGACACCTTACCTCACAAGCGGCTTGTAATCAAATTGCGTGCTTATGGAATATCCTCTCGGTTATGTGACTGGATTCGTGATTTGCTGTCAGAGAGGTCACAGTTCGTAATAACTGATAGAAAGCCATCGAACTACCTTCACACATAGAAAATGTTATGGGGAAGGAGAACCAAAGGTTGCGTTTTATTGGCAGAACACTTAGAAGATGCAACAGATCTACTAAAGAGACTGCCTACACTATGCTTGTCCGTCCTCTTGTGGAGTACTGCTGCACGCTGTGGGATCCTTACCAGATAGAATTAACGCAGTACATCGAGCAAGCTCAAAGAAGGGCGGTGCGTTTTGTATTATTGAGAAATATGATGCAGCATTTCTCGTTGCCACGGGATCTTCTCACGAAATTTCAATCACCAACTTCCTCCACCGAATGCAAAAATATTTTGATGACGCCGTCCTAAATACGAACAAACGATAGCATAACAAAATAAGGGTAATCGAGATCGCACGGAAAGATATAGGTGTTCGTTTTTTCCGCGCTCTGTTCGAGAGTGAAATAACAGAGAATCACTGTGAAGGTGGTTCGATGAACACTCTGCCAGGCACTCAAGAGTGAGTTGCAGAGTAGCCATGTAGAAAAAGATGTAAATGTAGATGTCTGGTCAAGTGAGTACAGGGTTATAAATACAACATCAAATAATGGTAATGCAGGAGTAGGAAGAAAGAATAAAAGAGGACGCTGCCTGGTAGAATTTTGCACAGAGCATCATTTAGTCATTGTTAACATTTGATTTAAGAATCGTGACAGATGATTGTATACGTGAAAAGGCTTGGGGACACTGGAAGATTTCGGACTGCTTTAGTAATGTAAAGCAGAGCTTTTGAAACTATATTTTAAACTGTAAGAAGTTTCCACGAGCAGATGTGGACTATGATGATAATTTATTGATTAGGAACTGTAAGATAAACCTGAAGAAATTACAAAAAGGTAGGAAATTAAGGAGACAGAACATGGGTAAATTGAAAGAACCGGGGATTACTCAGAGTTTCAGAGGAAGCATTAGTCAACATTTGATTGAAACAGGCTAGGGAATACAGTGAAAGACAAATTGGTAGTTTTAAGAGATGAGATAGTGAAGGCAGCGAAGAATAAAATTGGCAAAAAAAAAGCCTTGCAGAAATCCTTGCATAACACAGGCTGTATAGAATTTAATTGATTAATGGAGAAATATAAAAATGCACCAAATAAAGCAGGCCAAAGAGAATACAGACATCTAAAAAATGAAACTGGCAGAGAGTGCAAAATGCCTTCACAGGAATGGGTAGAAGACAAATGCAACGCTGTAGAAGCATGCATATCTACGGGAAAGATAGGTATCGCCTACAGCAAGATTAAAAGAGACCTTTAGAGAAAAGAGCCGCAATTGTATGGATATTAAGAGAGCAGATGGAAGCCAGTAATAAGCAAAGATGGGGAAACTAGAAGATGGAAGGAATATATCAGGTGTAGAGGTATGAAACCGGAATTTCCCTATGCATGGTGTTAGCTATCAGTGTAGGGCCCGTGAGACCGCGTCTGCAGCGCCATCTGCTTCCTGTAACGGAGGGGGAGATTAGTGTTTAACGTCCCGTCGACAATGAGGTCATTAGAGACGGAGCACAAGCTCGGATTAGGGAAGGATAGGGAAGGAAATCGGCCGTGCCCTTAAGCGATTTAGGGAAATCACGGAAAACCTGGATCAGGATGGCCAGACACGTGTTTGAACCGTTGTCTCCTGTAACGGCTGTCGACGAATGTCAACACACAGTAAACCTAGTTCCATACATCGGTATCGTTTCAAACCGGTTAACATGTCGAGTTTTGTGCCTACGAACTACGATTTGTGGGCAGCATTGGTTTTCTGTTATCATTAAGAAAACTGCTGCAGAATCGCGTCGAATGCTTGTCTAAGCTTTCGGCGAACAAGCGCTTGGGAAAGCACAGCGTTTCGAGTGGCTCAAAAAATTCAAGAGAGTTGATTTTGACGTGAGAGTGCGGGAAACCACCGAAAAAGTTCGAAGACAACGAATTGCAAGCCTTATTGGATGAAGATGATACTCAAGCTCAACAGAAACTCGCGGAACAATTGAATGTGACGCAGAAAGCCGTTTTTCTTCGGTTGAAAGCTATGGGAAAGGTGCAGGAAGAGGGAAAATGGGTTCCGCATGACCTGTATGAAAGATAGCAAGCAAATCGAAAGACCACTTGTCAAACGTTGCTCACCAGATACAAAATAAAGTTTCCAGAATGAGATTTTCACTCTGCAGCGGAGTGTGCGCTGATATGAAGTTACAAAATAAAGTTGTTTCTCCATCGAATAGTGACAGGTGATGAAAAATTGATCCTATGCGTCGTAAATAATGGGTGAATCCAGGCAAACCATCGACATCCACTGCAAGACCAAATCGCCTTGGAAAGAAGACAATGCTCTGTATTTGGTGGGATCAGAAGGGTGTCATCTATTATGAGCTGCTAAAACATGGTGAAACACTGATCACTTCTAACAGCAAATGATCGATTTAAATGGAGCATTAAGTGAAAAACGACCGGAATATGGAAAAAGACAGCACAAAGTCGTATTACTCCAAAACGGGTCGGGCAAACGATCGAGGCGTTCGGTTGGGAAATACTAGGGTATGCGGCTTATTCTCCAGACTTGGCTCCGTGCAATTATCATCTATTTGCATCCCTGGGACACGAAAACGCTTCAATTCGTATGAAAATGTACGAAGATAAGAATTGCTTTTTTGGCGTGGCATTCATAGGCTGCCGGAGAGGTGGGAGAAATGTGTATATATAGCAATGGAGATTATTTTGAATAAAATGTTGTTTATCAGTTTCAAAATATAGACGTTGATTATTGCAAATAAATTCCGATTTCATACTTCTACACCTGGTATAGAAGGGTTCTGCAAAGGAAATGAACTTGAAGACAATATTGTGGAAAGGGAAGAGGAACTAGATGAATATGAGTGCGAGATTTGATAGTGCGAGAAACATTTTACAGAGCACTGAAAGATCTAAGTCGAAACAGTGGAGCAGATGAGATTTCCTCAAAACTAATGATATTCTTGGGAGAGCCAGCAATAATGATATTCTCGGGAGAGCCAGCAACGATCAAACTATTAAATCTGGTGTACAAGATGTATGAGACAGGCAGTATATCCTCAGACTTCTGGAAGGATGTACTTATTCAAATTCCAAAGAAATCAGGTGGTGACAGATATGAATATTATCAGTCTATCTGTTTATGGTTGCAGATTACTGAAAGAATTATTTACAGATGAATGTAAAAACTGTTAGAAGCTGACATCGGTAAAGATTAGTTTGGGTCCCATAGAAATGTAGGAACACGCGTGACAGTACTCACTCTACGACTTACAGTGTTGGGTAAAAATAAACGTAGATGCTGGCCAAGTCTACAGGTCGCGCTGTTGTTTTTTCCCACGAACGGCACCTGTGGAATGTCATGGATACGTTGCAAGTGTCAGTCGTGGCCGAAGAGTGCTTTATGTCGGGGCTAAGTGATTTCGAACGTGGGTAAATGGTTGATTCTCATCTGGTGGGTGCTTCCGTAATTAAAGACGCCGAAGTGTTTGTTGTGTCAAGAGGCACCGTGTCGAAGATTAGTGCTGCATACAATACAACCGTCAGCTGAGTCACAACACGGACGAAAGTGTGTTTTGAGTGGTAGTGGCAAATGGTCATTGAAAAATAAGAGGGCGAAGCTGCAAAAGTCACTGCAGAACTGAATGTCACACTTGCGAACCCTGTCAGCACCAAAACAACACCAAGGGAGCTCCATAAGCAGGGAATTGCTGGGCAAGCTGGAAATTCAAATGCACACATCAGTGATGCAAATGCTCGTGGCAGTAAAACGTGGTGCCGAAACCATAAAAACTGGACTGTGGAGCAACGGATGAAAGTCATTTGGTCGGGTGAATTTTGTTTCACTTTGTTACCAGCTTCCAGTTGAGTTTACGTCTGGTAAGCGCTGTCCCAAGCCTATGAAGCAGACTACTTGCTGCCAAGAGTGAAACATGGCGAGGGTTCTGTGACGATTTAGACAGCGATATCGTGGTATTCCCTGGAGCCAATAGTTACGCTGAAAGGTCCAATTAATGCCAAGGATTATCTGACCATTTTGGTCATTAAGTCCATCCCATAGTATATTTGTTCCCCACTGGAGAAGCTGTGCTCCAAAACGACAGGGCCACTGGTCATACAGATCGCTTCGTACAGTTCAGGGAGAAGAAATAGGAACATCAAAGATGGACATCAACAGAAATAAAACAAGGATAATGGAATATAGTCCAGTCCAATCAGGTGATTTGTATGTTGCAGTAGTTATTCGGAGACGAGGCTTGCATAAGATAAATTAGCATCAAACCGTTTTTCAGACTGAAGACCACAGCAACGACAATAAGCCGTCGTGCGCTGTACACTAGCAAGCAGAGTAATGAAATGATGTTGATGGTGTTGGATTTAATGACACTCATCAGTATGGTCATCAGCGGTCTTATAGGATGTAAACAAAGACATTTCACGGTTTGTGTAATGTCTGTTCTCACAAGTGAAATTGCTGCGACGATTACTCAAGAACACACATATTTACCAACTTTGAGGATATAGAAATGAGTCCATTTTGCATATTCTCATTTAGTGTCGTCATATGGAATAAAATGCTGGGGTAACTCCTCGCTTAAGGAGAAAAGTATTCATTGTACAAAAGAAAGTAATTAGAACTGCTTGGAGTTCACAGATGTACATCTTGTAGGAATCTCTTTAAACAGCTGGGAATATTAATCACAGCCTCACAATACATTTATTCACTTTGAAATTTGTCATCAACTCATTTGAGTTTGAGAGCAACAGAGATATTCACAAGTATAACATCTGCATTATCCTTTAATGAATCTACGGCACAAAAATGGGTAAAATGTGCGGCTATAGAACTCTTTCATGATCTATTCATGGAAATAAAATGTCTGACAGGTAGCAGAAGTGCTTTCAGATGCAGGTTAAAGATGTTTCTCCTTTAAAACTCGTCCTATACAATAGAAGAATTCTTAAATAGAAAGAATTAGTCATTTTAGAAAAAAAAGCCACTGTAATATTTTTTCTGTATTTATTCTGGTGATATGCTCCACATAATGAGTATGATCTGTGGAACAAGTAACTGTCTAACAGTAGCAGATTTCTTCAGACAGTCTGGCTATATTGATACAAATATTTGGTACATATGTGTTAAAATCCTCCAATCGTTTGGAAAAAATCCTAATGAAAAACTGCCCGTTGTACAGATGGCTGACTACTTAAACAAAAAACATTGGCCAAGCCATCCACACAGAACTCATTGATTTTCTATCTTTAGTACTTTAGGTAGGACACCTGACACTTCACAAAATTTTAGAGTGCGTATTAACAGTTGCCATTGTCAAGCTAGGGTGCTTTCCACCTAAGAAGGTCATGTCAGCATACGAAACACATGTCGTTCGTTAAAATATGTTTATCGGAAGTGGTATGCCACTTCGTATTTAGAAAATTATGTCAGTAGACGCTGTGCTATCCTTAACCCGATGAACATAACTTGCTTCCATCCGTATGGCTGGCTTGGACTCGCCAAGCTTCGGTTTCCATTTTATTGACCGCAGTTTGTTGTTTACCATTTCCAAGCACTCGTTTTCCTGTCCGAAAATGAGATTGTAGCGTATTGAGGGATCGAACACTTAGTCGTAACGGTTCAATTACATACTTTTGTGGCTTCTTTGTCAGTTGCATCATTTCCTCATCTCTCAACATGTCCCGGTTCCCAGCTCACTGCCTTGGTTTTGGATTGCTGTTTGCATTTTGGACAGTCTGAATCATTTTTCCACTGGATAGAGTGTACTAATTGCAAGATATTGAGAGGACCGAGGGCAGATAGATGACAAACTTTCAGCTGTGATGGCGTCTCACCTGCGCCAAGCCTTGTATCCCAGAATCAAAATTTTTTATTTGTTGCGGGACGCAAACTCTGAAGATTCTATCAGAGAAGAAGGCTGAACGACCGAGTCTGTTCTACTGGTTAGATTCATCCGCATATACAATGATGAAATACCGATACGGTCTTAAAGCTGAAGAAAATAAACTTTTATAAACGTAGTCTGGTGTACATTTCTTGCACTCTGCCAAGCTTAAAAGCACTTTTTTGTCTCTGGAGGTGTCAAGATGGCAGTTAGTTTCCACCCCTTCTCGTTGTCCTAAGTCACAGTGAATAGACGAAGAACAATGCCAGAAAAGGCGTGGATGTTCTTCAGTCAGTTACATGAGTGTGGTGGAGTGCTCAACCATCAGAGCTACTGACCTTACGCAGAGCAATGTTCTGTTAAGGGCTCCTATTCTCTCTTTACAGTACCATTTTGTCAGTTTTCTACTGAACGTCGAGGTACACTGGTTTCCTGTCATTCTTCAACTGCACTATTACCATAATCCATTTTTAATGATCTTCAATTTCCGCAATGGAAGCAAGAAATTTAGTTTTAACATCACTTCCTCTGATTTCTGTTGGTGGGACAGTTGTAGAGTGCTATTTGTCTGAAATACATGTAAACTGACCCTTGCATAATTAGTGATGTAACGGAAAGAAACGTGTCCTGTCGATCGATACGTCGTATATGGCACAGGAGTATACCTGATATGGATGATAACATTTTTGAAAACTTGCCGCAAGGAGACATTACGTTGCCATCTACATCATTTCAGAGACAAAGCAATCGGCAGCATGTTAATTCCGGGTTTTGTTTTCTGTAATATTTACGGCATATATTACTGGTGCACATTATACATCTCAAGAAAAATTGTCAGCAACACTAAGCACGATCCCTATTAACTGGTCATTTTTGGCTAAATTATTCTTGCACGTAACTAGAAATTTTCTCTTCGCTGCTTGTCCTACAACATTTTGAAGCGGATCGGCAGTAAAATGACTGTATGCCTTCTTATGCTTCCTAGTTTTTAAAGAACAGCATGAGTGAGAGGTGATGATTATCCATTTTGTTTCATTTCATATGTCCTACCCAAGACGATCATACAACTACAGTATCTTCTTTCTCTTGTAGATCACTTTATTGTATTTTCGAGAAACACTGCTATTAAATACAGATGGTACTTCTAAAACCACGCAACAAATACTAAATTTCTAGGAATGAATACTGATTCGCAATATAAGTGCGAACGTAATATCAGCAGCATTTACTACAGTTAAAGAGTCCTGTCATCAGCGGGTAACATTGTTGGACCTGTTGGTATGGTTGTAAAGCAATCGCCTGGAAACCGAAAGGCCGCGAAACCCGAATCAGTCTGCCTTTAACCTAGCCGTCACGTCTCAATGATTCGGAGATTTGCCAAGAACGATACGTGTTTCCGTTTCGACGTTCAACTATAAGTCCCATTTCCCCGGTACGATCAATAACTACTCCTTCCGAACAGGCCTCGGAAGGCCCAATGGTATCGACCGACGGCCGCGTCGTCCTCAGCGGACAGGCCTCACTTGATGCGGATATAGAGGCGCATGTGGTTAGCACACTCCTCTCACGGCCGTTGTCAGTTTTCGGGATCGGAGCGGCTATTTCTCAGTCAAGTAGCTTCTCAATTCGCCTCACAAAGGCTAATGCACCCCACTTGCCAACAGCGCTAGGCAGACCCAGACGACCACCCATCCAAATGATAACCAAGCCCTACAGCATAACTTCGGTGTACTTGTCGGAACCAGTGTCCCCACTGCCCCAATATGATTGCTGGTGTATATTAGGGTCACGCATGTCGCCAAAGTAGCTTCCAATTGAAATAATTGTACCAGGACATTGGGCAGACAGGATTATTGACTGTTATAGTGTGTAACAACCTATGTTTTTTAATTAGATACTATTCATATTATTAGCTAAAGAATTATTTTATGATGAACAAACGTACAAAACATTACCATAGTTTTCACGTCACAGAGAAACAGAATTAAAAAAATAGTAATCGAACTCATTGTATAAAAATTTGTTTAAAAAATTGGGAATCTTAATCACACAATGTGAATAAATTCACCAGCAAGTTTTGCACACAAAAATTTAAGCAATTTACTTTTACCAAGAAGGAACAAATATAGATCACAAAACGGCATTTTCTATCAAGGACTAATATATACAACACTTTTCGCAAGGAAAATAAAGAGATTACTAAACAAACTTACATAAAAAGGCAATCAAAAAGTACGTTTTGTTTGCTTTTTCTGCCTTAAACAGTAATAATAAAAAACCTCTGTCATTTCACATTACTCTTTCGCACTGTAATTATATTTTTTTACAAAAAAACAATTACCTCACTCTCAAAGCTCTGTAATATATATAACTAACACTTTATCGTCTTTCCGAGCTTACATCTCAGCCATTGTGGTGGGATAGTGACTCAGTTTTTCAGGCAAGCTAATGAGAAGCTGCGATACACAAAACAGAAATCAAACATTGTCGCTATGATTCTGCTGTCAACTGGTAATATGCACAGTGTTAAATTATGAAATCGTGTCTATATGGTGCACACGGTCATTGGCAGTGAGAAACGAATGAACAGTGTAGCACTAGGTGTCTCATTATCAAAATAATTTTTTTCCAAAACAGTGCTGCACACTAGGGATAAACGAATGAGGTAGCGCTGTTTTAAACAGACTGGCTTTGTATTTGGAAGGATGGAGGTTCCAGTCTTCATCCGACCATTCTGACTTAGATCTTCTGTGGTTTCCCTAAACTAATTCAGGCAAATCACGAGATGGTTCCTTCTACATGGTCAGCGTTGCTCACTACCTGTTCCAAACTCGTCAAACTAGAAGTGTGAGTATGTGATTGCCTGTACGTTGTCTTTTTGTTCTTTGATTATAATATGACATGTCTAATATTCTTGCACAAGTGATCGAAAGCTGAACAAAGCTACTACTACTACTATTATTGCTACCACCATCACATCCCTGTACTGCATAAAAAGCTAGAATAAACTAGTGAGTTAAAAACCTCACACTGCCTCGTGATTACTTAGCACAGTTACTTACTTTCATAACCGGACGCTCTAATTTACAGCTGTTGCATAGTAATCTGGACGTGATCTTCTTCGTTCTTTGCCTACGTTTTATCTTGCAGTCAAAAACAAAGTGAATCGATCATTTTTAGGTACATGGACTCTGCATACTGGAGAGCTGCCTGAGGACTTCAAAAAGCGTATTATTGTTCCATTACCAAAGAAAATGCCAGCAACATCGTGTGCACAATACAGAACCCTCAGCGTAACATCACATGCATCAAAAATTTTGACGACCATCCTCCTCAGAAGAATTGAAGGGAACGTGGAATGCATGCTCACAGAAGACCAGTTTGGCTTCAGAAGAGGGAGAGGTACGCGAGAAGCCATTATGGCCCTAAGGCTCATAATAGAAAAAAGAATGGAAAAAGGAAAGGACACCTACATAGCATTTATTGACCTCGAAAAAGCCTTTGATAAGGTTGAATGGAAAAAACTATTCCAGATATTGAGGGAAACTGGAGCTAAGTACAAGGACAGGAGAACGATATGGAACATATACAAAGAAGAGGTGGCAATGGTGAGATGTGGGGAACATCAACAACAAGCAAAAATTAAACAGGGTGTGAGACAGGGATGTGCACTCTCCCCTGTCCTCTTTAATATGTACTTACAGAAAGCAATGGACGAGGTCAGAGAAAAGTTAGGACAAGCTAATGGAATCAGGATCCAGGGAAAAATAGTTGATATGCTGCGTTTTGCGGATGACATTGCTGTCCTAGCGGAAAATGAGGAAGAATTACAAGTAGTGTTGGAGGAAAAGGAAAACACTCTTGCTACACGGTACAACATGAAAATTAATAAGTCAAAAGCAAAAATCTTAGTTGCAAGCAAACAAAATAATCAAGCAATTACGAATATAAGGCTGAATGGAGAGAAGCTGAAAGAAATACAAGATCTTGTCTACTTGGGAAGCAGAATAACATCAGATGGTCGTAGTAGGAAAGATGTAATAAGTAGTATAAATCAGGCAAAGATTGCATTCTATAAAAGGAAAGGACTCCTCACATCAAATATGATAAGTCTGTCGTTAAGGAAGCGGTTAATAAAGACCTTTGTTGGGAGTGTGCTTCTCTACGGCAGCGAAACCTGGACACTTGGAGAGGACGAAAGAAGAAGGATTGAAGGATTCGAAATGTGGTGTCTGCGAAGGATATTAAAAATTCCATGGACGGCCAGGATGACAAATGAAGAAGTCCAGCAGAGAGCGGAGGAAGTTCCAGTTCTTTGGAAGACGGTCAAGAAGAGGAGAGGTATATGGATGGGACACATTCTGAGACATGAAAGTCTTTTCCACACTATAACGGAAGGCCTTGTGGAGGGCAAAAGGGCAAGAGGCAGACCTAGAAGAAAGTACATAAGCCAGATAATGCAGGACCTAGGATGCGGAAGTTTCACGGAATTGAAGAGGCTGGCCGACAATCGCACTGAATGGAGAGCCGCTGAAAATCAATCTTAGGATTGGCAACTTGAGAAGAAGAAGAAGAAGGACTCTGCAGAACATAGCCCGTACCGAACTGTTCCAATGGACAAGCTCAGCAACTTGCCGTACTTCAATCTGACATCATAGTTTCATCTGGCATCTCTTTGCGTTGTTGTTCTCACTAATTCGTATTAATTATACATGACAGAATTCCGTAAATACAATCAAACAACACTTTTTGATATTAGACTGTCTGCTGAGCGAGCATTACAACGCAGAACTCTTGTGATCATCTTTTAGCTTGTTCCAATGGGCGCCATGAGACGGATTCGAGCAATCGCGAAATAAATTTTTATTACATCGATTAAAGACATAATTTCCATCTCATTATCATAATGAGAATTATTATAAAAGAATCAGCAGATGTAGTAATTCAAAAACTTCTACTGTTTTTCTCAACCGAAAATCATACCTATATCTGTGAGAGGCGGTTATCTAGAATATTTTCTCGAAAATAAAAAAAGAAGATGAAGAAATCTTGATTGGATCAATATATCTAGAAGTTTCATCTTTCGAAAATCACCCTGTCCGTTGAGCGAGTATTATGACGCAGAACTCTTGCGGTCATCTTTAGGAACGTTCACAAACGGTACTTGTGCATCATATACGCATAGCCTACGCTAATCAAAATAATTATTCGACAAACGATTGGAAAATTCGAAAAATATATTTTATCTCCCTAGATATTTGCTTAAAGTGCCATAGTTAAATTAGACGTACAGTAGAACTAAATGTTTTTGTCACTGATGTTTTACTAATTATGGTAGCTATTATCACAAGAAATCGAGCAATCGTAAAATAACTAATCATAACAGCGATTAAAGAAATAATTTCTTAATACACTCCATCCTATTATCCTTACGAGAAATAATAGGAAAGAATCGGCAGATGTAGGAATTCAAAAACTTCTGTTGTTTTTTTTTTTTTTCAACCGAAAATCTGTACCGTATATCTGTGGGAGGGGACTATCTAGAGCATTTGTTCAAAAATAAATAAAGAAGATGAAGAAATCTTGATTCGATCACTGTACCTAGAAGTAAAACTACTTTAGAAAGCATATAGCAGTTCGGTTACATTAAAATTCCACGGAAGGCCGTAAAATGCCAGTACTGATCTACTGCAATGAATAAACGTGGTTTCCTCTTCCGTCTTGTGTTTTTTCCCCTCTTTCTTTCCAATTCATTCGGGAGAGATACGAACAGGAAAGATCGACTGCGTGAGACTGTAGTAATTAGGTTATAAATATATATATATATATATATGCGACAAAATAACTCAACGGGGGATCAAAGAATTTAATGTTTTTTACTTGTCTCTGCTTGTAAGTATTCATTTTAATAGGAGCAGCTAAAATTATTCTTTACCTGGGAGCGGTTTTCTCCGGCGTCGACATATGGGTACGCCGTGTACACGCTTCTGGGTCGAACTGGCCTGCCAATGTCTGTCTGATCTTTCGTAATACTTTTCAGTAAATCTATGCTAGACGATCCCGGCATGCCGAAAGTATGTGGAACGTCTGTTGTTACTCAGATTACACTGAATAAACTTTCAATGAGCATCTAATAACAGATGAAGCATGCGACGCGCTGTAGTTTAATATCCAAAGATGATACTCCGCCTTGCCTGGATATGTATTGTTGTCTAGAGAGTATTCTTTGATCGGAGGATGATACGTGAAGACACAGTGACCTTTTAGGTCTGTCTCAAGGATGGGGTGCATCACTAACTACACTGATCTTTTTCCCAGTGCTCCCTAGGTTTACGTAAAAAGGACTATTTTCTTATGTTCTACGAACACACCGATACGAGAGGTGCAATGTCATGCAACCTATGGTTACTAGAATGTAATAAGTTTTATGATCTCGCTACTTTCTGCCTGGCTGTTTCGAGAGATTTTGCGTCTGAAGCTGTTTGATGGGACGATGATACGTTAAGTTACAGAGACCTTTAAGGTCTTTCTCAAGGATAGGGAACATCACTACCAATGCTCATCTTTTCCGCAATGCTTCCTAGTTTTACGTAAAAAGGACTATTTTTATGTTCTACACACACACACCCATACGAAAGGAGCAACGTCATGCAACCTATTGTTACTAGAACGCAATAAGTTTTATGACCTCCCTTTTTTCTGACTGGAAGTTTCGAGGAATTTTGCTTCTGCAGCACTTAAAACCCATGCCCCGTGAAAAAATGGGCAGTCCTCAAAAATACGCGGTATACATCATATACATACCGGCGAGCTTGGCGAAATGACTTGCGTAAAATGAATTCAGATTTTTATTCCGTTAGCTGGCAGTGTGTTATACTGGAAGAAAATTCTTCAATTGTGATGATCGCAAAGTATACGGTGTATTAAAAAGGACCTGACTATTTTGAAAATTCGTACTAACTTATTTATACGACTTACATAAGTAGCCTTGAAGGGAAATAGATCAAGTTTTGACTGTTTGGTCAAAGGCCCGTTATTTTCTAAATGTCCGCTTTCCACGTCAGTGAACGGACCGATATGCGCCAGTTGCATGACCCTCACTTTCAATGGAGCTGACACTGCTTGGCTTTTTCTTTTGCGGAATCATCAAGGGTACCTTGTTTGTTCCGCCCTTACCAGATTCACTATCAACCTCTTTTACGTAGTCTATATGGTAAAAAAAAAAAAGCTGGATGTATTTGGCATAAATGATCATATCTGTATGTTAAATGAATAAATCAATATTAGTTTTCAGCGTTGTAAAGTCATTTTTCATGCACCCTATATTTCATAGTCTGATAGTATCACTGCTACAGATTTAATGAAAATTCACCATGCAAATTATCGCAACATCACAGAACTGTCCTTTATAAGCATAGTTCATTTTATAGTGTATCGATATATTATACGCATATCATCCCACTCTATTTCATTTCTACACTGGCTTTGCTCAGTTTTCAAACTCCACCCGTGTAGTATTCAAAATGAAACTCTGACCTGCCGGACTAAATCGGAAATTTTCCTCGGTTGTTGGCGACACAAACGACACAGACAAAATAGGTTTACATCTACGATTTAAAGCAATACACCACATTCAGTACGTATATTTAACCTCACCATATCTACAGCAAGCTTTATACATACGAATATAAACAGCAGGCGTACATAATATCTGGACTCTTTTCTTCTGACAATAAGCGTAAAGTGGATCGAAATACTGAAGAATATAAATAAATCACGTATACACCTGTGTGCTAGCCTCCGGTAGACTTCATCCAAACTAATTCACAAATTATGGTGAGGCGCAAAGCTTGTGCTTATTTACCTAACATTTCCGTACACAAATATCGTTTGTATAGTGTTTACCAACCTCGTAATTTTGTGTAGAGTTACAGATGTAGCGAATAAGGGTATGTGGTAACAATACTAGAGAAAAATAAATATCTCGTTCATTATCAACGATTTTAGTTGTTTGATGTTGTCTAGAGGTAGAATTCATTTGTTTGGGGACTACACTACCGATAAACTGTAGAAGAAAGTGGCTTGAAAGTAGACGTTAACTCCTCTTACGGAAATATGTTCACTAGAAATGAATGTACACTGCTGGCCATTAAAACTGCAACATCAGGAAGAACAGTAAACATCAAAATTTCACCTGACGAAAGAGAATTTCCGACATCATCTGCAATCGGGAATTAAAATAAATCCAGTGAAAATTTACGCTACACCGGGACTCGAACCCGGATTTCCCGCTTATCGGGAGCGGTCGGCTGAACCACTGTGGCTATCCGAGCACGCTTCCCGTCCAACCCAATTGCCAAATGTCGTACTCTACATACGTAGCGCCCCCTGTCCATAATACTCGTTGTTCGCAACCACACCTGATGCCCGCAAGAGGTCGAACGAAGAGTGCATCCACGCCGAAAATATCATTAGTTGCCGTCAATATGTAACACAAGAACACAGTGCCTACATATAAATGAGGTATATAGGTTTTAATAATTTCTTGTGCGCAAAATAACAAATGAAATAAAATGTAAAGAATTTGTAGTAGACGCACTGGCAAAGCCAGGGAATATCGTTATGTAAACCAAAAAAGGTAATTGCTGTTGTGCTATAGCCGGATGCAGGAGCGCGGCGTAAACGGGCAGTGTCTGTCAGATGGTAAAGAGAGTCGGTTAGAAGCGAGCGAGCGGCTCGGACGCAAAGGAGGAATTCTGCTGCGAGAGGATGCAACAGTTGTTTCACAGCAAGTATCCACGTACCGGTGTGGCCAAGCTTAATGTGGAGGAGTAATTGGGCACAGCGCAAAGCATCAACGTTCACCAGTGTTTAAGAAGAGCGAAGGGGGGGGGGGGGGGGTAAAGCTAATTGTGGTGAAGGGCCTGTGGCCGTACATAGTCGTAGTACAGTGAAGCGCCAAAGAAACTGGTATAGGCATGAATATTAAAATACAGAGAAATGTAAACAGGCATAATACGGACGGCGCTGCGGTCGGCAACGCCTATATAACACAAAAAGTGTCTGGCGCAGTTGTCAGATCGGTTACTGCTGCTACAATGACAGGTTATCAAGATTTAAGTGAGTTTGAACGTGATGTTATAGTCGGCGCACAAGCGAAGGGGCTCAGCATCTCCGAGGTACCAATGAAGGGGGGGATTTTCCCGTACGACCATTTCACGAGTGTACCGTGAATATCAGGAAACCGGTAAAACATCAAATCTCCGACATTGCTGCGGCCGGAAAAAGATCCTGCAAGAACGGGATCAACGACGACTGAAGAGGATTGTTCAGCGTGACAGAAGTGAAACCCTTCCACAAATTGCTGCAGGTTTCAATGCTGGGCCATCGACAAGTGTCAGCGTGTGAACTATTCAATGAAACATCATCGAAATTGACTTTCGGAGCCGAAGGCCCACTCACCCTTGATGACTGCACGACATAAAACCTTACGCCTCGCCAGGGCCCTTCAACACCGACACAGGACTGTTGACGACTGGAAACATGTTGTCCGGTCGGACGAGTTTCGTTTCAAATTCAGTCGAGAGCTTTAACGTGTGCAGGTTTGGAGAGGACCTCATGAATCCATGGACCCTGCATATCAGCAGGGAATTTTTCAAGCTGGTGGAGGCTTTGTAATTGTGTGGGACGTATGCAGTTGGAGTGATATGGGACCCCTGATACGTCTAGATACGACTGTGAGACGTACGTAAGCATCCTGTCTGATCACCTGCATCCATACATGTCCAATGTGTGCATTCCGACGGACTTGAGCAATTCCAGCACGATAATACGGCACCTCACACGTCCAGAATTGCCACAGACTAGCTTCAGGAACGCTCTTCCGAATTTAAACAATTTTGCTGGTCGCCAAATTCCACAGACATGAACATTATTGAGCATATCTGGAATGCCTTGCAACGTGCTGTTCTTAAGTGATCTCCGACCCGTCATACCCTTACGGTTTATTGACAGCCCTGCAGGTTTCATGGTGTCAATTCCCTCCAGCACTACTTCAGACATTAGTCGAGTTTCAGACATTAGTCGAGTCCATGCCACGTCGTGTTGCGTCACTTCTGCGTGCTAGCGGGAGCCTATATGATATTAGACAGGTGTACCAGTTTCTTTGGTTCTTCAGTATATAATGGACCTCGCAGCATCAACTGCACCGCTATGAAGTAAGACTCGATCAATTTATCATTTTGAAGTGTAAAAGGCTTGTCAGTGTTAGTTGCGAATCGTCCAATAACAAGTACTTTAGCAAATTATGTGTGTTATCGTGTGTAATCCTCAGTAACAACTACCCGACAGGATCCTCACCGTATCCATAATTAACCGAGTGTGTCATTGATGAACTGAAAGTAAACGATAAGAAGTGTGAAGTATATCGAATTGATTAATAGTTTAAATGAAAGCGCACGAAACATTTTTTTTTTTTTTTGGATTTGCTAATTAAGTGCTGATTATTGACAAATAGTCTGAGAAAGCAATATAGTTAACAATAATTCATGTTCAGACAATTTTGTCTGAGACGTAAATTATGTAACAATATGTCAAAGTACCTAACTCCATAATCATTTTAAAAACAAGTTATTATTGTAGAATAGTCAATTATTATTTTCGAAAAGTTTACCTTTTGCAAAACAGTTTAATAGCAGCTAGCATTACAGTGAGAAAAGCAGCTCAGTTGTTACAGAACTGGTAGTGTAAAGAACTAGTAATTAATTTCATGAAGTAGTTGTAAGTTTGTTTTTATCCGTGACTGAAATTTTTCTGGGTGATCATTGTGTTTTGATAATGAGCGCGATTCAGTGCCTTTGCGACTGTCCACGCCTGCAAACGTACTACAATAGTAACGTAAATTAATTTAGAAGTTAAGAGGTTTAATTGATTTTGCTCGCACAAAGTAAGCTGGCGACCGTTCATTTACAGTAATATCCGAACAGAATCAAAATTAATTCATCATATCGGGCCACAATTTGACTAGCTTGTTTCTGTATTATTTTGTACATTCTTTACTTTTGCCGATCGCACAATAACGATCATAGCACCTGACTTCTTCCAGGTAATACTTTCGCTTCGGATTCGATGTTCTGTTCCAAATCAGTATCAAACCATTAGCGTGGGTGTTATAACCTCACTATCGTGGATACAAAGTATAGTAGGAAGACTACCCGATTAAATTTATAGATCATTTGGGTGATACATGATGCAAATTTAGTACACAAAGCTGCCGCCTCTGGCAGCAAAGATGGCTACAGCCCGGTTAGGCATTGTGGTGAGCTGGGCTTGGATGGAGATAACGGTTACGTCATTCCATGCTGCTTCAGCTCTTTGCCCGAGTTCATCAAACGTAACGGCTGGCGAGTGGGCGAGAGATCTGAAGAATGTATTGGAATGCAACAGTGGAATGTTCTTTGTATCGAAGTAGGTCGGTATTGCACGGGCAACAAGCGATCTTGCTTTATGTTGTCGAAGACGGGGAACAGCCACATGCCTTAAAACGTCAGAAATGAAACACCTGCTGTCCAAAATACTGGCTATGCGAGTCAGAGATGGTTGTGTTGTGTAACCATTGGCAACCACATTCCGTCACTCCATGTCCTGGGCCCAATCGAGGATAAACGCCAGATAACGAATTCAGTCTGGCCACATTCGATTTCCTTGGACCCCCTCCCCCCCCCCCCCCCCCCCTCACATGCGCACACGGATACGTCTATCGTGATATTGTAGGTACGTACTGTTCGTAGAACCAGGACTTGGTAGTGTTGTCTGTGTTGCCATTGTGCGCATCACTGTCGGGTATGCTTTCTTTGTTGCGTCAAGGAAGCCGTGCTTGCAGACCGTCGTGATCCAGACGTTGTCGCGCTGTCCGTACTGAGACTGTCTTGCGCCAAGCAAAACGATTTCCTGACCGAAGACACGTGATGCTGTTGTTCAATCCAGGCCTGAAAAGAAAACATCATGCGTGTCCTTCGGGCTATAGTTACATGGGGCCGCTGAGAGCTGGTATTGACCTTCTGAGCTCATCGATTCCGTACCTGCGTGGTATTCATGGAACTCCATCTGACACGACAGCAATATCGCGGAACGATAAACTGTCGTCTCGATAGGTCACGATTCTACCGTTGTTGAGTTCCGACGTCTGCTAGTAGGAGTTTCTTCTTCTTCTTATACAAGACATAACATGATGTTCTGACAAAAGACGAATATTTTAATACAATTTCTGATTAAATCAGACGTCATAATTCGCAGATGATTTCAAATCTCTAACCACTTTAAGGTATTCCTAATTACCATGGCGTCGTCAAACCCAAAAAACCCTTCTCCCCCTGTTTTTGCGCACATATTCTTCACCTCGCATTCCGCATAAATATTGCCTTTTCCTCTACTCCTTTTGCAACAACCAGTCAATTAAGTCCCCAGCCTCTTAAAACTGAGTGAACACTTTCGGAAATCCTCGACATACCTAAAACTTTCTCAAAAATTTGCTTAGCGAGCCCACTTCACAACGTATCTGGTCTGCTCTCCTGATCTCCACGAGCAATTATGTGATTTTCTTTACCTCGCCCAACGTAACTTAAAAAGCAAATATCCCCCTTATTGATTCAAAAATACGTGCCGGCATACATCATTGCTGTCACTTATAGACCCTTTCTTTCCCATCCCACTCGTGTCTCAATTCCTGCCCCCCTCCCTCCCCCTTATAAGGATACATCCCCAACACGGCCTCGCTTTTCAAGGAGAAAGAAACATACGTGTAAGATGTAAGCCCCATAAAACGATCCCGCGCGAAAATTTGGGCCATTATTCTGTTAGTACGTAGTTATGACACTGATAGTACTGCTTTTACGCACTTGCACGCATAGCATGTTTGTCGCTCGATAGCCCGCTTAATGCCCGTGCGCGAAATACCGTACTGCACAGTGGAACGAGTAAGAGGTTTATATTCGTAATGTAAGTCAACCAATAAGCGATAGTGCGGCATCTCAGGAGCGGTACGGAATATTGGGGAATTGCAACGTTTAAACGTCAAAGAAAGAGAGCTGAAAGTGTTTGCTGGTAAGCATCTTGATATGCGGCTGTTCGACTAATTTTTATACAAGGCAAAAGAAAGCTTACGGGGCTTATTTTGCGTTATTTTTTATACGTTTCAATTTCATTGCAGAAATCGTACACAACTGCACGAAGGAAGACGTGCTAGATATAGAGCAAAATATTGGACGACGTTAGCTGCTTATTTACAAGAGGGCGACGATGACGATAATGATATAGAGGCTGCTCTTTCAGCACAGCCACATTCGCCGAACAGCGTCATTGGTACAATGGCCAGGGATGTGAAAACAAGGGCATAAGTGATAATGATGCCTGCTTTGAACATGTAATGTCGTGGGATACGACTTCGCTCTTGTCCGTAAAAACGAGCTGGCGCCTTTTTCAGGACCGACGAGAGGAACTGTAAATTACTAAAACAAAAAAGGGATCTGTACATTTGGAGTAAAAATCTTGAAAACAGGGCTACGCACCAATAAAAGCTCTCCAAGGTTGGTTGGTTGGTTGATTCAGGAGAGGGTACCAAACAGCGAGGTCATCGGCCCCTTCGGATTACGGAAGGATGGGGAAGTCGGCCTGCCCTTTCAAAGGAATCATTCCGGTATTTACTTGAAGCTATTTAGGGAAATCACAAAAAACCTAATTCATCATGGCCGGACCGCGGGTTTGAACCGTCGTCCTCCTGAATGCGAGTGGTGTGCTACCTACTGCGTCACCTCGATCGGTAGCTCTCCAAGGTCAACACAATCTGTCTAGTTAAATTTAATAACGCATTTAGGAAAAAATGTGACAATCCATAAAGTTAATATACAGAAACGAGACGCCAAGCCACAACGGAGGTAGGAATAAAAATGTTTAAGGCACTTACTGGTTGGGTGCACGCTTTCAAGAAGAAACATGGTACTGTGCCGCGGCTACAACTAATAAGCTTGGTAACGGGACATCCATACTTACTGCATGTGAAGTGTTTGTCGCTAACATCAGAGCTATTATGGAAATAGTCGGCAGAGAGAACGAGTACAAATGGATCAGAGCGTTTTTAATTCAGAAATCACGCCCGGTCAATCATTTGCCAGAAAATGAATAAAAGATGTCGACGCAGTTCTGCAGTCCATCAGTGAGCCGGCCGTTGTGACCGAGCGGTTCCAGGCGCTTCAGTCCGAAACCGCGATGCTGCTACGGTCGCAGGTTCGAATCCTGCACGGGGCATGGATGTGTGTGAAGTCCTTAGGTTAGTTAGGTTTAAGTAGTTCTAAGTCTAGGGAACTGATGACCTCAGATGTTATGTCCCATAGTGCTTAGAGTCATTTGAATCCATCAGTGACACGACGCAAAGTTACACAATAATGACAACGGTATCTGGAGATAGACACTCGCTCTCATCTCTGTTTGCAACTTTAAAAGAATTGACCAGAATGTTTGGGCTGCGAGTCAAATCAAGTTTGTTTCATGCAGAAAATATTGTATCAGTCTCCTCACCTTCTGGAGAAGTCAACAAGGAACATTTGCAGATGTGGCGACAGAAGGTGTTTTCTAAAGTTGTCCAAGATGACAGGAGAACATTTGTAACCGCGGACTCATTTTCCGGTCACATAAGCTTGTCAATGCATGCAGAGCGTTGAGGTGAAGACACTATGGTTCCTGTACAGACGATACCACCTGGTGGGATAAGAGACTGTCAACCAATGGATATATTTGGCTTTCGAATATTCAGCGGTTTTGTCCTCAGGTTTACAAACTCGGCACGACTTCTGCCCATCGATGTGAACTTCGGCCAGTGCAACAACATTCTTCACAAGCAGTCTCTTCTTTACATGCAGTTACAGGGTGACAATTATTGAACTATATGAAAAAAAACATAAATTAGTTACAAGCTACGACGTGCACACACTTCATCCAACATGTAAACGTCACAGTATCCACACATGCAGCTGAATGTACCTACAAAAATATATATAACGTCCACCCTACCTCTATTCAAAACACATTTCACAGACTGAAGGCAGTTATACGACAGCACGTACGTGTAAAATTACATCATTTTACAGCACACAGTTCAGGAAATAGACTTCATAAGCATTAAGTTGCGTGAAAATAAACTGCAGGGCGAAATTCGCTAGACATTTAGGTGAAATATGCGCATAAATACGTGTGAAATATGTTAAATAAGTGTGGAATATATTTGACAAATGCATATGTGAGCAAAGCCAAGGATAAAAAACTCATCCTAAACCTCTGGAACGATTTCAGTCAAGTTTGGTACACATAGTAGTTACAATATGGAAAAAATACTGTAGTGGTAAGAACCACCAGCCTCCTACTCGGGTGAAAGTGAAAATGTAGAGAGAGAAGCGAGGACAAAGAAATGGACAGACAGTGGGGGAATGGGAGAAGACGAAGAAAGGCACAGATAGAAGGAGGAGAAGGTCAACGGATGGGGAGGAGGAAATGGAGAGAGAAAAGAAAGATGAAAAGAGAGACACGAGAGGAGGACATGGCTCTGAGCACTATGGGACTTAACATCTGTGGTCATCAGTCCCCTAGAACTTAGAACTACTTAATCCTAACTAACCTAAGGACATCACACACATCCATATGCCCGAGGCAGGATTCGAACCTTCGACCGTTAGTGGTCGCGCAGTTCCAGACTGAAGCGCCTAGAACCGCTCTGCCACCCTAGCCAGCAGGGAGGAGGAGATGGAATCAGAGGGGAGGAGGAGATGAACAGAGGGGGAAGCAGCAGACTGGCAGAGAGGGGGAGGAAGAGATGGCCACAGGGAGGGGCAGGAGGAGATGGACAGAGTGAAGGGGCGAGGAAGTGGATGCAGAAAAGAGGTTAGTTTAAGTAGTGTGTAAAAGTCCAGGGACCGATGACCTCAGCAGGCGTTCACACACATTTGAAGATTATCCAGTCAACAAAGAGGTTTTCAGCTTGTCATGTAATAAATGAGAACCGTTATACTTTGGAGCGAACGTTATCAGCGAATATTAGCCTACCCATGACGATGCATAACTGCTATGGTTTTCAAACCCTTGGAGATTAAAGGATTATAGTACTATCACAGCCTCAAGCAATTTTGTGGTGTGTGTTTGTGTGTGTGTTGTGTGTCTGTCTAAAAAATGTGTCATTCTAATAATAAACGTGATTCGTTAAACGTAAATCGTGCGTCCCATGAGGTTTATTGTAAGGCAAGTGGCTACAGCTATTTGTTGTGAGTGAAGCGCGTTCATTACAGCGGCTTGCTGTCATAATGACACGTCTACACTGAAATCTATGTCTTGGAAAGCACTGTGAATAAACAAGCAAAGTGGCTACCATTGATATATTTCAGGTGTACACATATTTTGTTACGCTTTGTTTTGCAGGAATGCTGCCAGGAGAGGGCGTCTGTATTACTATCCTTACGTTTACTATCCTTACGCGTGATGATATAGAATTTGTTTGGTTTCATATTTATACATTATAGAGCGCAGCAAACAGTTGTCTTTTTTTTGCAGGTTTTATTTGGCAAATCCAGATTTTGGCTAGTGCCTGGCCATTATCAATGCACTATTTTCTAGGGTCGATGCATGTCAGTTCCCTGTTGTTCGGGCGTCAGTCACAGTTCTTTGAATACTGCTGTATAAAGAAGGTAGACTGTGTGGAGAACACATCGATTGGTTGTATGACACCCATACAACAGGGAACTGACATGCATAGACACTATAATCTGTTCATCGTAAGAATGATCCGAATGTAAACATTGCACTATGTATTCTTCCGCGTTTGCTGGAACCTCATTGGAATTCCGTTTCACGTGGGATTGCAGCCAAGCTGTCTCGAGTACTATCAGGTACGATAATAAAGATACGTTTTGTGCTGTGCGTTACACGCACATCTACTTTGCGATAGTACAGGACATCGGCTTTACCGGCGCATTTAGCTTGGACAGCACTGGCCGGCCATGTGGTACAGCTACCGCACAATGATGCGGCCAGCTGCAGTACACACGTAAAAATAGACGATGAGAGGAGCAATGCAGCCTCGGATGTCATTTAATTTTTAAGCAGAATGTAATAACACACTGAAAATCTGCCACAATACGCTCCTTACACGACTAGACGAAAACTGCAACACTTTATCGTTTTTTGCTAACATACTATTGTAATTAAAAAAAAGAATGATGAAAATTCCTGACTTAACCACAGGATAATTTTCCTGCATCAGCTGTGTGTAACGTAAGAGAGTATTGAAGGATTTCACCATGTAATTACGTATTGATGGAAGTGTCACCTGCTACGTTGATAACGAGCCTATCAATAACATAATCCACGAAGCCCACCAGGCGCAGAATTTTCTTTTCTTTTATGACGAGCCGTTCTATATCCCGCCAGCGTTCGTCTGTGACGCGTGAAAAAGCTGCGAGCGTTAGTTTCCAGTACGACTGGCAGCTTAACAATTCTGTTACTTCTCGGGCCAAATGCCGCAGCTTGGCTCCAGACAGGGGCGATTCTAAAAGTCGGTCAAGGGGGAGGTGGCTAATGACAGGGGGGAGGGGGTTGGAGAAATGGAATATCGCTTAACAAAGGGCAAGTTGGAGTGTTCCGTCGATAAACTGGTGAAATTTAGTGTTGCTTAAAGTAGTTTTTGGTAACTGTTTTGGAGTTCAGAGTAAAAACGTGTCTACGGAATGTGTGTGCTTGGGAAAATAATACGATTTGATCCAAATGTCTGGCTATTTCGAAGTTTTTGTCTGGAGTCAGCAACTTAAGTGTTAGTAGGCATACCCGGCATATTAAGCTTTCTTGATTATTGTAAGTGGTACTCGTACATTAATATACATCAAATGCATATAAATAAATAATAAGACGCCCATTTTAAGCTAAACGATGTTTATTGGTGTAGATAGTAAGCTATTTGCCGCTCTTATTCTTTTGTTAAAATGTAAAAGAAATAGTATCAGCAGCAATTGAGAGATTTATACCAAATAAATTAAAAAAAACGACGGAGTTGATCCTCCTTGGTACACAAAACGGGTTAGAACACTGTTGCAGAAACAACGAAACAAACAGGCCAAATTTAAACAGACGCAAAATCCCCAATATTGGCGCTCTTTTACAGAAGCTCGAAATTTAGCGCGGACCTCAAGGCGAGATGCCTATAACAGTTTCCACAGCGAAACGTTGTCTCGAAACCTGGCAGAAAATCCAAAGAGATTCTGGTCGTATGTGAAGTATGTTAGCGGCAGCTGGCCGGTGTGGCCGTGCGGTTGAAGGCGCTTCAGTCTGGAACCGCGTCACCGCTACGGTCGCAGGTTCGAATCCTGCCTCGGGCGTGGATGTGTGTGATGTCCTTAGGTTAGTTAGGTTTAAGTAGTCCTAAGTTCTAGAGGACTGATGACCACAGCAGTTAAGTCCCATAGTGCTCAGAGCCATTTGAAGCCATTTTTTGTTAGCGGCAAAAAACAATCAATGCCTTCTCTGCGCGATAGCAATGGAGATACTAACGAAGACGGTGCTGCCAAAGCAGAGTTACTAATCACAGCCTTCCGAAATTCCTTCACAAAAGAAGACGAAGTAAATATTCCAGAATTCGAATCGAGAACAGATGCCAACATGCGTAACGTAGAAGTAAATATCCTCGGAGTAGTGAAGCACACGGTGTACCAATTAGGTTTCTTTCGGAGTATGCTGCTGCATTAGCTCCATACTTAATAATCATATACAACCGTTCGCTCGACGAAAGATCCGTACCCAAAGACTGTAAAGTTGCTCAGGTCACACCAATATTCAAGATGGGTAGTATGAGTAATCCACTAAAATACAGGCCCATATCGTTAACTTCGATATGTAGCAGGATTTTAGAACATATATTGTGTTCGAACATTATGAATTATCTCGAAGAAAACTATCTATTGACTCACAGTCAACGTGGGCTTAGAAAACATCATTCCTGTGAAACACAACTAGCTCTTTATTCACATGAAGTGTTGAGTGCTATTGACAAGGGATTTCAGATCGATTCCGTATTTCTCGATTTCTGAAGGCTTTTGACACTGTCACACAAGCTGTTCGTAGTGAGATTGCGTGCTTATGGAATATAGTCTCAGTTATGTGACTGGATTGTGATTTCCTGGCAGAGAGGTCACAGTTCGTAGTAATTGACGGAAAGTCATCGAGTAAAACAGAAGTGATTTCTGGTGTTCCCCAAGATAGTGGTATAGGTCCTTTGCTGTTCCTTATCTTTATAAACGATTTGGGAGACAATCTTAGCAGCCGTCTTCGGTTGTTTGCAGATGACGCTGTCGTTTATCGACTAATAAAGTCATCAGAAGATCAAAACAAACTGCAAAACGATTTAGAAAAAATATCTGAATGGTGCGAAAAGTGGCAGTTGACCCTGAATAACGAAAAGTGTGAGGTCATCCACATGAGTGCTAAAAGGAACTCGTTAAACTTCGGTTACACCATAAATCAGTCTAATCTAAAAGCCGTAAATTCAACTAAATACCTAGGTATTACAATTACAAACAACTTAAACTGGAAGGAACATATAGAAAATGTTGTGGGGAAGGCTAACCCAAGACTGCGTTTTATTGGCAGGACACTTAGAAAATGTAACAGACCTACAAAGGAGGCTGCCTACTCTACACTTGTCCGTCCTCTTTTAGAATACTGCTGCGCGGTGTGGGATCCGTACCGGATAGGACTGACGGAATACATCGAAAAAGTTCAAGGAAAGGTAGCATGTTTTGTATTATTTCAAAATATGGGAGAGAGGATCACAGAAATGATACAGGATTTAGGCTGGAAATCGTTAAAAGAAAGGCGTTTTTCGTTGCGACGTAATCTTCTCACGAAACTTCAATCACCAACTTTCTCCTCCGAATGCGAAAATATTTTATTGACACCGACCTACATAGGGAGGAACGATCACCACGATAAAATAAGGGAAATCAGAGCTCGTATGGAAAGATATAGGTGTTCATTCTTTCCGCGCGCTGTACGAGATTGGAACAATAGAGAATTGTGAAGGTGGTTCGATGAATCCTATGCCTGGCACTTGTGATTTGCAGAGTATCCGTGTAGATGTAGATTTACACTGCAACCTATATTGCTACGCAATTATTAAAAAAAATGGTTGAATCTGTTGAAGTAATGTATGCGCTGATTTCTGAAGTCATTTTATCCAGTGTAATATGATATTCCATTGGTAGGGGGCTATAACCCCCCCCCCCCCCCCCCCCGTTACCACCACCCTCGCCACAGGTCAGTTCTGTTGGGTTCATAGTGTAATGGTACACCAAATGTAAAAATGCAGCATTTGTATGACGTGCTCGATGCTGTGAAAATGATTGTTTTTCTTCATGTTTCTACGATACTTATTTACCTCTTTGGTATAAAACAATGGACATAGTCCAAGTAATGAAGATTTGGTTTTTCATTTTCACCACAAAAATTAAATTGTTGAATCTCCTTAATGTAAGCAACTTTTACTAACAGTCTTTCATAAAACATCGATAATTAAGAATTTGTATTTGAAATGAAAACAGGAATTTCGCGTCCAGACTGTACTTAGAAACAAGAAGACGTGCATTATCATAAAAAATGAGTTTTATAATTATGAGACGTAGGTATCTCAAACTGAACGATAAAAAAATTGATACTCGGGAGACGTAAACCAATACAGGAATAGCGCCATTTGGGTCACACGCCAATACGCTACCGACTGCGCTACACGTTCAACGTGTATTTAATAAAAACTGCATTGTTCTGGGAAAACTTCGAAGCTGATTATCTCCATAAATTTACGAAAAACATTAAGAACAGCCTATTTCTCGGCACTTTGTAGCCATGTTCCACGCGTGTGTTTCGCTACGGAACAGAAAGCAGCTTCAACCATTTTCATACTTCTCATTAACAGCACGACAATCAGAGCACGACACTGCGGAGGCTGACTGTACACGACTTTCGAAATAAAAACTACATAGCTAAAGCGTGATTAAGAAAAACGTTGATGGCTATTAATACATTTGAATATCTTAAAGTTTTATTAACATAACTTAGTAATAAGATACCTAATACATAACTGGGACCTACTTTCAAGAGCGTAACACCAGCGTACGTGTGCTACGGCTTTTGACCAATCGCGTTTGTTTGTTTACATCATATTCTTATGATGATTGGATTATAGAAAATAGTGCATTGTTAATGGCTAGACACTAGCCGAAATCTGGATTTGCCAAATAAAACACGCAAAAAAAAGACGACTGATTGCTGTGCTCTATAATTTATAAATCACATCACAGTCGCTGAGTGCACCCACTTTCCTAATGGAAGGTAACCTGATGTTCGGTTTATTTGTTTTTTTAACAATACTAATGTTAGAATAATTTTTTCACACTTCTTAAGGATTCATACAGGAATTTTCGTTTTGTCAGGAGCTCTTGGGCTAATTACGTCAATTATCCTTGTATTTGGTCACATGCCATTGGTCAAGTAATGAGGATGGTTACAGATTATTATGTGAAACCACCATGTGATTTCCGTAACCATCAGATTAGGTAGATTTTTTTATTCATGCTTTATGTACCTGTTGCAGCTCGTGGTCGTGCGGTAGCGCTCTCGCTCACTACGCATGGGGTCCCGGGTTCGATTCCCGGCGGCGTCAGGTATTTTTCCTGCCTCGAGATGAGTGGGTGTTGTGTCGTCTTCATGATACTTCATCCCGATTACGGTCGGAGGAAGGCAATGGAAAACCACCTCCACTAGGACCTTGCCTAGTACAGCGGTGCGGGTCTCCCGCATCGTCCCTCACGCTCCTCGGAGTATGGGACCTCATCATCATATAACTGTTATGACTTACAAAGCTAAATGAAAAAAGAACTTTTACCGAACTTGTTATTGTTGGTGGAGACAGATATTTGGGCAAATTTTTCAGAACAATCATCGATAACTGACGCTTCTATGTACACGTTTTTCCCAAAATGTGAGTAAGTGTTCCTAAACACACAGTCACTTGCAAATTCACAATGCAATCGTGTAGGGTATAAGTTATGTAAAGACGCTGTGCTGCAGAGAACTGACCTGTACGAACGATTATATTTCGACGTGCAGGAGCTAATGTCATGTGGACACGCCTAAACAAGATACTGTGAACACTTAGTGACAGTAAACTCTCAGCACACACGATGTCAAAGCGCAGTGCAGTAGATCGTGCACGTTACTGAACCGACAATGAGCAGCCTAGCTGGTGCACGAAATATGCATTGTTGCGTCGGGGTGTCGCTTAACTGAGTGTATATCGATATTTCAAGATACGAATGACCAGTGTTGCCAATTTAGCGACTTTGTCGCTAGAAATGGCTACTTTTGCCTTCGTCTTAGCGACAAAAAATACTTTTTAGCGACAAAAATTATTTAGCGACTTATCTGGCGACTTTTCGAGTACTGACGACATTTGAAGTACAAATAAAAACTATTTTGGGCCAGTATTTTCATTAACAAAACTAAGATTTTAGCTATAGAATGGGTACTACACTGACTTTGTTCTAGATTTACTAAGTTAAATTAAGTTCTTAGCAGATCATGTAGCATTGTTCAGCATTTAGTAAACCTGAATGTGGGAATTGCCTACAGAGTAAGAAAACCTTGACTATAGAATAATTCATTATTCATTACCCACTAGCCTGTTATCGTCGATAGCGCATCGATCTATAATTCTTCAGCTTTTGAACTCCCTTTATTTTTCGAAATGACAAAGAACATACGTAATATTAAGTATGATAAAATACATTTCTGTCGAGCAACCTCTAATTTTTCGAAAAGTTAACTCGCAGTCAAATTATTGCCACATGCACAGTGGTAACGCAAGAACAATTCGGTGGGGTTATCTCAGACATTATTACCTTTTAAACAATGAACAACAGGACTGATATGGAGATACCAAGTGAGTAGATTGTTTCATGACCTCTAGTTCGCCTGAGTTTTAATGTATTTTTAGTGATTATAAATTAGTGAAACTTATGTTGTGGTGGCTTAAATAATGGATTTATCGCAGAAGAAGAAGCAGTACGCTCAAAGATATCGGGGTGCGTCAGAAGCAGAACCTGAATTCAATGGGTGGCTGAAACCAGTCGTTGGAGATTTATCCAAGGCAAGAAGTGAAGTATGTGCAACAGAGTTTTATGCTACATTATGTGATATTAGAAAGCACTCGAAAACTATTAAGCATAAACAAAAAATTGATTAAAAAATACACAACCCACCTTACCTGTGAAAATTGTTCCGAAAACTACAGTTAGAATAGGCGTCCTTTCTTTATTTATTGCTGAACATTGTTCTATTTTAGCTGTAGATCATTTAGGAATACTGTGCCAGAAGGTGTTTTCCGGTGACGAGGGCGCTAAAAACATGCAATTACATTGTACAAAGTGCACTAACATTATAACTGAAGTTTTGACTCCATATTTTACACAATCATTGATTGAAGATATAGGTAACCAAAAATACAGTGTACTAATAGATGAATCCACAGATTTATCAATATCTAAAATGCTAGATATCGTTATACGGTACTATACTGTAAACAACCAAACCATTAGATCAGCATTTCTCAAACTCGCTACAGTAGAAACTGCAAATGCAAAAAATCTGCTTGCTGTTCTTGTGAATTCTTTGAAAGATCTCAAACTTCCAATCGCTAATGTGGTATGAATTGGCACAGATAATGCTTCTGCAATGGTTGGAATAAACAATGGGCTTTTCAAACAACTCAAGAGAGAATATGGTTTGAAGCATTTGGTATTGATCCGTTTCATTTGTCACTCTCTTCAGCTTGCAGTTTCGCACGCCTCAGTGAATACCATACCTAGAAACATAGAATTTCTTGTACAGGAAATCTACAATTCGTTCTACATTTCACCCAAAAGACAAGAGAAATATAAAAAGGTTTATGAGACAATAAATTGTGGACAACAGCCACTAAAAATTTTGAAGCTCTGTGCAACACGTTGGCTTTCAATTGAACCAGCAATACGAAGAACTCTGGAGCAGTGGGAAGAACTAAAGCTACATTTTTAACGTGCCATGATTCAAGATAATTGTTACACTGCCGATCTTTTTTACAAGATGTATTGTGACGACTCAGATCATCTTTACATGTTTTACATTAAACATGCTTTAAAGACGTACAAATAGCAATAAAAGCTTTTGAAGAAGAAGACAATGACCCCACTAAATTACTAGATACACTTGTATTTCTCATGCAGTCAGTCGGACAAAACATAGTTTTTCCAACTGTTGATTTGTTGACAACACCAGTTCCAAGCGAATGTATGTACGCAAATCCGAACCTTGGCTTTATGTTTGAACAGAAATTGTCTGAGTCAAGTTTGTCTGAAGAAAATAAAGTTTATTTGAAGAAGAGATGCATTCAGTTTAGTCTGAAACTCATAAAAAAAAATCAACAAAGACTGCCAAGTAACGTTACGATCCTGAAATGATTACATACTACTAACGCTGTTCGATTTTGGAGTGAGGTTTTGCAGTATAAAAATGCCGCAGGGGAGAATCCTTTTTCTTTGATTTCACAGCTAGCAATGACTGTTCTATGCCTACCTCATTCAAATGCAGAAGTGGAAAGAATATTCAGTTTTATGTACATTATAAAAACTTAACAACGTAACAGATTATCGTTAAAGACAATTAATGCTTTGATCATATTGAGAGACCAGCTGAAGAAACAAAATAAAGATTGTGCATCTTTTGACATATCGTCAGACGTATTGGAGCTTATTGGAACGAACAAAAGTTACTCTTTTGCGACAAAACCAGTCGAACTGCGGCATCATCTTTTGAGTGACGTTCAACACTCTACATCAACTACAGTTCTGTCAGAGCATGCAACAGAAGAGTTGTTCGATCTTCTGAGTGACGACGATGAATAGCTCACTTACCGATATGAATATATTTTGTAACCTAATTTGAGTTCTTGCTTTCTTTTCTTACAAATATAGTTGTATATTTCTAGTATATTTGACTACTGTGAATGAAACAACAATTTATGTGATGCGTAAATTATGATAATATGTTTAATTAAACGTTAGCGTATTTTATATGTATGTTGTTGCAAGCGATGCGTCATTTAATTTAGACAATATAGCAATTGCGTATGAGACAATTTTTATTAATATTTTATTATCCCCCCCACTGGCTTATTGCACCATTCACAGTACGCAATTTTCAATACACCCCTAGTAAAATCAGTTTTAGCGACTTTTGATATTGAATCTAGCGACTCGGGTTTTTTAGAGTTGGCAACACTGCGAATGACTCTCGCCGTGGTTCCAAAGGCGAACGAAAGAGTGAACATCATATTGTGATTTGAACATTTGTACTTAACTATAAGCGAATGCAAACGATATGCCAGCAGATATTAATAAACATTTTAAGACGTGTTTAGGGGACTTTTAAGGAAAAATACACTGACATGAAGACTAGATTCTTTCCCCTCATGTTTAGACCATAGCTGCGTATAGACCACGCACACCGTCGCCATATCTTAACGAGCGCTACCCTGTTGAAACATGGCACCACAATACTGACGCATGATGCGCAACATGAGGACGCAACATGTCCGTGAAGTACCGTTGTGCCGTCACAGTTCCCTCAATCACTACCAGTCATGACCTGAATTCATACGCTATGGCTTCCCAGACAATTCTGTAGGTTTTTCGCGAGATGCAAGTCGAATTTTTCCAAGTGTTCGCTACCTACGGCTTTCAGCATTGTCGTCATATACTGACTGCCAACGAAAGTGGAGCGCCGGAAGACATGGTCACATGTCAATGTGACTTCGTGCATGTACTAACCGTTGGTGGGTATGTAAATGGTTAGAGCTGAAATTTTCTGTGACAGGTAGAACGGCAACCAGAGTGCATTAGTGTCGTCCATGTTCAGTGCTGTCACCACACTTGTTACTTGGTGCACAATAAGGCAACACTCCCTTGTGGTCGTAAAACATGGACGACGGGAACCTTGACGACGGTTATGTTTGCCCTTGCGTTACCATGCAGCCCAACATCTTGACCACTGTCAAATCTAGATGGCGCACACATCTGGATATTGCGTGATTTGACTAGCTGACCAAATGGAGGAACACAATGAGGCCCATTTCAAACTCTGTCAGGTGCTTATAAAAGTGTCTCACTCATGTACGTGATATTTACCTGTCCTTCACACTTATCAATCAACATCTGACACTGTTCACACCCCTAATATACATGATCAGGCCTTCTAACAACACTAAACAGGTACAACACTGTTGCACTCTTGTTGGGGCTGTACGTCACAGAGAATCGCAACTCTTAATCATTTACACTGAAGCGCCAAAGAAAATGGTATAGGCATGCGTACTCAAATACAGAGATATGTAAACATTCAGAATAAGGCGCTGCGGTCGGCAACGCCTATATAAGACAACAAGTGTTTGGCGCAGTCGTTAGATCGGTTACTGCTGCTACAATGGCAGGTTATCAAGATTTAAGTAAGTTTGAACGTGGTGTTGCAGACGGCGCACTAGTGATGGGACCAGCACCTCCGAGGTAGAGATGAAGTGAGGATTTTCCGGTACGACCACTTCACAAGTGTACAGTGAATATCAGTACTCCCGTAAAACATCATATCTCCGACATCGCTGCGGCCGGAAAAAGATCTGGCCGAGCGGTCCTAGGCGCTCAGTCCGGAACCACGCGGCTACTACGGTCGCAGGTTCGAATCCTGCCTCGGGCATGGATTTGTGTGATGTCCTTAGGTTAGTTGGGTTTACGTAGTTATAAGTCCAGGGGACTGATGGCCTCAAATGTTAAGTCCCATAGTGCTTAGAGCCATTTGAACCACTTTTGAAAAAGATCGTGCAAGAATAGGACAAACGACGACAGAAGCGCAACCCTTCCGCGCTGCAGGTTTCAGTCTGTACGGGTATGAAGACAACGTCACGAATCAATGGACCCTGCATATCAGTAGTGGACTGTTCAAGCTGTTGGAGGCTCTGTAATGGTGTGGGGCATGTGCAGTTGGACACGACTCTAACAGGTGACACGTACGTAAGCATCCTGTCTGATCACCTGCATCCATTCATGTCTATTGCGCATTGTGACGGACTTAGGCAATTCCAGCAGGACAATACGATACCCCACACGTTCAGAATTGCTACCGAGTAACTCCAGGAACACTCTTCTGAGTTTAAACACTTCCGCTAACCCACCAAACTAACCAGACATGAACATTATTGAGCATATTTGTGATGCCTTGCAACGTGCTTTTCGGAAGAGATCTCCACCCCCTCGTACTCTTGCGGGTTTATGGACATCCCTGCAGGATTCATGGTGTCAGCTCTCTCCAACTCTACCTCAGGCACGCCACATCGTGTTGTTGCACTTCTCCATGCTCGCGATGACCCTACACGATATTAGGCAGGTATACCAGTTTCTTTGGCCCTTCCGGGTATATAAGCGTCGATGATGTGTATATGTATGAAGTTACATTGATATGCGACCATGTGCTTCACATTTTTGTCAGTCAGTGTATAAGAACAACGTTGAAAACTGTAACTGGCGAACAACTGGAGAAATTCGACTTGCATTTCGCGAAAAATTACTTACAGAATGGTGTGGAGGACTGGGTATGAGTTCAGGCCATGGCTGATAGCGATTGAGAGAACTCGGATGGCACAATTGTACGTCACGGACATCTTGTTCCTCATGTGACCCACCTCGTGACAGTGGTGCCACGTTTCAACAGACAATGCTCGTTCTCTCAGGTCATGTGTATGTATAAACTGTATGTGTGATGCTGAGCAACTCCAGTGGTCTCCAAATACGAGGGTTGGAAATTAAATAGTGGCAACTATTTATTCACAACCGATACAAAAGAGTTACATGTTTGCACCTGTTACTGTCCTTCAAAGTAGTCACCAGCGTTGTGTAGAACCCGTTGCCAGCGATGTGGAAGGTGTAGTATACCGTTAGCAGAGCCTGTTCTGTTGATGGTGCGAATTGAGTGGTCTACTGCCTGTCGAATCCCTGTAGCAGTTCTGAAGCGACTGCCACGAAGTGGTTCCTTCATCTTCGGAATCAAATCTAAGCTACAAGGACTTAAGTCCGGAGAGTATGGTGGATGGTACAGTACTTCCCAGTGCCATTGACCGAACAGAGCAGCCACAGCTTTCCCTGTATGCGTCCGCCCGTTGTCGTGCAAAATGATGGGTGGGTCGCACAGAAGGTGTCGCCGCTTCTTTCGCAAATCTGGCCGCAGGTGATGCTCCAAAAACCAACAGTCATACTGTGCACTGACGGTCTGCCGTGGAGGAACGTAATGCGTTAGGATAACACCATCACAGTCGTACACGAGAATCGCAATAACTTTCACCATACTGAGACTCTGACGCACTTTCGACTTTCGCAGCGACCCATAATGACGCTATTCGTTGGATTAGCGTTTCAGTTTTGGCTCTACGATGTGGCCCATGTCTCATCAGAAATACGATACGGCGTAAGAAAGCCTCTCCTTTGCGCTCATAGCGCTCCAAATGCGCCTGCGCGGCGTCGTAACGCATCCATTCTGCATTTCCGTTAAGTCATGCGGAACCGATGGTGAAGCAATTTTTCGCATGCCCAGGCATTCCTTCAGAATGCGAAGCACAGTCGTATGCGCTAATCTGGTTTCATGTGCGAGCTCACGAATTGTATGGCGCGGATCACTGTCCACTAACGCGACAACAGCATGCGCTTCATCTTCAGAGACGCTAGGACGACCTGCCCGATGCATGTCTGCCAGTTTGCCGACATTCGTTGAAGGCTTTTACCCAACATGCCACTGTTCTGCACGGCAATGCCGATTCCCCACACACCTCTTCAAGACGTTGATGATACTGCCGTGCTGTGCGATCTCTGCGCACATTCAATCTCGATCCAACTCTGGTCTTCGTGTTTCGAAAACATAGTGGCACCGTTACGTTAGACCGCTCGCTCACAAGTGTTTGTGTTTCCCTCGATTGTGTGCACACCGGTGATGTGGGACAGGCGAGTCCATTTTCTCGGAGGTAAGGTAGGTATGTCAACAACGTATGCTATCAGCTACAATAGCAGATTCCATTGCATAGTGTCTCCACAACAGTGTTGCCATTATTTAAGTTCCAACCTACGCATGTCCCTGAGGGAACATGTGTGAGACCAGCTCAACCCTCAGCCCCTTCCCAGTGTCACTGCCCAGGGTATCGGGGGCCAGTTATAAGAGTTATGGAGCAGCTTTACCCAGGAGAGGATACAATGGCTTTATGACACCCTTCCCTGCCAAATCAGTGCATACATCAAGGCCAGAGGGGGCGGCAAAGTCATACTTATAAGTGGGCTCATACTACCAAGTTATTTGTAGATTTGAGTCCATTTTGTGATTACTGAAACACCATCACATATCTTATCAACCCATATATTTTCATTTCGTTTCGTTTCCGCCCCCCCCCCCCCCCTCCTTCTGGGCGCTTACTTTTTTTTTGTCAAACAGTGTATTATCCCATGAGGACACTTCGGCTACGACTCTTCGTGCTGCCGTTTTTTGAGTACATTTTATATCTTATGTTGGGTGACTCAGATTTTTAGAGTCCAACAGTTCAACAGCATAGGCTGTTCTAGTGGTAAGTGAATAATATCTTCAAAGACAAACTACTGTTTCCTAGAATCTTGTTAATAAATCGAAGCTTGCGGTTTCTTTTGTTTATGTCTGAGACAGTACCATGAGAACCTGGTGTGTACATGCAAACACAAACAAAGTTTGAAAAAATTGCATATTATCTCTTTTTGAAGAAAGTCTGCAGTTAATGTCTGTACAACAGATTTGTACAATTGATCACTGGAACCACTTCCCATTCTGAAAAGGCACGTGGTATTGTCCAAAGATTACATTGCCACACCAAAGACAGCAACAAACATTAATACGACAGACATTATCAGTGTCTCACTGCAATCCACAATGATGGATGGGAAAGGCTGAAGAAGAGACACAGCAGCGTTCTCACACTGAGGTTAACATAGAGCTGGGCATGGAAGCACTGTGCCCCCAGTTCGCGACCTCAGCTGAAGCAGTCACCATCATCAAAGAGGATTAAAGTCTCATTCATGTCTCAGATGAAAATGTACTTTTATAAATGTTGAACTTTGACTTCCATAGAAGAGTTTGTTAATTATTGTACAAACTGATGCTTTGATAATCAATGACAATTGTATATTATCAAGCACACCTGTGGCAAAGGATTATATCAAGTTAAGTAAATCTTTTTATCATTCGTGTAATAAAGTGAAATAGTATTTCATATGTTGTAGTTCCAATAAGCACTCTTCCAGAGAAATCAATGAACTCATAGCTATGGTCGGACATTTGTAACAAATGGCGACGAGAATTGGCGCCTAAACCGGTTGTCTGTCACATAAGCTGCCTCCCTTTGTGTGAGTTGCACACTTATTCCTGGCCTCGAATTCGTTCTGTTGTATAAGTGTATGTCCCACTATATTTCGACATGTCGGAACAGCCACAGAAAATGCTTCTAACCAATCTTGCACAGTTTCTGGCGTAGCAGATTGAACGCCTGCAGCTCACTGTCAGCCAATTGACATCATTACTACAAAAATAGCTGCACTGCCGCTGGTAGCTGCTACAAAATTTCGTCGATACTACAGTCAAGACGAAGAACCGGCTGACTATAGGACACAATTAAAGACACACTTCGCCGCCTACAAAATAATAGGAAGGGAGGACAATGCTTACTTTTTGCCCATCGTTGGTCCAAACGTGTATCGCCTCTGTGTCAAATTATGTGCCGAAATGTTCCAGAGAACGTCAAGTACGACGATTTTCTGAAACTCGTGGATCATCACTTTGATAGTCAAATCCATGTAGTAGTGGACAGACGAAATCAAAGGTCTCACCAGGCATTGAAAGTTTAGTGTTATGTTGAATTAACTATAGTGAAGACATGTTGCGTGATGCTATCACTCACAAGGGAAACTCCCCATCACGACCCCCTCAGATTTAGCGTGAAAATGGTCCAGTGGGTAGCCCGTCAAAAGCTGAACACTGATGAAGATGGAAATTAAAGGAAGAAAGTGTGAAAAAAGAAGCAAAATAGAAACAGAGAAAGCTGCAAATTAAAGATATGCAACATCGAGCGCATTGTAACAAGCATGCTGTCGTGGCTGTCTCGGAACGGTGTTGAACTGCAAAGCGGAATATCTGTGTTCAAATCTACGTTGTGACTCTTAAAAAAAATCACAAAATTATGAACTTTTCGTTCGGTCGTTGATGCGTCTGTTCTCCTTCTGTTGCCTTGGCAATTGTCATACGAGTACTATATGTACTCTGGTTGTAGAATATGAGTCATGTGGTAAGAATATATTACTGTTGCAAGTAAATATGATGAATAGTGAGAGCAAGGAAGATCCCTCATAGGTCTCTCACAGAAATGAAACATCAAATAAATGGGTGTGAACTACATTACAACAAAGAAATTTAAAAGTCGAAACTTCCAAACGGAACGCAAGAGTCATAAAATGTGGCGCTTGTGTAGAATAAATAGGAGGTACGTACTTTCAGAGGATCCTCCCGTACACCTCGTTGTTGCGAACGGAAGATACACCACGACACAGACACAAATCTGAATACGGTGAACCGACACGTCAAATGACCGGATGGACAGTTTATAATTTTGTGAAAAAAATATAGGGAACGAGGGAGATTTGAACACTGATCTCCCCGTTTGGACCACGACGGCAAAACTAAATAAGTATGCGCATATTTGCACTAGTTCCACAGCGAACACTAGGCAGCTAGTTTTTATTGACTAGCGTTAGGCACATAGCCCACATTTTCACAGTAAACCGAACTTTTTTCCATTTGGGCACTTAGCACGGATTTCATTTTCAGTCTACATTTGTCTCCACGAAGTCACACGTATTGTCGAGAGAGTATTTTAGCTACCTTCAGTAAGACTAGGAATTGTTGTTTCCATGTATCCACAAATAACGTATAAGAAGTTCAAAAAATCTCTTTCAATATTTTTCCAAACGAATTTTTATAAATATTATTTGCAGTTGTGGCGATTGTCGACCACAGCAAAGTAAAATCGTTGGTTTTGTATCCTCCTCTACACCGACTTCTTTGGTTTTCTCACTTCTCTAACCTTTTTCACGTCATGCTTTGTAAAGTGTCGTGTTTTATTGTGTTCTCATGTTCATAAATCCACTCAAATCATTACGTGGTTGACTGTTACTAGTGTAGCCTACATGACTACCATATGTAATATCCACATTGGTGACACCAGACTGTGTTCGTCGTTCTTTCCGTCTCCGCGAAAATTTTTTCGATCGGCAGTGTTGTTCACTTCGCACAATAGACCTTCCGCCATTACCAACACACTTCCAAGTGCCTCCACAACTTCTCGCGTCCGTCGGCCGTCGTAATTTAATATATTATTACTTGTTGTTATTATTTTTTGATTGTTGCCGACTTACGTGGTGGGCCTTAATAAAAATGATATTTCATTTAATTTTGATTCACGGTTAAATGCTTTTGTGAAGTTCTCCTTTTTAACAATATTAATCTTAAATTATTTGTTACGTTAATGAATGTTAGACTTGCTGAATCTTGAAACATGAGCATACAAGTTGAACATTGGAATAAACTTTTCATATTAATTTCCTCGGCTAGTCAGTTCACTTTAAAGCAAAAGATCTTTAGTTATTAATCTTACCTCCGTTAACCATTGTATTGTAGTCGGAGTCCCGGCTCTAGCTCTCGGCTATGGTACCGAAAATAAGAATCTTAAAGCTACGTAATTTCTGCAACTTCGGGCGGCTGTGGAGAAAAATTAATATTATGTTAATAGCGGGCGGGTTATTCGCTTCCGCTAATTTTTCATAGGTTAATATTGCCACGTAATGGCGTCGTTGGCTGCATCGGCCGCTGCGATTGTTGAACTGTAAATTACTTGAATGCAGGTTAATTCAAGGAAGGCGGACATGAAATCGGGATCAGTTATGGCACTGCCTTCGCACCCTCGTTGATGCCGCGTTCAAGCCAGATTTGGCTGTATGGACCGTCTGGCTCAAACTTCCGTCTGAATTGCAGCTGACAGCACACGCTCAGTAGCCAACAGCCCCCACCTAGTGTACCTGCTGTGCTGGTTTCACTCCACGTTTGGAGATGCTGCACTGCGCCTTGCACATACACAAACTCCACACGCGGTCCGGTTTAGGCGAGCTGGACCGCATGACTTCCTCATGACGCCTTAAGTTGCAACAGCCGGCGTCTGCCACGACAACTACCGGCGGCCGCCTCTACATATTGGGCGGTTTCTTTGGCTATAATTTTTTGATCGACACAGGTGGTGAGGCCAGTGTGATAACCCCTGCAGTAGCTCCAGCAAGTACAACGCCAGATAAATCGACATTGTGCACCGCGAAAAACTCCATTATTAACGTCCTCGGCGCAGCTGAACTTTCAGTACAACTTGCTCCTGGACTCATTTTTACATGGACTTTCCATGTGGCGCACATTGACAAACCCATTCTACGCATGTATATACAACATTTCGTTTTTTTCGCCGACCATTCGCGGAGCTGCCTAGCTGCATCATGCTTCAGGAACATTAATTCCGGGCTCGTTTGATCCTTCCTCCCGCCTTCCCTCTGTCGAGAATTCATTCATGCACTCTTTTTGTCGAGTGCTCATCTCTAGCGGCTCGCCTTACGACACTGTTCGCTCACTTCACCGCCGAGCGCACTGCAACTGACGCTCTCCGTTAGCACATCCTCCGGCAATGGATCGACATGGTATTTGACGAATTAGCGCAGACACATCAGCTGCTGCAACTGGCAAATTCATTCGGTTTGCCACACTTCTCCTTGACGCTCTTAATTATAGTATACATAACAGCGATGAATAGTAGTGGGGACAGTGCACTTCCTTGCTGAACTCCATTCTTGGTCTCAAACCATGATGATCGCCCTTCCCCAATTTGTACACAGCTAGTACAGTCTTTGTACAACATCTGAATTTTTCTTATTAGTCCTTCAGGCTCATTCTTGTTCCTCAGGCGTTCCGAGATCTTATCTCTTATAACACTATCATAGGCTTTTTCTATATCCAAGAATACAATGACCAGGTTCTTGCCTTTCTCCCAGTACTTTTCCATCAACATGCGGGTGCTAAAAATTAGATCTATTGTTAATCTGTTACTTCTGAAGCCACACTGTTCCTCCTCCAGCTGTGGTTCTATGATAGTTCTCAGACTGATATTCCATAATATGCTTAATTGTGTTATTTTCTACATACGCGCCATGTAGCTATTGCAGAGTCCTACAGTAAGATTTGTCGAGTGCTAGTGTGGTTAGCCAGCAACTTGAACCCTTATAATCGTCCTTACGTCAGATATATTCACATTTACATGTTTACTCATAATCTTAGACATGTCTTATCCTTTTTTCCATATTTTATCCGTCACTTTTTCTTTGACCTGCCTCCGTAGCCGAGGTCGCTAACACACACCCACACACACACACACACACACACACACACCTGTGTGTTGGCGCTTCACTCAAGGGTACACTGTTTCTATTCCCGATAGTGGAAAATTTTCATTGCCAGTATTTAGATAGCAAGGGGAAGGGAGGTGGCTGCATACCGCTGTTGGTCACCAGGTTTTGCACATGTGTCAAAACCTCTCCGCAGCATCTCATAAAGTGAGGATATATATGTCCGTTGATCGGATGGGGATGTTAAGCTCAGCCCCCTTGTTACTGTTCGAGAGGGGTACGCTATTTGCAGGTACAGGGTTTCGCCCACTGCCTTCACAAATCCAACATTACACTGCACAAGCGCTCATCGCAATTTATTTATTTATTTATTTATTTATTGTTCCGTGGGACCAAATTAAGGAGAAGTCTCCATGGTCATGGAACGAGTCAATACTTGAAATTATAACACGACATTAGAAACAGATAAAATGAAATACAAAAAAACATATTCAGGTGACAAGTCGCAAGTTTAAATAAAGAAAATCAAATGTATCACTGGAATTTGCTTAATTTTTTAGCTCTTCCAGGAGCTCCTCGACAGAATAGAAGGAGTGAGCCATGAGGAAACTCTTCAGTTTAGACTTAAAAGAGTTTGGGCTACCGCTAAGATTTTTGAGTTCTTGTGGTATCTTACTGAAAATAGATGCAGCAGAATACTGCTCTTCTTTCTGCACAAGAGTCAAGGAAGTGCATTCCTCATGCAGATTGGATTTCTGCATAGTATTAACTGAGTGAAAGCTGCTAACTCTTGGGAATAAGCTAATATTGCTAACAACAAACGACATTAAAGAAAATATATACTGTGAGGGCAATGTCAGAATTCCCAGACTACTGAATAGGGGTCGACAAGGGTTTTTGAGCCAAAAATACCCTTTTTGAATCAGAAGAATTACCCCAAAAAATAATACCATACGACATAAGTGTATGAAAATATGCGAAGTAGACTACTTTTCGTGTTGAACTGTCACTTATTTCAGATACTGTTCTAATGGTAAATAAAGCAGCATTTAGTTTCTGAACCAGATCCTGGACGTGTTCTTTCCACAACAGCTTACTATCTATCCGAACGCCTAGGAACTTGAACTGTTCCGTCTCGCTTATAATATGCCTATTCTGTCGGATCAAAATATCAGTTCTTGTTGAATTGTGAGTTAGAAACTATAAAAATTGAGTCTTACTGTGATTTAGCATCAAATTATTTTCCACAAGCCACGAACTTATTTCATGAACTACATTATTTGATACTGTTTCAATATTACACACAAGATCCTTCACTACCAAGCTGTTGTCATTAGCAAACAGAAATATTTTTGAATCACCTGTAATACTAGAAGGCATATCATTTATATAAATAAGAAACAGCAGTGGCCCCAGCAGCGACCCTTGGGGAATGCCCCACTTAACAGTGGCCCATTGGACTGATCATCACTACCACTCTCAATATTGCGGAGAATTACCTTCTGCTTTCTGTTCTTAAAGGAAGAGGCGAACCAATTGTAAGCTACTCCCCTTACTCCATAATGGTCCAACTTCTGCAGTAATGTTTTGCGGTCAACACAGTCAAAACCCTTCGTTAAATCAAAGAAAACACCTAGCGTTCGCAACCTTTTGTTTAATCCGTCCAAAACCTAACAGAGAAAAGAGAATATAGCATTTTCAGTTGTTAAACCATTTCTAAAACCAAACTGTACATTTGACAGCAAATTATGTAAATTTAAATGCTCCAGTAATCTTGTATATACAGCCCTCTCGATAACTTTAGCAAACACCGATGGCATAGAAATAGGTCTAAAGTTGTCAACATTATCCCTGTCTCCCTTTTTATAAAGTGGCTTCACTACCAAGTACTTTAATCGGTCAAGAAACCGACCACTCCTAAAGGAAAAGTTACAGATATGGCTAAGTACTGGGCTAACATACATAGAACAATACTTCAGTATTCTGCTAGATACTCCGTCATATCCATGAGAGTTCTTGGTCTTTAGTGATTTAATTACTAACCCAATCTCCCTCTTGTCAGTATCATGGAGGAGCATTTCAGGTACCAGTCTCGGAACACTTTTTTCTAAGAGTGCTATATGATTTCCTGTTGGGACTAGGTTTCTATTTAGTTCACCTGCTATACTCAGAAAGTGATTATTAAATACTGGACATATATGCGACTTATCAGTAACACGGACATTCCCACTATGCACTGATTCTATACCCTCGACCTGTCTCTGCAGACCAGCCACTTCCTTTACGACTGACCATATGGTTTTAATTTTATCCTGAGACTTAGCTATTCTATCTGCATACCACATACTTTTTGCTTTCCTAATAACATTTTTAAACACCTTACAATACTGTTTGTAATGGGCTGCTGCATTTAGATTTTGACTGTTTCTAACGTTTTGATATAATTGCCACTTTGTTCTACAAGATATTCTTATCCCTCTAGTCAGCCACCCAGGCTGCCTGTTTGTGCTAGTACCCTGTTTTGAACGTTCTAACGGAAAGCAACTTTCAAAGAGCCCGAGAAAAGTCTTGAGAAAAGCATTATATTTATCGTCTACTGTATCAGCGATATAAACATCTTGCCACTCTTGTTCCTTGATAAGGTTTACAAAGGTCTCTACAGCAACTGGATCATCTTTCCTAAACAGCTGATGACTATATTTAACACGTGTTGCACCACAAAAATCTTTTAGAGTTAAAATTTGTGCATCATGATCTGAAAGGCCATTCACTTTTTTGCTAACAAAATGCCCTTCTAGTAATGAGGAATGAATAAAAATGTTGTCTATGGTTGTTCTTCTGTTCCCTTGCACTCTCGTTGGAAAGAATACGGTTTGCATAAGATTATATGAATTAAGGAGGTCTACCAGCATCCTCTTCGTTGCACAATCACTTCTACAATTAATATTGAAGTCACCACATTTAACTAACTTTTTGTATTTCCTACAAAGTGAACCAAGAACCTCCTCTAGCTATAGCAAAAATGTTGTGAAATCGGAGTCTGGGATCTATAAATAACAACAGTTAGAAGTTTAGCTCCGTTAAATTTAACCACACCTGCACAACATTCAAATACCTTTTCAGTGCAGTACTTTGAAACATCAATTGACTCAAATGGGATGCCGTTTTTCACATACATGCCTACTCCCCCACACCGCAAAGAGCTCCTCGAAAAGCTGCCAGCCAACCTGTATCCTGGTAAAGGAAGCCTCTGAATTATCTCCTTATTTAAGAAGTGTTCAGATATACCAATAATTTCAGAGTCAACATCTATAAGCAGTTCACTAACTTTATCTCTAATACCTTGTAAATTTTGATGAAAAATATTAAATCCCTCATTACTCGGATACCTAAGCTTTGTCGAAAGTGGTTCCTTTGTTAGAGAGACTTCCCTTAAGCAGGAATACCTATCAGCTGACTTCAATCTAAAAAAGGTGCAGCTCTAACACTCACTACTGCAGGAATTTTCCCTTGAATGATCCCACCAACCCCACTTATGCTGTCACCAGAAGCTTTGCCAACCTCCGCTTCCCAATCATTGATACGACCAGATAAACATTTGATACTTCATAACAAGCTGGAGAAAGGCAGTGGTATAGAACCTCCACTAGGATCCTGCGTGCTTCCCTAAGCTCATTTCTACATCTACATCTACACCCATACTCCGCAAGCCACCTGACGGTGTGTGGCGGAGGGTACCCTGAGTACCTCTATCGGTTCTTCCTTCTATTCCAGTCTCGTATTGCTCGTGGAAAGAAGGATTGTCGGTATGCTTCTGTGTGGGCTCTAATCTCTCTGATTTTATCCTCATGGTCTCTTCGCGAGACATACGTAGGAGGGAGCAATACACTGCTTGACTCTTCGGTGAAGGTATGTTCTCGAAACTTTAACAAAAGCCCGTACCGAGCTACTGAGCGTCTCTCCTGCAGAGTCTTCCACTGGAGTTTATCTATCATCTCCGTAACGCTTTCGCGATTACTAAATGATCCTGTAACGAAGCGCGCTGCTCTCCGTTGGATCTTTTCTATCTCTTCTATCAACCCTATCTGGTACGGATCCCACACTGCTGAGCAGTATTCAAGCAGTGGGCGAACAAGCGTACTGTAACCTACTTCCTTTGTTTTCGGATTGCATTTCCTTAGGATTCTTCCAATGAATCTCAGTCTGGCATCTGCTTTACCGACGATCAACTTTATATGATTATTCCATTTTAAATCACTCCTAATGCGTACTCCCAGATAACTTATGGAATTAACTGCTTCCAGTTGCTAACCTGCTATTTTGTAGCTAAATGATAAGGGATCTATCTTTCTATGTATTCGCAGCACATTACACTTGTCTACATTGAGATTCAATTGCCATTCCCTGCACCATGCGTCAATTCGCTGCAGATCCTCCTGCATTTCAGTACAATTTTCCATTGTTACAACCTCTCGATACACCACAGCATCATCTGCAAAAAGCCTCAGTGAACTTCCGATGTCATCCACAAGGTCATTTATGTATATTGTGAATAGCAACGGTCCTATGACACTCCACTGCGGCACACCTGAAATCACTCTTACTTCGGAAGACTTCTCTCCATTGAGAATGACATGCTGCGTTCTGTTATCTAGGAACTCTTCAATCCAATCACACAATTGGTCTGATAGTCCATATGCTCTTACTTTGTTCATTAAACGACTGTGGGGAACTGTATCGAACGCCTTGCGGAAGTCAAGAAACACGGCATCTACCTGTGAACCCGTGTCTATGGCCCTCTAAGTGTCGTGGACGAATAGCGCGAGCTGGGTTTACACGACCGTCTTTTTCGAAACCCATGCTGATTCCTACAGAGTAGATTTCTAGTCTCCAGAAAAGTCATTATACTCGAACATAATACGTGTGATCGACGTTAGAGATATAGGTCTATAGTTCTGCACATCTGTTCGACGTCCCTTCTTGAAAACGGGGATGACCTGTGCCCGTTTCCAATTCTTTGGAACGCTACGCTCTTCTAGAGACCTACGGTACACCGCTGCAAGAAGGGGCGGGGGGGCAAGTTCCTTCGCGTACTCTGTGTAAAATCGAACTGTATCCCATCAGGTCCAACGGCCTTTCCTCTTTTGAGCGATTTTAATTGTTTCTCTATCCCTCTGTCGTCTGTTTCGATATCTACCATTTTGTCATCTGTGCGACAATCTAGAGAAGGAACTACAGTGCAGTCTTCCTCTGTGAAACAGCTTTGGAAAAAGACATTTAGTATTTCGGCCTTTAGTCTGTCATCCTCTGTTTCAGTACCATTTTGGTCACATAGTGTCTGGACATTTTGTTTTGATCCACCTACCGCTTTGACATCAGACCAAAATTTATTAGGATTTTCTGCCAAGTCAGTACATAGAACTTTTTTTTCGAATTCATTGAACGCCTCTCGCATAGCCCTCCTCACACTACATTCCGCTTCGCGTAATTTTTGTTTGTCTGCAAGGCTTTGGCTATGCTTATGTTTGCTGTGAAGTTCCCTTTGCTTCCGCAGCAGTTTTCTAATTCGGTTGTTGTACCACGGTGGCTCTTTTCCATCTCTTACGATCTTGCTTGGCACATACTCATCTAACGCATATTGCACGATGGGTTTGAACTTTGTCCACTGATCCACAACACTATCTGTACTTGAGACAAAACTTTTGTGTTGAGCCGTCAGGTACTCTGTAATCTGCTTTTTGTCACTTTTGCTAAACAGAAAAATCTTCCTACCTTTTTTAATATTTCTGTTGACGGCTGAAATCATCGATGCCGTAACCGCTTTATGATCGCTGATTCCCTGTTCTGCGTTAACTGTTTCAAATAGCTCGGGTCTGTTTGTCACCAGAAGGTCTAATATGTTATCGCTACGAGTCGGTTCTCTGTTTAACTGCTCAAGGTAGTTTTCAGATAAAGCACTTAAAAAAATTCCATTGGATTCTTTGTCCCTGCCACCCGTTATGAACGTTTGGGTCTCCCAGTCTATATCCGGCAAATTAAAATCTCCACCCAGAACTATAACATGGTGCGGAAATCTACTCGAAATATTTTCCAAATTATCCTTCAGGTGCTCAGCCACAACATCTGCTGAGCCCGGGGGCCTATAGAGACATACAATTACCATGTCTGAGCCTGCTTTAACCGTGACCTTCACCCAAATCATTTCACATTTCGGATCTCCGTCAATTTCCTTCGATACTATTGCACTTCTTATCGCTATAAACACGCCTCCCCCTTCACTGGCCAGCCTGTTTCTGTGGTATACATTCCAATCTGAGTTTGGGATTTCGTTACTGTTTACGTCTGGTTTTAGCCAACTTTCTGTCCCTAGTACTATGTGGGCGTTGTGACCGTTTATTAATGAGAGCAGTTCTGGGACCTTTCTATAGACGCTCCAGCAGTTTACTATTAGCACATTAATATTGTTATTCCCTGTTGCATTTTGCCTACTCCTACCTTGCCGCGTCTCAGGAGGCGTCTTGTCGGGTCTAGGGAGTGAATTCTCTAACCTAAAAAACCCCCATGTGCACTCCACACGTACTCCGCTACCCTTGTCGCCGCTTCCGACGTGTAGTGCACGCCTGACCTATTCAGGGGGGACCCTACATTTCTCCACCCAATAGCGGAGGTCGAGAAATTTGCACCCCAGATCTCCGCAGAATCGTCTGAGCCTCTGGTTTAAGCCTTCCATTCGGCTCCAAACCAGAGGACCGCGATCGGTTCTGGGAACGATACTTCAAATAGTTAGCTCTGATTCCACCCCGCGAGCGAGGCTTTCCGCCTTCACCAATTCCGCCAACCGCCTGTACGAACTGAGGATGACCTCTGAACCCAGACGGCAGGAGTCATTGGTGCCGACATGAGCAACAATTTGCAGTCGGGTGCACCCAGTGCTCTCTATCGCCACCGGAAGGGCCTCCTCCACATCTCGGATGAGACCCCCCGGCAAGCAGACAGAGTGAACACTGGCCTTCTTCCCCGATCTTTCCTGAATATGGGATTACTTTGACTTTTTCTTCCTTTTTTCCTTTTAATCGGTATTTTTGTCGTTATATGTATTGCTAAATTATTTATATAAAATGACTCCATACTGTCTTGTAATGTCATTGTTGAGTTATTTTAAAGTAAATGTGTACATTCCCAGGTGTAAAGTATCTGGTCCAATATAAATACGGATCCGAACGTTCGAGTCTGCGTGGATAAATATCTGCATAATTACTAAAAGCAAATAAATCTTCGGTTGTTTGTGGATGGAAGTGAGATTTTGTTCCAGTATACTTCTGGAATGCCTAGAGCATTTTCAACCAAACTTCGTACACACATTATTTACGATTATTTGTACAAAAAGAAACTGGATAAAAGCACCTCGAACACTCCTAGTTGTAGACATGGGGATGAGAACTTTGGAACACCTAAATCAATTTTAACTAAACTTGGTATACTCCTAGTTGTAGATACAAGGATGAGAACTCTGAAACACCTAGATCAATTTTGACTAAACTTGGTATACATACTGGTTACTACCAGGAAACAAATACTAATGGGCTAAGGTATTCATAGCACCCCTACGGTAGAGGTTGGGGATGGGAGAACAGGGCAGGAAGTGTGAAGTATAAAAAGCAAGCATAGCTCTGTACCACTAGGACATATTTGAAATAAATTTAACACCCACGTGACTCATTAAATATTAAAAACATACTGGAGTGTAAGGCACTCTTACACTCTTTAGAAGTGGGTGCAAAAGTCTGTAAGTGCCGCAGAAATTTCAGACTTGGTATTCACATGACTTACTGATTAGAAAAAAAGTGTTAAGATTTAAAAAAAGAACAGGAGCCCTAGCATGGGATTCTTAGTGGTAAAAATCTAACACATAAAAATAAGCGAAATTCTTGAATGCTTTCAACGAAACTTTGTACACTTATGGCACCCCTAGCGTTTCTAGGAGTGCTAATGGGTGATGACAAGTACTGTAATGTAAAAGAAAAGAAGAACGTCCCTCTGCAATGCCTGTACGATTTCAATCAAGTTTAGTAAACGTGCGGCTTACTACTCCCAAAACATAAGAAAAAATAGTTAAAAGAAAATGTGAGGTTAGAAAAATGTGGCACATTTTAAGGATGAGGGGTAGGGGAGGAGGATACATTTGAAAAAAAATGAAAAACTAAGAACAGTAGTGCTAGTACTCAGGTTCACTAGGCTCACAGGTGATATTCCCAATTACAATGAAATTGTAGTACTACATTAGAATGATCAGTAATCTATAGAACCTCATAGAATTTAAACGTACAAGATATGAATTTTGTATCCAGTTTCAGTATAAGATATGATTCAGTGTATAAAAAATACTAAAGATTGGTGGGGCAGTCAGGAGGGATGAGGGAGGAGGGAGGAGAGAAACTAGGCTACACCGGGCAACAAACCAATGAAACAACATTTTATCCTCGCTTCCCAAAACATAATAATTTGTACATTCCAGTGAACGAAGTCATATATTTACACATTATTAATTATTCACAAAAATGGGGCATTTCTACGCGTTGCCTTGATGCTATGCAGAACTAATTGTACATGAAGGTACTGGTGTCGTCCAGTGCTGAAACGTAAACTGTTTGTTGTTTTCGAGTGAATCGTGAATTCTGTGTCAATACTTCAGACTTCATATAAGATCCAGTGAACGAAAGAGTAATGAAGATATTGTCAGCCACAATAAAAAAACAACGTAAAGAGGACGAAATTCATACTGTATTATATTGCAAGCCACATAATACATCACTACATTTGAACAAAATACAAATCACTACAAACATTTTTGCTTGGATTTTAACTCACAATGCGACGAAATACCGAAAAATTTCTATTTTCAAAACATCGGTATTGACAAGATATACGTAATTTGGAAAATTATAGGGAGGCGGATACATATTTATATCGAAACCGTAAGTCCACTTTGTACATCGAGTCGTGAAGTAAATCCATCTATCACCGCAGAATGAAAAGACAACAATGCGCACATTAGCTGGGCTAATTTTTTTTAAAGAATAAATATGTTTTATGCAGTCTGTGTGTAGCTATGTGTTACGAAAATTTTTGGTGTATGACTAACAAAAAGCAAAGACTGATACAGCTTGACAAAAAGTTGTATCGTATCAGACGTAAAGAGACGTACTTATTCGTTACTGTTACGTGGTAGGTTCTACAAAGTGTCGCTTAGTTACGATACGTAATTGTCTACAAAGGACTTAATTTTTGCTAAACTCTTCAGAGGAGAAAGTTGCAAATTATTTCACCAAAGCATGCTGCGAGTGAGGTGAATGTTCGACTGAGTGTAAACAACTTCCAAAAATTAAAAATAAAACAAAAAGTGTTTTACTGTGTGAGGAAACACGAAAAAAAGTTCTACGGTTTAAGCAAAACGAGACAATATTTGTATACAATAAAGAGTTACAAAAGAAAAAAAGCGACACGAGTAAAAATAATACGTGAAGAGTGTATATAGGAAAGATGACGCGCTTCTAGAAAAGACGTAGAAAAGCCGAGGGTGTGCCGCCTCCCTGATGTCCCGCGCCACCGCCCTCAGTAGACCTTGAGCTGATTCTTCTCGTCGAAGCCGGCCGAATGCCCGGCGTTGCGCACGATGAAGCTGGAGCCGTCGTAGTGCATGCGGCGCTCGCCGCGCTTCACGAACAGGTGGGAAGACTGTCCCAGCGAGGCGGTGCAGTGCACGAAAGGCGTCGTCAGCGACGCCGTCCCGTTGGCAGGCGACGTCCGCATCTGGTACTTGTTGGAGTGGCGCGCCACCCTGCACACCAAACTTTGGCTTCTTACGGACTGCGCTACACCTACACTTAACATTGAAAGACACCTTCTCGTTTAGTTTCAATATTTTCATGTCAAGAAAAGATATGGTGTTGTTCTCTTTATATTCAAGGGTGGATTTGATATTTTATGCAGACTACTGAATTTATTGAAAAGGGTTGCTACTTCATCATCTGTGACATATATATTGGAGTTGGGTGGATGGTACTCCCACTCTAGTTAATGACACAGATGATGAAGTAGCAACCCTTTTTAATATACAGGGTGAGTCACCTAACATTACCGCTGGATATATTTCGTAAACCACATCAAATACTGACGAATCGATTCCACAGACCGAACGTGAGGAGAGGGGCTAGTGTAATTGGTTAATACAAACCATACAAAAATGCACGGAAGTATGTTTTTTTAACACAAACCTACGTTTTTTAAGGGAACACCGTTAGTTTTGTTGGCACATCTGAACTTACAAACAAATACGTAATCAGTGCCGTTTGTTGCATTGTAAAATGTTAATTACATCCGGAGATATTGTAACCTAAAGTTGACGCTTGAGTACCACTCCTCCGCTGTTCGATCGTGTGTATCGGAGAGCACCGAATTACGTAGGGATCCAAAGGGAACGGTGATGGACCTTAGGTACAGAAGAGACTGGAACAGCACATTACGTCCACATGCTAACACCTTTTTATTGGTCTTTTTCACTGACGCACATGTACATTACCATGAGGGGTGAGGTACACGTACACACTTGGTTTCCGTTTTCAATTACGGAGTGGAATAGAGTGTGTCCCGACATGTCAGGCCAATAGATGTTCAATGTGGTGGCCATCATTTGCTGCACACAATTGCAATCTCTGGCGTAATGAATGTCGTACACGCCGCAGTACATCTGGTGTAATGTCGCCGCAGGCTGCCACAATACGTTGTTTCATATCCTCTGGGGTTGTAGGCACATCACGGTACATATTCTCCTTTAACGTACCCCACAGAAGAAGTCCAGAAGTGTAAGATCAGGAGAACGGGCTGGCCAATTTATGCGTCCTCCACGTCCTATGAAATGCCCGTCGAACATCCTGTCAAGGGTCAGCCTAGCGTTAATTGCGGAATGTGCAGGTGCACCATCATGCTGATACCACATACATCGACGTGTTTCCAGTGGGACATTTTCGAGCAACGTTGACAGACCATTCTGTAGAAACGCGATGTATGTTGCAGCTGTTTGGGCCCCCGCAATGAAGTGAGGACCAATGAGGTGGCCGCCAATGATTCCTCACCATACATTTACAGTCCACGGTCGCTGTCGCTCTACCTGTCTGAGCCAGCGAGGATTGTCCACGGACCAGTAATGCATGTTCCGTAGATTCACTGCCCCGTGGTTTGTGAAACCCACTTCATCGGTAAACAAACAGGTAGAACTGTAACGCATTTTCTGTTAATGCCCATTGACAGAATTGCACTCGATGATTAAAGTCATCACCATGTAATTGCTGATGTTGCGACACATGAAACGGGTGAAAGCGGTGACGATGCAATATGCGTATGACACTACTTTTGACTCAGTCCACCGGCTCTCGCAATGTCCCGTGTACTCATGTGTGGGTTCATGGCAACAGCAGCTAACACACGAACTGCACCCGCTTCTCCTGCGACGGGCCTGTTACGGACCCGTTTGCGTGCTACGACCATACCTGTTGCATACAGTTGGCGATAGATGTTTTGCAATGTGCGGCACGTTGGATGCTCTCTGTCCGGGTACCGTTCTGCATACACCCTACAGGCTTCAGCTGCATTTCGTCGACACTCGCCATAGATGGGTATCATCTCCGCCTTTTCAGAGTTCGAATACACCATGGTCACAGTTCCTACAACACTACACTATCACAGACGTCTGGTAACACGGTGTACTACAGTTGGTCTGCGTGCGGAGACGAATGCAGAATAACAATAGCAGCAAGCGTTACATGCGGACACTGCGACAGCTAGACCAAACCACAACAGTGCACTACAGCCACACTCGTAAACACGGTCGTCATCGTAAACACGTCCCTGCAGATGCTGCTCGCCGACCGTGGCCCGTGTTTGTTACAACACGCAACTGAACGTCGGAGGTTTCAAGCGTCAACTTTAGGTTACAATATTTCCGGATGTAATTAACATTTTACAATGCAACCATCGGCACTGATTACGTATTTGTTTATATGTTCAGATGTGCTAACAAAACTAACGGGGTTCCATTTAAAAAACGTAGGTTTGTGTTAAAAAACATACTTCCGTGCATTTTTGTATGGTTTGTATTAAACAATTACTCTAGCCCCTCTCCTCACGTTCGGTCTGTGGAATCGGTTCGTCAGTATTTGATGTGGTTTACGAAATATATCCAGCGGTAACGTAAGGTGACTCACCCTGTATATATATACTGGGTGAGCAAAAAGTCAGCATAAATTTGAAAACTTAATAAACCACGGAATAATGTTGATACATGCTTGGAATGACATGTGGTTTTATTAGTACAAAAAAAAAAAAACAAAGTTCACAAAATGTCCGACAGATGGAGCGTGAAAGATCTCTTGCGCGCGTCGTTTGGTGATGATCGTGTGCTCAGCTGCCACTTTCGTCATGCTTGGCCTCCCAGGTCCCCAGACCTCAGTCCGTGCGATTATTGGCTTTGAGGTTACCTGAAGTCGCAAGTGTATCGTCATCGACCGACACCTCTAGGGATGCTGAAAGACAACATCCGACGCCAATGCCTCACCATAGCTCCGGACGTGCTTTACAGTGCTGTTCACAACATTATTCCTCGACTACAGCTATTGTTGACGAATGATGGTGGACATATTGAGCATTTCCTGTAAATAACATCATCTTTGCTTTGTCTTACTTTGTTATGCTAATTATTGCTATTCTGATCACATAAAGCGCCATCTGCCGGACATTTTTTGAAATTTTGTATTTTTTTAGTTCTAATAAAACCCCATGTTATTCCAAACATATGTGTCAATTTGTACCTCTCTATCTGCATTATTCCGTGATTTATTCAGTTTTCAAATTTATACTGACTTTTTGATCACCTGGTATATAAGACAAGTCCTGACTAGCCCAGCACAAACTGCGAAGGACAGAAACTTGTAATTTTGGAGAAGGTGTCGATCTCATACTGTAAGCATCTTTTAAGAAGGGATTTTTGAAATTCCGCCCCCAAGGACATATATGGAATGAAGTGTTTTTTGGACCTAGAATTACCAAAATTGGTATTTGTTTCCTCAGTCACAAATAAGAAATACGTATTTCAGCATTTTTGGAAATTTAACCACTAAGGGGTAGTGGGTGAAATTTTTTTGAAAACATATTTTTAAAGAAGTACTGAAGCATTTTAAAAGCTACATCTATTAAAATTGGTATCTGGCTCTTCTATTAGAAATAAAGAGATACGTATTTCAGTGTTTTTGGAACTGTAACCCCTAAGGGCGTAAATAGGGGATGAAAGTTCTTATGTAAATATTTCATTACAAAGCATTTTTGAAACTAAATCTCTGAAAATCTGATTCTGGCTCCTCAGTTAGAAATAAAAAATACGTGTTTCAATGTTTTTTTCGAAATTAAATCCCTAGGGGGTGAAATAGGGGCTGAAAATTGTTATTAAAATATTTCATTATATTAATATACTTTAAGGTTAAATCTATTAATATTAGTATTTTACTTCTAAGGAAATAAAGATGTATATTTCTACCGAAATGTCGCTACAAGAACTCAAAAGGCAGGATTAGCAAAGACCTCCGACTCCAGCAGACGGAATCGCTTTATGGTCAGAAGTACTTTCAGAAAAGACCATGCTTCTATGGCCTTAACTAGTGTGCAAAGTTAAGAAGTAATTGCAATTTCTGAATTATACAAAAATTCGGTTAAAGAAAAACAAAAAATATCTGTGTAGACCATGCAGTTTATGCGAGCAAAGCAGCAGGCACTAAGTTAGTAGAATATAACTTTGGTTGTAATGCTATCCTTAACTTTCAGTATTTCATTGCGTACATGGTAGTAAACATTTCTGCTATTAAACCACTAAAAGAGCTTCCCATTGGAAGCTCTCGGTTTCCCTTGTCAATTTTGTATTTGAAAGAGAAGTCATTATTGAAAGTACTGAATTAAATTTATCTCTAGACTCTATTATTTCTGGTCTGTTCACTGCTTTGTCATTAGGTTCTTTTTTGTTATCTCAACTGTTTCATCTGCAGATGTACCACTGTTCAGGTTTACAATGTCTTGATATAGAAAATTGCTCTGAGGTGGCATAGACAGGTCATGCACACTGTTTATAAGTTCATAGCTGTTTTTTATGGACTAATAATTTTTAGAACAGCATTTTTCAACTAGCAATCCACTTAGCTCTCTTATTAATTTGTGGGCTAGGCTATTAACTGAGTTCACAGTAGGCCTGATTAGTGCGTCCATCTTATGAATTTTTGGCTGTGCTCTGAATGTAGGGGCTGTGGGAGTCATTACAATAAGGTCCTGTACTTCCTTCTTAGTGTAAAGAAAGTTATTGTTGTTAAGGCGTTTTCTTACTTTTGCTTGGAACTTTGGTATGGGGTCAACCTGCACTTCATGTGTCGTCAAATACTGCTGCAAAGAAACGAAAGCCGCTACTCATCTATACATTGCAATATCGCTGTATTGCATTAAGTGTATAATTTTTATGTCTATGTAGAAACGTTTTGAACAGTGAAATTGGTTCAAGTCAGCGTTAGACTATGAGAGTTCCGCCAATGTACCAACAACGCAAATGAAGCTTTGGGACTTCAAAATCGTAAGTGAAGAACTCACTAATTAAACGTGCATCACACGATTATTGCACTATAAAGTGATGCTAAACTATCTGCATCAAGTGCAGGCTGTGGTATGTCACACCAAATAACGAGGCAGAGTTCCACGCCAGCAAGAGACACTACTAGAATATCGATTTCTGGGCATCCACTGTTCTACCTCCCCCTTCCCCCCCCCCCTCCAAATACCCCATTAGTTATGCCAGTAGCAGTGAACAAAACAGTGTTCTATGTTAATTTGCATGAAGATGTATTATTTTTAAGTAAAATATACCTTTATGCATAAACGTTTACATCCTTGAAACACACTACAATATGTTAAATTAAACACAAAATAAATAAATGTTACTGGTAGCAGAAAAATACAAATAATTATTCCACACAGTCACGGTTGCTAAACGTAGAGAGCATAGCCTCAATTAACAAAAACCACAGTATTTTAAGATGTTCTGAAATGATTAATGATTCAGTCTCCTTTTTCCATCTGCAAAAAATATCTCCATGATGGACGAGTTTTCCATATATCCTTCTCCTGCTCTGTACCTGAGGTATACGAAGAAAATTAAATTTTGCTCCAGAACACCAATTCACAAAATTTGCCCAAGGTGGTTTTTGCAAGATATCTCTGAAAGATTCCCAGTTAAATTCCGCGAATGTATCTGTTACACTTTACTACATTATATCGGCCAGTTACGATCACAGCAGTGAGCCTCTGGATTCCTTCGACGTCTACTGCCATCCCTACTTGAAGACAGCATCCTGCTTAGAAAAAGGGCTCTCGAAATCTGTGTACTATATGGATTCACCACACTTTCCCTGAATTCTCCAAAGAAAATCAGGTCTTTCAGTTGCTACAGTTAATTTTATTTATTCATTCTAATACAAATGTCAATCGCTACAGCTAATTTTATTTATTTATTCTAATTCAAATGATACTGTCGTATTACTCCTAGATATTTAAGAGGGTTGACAGAGTTTAGAAATTTACCAATAATGATGTAATTAGGTGTTCTAAGGATTTTTCATCTTGTTTGGGAAACGTTTACATTTAAGGGCAGCCTGACATCAACGTTTCTTAGGATCACGTTACAACCGTTTTGAATCGTCCTCGGGTACGACTCAAGCTACTCACTGAGAGTGGAAAAAGAAAACTGTGTACGTAAATCAGGAGACGCTTGCCTTACGAGTCCATCCTGTGTCTGTGAAATGTGCACGCTGTTGATCATCCAGTGGAAGATTCCTTCATCGGTGACCCAATGCTGCGCCCGCTGAAGCGTAGCGATGCAGTCCTGAATGTAGGGCAGACCGTGGCAGGAGTCGTCGTAGAAAACGGACAGGGTGAAGTCGTTGCTCATGTCGGAGAATACGTCAGTGGTGGTGCGCGTGCCGGCCGCGTCCACGAGGTACACCAGCGCGCACTTCTCCGACGTGAAGCTTACGCCCTTGTACCACATCTTCGCCAGCCTGCAGGCACAGCATTAACAGCTTACATAAGTAATACGACTTCTGGAAGCAATTACTTCGGTGCTGGAGTTACTAAGGAAGGGGGATAGGGCGAACAGGAACCGCCTGTCTTGAAACTACCTGGCAGATTAAAACTGTGTGCCTGACCGAGGCTCGAACTCGGGACGTTTGCCTTTCGCAGGCAAGTGCTTTACCAACTGAGCTACCCAAGCACGACTCACGCCCCGTCCTCACAGCTTCACTTCTGCCAGTACCTCGTCTCCTACTTTCCAAAATTTACAGAAGCTCTCCTGCGAACCTTGCAGAACTAGCACTCCTGAAAGAAAGGATATTGCGGAGACATGGCTTAGCCACGGCACAGTGCTCTACCAGCACTTGCCCGCGAAAGGCAAAGGTCCCGAGTTCGAGTCTCGGTCCGGCACATAGTTTTAGTCTCCCAGGAAATTACATATCAGCGCACACTCCGCTGCAGAGTGAAAATCTCATTCTGGAAACTGCCTGTCTTGCTTGCCAATTCTCTTAAGACTGGTGGCATTCGTATTTTCCATTCAAAGCCATCTCACCGGGTCCCGGGTTCGATTCCCGGCTGGGTCGGAGATTTTCTCCGCTCAGGGACTGGGTGTTGTGTTGTGTTCATCATCATTTCATCCCCATCCGGCGTGCAGGTCGCCCAATGTGGCGCCGAATGTGATAAGACCTGCGATATGGCGGCCGGACCTGCCCCGCGAGGGGCCTCCCGGCCAATGACGCCAAACGCTCATTTCCATTTTCCATCTCACCGGGTTTGTAAGAATGAGATGTTTATCTAGCCCAGAACTAAGTGCTCTATTGGCAATGTATTAAATGTAACATTCTAACTCTGCTAATGGTCTAATGATATTCCTCGAATCGCTGTCTAAGATTGAAGTTGTATATCAGATTGGCACTATGAATGCCAACCCACCAAGATTTGCGGAAGAGTCTCTGTGCCACTCGTAATAGTGGTGGGAATATACTAGTAGAGTGAAGCTTTGACTCAATCAGTGGAGTGATCTGGACCGTCTCCAGTGGCGAGCCTTGCCTATGGAGGAAGACGAACAATGTTCGACTTCCTGCCCGACACTCAGATCTATCAAGAACATTTGTATCGGCGTGCTCTCCACTATAAATTGTACATATATATACATATTATTGATTCATACATTGATGTCTAATTTCAGGAACTAATGTAGGGATTTTCATCGGTTTTCACGAATTGATAAATTTATTCACGAGGAAGGGGCGTGTGTAGAATTTACGAGGGTGAGTCAAATGAAACAAATCGAAATTTCGCGTCGTTATCCTGTAAGTTGGTAAGGGTGCTACAAACAGTGCAGAATGGCCTGAAGGTGGCAGCATAGTGCAGATGCACACATACCGTCGCAGTATCAGTATAAAGATGGCCGCCCGACTTGCGACTTGCACCAGGGAAGAACACTCTGTTATTCGGTTTTTGCGTAGTGAAGGTGTGAAACCTATCGAAATTCATCGACGAATGAGGGTTCAGTCCGGTGATGCATGTTTGTCACAGCAGAAAGCCTACGAATGGAGGAGGAAGTTCCTAAATTGTGTGACTTCAGTGGAAGATGCTCCTCGTCCAGGTCAGGCACAACGAGTTGTGACTCCACAGAACATTGCAGCAGTTGAAGCCATAGTGAAGGAAAACCGCCGAGTGACATTGAATGACATTGCAGCCTGTTTACAGATTAATCATGGGTCAGTCAGCACAACACATTGTGCATGATGTGCTCCAGTTTCACAAAGTGTCTGCAAGATGGGTGCCACGACAGCTGACTCCTGAAATAAGAGAACGACGTGTTGATGATTGTGAAAATTCTTCGGCGCTGTGAACGAGAAGGTGATGGCTTCCTTGCAAAAATCGCTACTGGGGACGAAATCTGGGTTCACTTACACCAACTGGAAACGAATAGAGCGACCAAAGAATGGCGCCATTCCTCAACACCAAAACCAAAGAAGTTTCGAACAGAATCATCAGCAGGGAAGGTTATGCTGACACTTCTTTGGGACGAAAAAGGCGTCATTTTGGAGCATTACATGCCTAGAGGGACCACTGTCACCAGTGCATCATACACAGATCTCCTAAAAACTCATCTGCGGCACTGCAATCAAATCAAAGCGACGTGGATTGCTGTCAGTAGGTGTTGTTTTGCAACATGACAATGCAAGGCCCCACACTGCCCGTACAATAGTTGCAACAATCACAGACCTGCATTTTGAGTGTCTTCCTCTTCCACCATACCAGACCTTGCCCCAAGTGATTTCCATATGTTTGGACCACTCAAAGACGCAATGGGAGGAAAGAAGTTCCATTCTAATGAAGAGGTATGCCACGGGGTGCATGAGTGGTTGTGTGAACTACCAAAAGAATTTTTTTCTAAAGGAATTTATGTACTTTGTAAGCGCTGGAGGACTTGCATTGAGCATGGGGGAGATTACGTAGAAAAGTGATACAGCTTTGTACCACTTCTGCACAATAAATAATATTTTAAAAAATCTTTAAGGTTTTCATTTGACTCACCCTCGTACTTGCTGAGTACCACGCGTTGCCAGGGTACGTATTTATTCCAATCATCTGATAGCCCATTCCCTCCTTCATCCTCTCTGTCCGTCTTGTCCTCCCCTCTCCCTGTTTATCTCTTCCTTTTTCCTTTCTCTGTCCATCTCCTCCTCTTCCCTCTCTCTATCCATTGCCCCTCCCTGTCTCTCTCTCTGGCCATCTATTCCTCCTGCCTGTATCCATCTCCTCCTTTCCCCTCGCTGTCTGTCCATCTCCTCCTCCCTGTTCTGTCACCACATTATCACGCTCGTCCCAACAGGACGTTAGTGGTTCTTACCTCTACAGTATTTCTTCCCAGCTCGTAACTAATGTGTGTTTCGAATTTGGCTGAAATCGTTCCATGGGTTTAGGATCACCTTTTTACCCATGGTTCTGCCTGCGCACGCATATATCAGGTGTATTTCACGTATAGTTAACATTTTTCACACGTATTTGTACACGTATTTCAACTGTATCTGTAGCGAATTGCGCTCTACAGTTTCATTTTTACGTAGCTTAATTTTTATTACGGAGAATCTCCTGAACTATTTGCTATAAAATGATATAATTTGGCAGGTACATCCAGTGATACATGTAGTTGTTGTCTGCGAAATGTGTTGTGATTAGAGTTTGTAGTAAAGAACTAATGAATCAAAACATCATGTTTCATGTGGCAGTTTTACTGCATCAACAGCGAAATTGTAATATGCGAAGAATTTCTTCCTTTCATCATTTTACGGGGATTTTCAGCGAGAAAAAGTCTCTTAAAGGTTTGAAATTATGCGTAAAGTTTGTTTCAAGTCACCAAGTCCTCTCATTCTCAAATATGGGATGACTACACTGCTTTCTCACCCCCACCCCACCCCCACGCCTCTGATAGGTATGTAGTTTTTACCCCACAGTGATGATTTCCAGTGTTGGGTCTTCATTGTGTTATCGACTTGTATAATGATGAGAAATGTTTCTGTAAATAACTTCATTCTTGAGAAGAAAAACATAATTCTAGACTTTTCCAAATAATAACCTTAAACGGCAATCTAGCGACACTACATAAGAACGATGAAATTGGGTAAAAAATGTAAACATTGTAAGCCACAAGGTACAATCCGAATTATTTAAATCGCAAGGACAGGAGATAAGTGCGTTACTGAGAATACAGGTACTTCCTATACAGGTTGAACATTTGTAAAACCGAAAAACTGCAGGGGTGGATTACTCCCTGAAAACGAAAGAAAAAAGGTCATATGATCATGTGTCCATAAATGGACGGTGTGCGTGCAACGACAACCACATTCGTCTCTCTGCAAGGAGCCATGATCTCCCAAACGCCCAAAAAGGGCTTGAAATGTTGTGTGATGTGGTTGGTGTCTGTGAGGGTACTTGTTTCGGTACAGCCGTGCTGCTTCTCTACCGCACCCATCTGCTTGGCCTACACAGGCACCGTCACCTCATTCCCAACATGAATACTGGGCCATTCTGCTGCTTACAGCACGGTGCATCAATCACACAGCCTGGAACACAGAAGGAACATTAGCACATGGTCAGAGGAACAGTCATTCGTAAGCGCCATCTACAGTGGCAACATATTCATAGGACGTTTATTCCTCCATTTTCAGTCAGAAATCCGTCCCTGAATTTGTCGATTTTTTTAATGTTCACCCTGAATATCCCAAAATTCAAAAGTTTGCATAACTTTAAATTGTATATCCGCCAGCCGACATACTATGAATACCAGAATATGTAGATACACTAACAAACCCGGCGGTGCTAAGCAATTGCTAAAAATACATGGAACAGAGAACGGCTTCAAAAGACTATAACTCGATATATGCTTAATTTTTTATTTTTAGTCACTCAGAAGCTCCCTGCACCACCCTGTATATAATCCTCTTGATCTTTTTCCAAGTTTTTTCTTCTTTCTGGACCCCTTAGTGGCCAACTGTGCTGTATACTCTCCTTTATCAATACAAACCTTGTACACCCGTTCACGTTCTCTGATGAAGTTTTCTCCACGGTTAATTCCCATATGCTTTAACACTTTCACGCTACCAATGTTGCCATCTTTGAAAGCAATAACAGCTTCACTGCCTCCCCCTCCCCCCACTTCAGTGTCTTCATTACAACAAAAACATTTTTCGGTGAGCGAGTCCATATACGATTATTGAATGACTCATTGGGATTTTGAGTCTGACCATGCAGACACTTCTTCAGTAATTCAGGATTTGCTAGGTCTCTGTAAATAGGTTTTATGATATCCATGACTGTTGCTGGGGTGGAATGTTTATGGCTGTATCAACTGTTTAAGTACTGGGCACTGCAGTAATTGCACCATTAGTCAGTTCCAGGAGGACAAAGGTGGTTTACTGGTTTTTCATTAGTTGACAGTCAGTGGAAGATGGTAGCCCATACTGTCTGTTTCACTTTCAACAAGTCCTCAGTATTATTTCTAATGGCTATCCCATAATACTGCTGCAGTTCATCAATCATTTTGTCTGTGAGCCTGCCTCTTATGGTTTTACCATCAGAAAGTTTCTTGTCTCTCAAACTTTGTTTCAAGTTCCTCAACCTGGTGCCCATCCTCTTCTGGACATGAGTAACACATTCCAGTCTTGTGATAATCTTCTCAACATAAGGCTGAGCGGCTGCTATACTGTTATATGCATTTCAGTCTCTATCACCTAAGAACTTAGTGTAACACATTCCCTTTTCATTCGCAGATCGACTAAAAATTTCAATAGCTGCAGATGCCTCCATTCCACCGCTTGTTCCTTCTTAATTTCTGTCACAGATATGCCCTTCTTCATTCCCTGATTTACATTTATAACAATGTTTGGTTAAAATTTGGAATACCTTTCCAGTATCCACACTGGTCACTGTAGCAACAGAATTCTTAGAACTGTTGCCGCACTTCTGCCAAGTGCCATCAAAAGCTACTGGTATGTCAGTCATACCATCATTTATTTCAACAGCATCGTTTGCAGCACCCTTCATTGACTCACATGCAACAGATTCGACAGCAGCTCCAATAAATCCTGCATACTTGTCGATTTTATAAGGTGGGCATCGCATATTCATCACGGCACACATTGTTTCTGCTGCAGTGAGTCCTTTGCCAATAGCTCTCAATCCATAAAACCACCTAACATTTACTTCTAAATCATTATCTTTACACTTATCAGAATTCCAAAATGAGTGAGTATATTTACAACTGGCACAATTAATCATAAGTTTCCTGGTTAGCCATGTGACACATCACTGTCTTCATGTAAACTAACTGGCCTTCCATATATTTTACAACTCACACATTCACCTATACACCCTTGTGATGATGTGTAAATCTGTCAGAATATAACCTAACCTACCATTTACATCACTTTCGTTTTTAGAAAACTGTGTATCACAACGTCTTATTTTAATCTTCGAAGTACTAATGGGTGTTTCTCTAGATACTGACGAGTTTGCCTGTATTTCATTGTCTGTAACTTCAGATGCCACATGTTGAACACAATGTTTCCCTTTATTCGAAAATCTATTATCATGAAACCCATGTTTCTTAAAAACACTTGGTTTTGGTGTCATACTTCACTTTTTGAGAGATTTGTTAATCTATTCGTCACTTTTCCTCAGAAAAACGTTAGCACATCGGTATACAGCGCGCGTTTATGCCATGAAACGATAACGATACTATATTTGACAATTCTACCAATACAAACACGTAATTTAACATCGTAATTTAACCTTTATAACACAGCAATCCACAGCCTTCTGTATAAAAAATTACCGATTTTGTTAGATCTTGAAATAATGCATGTAAAAGTTCTAACATTTTCAACCGGTCTAGATTATACTTTTAAAAAAATAATAAAATTCTTCCCATGTGAGGTTATAAGTGGTATATATATATATGCCACATATATATAAAATTTTATTCGGAAAATTGCAAATTTTATAATGAGATAAAAATCTGAAAATGTTGAAAAATTCCTGTTCTAACTCCCCTTAACGGCATCAACTGAAGAGACAGTACCCACACAAAATATCTAAGTATCTCAGTTTCTAATGCTTCTTGTATTTAACTGGGATGGTTGAAACGAGATTAGTATATCTGACGGGAAAAATCGGGTTACACTGAAAACAACTTGACATCTGAGATAATCTGTGTTCTCTATGACGTCATTTCCATTTATGATCGGGAATATCTTGTTTCGCTGAGTATGAGTCGGCTGAAAACATGTAACTTAGTATATTGGAAGACCTCTACAGTGCAGAATTTTACGTGGTTATCTTACTTGTAATTTCCATTGGCATCGTTGGCGAGGATCTCGACGCGGCTGCCGTACTGGTAGACGCAGCCATTTGGGTGGATCAGTGCTGAAGATGACCCGCTGCTGCTCAGTGCCAAGAATATGTTGTTCTGAAAGCAAAGGTTCACTAATAGAGCTATCCCTATATTACTAAGTCTGAACGAGCATCACAACATTGGTAGATATCAAAAGGTAAAGGAGAAAACGATATTGATCGATATAGAAATAGCAGTTATATTATTCTGTTTGCATGAAAGTAAAATTTATTTTCAAATGCTTGATTAGTTACAATAAGACTAATTTCATTAAGATATAAAGAGACTATGCGCAATAAAAAATACAGTAATTGTAATGAATAATTTTTGCAGTGGCCTCCGATCAGGACTTTCTGTCATCACTCATTTAACGCAGCTGCTGTCAACGAAAGGAATTATTTCTGCTTGTTCATTAAAATATAGCGAGAGGTCATTTTCATACGATTTAGTATTACAAGGTAACAATGTATTTCCAACAGGACAGATGGATTCTGTACTTCTCGTTACCAGGTTTTACTCACTTTTTTCGATCTGACACGTCTTTTTGTGTTGAACGCCTTTCAAGAAAAAATATGGTTCAATTCCTCCACTTCTATTGGCCTTTGTTTTTTGAAATAAAAAGACGAACAAGATCTTTCCTGCTCTCAGATGAAAGTTGAATAATCCAGTATTCGTGATTAGCCTGAGTATCGTCACTGAACATGGCATATATTCGTAGCTTCGTAACCCTCTTGGCTGCTCTGCTCCTAGCCTACAGTTCTTTGTGGCATGTTGTAATACAAAATCCAGTTAAGTATCTTCTCCTACATTAAAAAATCCCAAAAAACATAAGGACTTCTTTCAGTTGTCATCCATAGCTTGCATAAACGACATTCTAGGTGAGTCAATTGATGCCATTCTGCCGCAAGTAAATAAGTTATTTTTAAATTCTACTTAACAGCTCATCCCAAATTTCAGCCAACCCGCATCGTTTCAGTAATTTATTACCACGTGTAACAATGCTGAGCCTGATTTTCGTTTTATTTAGTATTTTATTAATTTCTAACAAGGACTTATCGTACAAGAGAACTGTATCGCTTCTTAGACCTTTTTTTTAAAAAAAATCTGAGTTTTAAATCAGTTTTACATTAAAACAAAAGAAGTTATTTCTTCTTTTTTCCTCACGGATCAAGTATGACTAAACTCGTTAGATTTACCTATTTAAATGCATCTGCATCTTTCGGCCTCGAACGGGATATGTTAAAGTTTGTGATTTTTTACGAATAATGATTCTGGATACACTGTCTACCAACGAGCAGAGCTAGATAGACTCGCTAACGTAACATTGCAGTAAGCAATGCTAGCATCGCACCAAGTCTACAGTACACCACGGTTGCATAAAAGTTGTAGTAAAGATGGTGCTAAACTCATGCTAAAAGATAACTGGTAATGAACAGTTTAGGCCATTTTAAGTAACTAGAAGAAAGTAATTCATCACTTCGAATGTTTGTTTACAATTCAAGAAGATCAAGTTTAATACTAAACTGATTGCAATCGAAAAGCGTAGCAAATTATGGCAGCGAGTAAGAATGTAACGAAATAGAAAGCAACCAGTCGCATAAAAGAAATTTCTTTCATCGGTTTCGTTCCCTTCGTGCCCTTCTTCAGAAGGTTACACCTGTTATTTGCTAGAGTCAACAATAAGATCCATACAACAAAATTCCATGGTCCTAAAAATACACAGAAGCAATAAGCAATCATTCGAGTCCATCCCAATTTTCACAGCAGTCACTGCTGAGAATCAGATGCGGTGATACAAAATAAGGACGCAACGAAGTTTAAGAATGGCGGGCACCACCTGGGCTCGACATTCATGTTGCTAAGACGGTATGGAAGCGATCTTTTGGGCTGTTTAGTAAATAAGAGTCGGTTGCACGTAATTTAAGCATCACAAGGGTTCTGCTTAACGCAATTATAATCTCTGAAAGCTCAGCTTGATGGAGATCTGAGAATGAAACCGTAATAAAAAGGCTGGATTTTTGTCTTTCTTCAAATGAAAATGTTTAATGTCATAGGTGCATGCAGGGGAGCAAGATTTGCGTCTGACTGTGAAAATCACTAAGGTGAGCGACATGTCTTTAGTTGTCCCTTGTTGTGTGGAAAGTACAGACAAGAAACATATTAAAGAAGCATGATCTGTACCACATGACAGAAAGAAAGAGCGAGGTGTGCTATTGTTAGAGCACAGGGCCCGCATTTAAGGAGAACAAGAGTGGTATAACAGGACTGGTTTTGGCTCATATAACACTCCAACAATAGTCAAGAAAAGGTCGAACCCACTCCTCACGATGTCACATCACCATCCCGTTACGTCGACGTCATGAAGCTCTCAGCCAATCACAATGCATCATTTGCTCGAAAGTATCCCAACGATCTGATCATGCGCTTTTGCTCGCTACTCGAAGTATGTGGTCTGTTGTGTGAGGACCAGAGTGTGGGCATTTGTTATAACTGACAAATTAATTGTATTATTATACCGATCAGCAAATTTCATCTTTCTCAGCGCCAGCAGTGTTTAGTCGCCACCCGCACGCAGAATAAGAAAGCATTTAAGTTTTCTCATAATTAATTGGCACTTTCAGCTGATTTGTTGCAATTTTACAGATTTTTTTCTAAATAATGACATCTCTGTCCTATATACGTTAGCTAAGTACAGAAAGGCCTAATTTAACAGCAAGTACACACTTGCAAAATCTTTAAACGTTAAAGAAAAACCACAGTGCAAGACATAAACAAATAAACTTTTACTACGTCTTACCTGTAGTAGTAGTGTGTGTGTTAAAGCCAGCACACTCTCATATTGTGAAATAATGACATCATAGTATATTTCACAAAACCTCGATAAATATTAACCGAGTGTTTAACATAAGACATTATTGTGTGGCATTATAGCAAAATTCTGTAAGCAGTGATGTTCTGCTGAATTCGAAGATAGTCAGTCAACACGCACATAAATACAGTATGCGTAAGAAATAGCACAATGCTACAAATACGTATCTACAGAGATGAATAGTACCATATAGAGAGGGGTGATGCTGCTCGCAACCAAACAAATCTCGCAGCTAACACTACACTAGCGCATCAAAATGGTAGAGAACTTTGCATTATTTAAACAATGTCTGTGTAATAGTTTTCAATGCGGCTGACCTGGCTGCTGGCAGAAAAGGCACTGCTACTAAAACATCAAGTGAGCGGCATCCACCCCACGTTAATAACAGCAAAACTGTCTTATCCCACTTGCGCCTATGCATATGCCGCAGAAATCACTGGACACCTTTGCAGTTAAGCATTGCTAGCAAAACAAGCACCAAGCACTTCCCTCCCCTCCCCCCGCCCCCCCGCACACACACACACACACACACACACACACACACACTTTCTCTCGGAGACAATAAGAAACAAACTATCCCTCCTCCCCAACCATCCCCCTTTTATTACTAGAGCTCACACATGGACGACGTGATCTTTAGTAAGCCAGCACACCCAAGCAGAATAAAAAAACCGTGTAATTACAATTGCCACACGACAACACACACGTAAATGCAGACCACAACAATTAACACATAAACTAACTCCAACTTCTGGGCAATACATGCACATTAGCTCCCAGGAATTTCCGGAAAAACGTCTTACACATAAGTGATAAATGCAGAATCCCTGTCATTGGATAGGTATGCTAGGGAAACATACTTCCTTAAACACAAACTAAAATATTGTATGTGTAATTCTCTTTGTGCCAGGTACAACCTACCACATAGCTGGCTGTGCCGTCATCGCTTGAGATACAGACGATACCGTCCACCCACACGAGAGTCTCTGGCAATGCGGAAGCCCCAGCAGATGCTGCCCAGACACAGCCAAAGCTCCATAGTCGGTCTACCTCAACTTGCAAATCGCGGAAGTGGGGTTTATGTGAGGTAGGTAAGAGTCAAGCATTCCACAGACAACATGAAAAGCACACCTCCGTCCTGCAAATAACACACACAGTGCATTTTAAAGGACAGCGCCCGGCAGCACTGCCCACGCATGGAAGTAGAGAGGCTTGTACCGTTTCCAAAGCAGACACCAAACGTAGTATACAGCCAACCTCAAAAACGTTCTACAAATAATTTTAGTACACAGCTCATGTCTGTTGTTGAGCTCGTCTGTGAGTTGCTGGATTTCACCATGGAGTGTTATTAAGCAAATGGATTATTTAATAACAAACACATTCCTACTGATATTAGTTACAATTTAATCATACAGTTTAAAGTGTTTGACTTCCTCCTGGTTCTCATGTATCATTGGACACTTTCTACAACACTGTCACTGAAGAAGAGGCACAACCCGGCTAATATAAGAGTCAAGCTCAGTGCCTGATACTTCTGACAGAAGTAGTCTGTTGATAAGACATTACTGAATTTTTACTGCTGAGAGAAGTAGTCTGTTGATAAGACATTACTGAATTTTTGTTTCACTGTCTTGTAAGGTGGTAAATGTAACTGTTCATGTGTGTTTTGTCATAGCAATCCAATTGTAAACTCCTAGCCCAGTTACACTATGTGCTGTGACATGGATACCCCAAGGGTGAAGTGCAGGAGTGGACTCAGCAGCAAGAAGCAACGTGCATATGTTTTTGTATGCATAGTGTTGCTCTACACACCAAAAGACAAACTGAGGGAAAAAAATTCCTTGATGTATGTTTATTACACTATCAGTTCGGATGACTATAAAATTTGAGATGACACTCCCAGGTGAACAGTTCATGCCAAACCTCGACAATTGTGTTGAAGAATGAGGTAATGCTTACGTTGGTAATTACCCTGCATGGAGAGTCATCTTAATGTGTGGATGACTCTTATATCGTTTTAAGTAGAATTAAGACGAATATTTTGACAAAATAATATGCACACTCTAGACTATGGCCGTCAGTTCTTACCTAATACATACGTATATATTCTTTGTAGTAAACATCTCAGAATACTTTTTTTTACGAGTACACCAGCATTACGAATTTGTATATTCTATTTTCATATTAAATAATAGACAGGTAGACAATTGTTTGCACTAGATCCTTACCTGTCAAACATATCTCAGTTGTATGCAATAACTGCTTTACGAACATTGGTGTGGTGCAGACTGAGTATAAAACGTATTTCTTCAGTTCATTAATAATAATAATGACAATAATAACATTAATATCGCACTTATGGATAATACATGTATTGCCTACTTGAGGCTGTTACAGTACTTTGTTAGAAAGCTCATTTTAATTTTGATGAGTTCCAATTTGTGGCAACAATATAGTAGCTTATTTTAAAACGCAATAATATATGATTGTAAAATGTTAAACATTAAAACCAAAGGACGATGACAAACGCTCACAGTCTGTCAGATAACGCTGCCAAGCATCTCTGGCGATTCAGCAGCTACATCCATAACCAATCTTGCAGCGGCAATTTAACATACGCATTGTTCATGTTGTCTGTCTCTCCAACCTGTATATATTCTCATTAGTTGTTAATCTAAGTTATGTAGATAAATGTATGCCACCAGTTGGGCTTGGAGCATTTTTAGCCAGTATCAGCGAACTTCTCCTCGTGATTTCATCTGCAGTAATAGTATCAATATGTGTTTCATGTGTACCGATTTTCTCTTACAGAATTATTCCACCTTACGGTGTACCCAAATACTTTTTTATGAACTGAATTACATATGACTTGAAGCTTGTATGTGTTGAGAGAGCATACCAGATAAAGGCTATCTTGCAAATCACACTCCACCATATTAAAACGACAAAAGATGAAAGGACTTACAGTATGTCAGCAACTTTTTCACACTATATTCCTACGAATAGAACTACCAGTTTACGAAAGGAATGGATGCCAACCAGTTTACACCATACTAGAATTTTATATCTGTGAACGTGATGTAAATACTGCTAGGTAATTTGAAAAATTTGTAGCACACGTTATGTGTAATAATCGAATGACAAGTTTTAAGGTTCTCATGTTGTCTTATAGCCTTGTGTAATGTGTATTCGGAACAATATACTGCTTTCTCAATTACTCAGGACTAGTGGGAACATGACAATTTCGTCTTGTCGCCGTGTCTGTAGAACACACTGTCGTTTCACCATTATAGAACATGTATTTGCTTGTGTGGTGTCATCCCCTCGACTATATACAGTGCTAATAACCGAAAAATTGTACAACATATATTGTGGAAATGGAATGTGCTATGGATATGCAGATGTGGGAAGTGTGGTTTTGACAGAATTGATTGGTGATCAGGAGCTCGTATTGTTAGTCAATCAACAGATTGAATAATACTTAGAATGTGAATTTTTTAGGAAACATTCACTTTTTTTAAATGGAACACTGCCTATTGACATTAACAAATTAGAAGTAAGGAAATTAAAATGTCAGTGGCGTTTGTCACTCTAGCCTAATGCGAATAGTTTACGAGATATTGCATTGTGCAAATTTTCCACACAGAGACTGTTTGTGCCATTTAACGTGTGTTGTTGCTAGGTATAATGTTGTTATGTTTTCTTACGGTGTGCTTCTGTGTTCCTTGAGTGCACTGAAACTTGTTACTAAGTGTGTGACAGTCCAAGCAGTAGGTGGTGACTAGGAGGAACATATGGTACCAACATGAGAGCCGTCCAGCCCGTTGTACACGAAATATTACAGCATGTCTTCACGAATTATTTCCAAATGATTGGACTCCACACAGAGAACCAGTATCTTCGCAGGCACATCCCCCGGATTTGATACCTGCAGACTTTTTTCTGTGGGGAAAGCTGTCTACAAGGACATACCAACTACACCCAATGATATACAACGACGTATTACTGCGAACTGCTCGGACAACTTCTCTGGAAAGCTAGCACACGTGCAGCAGTTGTTCCATACTAGACTGGAAGCGTGTATTGCCGGTGCCAGTGGTCATTTTGAACACAAACTGTGGTGGTCAACTGTCTCGTTACTGGTCAGGATCTACAAACCTAGTCTACGCACGTGCGTTGTTCTTTAGTGTGTGCTACCATAGCTATACTGCAAACGATAGTGCAGGAACTTTTCAAAATACAATAAACAACTCGCACGAGAATCCTGGAACAATCACTACTGACATTCTAATTTACCCTCCTTTTAGTTTGTTAATGTCAACAGTCCTTATTCCTTTTAAAGAAGTGTATGTTTGCACAAAAAATACACTTTCTAAGTAGTATTACAGTCTGTTGATTGGCTAACAATATGAGCCGCTGACTATCAATCTATTCTGTCAAAACAAAACATCAGTAGCACTTTCTATTTTCGCAATATTTGTGGTGCAAATTTTAGGTGATTCCCCCTGTATAGTCTTCACATTGGAGACGTACAGTCCCCATTCATCGGATATTCCGATTATTCCGTCTGTATACTGCTTTTTCATTCGTAAATGAATGTGTGACATTCTCTTTTATATTTATGATGGCGTACTGGAAAGTAATGCATTCGAATTATTTATTGTTCTCAATATGGGTTGAGGCGTTACACGTTAGGCGTATTACTTGGTCGACATCCCCACTTTTCTGATGCAAGTTGCAACCGTATCAAGAGGACTCCGAATTATAGCATGTAACGTTGTGATATTGAAAGTAATAATGTCACTGCATGAGAAACAGCACGCTGTAATCTCGTTTGTAACAACAGAAAACACGCCTTTCATTGAGATTCATAGACGAACAGAAGCTGTGTATCGAATTCAGTGACGTGCAATGTTGGGTTATTCATCCTTGTAACGAATGGAATGATAGTGCTCACCTCAACGTGTGTGGACGACCACGTATGGAAACAGATGCAGCTCATCAGAATCGAACTAAGGAACTCATCAGAGAAAATCGTCAGATAACACAGACAAAGCTCACAGGTAAGTGTGGTATATCACGAGAAGGTGTTCACACCATCATTGCAGAAACGCGGTATAGAAAGCTGTGTGCACAGTGGGTGCCTCGAATGCTCACTCTTGACATGAAAAAGAGGAGATTTGATATCTGTCAACAGCTTCATTTGCGTTTTGAGCTTGAGCACTATGAATTCCTTAACAGCACTGTGACAGGTGGAGTAAGCGGAGTTAACAATTTTCACACAAAAAATAGGAGAGAATCAATGGAATTCCGCTACAAAGAATTATGGACTCAAGACAGTTCAGACCATGCCATCAGCAGACAAAGTCAGGCTCATAGTGATCTGGATTGTTCAAGATATGGTACACTTGGAGTTCAAGCCTAAAGGCACTACCATAAACTCCGCAAAGTACTGCGAAACCATCAGAATACTCAATGTACAAACTCGAAGAGCTCTTCCAAACATGGAGCACCATCACTTTCACCATGACAATGGCATCTGCAACAATCCGACGACTTGAGATCACTATCATCAATCGTCCTCCATAGAGTCTCAGAATGACCCCCCCCCCCCCCCCACCGATTTTCATCTGATTCCAAAATTTAAAGAACACTTTCGAGGACTTCAGTTTGATAGTGATAAAGTGGTGCAAGTAGACATGTGGTTGCTGCCCCGTCACCAAAGTCGAACATTGTAATATGATGGTATCAACAAACAGGTCTCTTGTTGGGAAAAACCTGTTCATCGCCAGAGTTATTATGCGGAGACATGAAGAATAAAGACATAGAATGTTAATAAAGTTTGTTTCATTGTCAACGCTTTAAGAGTTTTCACATAAAAAATTATGAAGCATCACTTTCTAGCAAGGCCTCTCGTATCTAGTGTGATGCCACAAATTTCAACTACTCCCTGTATATAAATAATAATATTTTTAAGTGGTCTGCAAGCTCTCTAAAGCTTCTGGACATAATCCACCAGCACAATGTCTGGAATAGTGTTTTGGGTGGGTCTATTTTGGTTATGTCTGGGGTAATGACTGAAGATGGATCCACTAGCATTATGCCCGGGACATTGTTCAGAATGGTTCCATCTGCATTATATCTGGGAGAGAGTCCAAAGATGAATCCACTCACGTTACATCTGGCTAGCATCCACCTGTAGATCTATCCCACAGTAGGTAAGAGGTAGAGTTTGAAGGTGGATCCACCTCCAATAAGTCTGGGGTAATGTCCTGAAGTGGATTAACCAGTGGTGGTCTGGAGGGATAGGAACCGGAGGCCTCCCACGAGAAATCGACATACAAAGTAGAGTAATTGAGTTATAACAGGATAAAGTCAATACCCCACTTTAGCACCAATCCATGCATGTATGTATTTTAGCATAGGTGTTATCTTTGACATTTGGAAGAAGTATAGTTTGTAGATCATCAGATTGGTTTGGTAATCTGTATCACAGTTGCTTGGTAAAAGTGGTAACCCATCATGTAATGTAAACAATAACAGCACATACCATTTATATATGTGCACATTTACAAATATGAAAAAACTGAAGAACGGAAAAATCTAAAAAATATGGAAAATACACAGATAAGGAAACAACAGAAAAAATATAAAAAGATTAAATTTGACAAAGTCCTGATACAAACTACAAAGTGTACCAATCAAGAGAACTATTAAGACTCACAGCACCATCTGCGCCCAAAATGACTGAGAGACCTGCGCCAAAGATTGAGAAAGTGCACAGACCACTTGAAAAAATAGACACAAAAATAATACAGGCAGAGTAATCAGAATATGCTGTAGAGAATAGCTGTATCTCTTTGATGTAACGATTATATACAGAGGGCGGCACCACACATGCATATACATCTTCTATAATGGCGGAAAGACAGTGCGTTCTGCAGACATGGTGTCAAGACTAAATTGACATATTCCCACTAGACCTGTGTGAGTGAGAAAGCAGTATATTATTCCCAATTGATATTACACTTGACTATAAGACAACATGAGATCCTTAAAACCTGTTATTGAAGTATTACACATAAGGTGTGCTACACATTTTTTTTTCAAATAACCTAGCAGTATTTACATCACATTCCCATATATAAGATTCTCGTATGGTGTAAACTGGGTGGCATTGGAGATATAGAAGGTATGACTGCAAGATCATTGGACTCGAAGAATTGTCAACTTGATCTTTATCCTGAGTCTTTAGTTATTAATATGAATAACCGTCCTGAACAAAAAGCATATTCTGTTTCCAGACTTTACAATCATACTGCTATGGCAAAACACAATACTGTGTGTTTTGCTACACACATGAAGGGTTACAATTACCACCTTACAAGACAGTGAAACAAAAATTCAGTAATGTCTTATCAACAGACTACTTCTCTCAGCAGTATCAGTCACTGAACTTGACTCTGATATTAGTCAGTTTGGGCCTCTTCTTCAGTGACACTGTTGTAGAAAGTGTCCAATGATACATGAGAACCAGGAGGAAATCAAACACTTTAAACTTTACAATTAAATTGTAACGAGTATCAGTAGGAATGTGTTTGTTATTAAATAATCCATTTGCTTAAGAACACTCTATGGTGAAATCCAGCTGCTCACAGACGAGCTCAGCAACATACAAGACCTATGTAATAAAATTACTTGTAGAACGTATTTAATGTTGGCTGTATACTACGTTTGGTGTCTGCTTTGGAGAGCACACAAGCCTCTCTACTTCCATGTGTGGGCAATGCTGCTAGGTAGCTGTCTTTTAAAATGCACTGTGTGTGTTATTTGCAGGACGCAGGTGTGCTCTTCATGTTGTCTATGGAATGCTTGGCCATTACCTACCTCACATAAACCTGTCTTCCGCGATTTACAAGTTGAGGCAGGTCGACTATGAAGTTTTGGCTGTATCTGGGCTGCGTCTGCTGGGGATTCTGCATTGCCGGAGAGTCTTGTGTATGTCGATGTGTCGTCTGTGTCTCAAGCCAACTGTGTGGTAGACTGTGCCTGGCACGAAGAGAATTACACATACAATATTTTAGTTTGTGTCTAAGGAAGATGTTTCCCTAGCATACCTATCTAATGACAGGGATTCTACATTTATCACTTATGTGTAAGACGATTTTCTGGCAATTCCTGGCATGTGTTAAATTGCAGTTTAAAAGCTGAATAGTATAAAACACTGCACATAACGAAAAGACATGATATTAAAATATAAAAGTTCTGCGAATGTAATGCTAAAGGTTGTAAGGAAAACCAAGTAAGTTATAATGACCATCATATTGTGGTACAAGTTTCTAGAGATGAAACTGAACGTTGAGATTGAAGTCACAAAGGATTTCTGGTTGACAGAAACCAAGATTGGGGATGTGTGCAGTCATATAGAACGACGTGCAAGACAGGATTTTGTGGCTAAGACGCTTTCTTTCGTCAAATGCTTCTAATAGGCTGAGTTTTATTTCTTTGTTGGCTAAAAATTGGGTTGTACACCAACTGATTCTAGTTATGGCTCTTCATACAGAGAGGGTTTGAAGTTATGGCAAGCTTTTGCTCGTCTGTTGCTTGTGTAGAATGTTGTCAGACTTTTAAATCAGGGCTACAGCCATTGCTACATGCAATGAATTTTATTGTGTCTTGTTCTTTGTAGAAATCCTGTTGTGATACTAGTATACGTGTAGGACGATGTTCTATGGAACAGAAGGCACCATGTCGCGTGTTATTGGATGTTACGAACAAGAAGATATTACACAGTTGGTTTTTGGTTTTCTGTAAATTTTGAAACAATAATTATTGAACTAATGTCTATGTTAAGACCCAAGAAGTTAATGAAACTGTCCGAAAGTTCCATGGTGACCTGTATCCTTTGTATCCTGAGTTAAAATTTGACAGGAATGTGTTGCATTGTTTGGTGATACCAGTCCACAGAGGCAGTACATAAAACAATATTTAATATTAACACTTAGAGGTTATTTGTTAATGAACAACTTTTCCAAATGGTCAATGAAGATTTCTGGTAAAAGAAGACTGACTGGACGTCCCACTGCCAAGACATCTAACGCTCCCTTGGAGCTCTTTGCAAACAAGCAATGTTATTGTAATTTTAAACAGACTTAAATGTGTGGCAATTAGCCTCTCATTCCTCTAATAGTGCTCGAAGACGTAGGTATCAGACTTTTTTTCATAGTAATAATGCTATTATTGCTTTTTGAGAGCAAAATAAGTGATTATGGCCGATGTAGAGATGATGCATCTAAAATGCAGACTAGCAGTAGCAAGAAAAGCGTTTCTGAAAATGAGGAATATGTGAACATATGTAATAAATTTAAGAATTGAGAAGTCCTCTCTGATGGCGTTTGGCTGCAGTGTAGCCTCGTGTAGAAGTTAAACAGGGACACTAAACAGTTCAGACAAAAAGAGAATAGATGCTTTTGAAATGCGGAGCTACTGAAGAATAGTGCAAATTAGGTGGGTAAGTCACGTTGCTAATGAGGAGATACTGAACAGAATTGGGGACAACAGAAACTTCTCGGGCAGCTTGACTAAAATAATGCATCAGTTGATAGGACTAACTAGCTCACACACACCTCACTTTCTCCACACCCCATTGAACCCTGTTAACTCCGTTACGTTCCCATTATCCTGCTCTTGCCCATCAATCCACAAGTCTACATAATGTTTGGGGTCAGGCAGCTTGGTCCCATGGCACCTATGTTTTCATTAAGTTACAGTCCATTTATTTCCATGATAAATTGAGAAATGAACTGTCAGTGATTTACCGCCATGATATGTTTAAAGACATTACATCGTTTGTGATCTGTTCGCTTTCCTTGTATTTTATGTTAACCGGGGGTCCTAGAAACGACAGCGAGGCTCTGTCCCTGGAAGGGAACCAGCCTGCATTCATTGAGACAGATGGAAAACCGCCTAAAAACCATCCACAGACTGGCTGGCTCACCAGACCTCCGCCAGGCGGATTCGTGCTGGGGACCAGGCGCTCCTTCCCAATCCGGAAAGCCATGCATTAGACCGCACGGATAACCGGGTGGGCTTTGCTTTTCTTATAGAACTTTCCCTTGAAGAAATATTCATTAAAAGTGCACAGAACATTGAAAATTGCACTAACTACACGTGTTTCAATAGTAGAAGCATAGCAGTCTGCAAAAAAAATTAAACCTTCCTTGGCAATAGTAATGGTCAGGAAAGACTGACTCCATTCTCATGAAGGAATTCAGTGAAATTGCAAGCTTCAACAACAGACGGATTCATATGTTTGCCAGTCAGTAGAATAGGTATGCACTACTACTGTGTAAGTAGCCTGCAGACAGAGCCATCATTAGTTAATTTTTTAGTTACGTAAAGTACACATGAAACCACACCTAGCAAAGATTTTTACAAGAGTTTTTTCCCTTCACCATAATCCAAAAGTCAGAAAGGTCCCTTTATTTCCTCTCTGTTGCATTCCCAATGGAGAAAAAGTCATATGCTTCCTCCTACAGACACGCCAGTTTTGTCGTATGCCACAACCACACTTTGGAAACTCATTTAGAGAAGTACAATCAGTAACAGGAGGACAAATACAATTCGATTCGAATCCCAAAAGCATGAAAACTACTACAGTTAAAAGGAAGAATGTGGCACTACTGCTTAGCCTCACACACCTACAAAAGTCCACTACAAAAGTGCATGGAAAACCAGTGAAGCCGGTGGACCTGACCAAGTACAGTATTACACACACACATACACACGCGCACACACACACACACACACACACACACACACACACACACACACACACACACACAATGGTGAGTTCACTTCTGTATATACTTCATTATGAGCTTCAGTATTTCGTGGACTACACACTCAAAAAAAGATCACAACACCAAAAAAATAATTAAAGTAAAGATATTTCGTGAATACATTTATCTAGGTAACACATTTAAGTGATTAACAGTGCAATATCACATATTAATGTAGGTGCGACATAAGCCACAGCATATGTGAAATGTTGGCACACTAATAACCGTTCTAACAGCTACAATGTTGAATGTGAACATGCAAACGTGCTTGCGTTGTGTTGCATAGGTGCTGGATGTCAATTTGCGAAATGGAGTTCCTCATCTGTTTCACTTGGTCGCTCAGTACAGGGACGGTTAATGTTGTTTGTGGACGACAGTGAAATTGTCGTCTGACGATGTCCCATATGTGCTCGAATGGAGGTAGATCTGATGATCGAGCAGGCCAAGGTAATATATCAGCACTCTGTAGAGCATGTTTGCTTACAACAGCGGTAAGTGGGCGAGCGTTATCCTGTTGGAAAAAAAAAAACATGGAATGCTGTTCGTGAATGGTAGTCAGCAGGTGGAATCACCACATTGACGTACATAACTGCAGTCAAGGTGCATGAGGTAACCACGAGAGTGTTCCTGCTCTCATACGAAATCGCACTCCAGACCATAACTCCACATGTAGGTCCTGCACGTCTAGCACACAGGCAAGTTGGTTGCAGGCCCTCAACTGACCTAACCAACACATCATCACTGACACCAAGGCAGAACCAGCTTTCATCAGAAAAGACAACAGACCTCGACCCTGCCCTCTAATAAGCTCTTGCTCGACGTCACTGAAGTCGTAGATGGCTGTGGCTAGGGGCCAGTGGAACGCACGCTACAGGGCGTCTGGCTCGAAGCTATCATTGATGTAACCGAGTTGTAAGTTTGTTGTTGTCACTGTGGTGTCAGCTACTGCTCGAATTCCTGCTGCAGACACAGTACGATGCGCCACGAATACAATGGTGTTCCCTCTCGGTAGTGCCACATAGCCGTCCGGAGCCAGTTCTTCTTGCGACCGTACATCCTCGTGATCACCGCTGCCAGCAGTCATGTATGGCGCCTACATCCCTGCCCAGTGTTTCTGCAGTATAGCAGAAGGAACATCCAGCTTCTCGTAGCCCAATTACGCGGCCTCATTCAAACTCAGTGATGTGCTGATAATGGCGTCTTTGTCGCCTCAAAGGCATTCTTGACTAACATCAACTCACAGTGTCCAATCTCAAAGGTAACTAATGTTCACGACATTTACAGCGTGCATTTACAGGAAATCCGATTTGCATCCTCACAGAGGCGCTACTAGCGCCACTCATGCGACTGGTGCGAACTGTGGACAGATATCACCTTTCAGAGGTAGAAACACACCACCAACTTTCGTTTATGTCGTACAATTCTTTCTTGGTGTTGCGATTTCTTTCCTTCAGCGTATTAGCTACAATTTTTCGTGGATTATATTTATAGTTGTACAGTTAACATAGTTACTATTCTGCGATTGTGTTATAAGCAGTATGACATCAACAAAGATTGTATAACAAACACTTGGGAACAATACCATTATGAAATTTACTGACTTTTTATCTGGGCCCCACTACATAAGCGAGTGCCAGCCGCCATAGCTTGGAGGCCTGCATCAAACCAATCTTTGGACTGAAGGCAACACACTATAATATATATTTCATTTGATACATAAAATCTCAACTAAATCAGTAAATTTTAACTGTCAATAAGGTAAAACTAAGAGCATAGTGCAGAAAAATTAAAATTACAAAATACACTATTGCCCATTAAAATCGCTACACCAAGAAGAAATGCACATGATAAACGGGTATTCATTGGACAAATATATTGTAAGCGGTCCGAGCAGATGTAATTTCGATGTATTCCTCGTGCGCTGCCTGCGATATGCAAGGTCTCTGACCAGAGAGCAGTGTTGACTGCAGTAGGAACTGTGTATTTTTTTTTTATAGCTGTAGCAGTAAGTTGTTGCTAGTCTGGAGTCTGCTCTGGTCTGGTATGGTGTATCGTGTCGGCTGGCCTGGTCGCGGTGCAGCGATGTCGGAGCCTGAGTATTATTGTATAAGGTAAAAAGCAGCTTCGCGCATATGTAGTAATGTTATCTCAAGTCGCATGTACATGTTTTAAAACTCTCGTAATAATAATCTTCCTTTTAACAACCATTCATTTCAATTTAAAGAATTTACTAATTTCTCCCATCCATGATCATCCTGATTATTGCAATAGAAAAATCAGTTGCTTCCTTTCATAAATGACAGATAGGTCGGCCAGCATTGCACAGAGCTGTGCCGGAAAAATTTATCGTAAGAGCAGATATATCCGGCGACTTCACTGACGTAAGAATTTTTTCCTTTTTTATTCAGAATGATCTTTCAGGGCCATGATGCAGGACTGCTGTCGTCCAAAATTTACCAGGTTAAATTCACAGTGAATTATTGAAAAGTCATAAGTGAGCGACAATTTAATTGAGAGGTTAGTTACATTGTTTTATTACCAGGTTACTGAATTTATTTTTTTTATTGGGACGTTACACTGAATGTGAACGACATAATTATAATTTTTTACTGTTGAGAGGTTTAGGAATTTTTCTGTTTTGAGGTTACGCTAAATGTGAATGAATTTTGAGCTTAGATTAAATCGGAAAGAATTTTGTGTGGAGGTTAATGTGAGAAGAAATTTGTAGGGAGGTTATAAATCTAAATAAATTTTGTGGGGAGATTACATTTAATTAGAATCATATTCATATTATTTAATATATTTTGTGGGGAGGTTACACTTGGCAACAACTGGCTAGGATCGTATTTCTTCGTGAATCTCTGAGAAGTAGTCATCTATCTGCTCTTATTTACTTAAATGTAGTTTGCATCTGGCGCAACGCATTTGATAACTTGTCACTCTTTCTTTCACAGATCATCGGCAATTTATTACTCTTTGTTGTAATTGTGTTTGTTCCATTTCGCTTTGTCTTTGTTACATTTTGTGCTTGATTTTGATTTGTGAAAAATGCCGCGAAAAACTGTTAACAGTACATCGCAATGTGCAATGAGTGAAATAGCCGACTCGAATAATTTGACCGATAATACTTGTGACACTCAGTGTAATAGCGATAACCCTGTAATTACTGATAATCAGTGCGTACCGACCACTAGTAATGATTTTGATCCTAATGATGAACAAACAAATTCAATTATGTCCACGGTAAATGTAACAATTGATGACGCGGCAAGTTCCGATACAATGAACGCTGCCCAGTTTGACACGCCTGATTTGCAAAATTTGCGTAGTGAACAGATAAATTTTTCTCACGAAGATGAGCAATGTAGTCAAAATACGTCAGATTTATTTGATTCCGAGGTAGTGACCCACAGTGCACATCCGATTAGCAAACCTTTTTGAGAATCACAGAATGACACAAAACGTGACAATTGCAGGTACGCCATCAAACAGCACAGAGAATAGAGTAGGTAATATTGGCATGGATCACGTTATGGCATTATTGCTGCAACTTAATGAAAATCTCAAACAACAAATTAATGAAAGTTTCAAACAGCGGAATGAAATACTAGATAACCATTTCAAACAACTTAATGAAAAATACGGCAGCCATTTCAAACAACTTACTGAATCGTGCAAACAACTTAATGAAAGTTTCAAACAGTCGAATGAAAAACACGACAACCTTAACGAACAGAACAAACAACTTAGTGAACAGATTACAGCCCTTACCGTGCAACGTTATGATACTAAAGAACAATTACATGAGGAAATTAAGGCTTGTGTTAGGATCAGTAGTGAAGAAATTAGATCTGTGGCTCAAGAATTAAGTAATACACATGCAGCCTCAACCAAATTACTTAGAGATGAAATTAGTGCAGTCGCTAAACGATGCTCTGAAAACGCAACACAGTTACGGGACGAGTTTAAATTAATGTCAGCAAAACTTTCACGCATGCTGGATGCGAAAGTAGACGCGAAATTTGACCGACAGAACAGACAAATTGACGAACGTTTTAATCACCACCTACAAAACAGTGAAACGCGTTACATTAAATTTATACAGGAATAGAATAAAGTAAAGCAACAAGTCATGGAAACACTTACTGCACAGAGACAGGAAGATAAGCGTAAATTATTTACGAAAGCAAAATCATATGTAGACAACAATATTACTACAATATCAGATGAAATCAAACAGTTGAACACCGAATTGCATGATGAAATCTCTGATCTTAAAACAAAAACAGACACACACACATTAGATTTCAGTCAATGACCAACAGACTTGAAAAGTTGGAACTAATACAGGATCCCGATGCCATCAAAGCAGACGTTAAAAAGTTGAACAAAACCACACGTAAAATATTGAACAAAACCACACGTAAAATACAAAAACAAATTAATGCTTGTGACACTAAAAACGATGATCAGGTAAAAGCACTGACTGAAAAATATGATGAATTGGCCAGTCGTATTGACGTTATCGAAAGTAATAATGACACCAAATCAGACGATACCTCACCAGTTTCGTTTAATCAAACTCCCGAATTCCAAAATTTACAGAAGACGAGCAGTGAGATATGTTCGTCTAATAATACATTACGTAGAAAATTGTCAACTTTACAGCAAGAAGTGACAGAGATGAAAAATGTTTCAGCCTCTAACACGGCACAGCATACGCCACATCCCGAACATTTCTCACACTCACACAGACTGTATAATTTAGGTAATTTACAGAGAGTACGTGACTTAGATTCCGAACAGTCTCAGACATACAGAGACGAAAATTTTGATTACAAACACTTTCTATCAGTGAGAAAATTCAAGGTATTTAAAAATGACAGAACACAGAGTCACGCTTTTGACTGGATACGACAATTTATTTTTGTATTTTCATCAGCTTGGCCTGTAATGCAGAAACTAGAATTGGCCTGGATACAACAATTTGTTTTTGAATTTTCACCGGCATTGCCTGTAACGCAGAAACTAAAATTTATTTGCAGCAAGTAATAGACCTCAGGGGATTCATTACGCTTCGATGAATATGTGCCGTAGCGTGCACAGGGCCCCGAGCCGTAGTAGTGCTATTTCATCTTTAGTTTTCTGCACTGCTGCCTTCTCTTCTACTATCCTTTATATCTATCAAAACAGCTCTTCAACTATCGATCTATCTAGGATTACGTATGAGTAAAGAAAACCTGATACGACAAGTTTTACCCGAAAGTGACAATTTTCATTAGACACTCCAGAACTACCAGCGTAATTTTAATGAAAGACAGAAGTGTAATCATCAGTATGTGTAAAATTATCAGCAACAGGAAACAAATTTTGGTAACAATAGAGGTTTTTCCCGCAACATCAACAAAACCAGTCGGTTAGCATACCTAACCAACAATGTAGTCTGCAAGGTCAACCAAGCTTTAATGTTTCGCCGCCTACACGTATAGCGTCTGGTCCGCCAAATAGTAACGCACAGCAACAAGGAAATCACTACGTACAGAAAACACACCATTTAAACTCATATCGCAACGCGCCGTATAGCAATGATTATTATGACAGACGTAAAAGTAATGAGCACAATTTTCAGCGTACGTTTAATAACAGTCGGTCTTACCAGCAGCAAAATCATCCGCAACAACAGATTATCGTGAATGAACCAGACAGTAGATATCATCCCGAACGTAATGCGTCAGGACGAAATAACAGAACAGTACAAATAGTTGAAATGCCACAGCATCCTCCCCCAAATAACAGCACGTCAGAAAGAATTTGACTAGATACAGTACAGGTTGCATCTTCCAGCAACGTAAGCAATACTTCAGATACACAGAATCTTGTTCACGAAAATGTTATTACTTTTGACGACATCTGAGACACTCTTTTGCAGGAAAAACCAGTTATTCAAAAAACCATTTCACACCCTGTCATTGAAGTAAAGATTGGATCATCCAAATTTTCAGCAGTAATCGATTCTGGATCACCTATGTCAGTTATAAATGAGGAAACTTTCAATGAATGTAACAAAGAGAAGACCTATCTTACGTTACCATTAGGCAAAATTAAAGTGAAAGGAGCAGTATCTGGTAAAAGAGTAGATGTAAAGTCACAGACTTTTTGTATTGCAGGTCATACGTTTCACTCAAATTTTTGGATTGTTCCCTTATTGACAACAGACGTTATTTTAGGTACGAATTTTCTGGTACAACACGACGCAATTATTGACTTTCAAAATTCCTATTTAATGTTAAAGGATGAAAATGTACAACTGGCATTAGAATTTCAGCACTCTTTATTTGCAGAAGAACAAACAATTAATCGTACAGAGGTCATTTCTCTATCGCGTTACATAGACTGTCATTTGACATTGTTCACAGATACGTACGTACACAACTATAATCCTCCAGACGAAGCCGACTATGACGTTATTCAGATGATTTCTGATAAAATTAAACAGAGCAGTGCAAATACTGACGACGAACGTTCAGAGCAACGCAAAATTCTTTTACAGCATGCTCCAGTTTTTGACAACGTCCTTGGTACTATGTCCGGATTTATGTATGAATTTCAAGTTAAACAGCACGATACATTTAAAGCCAAACATTATCCTATTCCATACATTCACAGAGATCAAGTTAAGAAAGAATTGCAAGCTATGCTTGACCAAGGAATTATTGAACCGGCAGTTAGTCCGTACATAAACCAGCTCCATATTGTTTAGAAAAAGGATGGTTCACTTCGCCTCGTACTTGATTCGCGTCACATCAATGACATTATTATTAATGAAACAGATCGCCCTCTAACACTAGAAGAACTTATACAGAAATTTCATGGTACTGCTATTTATTCCACATTAGATTTAAAATCGGGATTTTGGCAAATTCAGCTCCATCCGAACTGCAGAAAGTACATGGCTTTTCTCTGTTTTGGTGACTGTTACCAGTTTTGCAAATTACCGTTTGGTTTAACTATTTCTTCAGCAGCATTTATTCGCGGTTTGAATACTATACTTCCGACAGAATTAAAAGACAGAATCACAACGTATGTAGACGACATTTTTATTGCAGAAGCTAACTGGCCTGAACACAATTTGATTCTTGAACAACTGATACGAACTTTTCGTGCACAAGGACTCACAGTTAATCTCAGTAAACCGCACTTTGGCAAAACTTCTATAAAATTTCTTGGACATGTGATTTCAGGAGAAGGCATTGTGCCTGACCCGGAAAAACTTCAAGCTTTACGTGACATTACTGTTCCTACGACGAAGAAACAACTACGCAGCTTTTTGGGTTTAATTAACTTTTTTCGTAAATTTATTCATTACTCTGCTTTAGACACCCCTAGATTATGTCAATTGACGGGTAAAAACACTATTTGGTCCTGGGATAGCCAAGCACATTCTGAATTCGTCAATCTGAAACAAGCTTTGTTGAATGCACCACTTTTATCACATCCAGATCTTACTAGAAATTTTTTCATTGCCACCGACAGTTCTAACACCGCTTTAGGCGTACACATTTTTCAGGAAATTGAAGAAGACGGTACTACAGTAATTGAAAAAATCGCCGTTGCGAGTCGCATTCTGTCACCTGCTGAACGCAATTATTCTGTTACAGAACTTGAAACATTATGTGTTGTATGAGCATTTACGATATTTCGGCATTTTCTTTATGGAAGACATACGACCGTTTACTGTGATCATAGAGCTATCCAGTTCTTACTTTCAGCAAAATTTACACATGACAGGTTAAGCAGATGGAAACTTTATTTACAGGAATTAAATTTTACAATTGTTCACATTCCCGGTACACAAAATATTGTAGCAGACGCATTATCCCGTTCTCTCAGCAACAATCAGCAAGACATCGCAACCAACTTCTGCCAAGCAAATTTTAGCGTCATGTATATTCAACAAGTTGCATTCGAAAATTTTATTTCGTCGTCATTACGAGGTATAGCACAGGAGCAGAGTAAAGACAACGTATGGAAAGAAATTAAACACCTTTGGCAAGATAGGAATAATATTACCATCAGAAACCATTACACTGTACGAAATAATATTCTGTTTCGCCGCTCTCACCCTGACAGCAACAGTTGGTTACTATGTATTCCTGACGAGCTTGTTAACAAATTAATTTGGTATACTCATTTAAGTTACGCACATTACGGAGCCAGAAAATATTTTCTTATACTGAGACAGAACTGTTATTTTGCCAACATGGAGAAACGTATTCGACGAGTTTTAGCGTCATGTAAAATCTGCCAGAAAGCTAAGTCAGACACGACTTCAAATATTCCTCCGTTACATCCCATTGTACCTGTTAAATTAAGACACATGGCCGCTGTAGACATTTTTGGTGCGATTCCCAGATCTAATAGAGGGTTTTGCTACATCTTTGTCGCTGTTGAACTCACTTCAAAATTTGTTACCTTAACTCCGTTCCGCAAAGCTACTGCTAAATATGTTTCGAAAGCATTTGTAAAACATTTTCTATTTCATGTAGGGCATGTATTAAAAGTAATTTCCGACAATGGACCACAGTTTCGATCTGCTATAGGCACACGTATGTTATGAGCAAGAAACATTTCTCCGATCTATATATCCAAGTATCACGCTTCTTCGAACCCTTGTGAACGACTAACGAAAGAAATTGGTAAACTATGTAGAATATACAGCCATAAAAGACATATTGATTGGGATACACACATACTGTCATTCCAGGATGTAATTAACTCAATACCAAATGAATCTACTATGCCATCTCCGACTGTTATATTGAAAAATGTTGAACCACCTAACAAAATTAAAGAATTAGTATCCTTTCCTACATCTCGTCGACTACGACACCATGAAATAATTAACATTGTGCTGAACAACATCAAACGTGCCGCAGAGCGCCGGAGAAGACAGCAAAAACAGGTTTGTACACGCCCTGACTTTCACATTGGACAGAAAATATTAGTACGTACACACTATTTATCCAACAGAGGAAAGAGTAGATGCAGTAAATTTGAGCTTCTATACTCAGGCCCATATCTAATTCGCAACATTCCTCACCCCAATGTAGTACACGTCGAAACTCTGAGAACCAGAAAAAGTAAAGGCAATCACCATGTCTCCAATATTAAACCCTTTATCGAATGAATATACTTTATGATTTATCACACTATAATGCCATTTGCAGATATTTATATCAACACTTACTGATGATTATCATACTTTTTCTTGGCAAGTGCCTGGCAATGTAAGTTTAGCAGGTCGCTTTTCTTGTCGTTACACATCAGACCGTGCACATTTTTCCAGATAAACTTACATATTTTATGACCAATTATGCAATTCTATCTAGTGACATATTAATTTTATCAAATTCTTTCTCCATTAAAGTCTTCAACTCTCGCCTCTATCAACTACACAACATACAAGCTGAACACAAAGAAAGCCATTTCTTGCCATTATATATCAGACCGTGCACATTTTCCATTTTTCGTGTATGTATGATTGTTTTCCTGTTTTGTTTGTATGCACTACGAAATCTTTAAGATATAACAAACATCAGTTGACTTTAACATTTTTCCTTATGATATCTCAATATCTTGACTATTCTACACTCTTGGCTACTACATTATGAGACTGTGTGTACATTTTTGCACCTGAACACACTCTATGTTTTTGACATAATACGTTTTCTGTCATGCTATGCTGTATGCTTAATTATATCACTAGAAACAAGTTTTTATTTAATGGGTATATAATTTAAATGCCAGATATTAATCCTTATTCATCATTTTCAGGAAGCAATAACGTGTAAAAGAAATAACTTAAACAAACCACAGTGGATTACTATTAAATGGGCATTTGACATTCGGAATGAACGAAAGAAAATGGAATACCTTGTGATGAAGAGTAAATGGATGAGAATTAACAAGCATTAACAATAATTTACTATACACATCGTATGATAGCAGTCTTAACTAATTTTGTCTTTCAGAATACGAGGGGATTGATGCAGGCTGTCAGACAGAACTACACATCTTAGTTTTAGTGATGAAATATGCTAGAAATAAGAAACTATGCTATGAATAGTTGTATGAAGTAAATGGTAATATGAATAATGAATAATGAATAATGAAGTGTCTTTTTGCAGATGATAATGAATGATGATGAATAGTTATATGAAGAATAACCTAATATGAATAATGAGGTTTTTCTTTGCAGGTGATGATAGTAATGAAGTTATGGTGATATGAATTATGGAGTTTTTCTTTGCAGATGAGGATAATGATGAAGTTTTTATATTTACTGTTAGTAGTTATTTAAGTATTTGTTGCAGTTCGTTTTGATAGTATGTCTTATATTGCATGGTATAATGACTGAATGTTTTGGAAAGGACAGCTAGAGTACATACATATTGAGTACACGTTTCATTACCTGTTAATTGGAAGTTCACTACTTTTCAGCATAATATGTGTTTCTTCTTTCAGCTTAATAATCTATTTTGTATTTTTTTCCAGGAGAAGCTATTCATGAAATTAATGTGCTATAAGCAGTTAGTTATTAAACCTGTTCTAGTACTTGCATTTTTTTTTTACCCATCTGTGTGTGTGTCATTCATGAATGTGATCACATATTGTCTACTTGTTTCATAACCTTGCTACAGCTGACTCATGACGAATGACGTTACTAATCCTTATTTGCAGCAATAAGTCAAAAGCAAATATTTTCATGCCCCAGCCATTAATTATCGATCCGAACGCAATGCATTGCTGGCACAAAAAAAAATGTACTACCAGTCCCAAATAATGCTACTAGTTTAAGAGATATTTATAGTACTAAATATAATGCAGATTTGTCAGATATATTGAATCCATTATATCTATGTACACTCCTGGAAATTGAAATAAGAACACCGTGAATTCATTGTCCCAGGAAGGGGAAACTTTATTGACACATTCCTGGGGTCAGATACATCACATGATCACACTGACAGAACCACAGGCACATAGACACAGGCAACAGAGCATGCACAATGTCGGCACTAGTACAGTGTATATCCACCTTTCGCAGCAATGCAGGCTGCTATTCTCCCATGGAGACGATCGTAGAGATGCTGGATGTAGTCCTGTGGAACGGCTTGCCATGCCATTTCCACCTGGCGCCTCAGTTGGACCAGCGTTCGTGCTGGACGTGCAGACCGCGTGAGACGACGCTTCATCCAGTCCCAAACATGCTCAATGGGGGACAGATCCGGAGATCTTGCTGGCCAGGGTAGTTGACTTACACCTTCTAGAGCACGTTGGGTGGCACGGGATACATGCGGACGTGCATTGTCCTGTTGAAACAGCAAGTTCCCGTGCCGGTCTAGGAATGGTAGAACGATGGGTTCGATGACGGTTTGGATGTACCGTGCACTATTCAGTGTCCCCTCGACGGTCACCAGTGGTGTACGGCCAGTGTAGGAGATCGCTCCCCACACCATGATGCCGGGTGTTGGCCCTGTGTGCCTCGGTCGTATGCAGTCCTGATTGTGGCGCTCACCTGCACGGCGCCAAACACGCATACGACCATCATTGGCACCAAGGCAGAAGCGACTCTCATCGCTGAAGACGACACGTCTCCATTCGTCCCTCCATTCACGCCTGTCGCGACACCACTGGAGGCGGGCTGCACGATGTTGGGGCGTGAGCGGAAGACGGCCTAACGGTGTGCGGGACCGTAGCCCAGCTTCATGGAGACGGTTGCGAATGGTCCTCGCCGATACCCCAGGAGCAACAGTGTCCCTAATTTGCTGGGAAGTGGCGGTGCGGTCCCCTACGGCACTGCGTAGGATCCTACGGTCTTGGCGTGCATCCGTGCGTCGCTGCGGTCCGGTCCCAGGTCGACGGGCACGTGCACCTTCCGCCGACCACTGGCGATAACATCGATGTACTGTGGAGACCTCACGCCCCACGTGTTGAGCAATTCGGCGGTACGTCCACCCGGCCTCCCGCATGCCCACTATACGCCCTCGCTCAAAGTCCGTCAACTGCACATACGGTTCACGTCCACGCTGTCGCGGCATGCTACCAGTGTTAAAGACTGCGATGGAGCTCCGTATGCCACGGCAAACTGGCTGACATTGACGGCGGCGGTGCACAAATGCTGCGCAGCTAGCGCCATTCGACGGCCAACACCGCGGTTCCTGGTGTGTCCGCTGTGCCGCGCGTGTGATCATTGCTTGTACAGCCCTCTCGCAGTGTCCGGAGCATGTATGGTGGGTCTGACACACCGGTGTCAATGTGTTCTTTTTTCCATTTCCAGGAGTGTATTATTGGAACACAGATCTTGAGTAATAGTTATAGTGTATTACATTTTAAATATGTCCTATGTCACTTGAATGATGAGCTCTGAGTAATACTGAATGATGTTTTGTAATAATGCATAAATGCTATGTCAATAATTTCTGTAAATAATATTTTTGTTATACTCTATAAATGCTATGCCAATAATTAACTCTCATTTTGAATGATGACTTCTGAGTAATACTGAATGATGTTTTGTAATAATGCATAAATGCTATGCCAATAATTTCTATAAATAATATTTTTGTTATACTCTATAAATGCTATGCCAATAATTAACTCTCATTTTGAATGATGACTTCTGAATAATACTGAATAATGTTTTTTAAAACTATATAAATACTTTGTAACTGGCCAGTGAATGCCACTGTTTCTTATATTTTAAATTTCTCTTATATCACTTACATGCTATTATATATGAATAACAGTAGCTTGATGCTACACTCATTAACTCTTGTTTTGAATGATGACTTCTGAACAATGTATAAAAATGGTTTGTAACTGGCCAATGAGTGCCAATGATTACTATAACTAGATGAATTACGTAAATGGTATGCCATTAATTAACGCTTGCTTTGAATGATCACTACTGAATAATGTATAAAAATGGTTTTAGCTGGCCAATGCGTGCCAATATTTAGTGTAATCAGATGACATATGAATAATGTTCTGTAATACTCCATAGATAGTACAGAAATGTTTAGTAACTAGGCAATGAGTGCCAACAATTACTCAAATCGGTTGATAGACTAGTGTAATTCTCAGTGATGACTAGCATAAGACTTAATGTCCTTCACCTTCTGACCTAATTGCCAGAAATTTGTCCTGTCCATCCTCATAATCATGGAGCACTATATTTGGTTTTTGCACTAATTCTACGTTGGTGTACCTTACAGGAATGTGGTATTGACACATCATGCTGTCCACCACCTTGAACGATGGAGATGTTATTATGGTCCCACTGTTTGGTGTACCTAATGTACCACCAAAATGATAACATTGAATATTAATACGACATTTCAGTGTCTTGGCTACACTGATTCATACTTCAGGGAAGAGAACTTCAGATTGTCTCACTTGGTGTTGTGCTTCTGTAGAAAGATATGAACTTTCAGTGCAGCTACGTGCAACCTACTGTGCTACAACCATGATGCGATCCTTCTCTTTCCTTTCCTAGTTTTTGTAAAATGGTAAAAAATATATACAGTGCGTGTGCAGTTTATGTCATTTATTAATATGTTTTGTACTCATTGCATATCCTAGTTCTTGTAAAATGGTAAAAAATATATACAGTGCGTGTGCACTGTATGTCATTTGTTAATGTGTTTTGTACTCATTGCGTATACATTTTGCCATTGCTTGATATGTTCTGTACTCAGTGCATGTGCACTCTATTTCATTTCATGTCCTGCACTTATATACATGCATATACTCTGTGACTGTAAACTTAGTTAATTAAGTAAATTTTAGAAAAATTTGTTGCTCATGGCAAGTCCAATTGACTCACCATAGCTGCCAAATTTTTGCCCCCCCAGTGGAGTGTTATGAAAGCAGTCCGAGCAGATGTAATTTCGATGTATTGCTCGTGCGCTGCCTGCAATATGCAAGGTCTCTGACCAGAGAGCAGTGTTGACTGCAGTAGGAACTGTGTAGCTGTAGCAGTAAGTTGTTGCTAGTCTGGAGTCTGCTCTGGTCTGGTATGGTGTATCGTGCTGGCTCGCCCAGTCGCGGTGCAGCAATGTCGGAGCCTGAGTATTATTGTATAATGTAAAAAGCAGCCTCGCGCATATGTAGTAATGTTATCTCAAGTCGCATGTAAATTTTTTAAAACTCTCGTAATAATAATCTTCCTCATAAAAAGTAACTTTTAACAACCATTCATTTCAATTTAAAGAATTTACTAATTTCTCCCATCCATGATCATCCCGATTATTGTAATAGAAAAATCAGTTGCTTCCTTTCATAAATGACAGATAGGTCGGCCAGCATTGCACAGAGCTGTGCCGGAAGAATTTATCGTAAGAGCAGATATATCCGGCGACTTCATTGAGGTAAGAATTTTTTCCTTTTTTATTCAGAATGATCTTTCAGGGCCGTGACGCTGCACTGCTGTCGTCAATAATTTACGAGGTTAAATTCACAGTGAATTATTGAAAAGTCATAAGCGAGCGACAATTTAATTGAGAGGTTAGTTACATTGTTTCATTACCAGGTTACTGAATTAATTTTTTTATTGGGACGTTACACTGAATGTGAACGACATAATTATAATTTTTTACTGTTGAGAGGTTTAGGAATTTTTCTGTTTTGAGTTACGCTAAACGTGAATGAATTTTGAGCTTAGATTAAATCACAAAGAATTTTGTGTGGAGGTTAATGTGAGAAGAATTTTGTAGGGAGTTCATAAATGTAAATAAATTTTGTGAGGAGATAACACTTAATTAGAATCATATTCATATTATTTAATATATTTAGTGGGGAGGTTACCAAAATTCATTCACATTTAGCGTAGTCTCAAAGCAGAAAAATTCCTAAACCTCTCAACAGTAAAAAATTATAATTATGTCGTTCACATTCAGTGTAGCGTCCCTATAAAAAAATAAATGCAGTAACCTGGTAATAAAATAATGTAACTAACCTCTCAATTAAATTGTCGCTCATTTATGACTTTTCAATAATTCACTGTGAATTTAATCTGGTAAATTTTGGACGACAGCAGTGCTGCTCCATGGCCCTGAAAGATCATTCTGGATAAAAAAGGAAAAAATTCTTACCTCAATGATGTCGCCAGATATATCTGCTTTTACAATAAATTTTTCTGGCACAGCTCTGTGCAATGCTGGCCAACCTATCTGTCATTTATGAAAGGAAGCAACTGATTTTTCTATTGCAGTAATTGGGATGATCATGGATGGGAGAAATTAGTAAATTCTTTAAATTGAAATGAATGGTTGTTAAAATTTACTTTTTATGAGGAAGATTATTATTACGAGAGTTTTAAAACATGTACATGCGACTTGAGATAACATTACTATATATGCGCGAGGCTGCTTTTTACCTTATACAATAATACTCAGGCTCCGGCATCGCTGCACCGCGACCGGGCGAGCCAACACGATGCACCATACCAGACCAGAGCAGACTCCAGACTAGCAACAACTTACTGCAACAGCTACACAGTTCCTACTGCAGTCAACACTGCTCTCTGGTCAGAGACCTTGCATATTGCAGGCAGCGCACGAGCAATACATCGAAATTACATCTGCTCGGACCACTTACAATATTATACTAGAACCGACATGTGATTACATTTTCACGCAATTTGGGTGCATAGATCCTGAGAAATCAGTACCCAGAACAGCCACCTCTGGCCGTAATAACGGCCATGATACGCCTGGGCATTGAGTCAAACAGAGTTTGGATGGCGTGTACAGGTACAGCTGCCCATGCAGCTTCAGCACGATACCACAATTCATCAAGAGTAGTGACTGGCGTATTGTGACGAGCCAGTTGCTAGGCCACCATTGACCAGACGTTTTCAATTGGTGAGAGATCTGGAGAATGTGCTGGTCAGGGCAGCAGTCAAACATTTTCTGTATATAGAAAGTCCCGTACAGGATCTGCAACATGCCGTCGTGCATTATCCTGCTGAAATGTAGGGTTTTGCAGGGATCGAATGAAGGGTAGAGCCACGGGTCTTAACACATCTGAAATGTAGCGTCCACTGTTCAAAGTGCCGTCAATGCGAACAAGAGGTGACCGAGACATGTAACAAATGGCACCCCATACCATCACGCCAGGTGATACGCCAGTATGGCGATGGCGAATACACACTTCCAATGTGCGTTCACCGCGATGTCACTATACACGGATGCGACCATCACGACGCTGTAAACAGAACCTGAATTCATCCGAAAAAATGACGTTTTGCCATTCGTGCACCCAGGTTCGTCGTTGAGTACACCATCGCAGGCGCTCCTGCCTGTGATGCAGGGTCAAGGGTAACCGCAGCCATGGTCTCCGAGCTGATAGTCCATCGAGACGTGGCTGCACGATCAGTTACAGCCATGCGGATAAGATGCCTGTCATCTCGACAGCTAGTGATTCGAGGCCGTTGGGGTCCAGCACGGCGTTCCGTATTACCGCACTGAACCCACCGATTCCATATTCTGCTAACAGTCATTGGATCTCGACCAACGCGAGCAGCAATGTCGCGATACGATAAACCGCAATCGCGATAGGCTACAGTCCGACCTTTATCAAAGTCGGAAACGTGATGGTACGCATTTCTCCTCCTTACACGAGGCATCACAACAATGTTTCACCAGGCAACGCCGGTCAACTGCTGTTTGTGTATGAGACATCGGTTGGAAACTTTCCCCGTGTCAGCACGTTGTAGGTGTCGCCACCGGCGCCAGCCTTGTTTGAATGCTCTGAAAAGCTAATCATTTGCATATCACAGCATCTTCTTCCTGTCGGTTAAATTGCGCGTCTGTAGCACATCATCTTCGTGGTGTAGCAATTTTAATGGCCAGTAGTGTATGTACTTTGTATCTGCTATGCTCTAGATAAGGTACAGAATGGTATTTCGGATTCACGAACGAGGAACGTATTGGGCTGCGCCTTAGGGACAAAACAAGTGACGAGAAGCTTTCCTCCCCACTCCTCTTCCCCACATACTATCTTATCTTCAAAGCACCAATTACATGAGTAAATTCTGATACAGACAGTGCGAGGGCTTGCACAGTACAGATATAGAAAACAGCCTAGTTGTGGCTGTCACCTTGAGGCTGACGATGCGGATGGCCTGGTCGACGGTCATCTCGACGCGCACGCGGTCGCGCAGGCGCAGATTGATGGTGCCGTGAGGTGTCGCCACCACCGCGCCGCCGCCCGCGACGCCGTCCACCATGTCTGGGTCGCACCACCCATCTTGCTGTCGGCATTCAGATCGTCTCGTCAGCTACACCAGTCCCCAGAAATAACCGCTGTTTTGTTGGTTAGGTACATATAACATAACTATAAGCAACAACAAGTCATAGTAAATTAAAATTTTAACATCAATAAAAACATTAAATTACTGAAAACTTCGAAAAAGAATAAGCTTTATAATACTTAAAAATGGTTAAGCACCAAATGCAGAGTACATGAGACTTCTCGGTGGAGGAAGTTTCTTGTCTGCAGAGACTCTAAATGTTCTGGAGGCTATACAGCAAATGTTCCCAGCAGATGCAATAGTTCAGATGGTGTAGGACACTATCCACCTCCTGCACAGGCAGAAGGAAGCTGTAGCCTTCTGCTCAGTCTCTGGACACTGACGATCGAGGGGAATGAGGAAGCTGGCAGGACAGCGGAAATAGTCAACAAATAAAATACCACGATTCTCCTTAACATCCCACAACTGGCTATGGTGTCATGGGTGGCAAAGGGAATGTTGGCTGAGTGGGAAAGACAGTGGCTGGAAGTGGCCAAAAACAAGTTGCGGTCAGTCAGACCAACTATTTGACCATGACGCATTTCCATTCGAACTCCAAGAAGGGGAGAAGTGGTTCCACGCAGCTCCGTATCGTACACTGCTTAATGACACACGCTTATCTCTTGAGGATTGGAAACCCACCTGAATGCAGTGCTTGCGGAGACGCACTCACGGTGCACCATGTTTTAACATCGTGTGTTTTGTATGCTGATAGAAGGAATGCCTTTGGTCTACTGAGGGGCTTACCCTCAATTTTAGATGATGAAACAATAGTAAGGAAAATGACATTTTTACGGTGACTGGATTCCTGCCCATTGTATTTGGACGACCATTTCAAAGTGTCTTTGGCTGTCTGGCTCATACTATTATTTCCGCGATCAACAAGCCATCTTAATACCATCCAGAGTTTTATTAATACTGTTAATTCATGGCAATTGTATGAATAGATCTACTCGAGGTTATACGTGAAATTATTTATGACTGTGGCTGTAGTTACATGGTCTTTGCCTTTAGTTTTAACAAGAATGACTCCCCCTGAACCAGTATCATAATATCGAGAAACGACGCTAGTGACTACGCTGTTTAGCGCCAACAGTTTTAAGTCCGTCCGACCATAAAAAATAGTAATGGTTTTATGGTTAAAACATTTTGGCTGCCAGGCTAAGTGTTCCTGCCAAACACTGCGTAGAATAGCTTACTAAAATAAGCAAAAACATAATGGGTTCTTGACAAATTGTTACATCATCCAAAGCAAAGGAAAAAACTCGTGATGAAGTTTATGACTGCTCATTTCAAAAATATACTATAAACATGTATGCATTGCCCACTTGCAACTCCTCTTGACAAAGAAACAGCCCGTGCCTCAAAGGCCATCCTCATATTCAGAGGCGTATTAGGAATACTTTATGTTGCCTCACGGCTGAAAGCAGCTAAAGCACTACTGGGCAGTAGGGCACAAGTATATCTCTCTTCCTCAATAGCACGTTTGGGGGAACTGCACTTTGTATCACAGTATGAATATGTAAGCCAACTGTATATGACAATTCGTCATTCCGGAATTTAAATGTGCTTTTACCACATAAGTGCTCTGTTTTTAAATGATGAGGACGTAAATATAATGATTTTAAATTGAAGCCAAAGAAAGTAGACTGAAAACTTTAAACTGGATGGGATTGATGTGTAGTGTGCGCTGCATGATTATTGAATTGGTCGTATGGCCGATTAACCAAATGCCAATTTTAGAAAGCTAAAAAAATCTCCAATCACCTCAAAATCACACATACTTCCTTACAGCAGGCAGTGATTTCATTTGGTAAATGAATCTTGAGTGTATAATGGGAACAAACGACATAGGAACGAAAGTTATTCTCCTGGTTAGATTCACTCATGTGGATTAATACACTGAAGGAAAAAAATCGCAACAACAAAAAAGAGTTTTGCGTCATAAACGAAATGTGGGGTTTGCCTTTCTACATCTGAACGATGACGTCTATTTACATTTCGCGCCAGTCGCGTAAGAGTTGCGCTAGAGCGCCACTATGACACTACGAGAATGGAAATCAGATTTGCTTTAAATACATGAAGCAAATGTCGTGAGCGTTAATTACTTTTGAAATTGGACGTGTTGTTAGTCAAGAATGCCTTTAAGGTGACAAAGACACCATTAACAGCACCTCACTGAGTTTGAACGAGGTAGCGTGATAGAGCTACGAGAAGCTGGATGTTCCTTCTGCTATATTGCAGAAACACTGGCCAGGAATGTAGCCGCTGTACATGATTGCTGCCAGTGATAGTCACGAGAATTTGGAGTCGCAAGAAGAGCGGGCTCCGAACGCCCACGTGGCACTACCGAGAGGGAAGACCATTGTGTTCGTCGTATGCCTGTTGCGCATCGCACTGCGTCTGCAGCAGGAATTCGAGCAGCAGTTGGCATCACAGTGACAACAAACTGTTATAAATCGGTTACATCTATGCCAGCTCCGAGCCCGACGTCCGGCAGCGTGCATTCTACTGACCCCAAACCATTACAGTCTACGACTTCAGTGGTGTCAAGCTAGAGCTCATTGGAGGGGACGGTGGAGGTCTGTTGTCTTTTCTGATGAAAGCTGGTGTTCTGCCTCTGTGCCAGTTATGGCTGTGTGTTGATTAGGAGGAGGCCAGTTGTTCTAGGCGCTTCAGTCTGGAACCGCGTGACCGCTACGGTCGCAGGTTCGAATCCTGCCTCGGGCATGGATGTGTGTGATGTCCTTAGGTTAGTTAGGTTGAAGTAGATCTAATTTCTAGGGGACTGATGACCACAGATGTTAAGTCCCATAGTGCTCAGAGCCATTTTTTAGGAGGCCAGTTGTGGGCCTGCAACCAGCCGGCCTGTTTGCGACTGGACGTACACCTGGAGTTATGGTCTTGGGTGCGATTCCATATGACACCAGGACCATTCACTATGACAGCAAAATTGTGCTTCAATATCGTGATTCGGCCTGCTGCACTATCACTCACGAACAGCATTACAGAGGGTGTTTTCCGACAAGTTAACGCTCGCCCACATACAAATGTTTCAACCCAACAAGTTCTACTGAGTGTCGACACGTTGCTTTGAACAGTTCGATCACCAGGTCTGCCTCCAGTCGATCACATGTGAGATTCATCGAGCGATAACTCCAGCATCATCCACAGACAACATAAACCCTCCTTGTTTTGCTCGATCAAATGCAACAGGCATAGAACTCCAGCCATCAAACTGACATCATGCACCTATTCAACACAACGCATGCACGTTCGCATGCTTGTTCTCAACATTCTGGCCGTTACACCGGTTATTAATGTAACAGCATTTCACATTTGCAATGACTTATTTCGCTCTGTGATCTTGCAGTGTTAGTCACTTAAATATGTTGCCTAGAGAAACGCATTCCCGAATTTTTTTCTCTACAATTATTAATTTTTGGTGTCGCGATTTTTTCCATCAGCGTATATAATGGTGAAATACTTTAATATAAAGTTGAGTACTGTCCTTCTTTTCGTTAATGAAATTCAAAATATTTCTGGGGCTGGTCGCAACATCGATACCAGTCGGCTCCAACTCTGGGTAAAATGAGATTTTCTCCATCCCAAGTGATACTAAGTCTTACTCTGGATGAATCAGAAAGGACTTCGTAGGCAGCAAATGATTTCTAAAGGCTTTTCCATTGAAGTATTTTCAACCACGTGTAGTGGTAGCAGTTGTTTCACATCAGAAATTGTATACTGGAGGCACAGTGCGATGATACCACTGCTTTCACTGTGACAAGCCTCCACACCAGGTAGTCACCCGATTTTGGGTTACCTCAACGTTATTCAGGCGTTTGGTTATTGCTGGTCGATATCCCTGGTCAGCCAGAATGCATGAAGCATTTATAAAACTGCTTCCAACTAGTAGCTTAAGTACTTTCGCTGATCTTACTCTAAGATCCCATGGTAGTTACAACATGGTAAGATTGTTATGAAATGATGGAAAATGTATATAACTATATAAAATACTAAAATATTTATAACTGGTAGTATCAACTAGCCTCTCGAAAAACTAAGTAATTATAAGTTGTATGCTACATTTAAAACGGATTTAATACTTACAGTGTTGTACCTTGGTATCTATTGTGGAGATATCCTTAGCTGTCACATCCGCTGGTCCGTTCCATGAGCTTTATAACCCAGTTAGAAGTTCGTTTAGCAATTTCAAAAAGCAAAATGTACACCTACATGTCCGGAATAAGAAAACATGAAGTACTGGACTAGTCAGGTCTTCCATTCTCTCCTTCCGGAACAAGTAAATGAAGGAGGAAACAAAGTGGCCATCACCAGAAACCACCTTTCTGCTAAAAGTCACATGTCGCTGTACAGCTTGGGGAACAATTAACAAAAATAACACTTACACACTTCAAATAATCCAAACTAAAGCCCTAAGATGAATATTAGGAGCACCACCACGGAAACAGACCACCAAGCGATGGGACAACCATGAAAATACGACTAAGAAGTGTACCAGAAATTAGACAATCAGAGAAACGACAAGACATGTGAAAAAGATGGCCCTGTAACACTGAGACTCTGGCATTGGAAGTAATACTGCTATCTTTGGAGTTATGACGTAATAAATTGTACTCTACACACTTCGCTAGTTTCTGGAATTTTCGAAGGTGAGGGAGCCTTTTCTCTGGCGGGAGCATTGTCTTGCTATTTGACATCGACAATGCCCAAGTGCCACTGGCCGCGCACAAGTACTAGTATGTAATGTATGTAGTATGTGAGTTTAGAGTTGTTGTTTGGGCTCCGCAAGAAGCAGTCGTTGACAGCCGCGTCGCGCATAAAATGTTTGAAGAATTGGCTAAAGATATGATTACGAGTTGAAGATCTTAAATCGGTTCGTAGAGTACAAGCAATTTATGATTCGGTTTATTCGCGCAAAGTTGCGTGCAATTATTTATGATATTTGTGGAAGAAAATGCATCGTTGTTGTTGGTCAGTAACTTTCGTTGGTGAAGCGTATTGATATTTGAACTGATACAAAACGGTATCCGTGAACCGTGAAAGCCGCTATATTTATATGGAAAGGTAATGCAGAAATAGTTACTTCAGCATAACTGAAATGAGCTTAACTTTAAACATAAGAGTGGATGAGCTTAGGCACTGCTAGGGAGTGTGTTACATGCCAAACGATAATAAAACAAACTACTATTAATTTGTACTGTCATTATTTTAAAGCGGCGTTTCCAGTTTTGTAATTGAGGAACTTTAATATTTGAAAAGTATGAGAGACCCTTGTTAGTATCGGGCACGTGTCAGTTCTGTTTAGTAACGAAGCCTGTTCTGTGCATAGAGCTCTCAGACTTGTGTCCGACAGCCACAAAAACAATCAACTAATTATTTAAATTTTTCCATTATTCAGCACCACTTTCTAGAACCTAGATACTGCCAGAACTGAAGCTCTGAGGCTGGGCTAGCTGTCGGTAAAAGCATGCCCATGAAGTAAAGAGTAATGTTGGCCAATAACGTCATACCCAGTTAATAGGAAAGAAGTCAAAGAACTTACAACCACGACAACAGGAATCAATTTACAACTAACACGATTAACTGAAACTCTAGGACTTACTACATCTACATACATACTCCGCAATCCACCATACGGTGCATGGCGGAGGGTACCTCGTACCACAACTAGCATCTTCTCTCGCTGTTCCACTCCCAAACAGAACGAGGGAAAAATGACTGCCTATATGCCTCCGTACGAGCCCTAATCCCTCTTATCTTTGTGGTCTTTCCGCGAAATATAAGTTGGCGGCAGTAAAATTGTACTGCAGTCAGCCTCAAATGCTGGTTCTCTAAATTTCCTCAGTAGTGATTCACGTAAAGAACGCCTCCTTTCCTCCAGAGACTCCCACCCGAGTTCCTGAAGCATTTCCGTAACACTCGCGTGATGATCAAACCTAACAGCCCGCCTCTTAATTGCTTCTATGTCGTCCCTCAATCCCACCTGATAGGGATCTCAAACGCTCGAGCAATACTCAAGAATAGATCTATGTTTTATAAGCGGTCTCCCTTACAGATGAACCACATGTTCCCAAAATTCTACCAATGAACCGAAGACGACTATCCGCCTTCCCCACAACTGCCATTACATGCTTGTCCCACTTCATATCGCTCTGCAATGTTACGCCCAAATATTTAATCGACGTGACCCTACTAATGGAGTATTCAAACATCGCGGGATTCTTTTTCCTATTCATCTGCATTAATTTACATTTATCTATATTTAGATTTAGCTGCCATTCTTTACACCAATCACAAATCCTGTCCAAGTCATCTTGTATCCTCCTACAGTCACTCAACGACGACACCTTCCCGTACACCACAGCATCATCAGCAAACAGCCGCACATTGCTATCCACCGTATCCAAAAGATCATTTATGTAGATAGAAAACAACAGCGGACCTACCACACTTCTCTGGGGCACTCCAGATGATACCCTCACCTCCGATGAACACTCACCATCGACGACAACGTACTGAGTTCTATTACTTAAGAAGTCTTCGAGCCACTCACATACTTGGGAACCAATCCCATATGCTCGTACCTTACTTAGGAGTCTGCAGTGGGGCACCGAGTCAAACGCTTTCCGGAAGTCAAAGAATATAGCATCCGTCTGATACCCTTCATCCATGGTTCGCAAGATATCACGTGAAAAAAATGGTTCAATTGGCTCTGAGCACTATGGGACTTAACATCTTAGGTCATCAGTCCCCTAGAACTTAGAACTACTTAAACCTAACTAACCTAAGGACATCACACACATCCATGCCCGAGGCAGGATTCGAACCTGCGACCGTAGCAGTCCCGCGGTTCCGGACTGCAGCGCCTAGAACCGCACGGCCACCGCGGCCGGCTCATGTGGAAAAAGGGCGAGTTGCGTTTCGCAGGAGCGATGCTTTCTAAACCCGTGCTGATGCATGGACAGCAACTTCTCTGTCTCAAGGAAATTCATTATACTGGAACTGAGAATATGATTTAGCTGCTAACAGGTGAACAGGCCGAAAACCCTGATATTCATAATGATAAACAGAGAGCATTTCTTATATCACTGAATGAGTGACTTGAAATGAACAGATCACTACTTATTCGGCAAAGAATATTTGACACAGTATGGAAGTAATTCATCTTCAGAATATCATATAAGAGGTCTTCATACAAAGTATACTGTCACATACGTACATCCTCGCCATCAGTGCTCAGCCCCAATGAGCGTTGATGGTGGGAATGTACGATGTGACACTGTACTTTGTACGAAGACATTCTGTATGACTTTCTGAAGATGAATTATGCCCGAAACATATCAAATACACTTTGTTGAACAACAAGTGATCTGTTCATTCGAACGACCCATGCAGCAATGGTATTACGAAGTGCTCTCGGTTTACATCATGAACGCAGGCCTCCCAAGCGACTTCATGTCACAACTCCAGTTCCTTGTAAATTAGTGTGTCAAATGCTGAGATATGTTTAGGCTGTAGTGGCTGACCGTGTAGGCTTCGGGAGCGACTGGCGGCGCGTCGCCGATGACCTCGGGGCAGAAGGGCGGGGGCCGCGTCAGCTGCCACGTAGCCGGTGCCATGCCCACCCCCATCCCCACCCCTACGCCCACCCCCACCATGGGTGTCAACGCCGGCGTCTGCCACTGCTCCTTGGTTACCAGGTCCAGCTCGCTCAGCACCTGCAACACAAATTGCGCTGTCGAAACATTCTCAGCAGGGGCCCACCCAGTGGATGGGTAAGCCCAGAGTAGTCAACCTATCTTACCTGTCACTCACTTTTATATCTCTTTTAGCAGTAAAATCATCTAGCGCTCACTAGTTCCACAGTAATGGTGGTTTACAAACTAGGAAAGTAACTTTGCTTTATAAAATTTATAAATCAGAGTTACAGCAATTTAAAGCATATACTAATAATTGCTTATCAAATACCTTATGTGAAAATTGTAAGTGAAAATCTAATGAAAATGTTTTTAAAACTCCTTTCTTTCAGGAGTGCTAGTTCTGCAAGGTTCGCAGGAGAGCTTCTGCAAAGTTTGAAAGGTAGGAGACGAGGTACTGGCAGAGGTAAAGCTGTGAGGACGGGGCGTGAGTCGTGCTTGGGTAGCTCAGTTGGTAGAGCACTTGCCCGCGAAAGACAAAAGTCCCGGGTTCGAGTATCGGTCCGGCACACAGTTTTAATCTGCCAGGAAGTTTATATCAGCGCACACTCCGCTGCGGAGTGAAAATCGCATTCTGTGCTGTTACTGCTTTGCGCGCTACTAGAGTAATTCAGTAAGTTTCCTACTTAAATCATTTGATGGTTAAAGTTGCAACGAAAATGTCTTGCGTGCTTTTAGGCATTGCAATTTGCTTTAATAACTTCGAGTTTATTGACTATTTGCCAGGCTGTGTATTAACATCTGATGTAACATTTTGCATGCGAAAAGTTGTCTGCCTTCCCATTTGGCGTAAAACGAGCCATGTTCTAATAATATGTCTGGTGTGTCATAGAAGGAATTTGTTGTTTTCTAAGCCGGCTGGGCTGCGTCTAAAGCGTTGCCGCGTGACCAATACAACTGAGTGGGTCTACGACCGCGAAAGGCTGCTAAGTTTGAGCAGTACTGTAACTGATGCATGTATTCTACCTTTAAGATTTTTTTATTTAAAACTGTAGCTTGCAAATAATTTTTTGGTGTTCTAAACTACTCAAAAGATTTCAAATCCTTTCGGAGCCACCAAGCTTCTTAGTCCTCTTTCCAATAATTTAGTCTAAAGTTTTCGCATTGAACAAGCGGAACATCTGTGACGTCTTTTCTTAAAACCTTTTGTTTTCTTGTATTAAAAAGAGAAATCTATATTTTGCAACTAAATTTTGTCACAAGAAAAAGCATAAGCTCCAAGTTAAAAAAAAATTCTTTTATTGAGTGAAGTCACTGCCATTTGTCTTAGATTAAAATACATGTTCTTAAACGTTACGCTTATTGCTTTGCAAGATTTTCCTGAAATTTTTGACTTTATTATTTGAACAATTAATAAGTTGCAAAATCATTGTGTCTCTCTGTTATTACCAGTGTTGATTGTGTCGATGCGTAGTAAATAAAGTTTGTTGTTGAAAATGCTCTATGGACTTGGTCCTTTTAATCCCCGCAGCCTTGAGATCTGCTGTCAACATATCAGTCCACGTTCTCGTTAAAAATGTAAAAAACTGTTGCAAACTATTGTATCTGAGATAACGACGTATCAAGCTTCAGCCCATAACGCAGATCGACTAGGGTAATACACTCTACATGGCTGTGAGATACCCTCAGGGGTGCCTCAAAGGTACACATGTGAGAGTCTGGTGCGGTCCATGTGTAAGCAACATAAGACGTTAGTTTCTTTCCTACAGGCTTAGAGCGACACTCCATTGTAACCTCTTTATTGCTCACAGGTTGTTATGGCATTCTGTAGTTTGCCATTTCTTGTCCCAAGCCTTCATAATATAATACCACAGACGCCTCCTCAGGTCAATGCAATTTGCTGTCTCCACTTACAGTTTCTAACCTCTACAACTTCCTTGGTACCACGGAAGTTATTCCCTGATGTCTTAACACATATCCTATCATCCTGTCCCTTCTTCCTGCCAGTGTTTCCCATATGTCCCTTTCTCTGTCGATTCTACGGAGAACCTCCTCCTCATTTCTTACTTTATCGGTCCACCTGATTCTCAGCATCCTTCCACAGAATCAAACCTTAGACGCTTCAGCCCAGTTCTGTTTCCGTTTTCCCACAGTCTGTGATTCACTTTCACACAACATTTCGCTCCGACCGTATATACTCAGAAATTTCTTCCTGAAATTAAGGCCCATGTATGATAATAGTAATTTTCTTTTGACCAAGAAAGCCCTCTTGCTGTGCTAGTCTGCTTTTTATGTCCTCTCTTCTTCCGTCACGTGTTGTTCTGCTTGCAGGGTAACAGAACTCCTTAAATTAGTGTACTTCGTGGTTTCCTATTTTTGTGTTAACTGCATTTCTCCTACTACTCATTACTTTGGTCTTTCTTCGCTTTACTCTTAATCCACAGTGTGTGCTCATTCTAATCTTCATTCTGTTCCAAAGGTGCCGTAATTTTTCACTTTTACTGACGATAGCATGGACATCAACGAATTTCACCACTGATATCCTTTCGATAGTTCCGCTAAAACGAAGCTATTAAACATGGTTGTCACCAAAGAGGACGAATTAAATACTCAAGAATTCGAATCAAGAACAGCAAGAGAAACTTCGAAGTACTTAAAAATGGTTCAAATGGCTCTGAGCACTATGGGACTTAACATCTGAGGTCATCAGTCCTCTGGAACTCAGAACTACTTACACCTAACTAACCTAAGGAGATCACACACAACCATTCCCGAGGCAGGATTCGAACCTGCCACTGTATCGAAGTAGTTACCCTCGGTGTAGCAAAGCAACTTAAATCATTTAATAAAGGCAAGTCTTCCAGTCCAGGCTGTTTATCAGATTCATTTCAGTGTGTGCTGGTTTAGTACCTCCATATTTAGCAGTCATGACTGGAAAGTTGTACAGGTCACACCAATACACTAGATGGAGGCAGAAGTAATCCGCTTATTTATAGACTCATATAAGTAAGTCATTTTGTAGTAGGATTTTGGAACATACATTCCTTGTTAGAACATTATGAAATACCACTATCTATCGACACGTAGTCGTCATGGATTCTGAAAACTTCGTTCTTGTGAAATGCAGATGGCAATTTATTCCGATAAGTGATGAGTGCTATCGACAGGGGATTCTCGAATAATTGATTTCATATTTCTAGGTTTTCAGAAGACTTTTGACACTGTTCTTCACAAGCGGCTTCTAAATAAATTGCGTGAAATGGGGTATTGTGCGACCGGATTTGTGATTTGCTGTCAGAAAGGTCACAGTTCGTAATCAACAGAATGTCATAGGGTGAAACAAAAGTGACTTCTGGTGTTCCACAAGCTGGTGTTACAGGCCCTCTGGAGTTTCCAATCTATAAAAACGATTTAGGAGACAATCCGAGCAGCTTCTTAGATTTTTTGGGGTCTAATAAAATCATCAGAAGACCAAAACCAATCGAAAAATGGTCTAGAGAATATGTGTGTAAGGGAGTTGATTCCAAACAATAAAAAATGTTTGTTCCCCCGCATGAGTACTGAAAGGAAACCTTAAATTTCGGCTATACAATAAATCACACAACTTTAAAGATGTTGATTCATCTAAATATCTAGGGATTACAATTACGAACAATTTAAATTGGAATGATCACAGATAAAATGTTACGTGGAAGGCGGAGCAAAGACTGCGTTATATTGGTAGAACACTTAGAAAATGCAACAAATCTACTGGTACTAAAGAGATTTTACCCTTGTTTGTTGTCTTCTGGAGTACTGCTGACGGGTGTGTGATCCTTACCAGATAGGTTTGACGGAAGGCATCGAAAAAGTTCAAAGAAGGGCTGCTCGTTTTATGTTATCACGAAATAGGGGAGACAGTGTCGCCGATATGATCCGCGAGGAGGGGGGGCAATCATTTAAACAAAGGCGTTTTTCATTATGATTAAAATTCTTTTGGGTCTTGTATCGCATCGTTCTATAAAAATACTTTAATTGCAAACTGTAAAACTAACGTTTCGATCGTATTACAACGGTCTTCCTTAGGGCAAGACTAGTTTTGGTGAAGGGAAGATGCCCCTACTCCTATGTGCCTACGTAGTTACTTCAAAGTCGTTCCTCTTTACGGAGAGATCTTTTCACGAAATTTCGACCACCAACTTTCTCCAAACACAAAAATATTTTATTGGCTTCCATCAACACACTGAGATATGAGCATAGTAATAAAATAGAGAAATCAGAGTTGGCACGGAAAGATATAGGTGTTCATTTTTTCCACGTGCTATTCGAGAGTGGAATGATCGAGACATAGTCTGGACTGACTGGCAAGCACTTTAGTGTGAATTGCAGTGTACTCATATAGTTGTAGATGTAGATGCAGCTGTAGATGTAGCCCACTTGTGCAGTAGTGGAAAAAAGAAAATAAAGTATACTGAACCATTCGTATGTACGAAAAGTACAATAATCGCAACCATAGTCTCTCCTATGATTAGGTGTTCATGCCTCAGAGATAATGCGTTTTTTTCTGGTACTAGCGCTTCCAAATTAAGTCACTTTTCAATATTCTGTACAAATTAGTACGGCATGAAGCTTTGGGATAGGAAGAACAGGAAGAAATAAATTTTTAAGAGATGTTAGAGTTAGAGCGAACCCGCTGTTTGAGAAAGAAATTTAACTACATAAATCTGGCATATTGCATCAGCACAAACAGCTATTGGTTAAAGATTTCAACAATCAACAGAAATTTTATTTCCACTCAGTTTTATGTCTGTCGTCGTGACACTAGCTGTCTTTATTTATTAGTGAACTACCTATCTGTGTTGGTGAATTAATCATTAAACACAGTCGATATAATCTGTTTCTCTGAACATTATGTGACCACTGGTGCAGATGTATTAAGTGTTACAGGATTTAGTTTAGCATCTAACTTTTGTGGAGCATAAATGGAGAAAGGAGCATTGCCACATTCATCAGGAATTGTCATATATTTAAGAACATAGATATTCACAAATTTTGCCTAGAACAGCATAAGGAACCATGTGCAAAACGAGTAAACCTCACAATAAATCCTTCTAATAGCTGTGGCAGGTAATTTTAAAATGTTCATAAATGTCCTAGAAACTCTATTGACCAACTTAGTAACAAAGAACAAAAAAGTGATTACGGATGATTTTGTTACAGATTTGCTTAAAAATTATTCCAGTAAGAATTTGTTATAGTGAGAAACTCGATCACTTACCTTAATTCCTACTGTAATCTTCCCAACTAGGTTAGCTAATCGCTCAAAAATAGTCACTAATAATATCTTTATAGAAAGATGTAATGAACAAAATTATATTATGTAACCAACAGTCAATGATCTCTCAGCTCCTTTTGTTAAATATGAATACTGGAGAGGGTATAACATCTACTAAATCTGAGTTTAAAAGTTTACTCATTAAGCCAAAAATTATCTTACGACACTCCTCAATGACATAAACTGGAATAATGCCTACAGTGCTCATGAAAAATACGACACTTTCATTAATAACGTCCTTACTTTATCTGAAAGCTGTTTTCCCCCAAAAGTAGCGCAGATTAGACAAAAGTCTGCACAGAAGCTATGGATTACTCAAGGAATAAAGGTATCTTGTGAGACAAAGAGGAAACAGTATCTGTCAGTCAGACTCAGATCTGATGTTCCTGTTGTACCACATTACAAGAGATACTACAAAATATTAAAGATAATGTCACGGGCATAATTAATATTATATTTATACAGGTAAAGGATATTAGGACGTATTAGATTGATTGGTGGACATTGCTGCGTTAATGCAGTAGCCTGTGCAGCAGCAGAAGTGTATTTAAATTTTTGCAATTCACGTTGTCAATGGCTGTTATAAGACATATTATATGGTGAATTGTTGTAATTATGGAACGCAGACAATGTATGGGCAACGTGGCAGCGTTCAATGCAGTTGCCCGTGCAGCAGCAGCAGCGCGAAACAGCCGCTACGCGGCGATCGCTCGCTTAAGTCCGTGACCTTGATACGGACTTAGAATATTTTCACAGTGCCAGCGGGTGGGTGAATAACTTATTATAAGCATCTTTATCACTTTAATTGTGATATTACTAGGTACGGTCATCTGTAATTCAGTCGACATCCACAGAAAACACATGGTCCGTCGACGAGTGCGGTAGCAGCAGTGTTCTTGACAGGAATCCTGTTCTTGCCAGCTGCTGTTGCGAATTCGATGTTTTCAATAGTCTTGTACACAGTATTTGTATCTGTAGCGGACGGGAGCACCTAGTACGGCTAGTGCTCCCGTCCGGGATAACGCTCTGCTGGCACTGTGAAAATAATAAGTCCCCGCGCTGACGCACTGCGCATGCGCAGGCGCTCAGTCGCGCTACGGCTGCTGCACAGGCAACTGCATTGAACGCCGCCACGATGCCGAGGTACCGTCGACGCACAAGGAATACTGTATATTCAATACATTTAATAACCACACCACCGCTCATGGTAGCAACAGCCTGTTCCATGTTAAAGTTCTTATCGCTTGGACTTTGACCCCCAGCTTACGCAACGTGACAGCGCGCCAGCGGGGGACTTAGCGCACAGCGGACGGGAGCAAGATAATCATACCAGATAACAGAATAGACAGTATGAAATATAGTGAAGAAGGACTCCTATAGAACAAGAGATGATTAGGAGAAGAGATCATTACGAGTAAATGATACGTTATTAACAGATGCTGCAGCGTTCAAAACTGTTTAACAAGCATTTCAGAACTTTTACTGAAAAGATGCGGTTGCCAGGTTCAGTAGATGCTGTCTTGGAGTATCTCAGGCCACTCATATAAATTCAATAATATAAATGTGTCCTTCTGAGCTTAGCAACACATTAAGCTATACGTATAACCGGCCATTCATCAGTGGAACATTTCTTGATCGATTGAAATATATTCGAATAAAGCCATTGTTTAAGAAAGGATATAAATAGATACCATCAATCTTCCGCCTAGTTTCACTTTTTGCAGCATTCTCGAAAAATTTTGAAAAGGTAATGAAAAATAGGTTTTTTAACCATCTGACAATAAATAATATATTGTTAAAGCCACAGTTCTGATTTCTGAGGGCTTCCGAAATTGTGAAGAATATCTATACATACAGAAAGAATGTACTGAATTAATTAGGTAGTAAATTACAGGCTGCTTGTATATTTTGTGATCAGGCATTTTGAGAGGCGAGAGTCAATTCGCTTTATCAAGCTCTGCAGAAGGTCTTCTCTTTACCTGTGTATCCTCTTTTTCCATCCCAGAGAAGACGCTCACGCTGCGAACCGACTTCGAGGTTTTCTTTTTCTTTTCATTCTTATTACATTTGACATTCAGCATACTACGAACTTGTAACCACCGGTCCTGAACGTCGACGATCGCTAAATAGAACGAATTTGAATGTAATTACGAACGCATGCAACTTGGTAAATTGGAGTGGCATTTCTTGGTGTAGTCTTGTGCCGGAGGCCTGGAAACAACAGCTGAAAATTCAGAATTTCAAAGTTGGTACGAGACGCCACTCCAGCGGGTGTGGGAGTGTTATCTGCACGGCGAGAAGATGCTAAGTGTTTCTTGGAGCTATGATAGTGTGGTGCTAACAATGGATGCTGTTACGGGGCAGACAGTCACAGGAGTATACAACCTAAATATACTGACGAAATTGCGGGGGGGCTGTGAAGACGAACCGTTACAGGGAGCTGTCAATGGATGTTTTTGATCCACGACAACGGCCAAACTCATTCTGCAGAAGACAGTCATACATGCTGCTTCTTTGCGCTATTAATCCCTCCCCCCCCCCCCCCCCCCCAATTACTCATGGTACCCAGTGACTTCTGCCTCTTTTCTCAGATTAAGAAACCATTGTGTGGCAGGAATTTATAGCATGACGGAGATGAAGTATTTCTTGAACAGTTAAATTTATAACGTCTTCAAAGAAGGTCTCCGCTAAACCACCCATCGTTGGCAAAAATACATCATACTGAAGGGCTAATATTTAGTGGAAGAGCTACAACGTCACTGAGTTTCGTGGCCGTAGCATGATATTTTCGAAGTTATCATTTAAAAGTATGTATTTAAGTGTGTAGTTGAGAACTAACTGCCCGCTTTCGCCTTATAACAAGAATTTTTTTAGCTGAATTCTACTTACGGCACAAATACCGCGCTTAACGTTACATACTCGGCTTTGAGCGCCAAATCATCTGAAGTTAAAGAGAAAACTTCGCAACAGCATTTTAATTAGTTGGCTCCAGAATGACAGGTCAGGGACCCCACACCTCATTAAATATATTAAATAATTTTCTGTCATAGACTGCATGTGGTCAAAGATTACAGGATAAGGGAAAGCGTGCTAGCGTACACGTTGTGGCGAAGTTTAATGAGCTGAATTGCAATATGAATATCCATTTAACAGATGGAGTGTACTCATGAGACTGCAGTTGCATGGAACGCTATTGAAAAGCTAATCTTATGGTTCCATACGAGCAAACGATAGTAAAATACCAGACATTTGTCAGCAAAGAATTGATTGGATTGAGGAAACGCAACATGGCAACATGGACGCGCAGTTACTCACACACAAAGATTCGAAAGCGAAGTTCGCCACTTCGCATTACTAATTGAATCATTAAAGCCAGCTCACGAAAAGAATAACGAGAATTAACTAGGCACGCGATATAAAGGGTACATCGCGACCGACTGAACAACGAATTCGGTTCCGTCTTAATTTGCGTAGAACGATACTGAAATCATAACTCGTGAGTATTCCACACTGCTTGTAACAATTGAATTTACTCGTTATTGAGAAACCTAACTCAAAATCGGAACTAATCCCCATCCAAAAAGCACTTCTTATTTGAACATGCAGCAGTGAATGCTTTCTGCGAGTTACGTCGTCCGCGCCCCAGTAAAGTTCATTCCAAAATCAACTGCCTCGCCTCTGCCTACAGATAGCGACAACTTGCTGAGGGCGCACTGAGCAATCATGAAGCTGCTTTTTCGAGAAAGATCAGGTATCTTCTCCATTGAGAACACGGGGAATGAAACACTTGGTCCTTTCGATCTAAAATTTTCCATTCCGTTCAGTGTCTGAAATTTTGAAGATAACGACCCAAAGCTCGAATTCGAAAAGGGCAACCACGCGGCCGCACGCCTTGGGACGCCCCGCCCTTTGTGGCGACTCAGTGTTGCCATTGGAGCTGGCTTCGAAAATAACATTGACCTGCCTTCCCTGGCTGGTACTGCAAAGCTAAACCAAGTACTTTCACATGAATTTGCCTGTTTTCATGCATTTGTAATTACACAGACATTCATTCAAAACGATCGATCATCCATGTTCGGGACATTCTGTTACAGGTTTATATTCTGCTGACTATCAGATGCAATGAAGATGACAATGAACACACACAAATCTAGGTTACTAGATCCTCCTTCCTGGCATGGAAAATATGAGGAAACACAAGCACAGAAAAAGATACTCTGCCTTACTTGGTAAAGCAAAACCACCAACCTACACTGTTTGACAGTTGCTAAGGAACAGTGGCATCGTTGGCCAGGAAAGATTACAGGCAATGATGGACGACGTGAAACACAGTACATACGTAATACAAGCCGAGTAGTATATTTATAATGAAGAATGGTGCATATTTGACTACATGGAAAAGTAGGATAACAGAAGTAAATGACATTCATGGTTGACAGGTCGAACTTCCAACATAAAGGTCGGTATCGGACTCTCAGTAAGGAATATGACCTCCTCAGGCAATAATGCACATTTTGCACCTGCTATTTATGCTGGCTACCAAACTGTTGAGGAGTCCTTTTGGGTTATTGTTCCAGTACCCTCACAAGGCGATTTTAAGTTCTTGCGTTGTTCGGGGAAGGGCTATTCGTCGACAAACACGGCTACCAACGGCAACCCAGGCATGCTGTGTAGGGTTCAGATCCGAGGAGTTAACAGACCATTCCATACGTTCAATATCTTCACTTTCTGTGGGTTCAACATCTCAGCTTTCATATGTGGGCAGGCTTTGTCGTCCATAAACAGAAAGTCTGGATCTAGCGCACCCATAAACAGATGGACGTGATCCAGAATACACCGATTTGCTTTAACAGTACCTCGCGCAGTGATATGCAGCGGAGTTTAGCCGTTGTGGATAATGCCTGTCCATACAATACAGCCTAGGCCATACCGACGACGTTCATGAACATTCTGTGCTGTGTGACGTGTTCCCCTCTTTCTGTCTACACTAACTGGTGGCCAGAATCACTTGCCATAGTGAACCAACATGCACCCTACACCAATGAACTCTTTCTCGACATTGGCGTGGATGAAATGGAACGCATATAACATGTTTCCGTGCATACTTAAAACTAAAACTTTTGTGCTCTGCCTTACGGCAGGTCTTGTCATGGAGGAAGCCTCGTCAGAGAGGTCCATCGCATGAGCGTCCAGGGAAGTTCAAATGGCTCTGAGCACTATGGGACTTAACATCTGAGGTCATCAGTCCCCTAGAACTTAGAACTACTTAAACCTAACTAACCTAGGGACAACACACACATCCAAGCCCGAGGCAGGATTCGAACCTGCGAATGTAGCGGTCCCGCGGTTCCAGACTGAAGCGCCTAGAACCGCTCGGCCACAACGACTGGCTCTAGGGAAGTGATTATAGTGGTGGTTTCCCGTTGTCTTCCATTGAAGATGAAATGATAATGAGGGCAACACAACACCCAGTCCCTGAGCGGAGAAAATCTCCGACCCAGCCGAGAATCGAACCCGGGCCCCGTGACGTGCAGACCGCCGCGCTGACCACTGAACTATCGGGGCGTCTCTCTGGAGGAGAGACGTATACCGTTAACGGTTGCAAGGTCTGCAGTGATCTGCCTAAGAGCGAGATGTCTGTTCCTTTTCGCCACTAGGGCTACACTCAATCCTCTTGCAGTGTGGCAGTCTGTCTACGACCAGCGGCATGCTTTTGCCACCTTCAGCGGCCTTCTTTAATCGCGAGATGACACTTTTGGACACGCCTGTTACTGTGGCCACTTTAGTGACATTCTGACCTGTTTCGAGCTGTCCAACTGCTCGACCACGATGGAAAGCGCTCAAATGATGTCTCACAGACCTTCGTCAAACACCGTACTTCATGAACTGTGGAATGCATACAAAACGTTCGTGCACGGGCTTTGTTCCAGTTGACAAGTGCCGCCTCCTACATTTCCTTTTACTGTAATTGGTCGGGTGTTCCGTAAAGACTAGCCGCTGTTCCTTAGCAAGTGTCAGTTGTTCCTTAGCAGTTGTCAAGCAGGGACGGGCTGATGGACGCCTTTCAAATGGAAGCTTTGTAGAAGCAACAACCTGTGAGTAGGCGTCGTCAGAGTCTTCGTGGTAAGTGTAGGCTGAGAAGAGGGACTGCGACTGCGACAGCTCATCCGACATCTCGGAGAGCGCCGGGTCGAGCATTAGCGAGGGCGCCACCGCCAGGCTGGTGGGCTGCAGGAGAGTCGCGGGCGCCGCATCGCCGCCCTCCTTGTTGCTCTCCACTACCGACATCGCGCACTCCGCCTGCACAGGCTGCATCACAGGCGTGATGTTAGCGCCCGGCACTTCAGGGACGCGCAGAGAAACAACTAAAATATTACTATTAAGTTTAAAAATGAATATATACACAAATATTATTAAAAAGGAAACACTACCTACTGTCCTGCAACATTAGATATTTATTATGTATATTTGCAGATTGAAGCAACGAAGGAAAATCAATGCCAGGATTCGAACTCAGGTCTCCTGCTCACTAGGCAGATGTGCTAACCACTACACACCACCCTGGCACAGTGGCTTTGCACAACTGTATGGACAACCCCAGCATCCCTCCCTCCTCAACCCAAAGTCCCATTAACGTCTCAGCCCACTTAGTATTCCCCCCCTCCCCCTCCCTCTCAAAGAAGGAAAGAATGGGACTTTGGATTGAGGAAGGTGGCGTGCTAGTGTAGTCTGTGCAATTATGCAAAGCCACTGTGCCAATGTGCTGCAGTGGTCAGCACATTTGCCTAGTGAGTGGGAGACACGGGTTCGAATTCCGGCCTTGGTACAAATTTTCATTCGTAGTCTGCATATGTACATCATAAATGTTTGATCAAAATTATACTTATTTTGTCATGAACTGGCTTTCAGTTTCTTAGACCAGCTTCAGGTGACAACTGACTGGCATAATCTGTACAGACGATATAAAAATGACATTGTTTACGTAGGAAAACAATACATTTTCGTCACAAAGAAATAATTACATTAACTAAAAGAGAGAGGGGGAGTAAACAAAGTTTTTATGCGGAAGTATGTTTAATAACAGATGATAAGTCAGATGAATTTCACTTTGAATCGAGTATTTATAACGAAAACTTAATTTAAAAAAGGGGAAAATGGAAACTGAGACTGATCATTTAATACTAGTCTGGCATGCTGTGTCATGTGTTCGTTCATTTACAGTATTTCCAATAGGGTCATGTTTCTGCTTTTTTCTTAAACAGTAAAACTTCAAATTTTAAATCATACGAATGATTTTCAGCTAAAATTTGAAAGGCAAAGGTTGAATCTTTCATTCTTAATCTCCAGTTTCTCTCATGCTTAGATAACCTAATTGCCCCAGCTCTGGCTGACCAATATGCACTTTTCCACAGTGTTTTTAAAACTCCTCACTGTGCCAAGGGTTGCAGTTTGTCTGTACTATTAAATACAAATTTTGCCTTGCTATTAGTATTATATAATGCAGATCTGTAATTAGGACATAACATTTTAGCAAGGTTGTCTGAAATGTTCTCAGTATATGGGATTTTGTATAACGCTTTGTAACTACTGAATCATGGCTGTTGGCCACCATACAGAAGTGGTGGAATTTTATACATTTTCTTTTTTCATACTATATTATAAATCAGGACAGAACTGTAGCCATTGCTGGCAGCGTTATGTTTAACGGTCTGCAGTTCTGTCTGAAAGCCTGATTCAGATGATAGAACATTCGATGGTGCTTTGCCTCATATCTGTTCCGTTATCTGAATCACTCTTTCAAACAGAACTTCAGACAATCAAACATATCGCTGCCAGCAGTGGCTATAGCTCTGCTCTGATTGATAATATTCTACGAAAATAGAAAATGCATAAAATCACAACACTTCTGTATACTGGCTACCCAGCACTCGCTCATCAATTACAAAGCCTGGTGTAAAATCCCATATATTGGCAACATTTCAGACAACTTCGTAAAAACAGTTAGTCTGCAGACTTGCATTTTATAATACCAATAGATTATTAAAAAAAATTCTTCAACAGTAAAGAAAAACGGCAACTACTCTCATGAAGTAGTGTACATAAAATCACTTGCAAGCAATGAGAAAAAGTGTATTTTGGTCCGTAAGGTACAGCTGTGGCAGTTAGGCTACTTCAACATGAGAGAAACTGGAGATTAAGAAAGAAAGATTCAAAGTTTGCCTATCATCTTTTAGCTGAAAATCATTCATATGATGTAAAAGCAGAAAGATGACCCTACTGGAAATACTGGAAATCTACAAACATATGACACAGAACGCCAGCCAAGCATTAAATAATCAGACTCAATTTCCATTTTCCCCTTTGTTAAACTAAGCTTTAGTTACAAGTACTAGATTCAAACTGTAAATTCAGCTTATTCCTCATCTACTGTTGAATGTACCTTCACCCACAGACTCTGTTCCCCCTCCCTCGTTTTTAGTTAATGCAATTATTTCTATGTGATCAAAAAATGTAATGTTCCCTATGTGAACACTGCTATTTTCGTATCTTCTGTACAAATAATATCAGTGTAAGTCGCACATCATCATGCTTATACATGTTTGCCACACTCAGATGCCACCTGAAGATGGCCTGAGAAATCGAAAGCCGGCTTGTGACAAAATAAATATAATTTTACAGAATATTAGGTTGTGTCTTCCTTTTTAATATTGTTATCACGTTCTGCCAAGAACCGAAGAAAAAGTCAGTTAACGATACACAAATGTAATTACAGAAATATGTGTTAAATAAATAGCCAAGTCAAATGCCAGTCTGCAGGGAAATGGTCAGACCAAAACGGTTTTGTAGAATCGGTCAACGCTGAGTTAACACGACTGTAAGAGTGTGCAAATTGTGCTTGTCCTTGTCGTCCCTCCTGAAACTTAGTTTGCAGAATGTTCCTCGGTCGTCACGAAGAATTATTATGAAACAACGAGAACAATGAAAATCTATTTTGGTGTACTTTTACATAGAAAATTATTCTTACTTGGTGGTAGTGTACCTGAGATAGTATTAAGCACATTTTTTTCTAAATGTTTACTTTGCCACATTTTTTTCGACAACAATGTCAATTATCCAATAAGATGTTGTGGTGTAATAACGACCAGTCAACGGCTAACTCAATTTCAGACGAATTCTCTTCGCGGGAAGTTAAAGATTGATCGTTAAGTGGTATGATATTTTTCAAATTTTACTTGAACAGTTTAAAGTTAGACATTTTTTACATATTTATCTGTGTACTTTTGCGGAAAAATGAGGCCTTTTAAAGTTAAATGCAAACAAAAGAGAGAAGAAGCGAGAATTAGAAAAAGAAGCAAGAAATTAGTGAAAATAAGTAATTTTTTCCCCTTCTCAACTATTACAGAATTCTGCAGTGCCACAAATGAGTGCGCTTCTGAAATGAAAACTGATAATTGCAATCGTGAAGGCGAAATAGAACATTGTAACAAAATGACGATAAATAAAACTAGCCATGTTGATGTTGCAGACTATTCAAATGACCAAGCAAATTATAAATTAGGTGTAGATGATGACACTAGAAAGTTCTTTGTTAGACAAAATACTTAGCAGCCAGCGGGGCCATTACCGAAAGATGCTAAGCAGGAAAATAGGCATTTCCCCACTAAATATTACGAAAAGGTTGCTTTGACAGGACAAAGAGTATGGGGAGAATGGTTTTGTTATTCATTTAAAAATGACTTTTTATTGTAAACCGAGTTGGCTCTTTGGAGGACAGAAATCGTCTTCATCTTGGAGAGCAGTGGTTAGAGATTGGAGGTGGCTAACCAAAAAGTATAGTGCGACACGGACTACCTATGCACACATTTAAATGCATTGATTGTTTTCATTTCACTGCGTAAGAAAAACAGATTCGGCTCCGGTTTGGATCAGTACTGTGGGAGAAGTGGTAATATATGGAAACAGGTCCTTCATCGTATTGTGGAAGTGACGGTAACACTGGCAACCAATATTATAGCTTTTCAGGGCATAGGGAGGAAACTGGAAACTCTAACAATGGAAACTTTATAGAAATTAGTTGAACTTCTCGCAAAGTACGGTTCTTAGCGCGATCTAATAAATGAACCAAAATGTACACAAAAGAACCTTAGCACTCCAGTTCAAAATTAGTTAATAAACGTCCTGCTACGCACAGTTGAAATAGAAACTATTAATGACGTTGAAGCTGCCCTATTCATTTCTATTATTACGGACACCACACAGGCCATTAAAAATGATATCAATTAACTCAGGTATCTAGATATGTTACCGTCTCACACGATGTCACTGGAAAACCTTGTGACTTGAAGACAAAAGAGAGCTTTTTAGATTTTCGTGAAACAAAAGTTCAAAGTGCATTAGGAATAGAAAAGGAAATACTAACTGCAATAGATGAAAAGGGACTCTTGTTAACTAAGTCCCGTGGCCAGGGGTATGACGGTTGTGCAAATATGTCAGATGTATACAGTATGGTAGAACGAGAATTTAACACGAACAAAAGACTGCAGAATATGTGAATTGTGCAGCGCAAAATTTAAATCTGCTACTTAACGATGTTGCTTGTGGAATCCAAAAGTCAGATCCTTTTGATAACACAGTATAAATGTTATATCTTTTCTTCAGTCACAGCATTAAAAAAAATTGGAACTTTTGACATCTTCTTGTACCTTAAGAAAGCTTCGTACAACACGTTGGCCTTCGAAATGCCTTCTATTAAAGTACAGAGTTATGCTTCCGACGATGTACTTAAGGCAAAGCTAAAAATAAGATTGATATCTAAAAAAAGGGAAGCAGCAAAAGAAGCTGTTGTTTTGTAAACGAAAGTAGAGAAATTTGATTTCGTTTTTCAGGCACTGCCGCAAGATTCTAGAATGTACTAACTTAGTGTCTCATCTTATGCAGTCGAAAAATTTGAAGCTTGACAAAGTATGTTCTCTTGTTCAGAATGCAGCAGGTAATTTACCTTGCTATCGAAACAATTTTGAAGAAGCAATGTAATCAGCTACATCTCTGGCAAAGAAATAGAGTATTTCACCACAGTTCGAAAATAAAAGAACTCGAAAAGTGAAAAAAACATTTTGATGAATTGTCTTGTGGAGCGCCTAGTGGATCAAAATATGTATTTCAGAACCATTGTTTTTAATGGCTGTTTGGACATTATTGTGACCCAGTTAAAAAGCAAATTTGATTATGCATAATGTTAATCATTTCTTCAAAGCTACTTTCTCAAAATATCTGAATTCTGCTTCCGTCGAAGAGGTTCACAGTGCAGCCATAATTCTTCGAAATGAATATGAGGAGGGTTTATATAGCGAATTCCCAGAGCAGATAGTGGGTTTTAAAAACGCTATGAAAAAGTGACACAGCCTCTTTAATGTTTGCAGCTGACTTAACGAAGCTGTTAGTAATAGAGAATTCAGTCGTAGTTGTTACCGTTCCAGGTGCTTGCTTAGCGTTTTATCTGTTTTTAGCTGTTCCTGTTACTGCTTCTACAGCTGAACGCTCACTTTCGAAGCTAAAACTTATAAAGAACTATCTGTGGAATCCTATGTTCCAAATCAGACGTAGTGAACTCAGCCTCCTTAATATCGAAAGGAAAAGGGCTGGATTCATTTATGTCAATGAAGTCATCAATATCTTCGCTTCAGAGGGAGCACTCCGGATTTTTCACTAGAGATTAAGGTGAGTACAGTAAGGCTTTATAAGCACGTCTGATGACAAGTAGAAATATAGGCCTATGCGTATTTATACTGAGCGTCAATTACTATAATGCATTTAATTTTTAATCGTATTTATCGGTATTAATAATTTTGTTTAATACTTTCAATAATCCCTTTTTTATTGCATGGGATTATACAATAGTTGCATTAAATTTCTTCTTCTACCTGCTATGTTAATTACTGATAGGTTAGATATTTTACTTTAGGTGGCCCGGACTTCTATGTTTGTAGGCGATTTCCGTGTCGAGTATGTTACCCCTCTGGAGTAGATGCACGACAGTTGAGCGTTCGTGAAAAGTTGAATAGCAACTGATGCTCAGGACTCGACTCGAGGCGGATTCTTTCCACATGTAAGCAAATCGGACAAAAAAATTATTACCCCTCAAGAACCACTCCAAACCGTGAACATCGCCTCCAACACTGGTAAGAGCCCCAATCTGGAGAGGATGAGAGTCCACAAGGTTCTTCGAGTATGCTACACCCAGCTGACGCAACTCACTGATTAACCCACAGAGCTACTGAACTGTGGGGATATTGATTACTACATCTGCAAACAACGAGCTTACGCGTACAACTATGTGCACACAGCTGTTGTCATCTTGGAAGAAGGGAGTGGCCGAGCCATACTCATAATGTTGCTATAGAGGAAAGGGCAACACTTGGTCACCGAGAGTGTCGAAATACACAATCTGGTTGACTGACGTCCACGGTCGTGGTATGAAACGCACCCCCGAAACATGACAGAACCACTTTCGGCCTGACTACACTCTCCACACACTATAGGGTGAGCTCCTCATCGGGCCGCCAGTGTACTCGACGCCTTTCATCATTTGAAAGATGGAAACTAGCGACCCGTTGGACCACTCGCTGTGTTGTTAGTCCTGTTGACGATGTGCATTTCTACGAGGGTTGTCCAGAAAGTAAGTTCCGATCGGTCATGAAATGGAAACCACAGTGAAAACCAGAAACGTTTTATTTGCAACAGTTAGGTACACCTTCCACCTACTTCCCTACATAGTCGCCGCTCCAACTTCGAGTTTTGTCGTAGTGTTGCATCAGCTTTCCAATATCCTCGTCATAGAAAGCCGCCGCCTGTGCTTTCGGCCAGTTATCTGCACTGGTCTGCAGCTCGTTGTCTGTGGAAAATTTTTGTCTTCATAGCCAGCGGTTCTTGTGAGCAGAGATGAACTCAGGGGGAGCCAATTACGTACTGTATTGTGGGTGATCAAACACATCTCATCGGAAACGCTGCAGGAGCTTCTTCATTGCCCCTGCAGTATGCGGCTAAGAGTTGGCATGAAGACGGAACTGCTCGACAGTTGTGTTATGTGGGCTGCATGACACAGGCGAAATCTCTAACCAGGCCCTCATACTTGGCGGGAGACGCTATTCCCTACGTATCTTTACGTGCTCACTACTCACTCAAAACTGAAAAGAGCGACGCGACACGATCGACGAGCATAATAGAGACACCGCCCAACACATCTGTGCAAATATTTACCGGATTTTCCCAGTGGTTTCCATTTCACGACCGATCGGAACTTACTTTCTGGACAACCCTCGTATGTACCACTGTGAGCAATTGTGTTTCACGAGGCGCCCGACACCAAACATCCATTTCATACAGTTCCTTCCACAATGTTCACGAAGAGACTAGTTAAGATGGATCTGAATTCATTGACGATAGCATTTGCTATCGGGCTTGTAAGCGATTGTCACTTATAAGGCGGCTCACTCGTACCCGGCCTCTGATACGATCCTTATACGATCACTTTTCTTACGCCGTGTTACATAGCTGCCACAAAGAGGCAACTTCAACATAGTGTGGTCATGATCACATCCAAACACGTTAACTCCATTCTGTCTATCTCTTTGGTCTCCATGTCGACCAATCTAAAAACGCTGCTACTCTGGTTCCGCACAACAGACTGACATACACACACATACACATACACACACACACACACACACACACACACACACACACACACACACATATATATATATATATATATATATATATATATATATATATATATATATATATATACATATATATATATACACACCGCTTCACTACCGTGACTTACATCAGCGGTTGAGCACTCGAAAGCTGAAATTGTGTTGCCTTACGGGTGAGGCCAGGAGGGGGGAAGGGGGTAGTGAGTAGTATCGTGAATATTCACAAACTGAAAATACCGTATCACCACAGAGCTATACAATTTACTGGGGCCAAATGAAAATTCGTGCCAGATCGGGACACGAACCCGTGTTTCCCGCTTTATGGGAGCAGTCACCGTAACTTTCGGCTATCCGAGCACGCTTCACGGACAGACCCAGACTTTCGTATGTCCCAGTGCCTGCTAACCATAGTGCTCGCACAATTATGTGATCTACGTACACGGAGAGACTAATATACACTCCTGGAAATGGAAAAAAGAACACATTGACACCGGTGTGTCAGACCCACCATACTTGCTCCGGACACTGCGAGAGGGCTGTACAAGCAATGATCACACGCACGGCACAGCGGACACACCAGGAACCGCGGTGTTGGCCGTCGAATGGCGCTAGCTGCGCAGCATTTGTGCACCGCCGCCGTCAGTGTCAGCCAGTTTGCCGTGGCATACGGAGCTCCATCGCAGTCTTTAACACTGGTAGCATGCCGCGACAGCGTGGACGTGAACCGTATGTGCAGTTGACGGACTTTGAGCGAGGGCGTATAGTGGGCATGCGGGAGGCCGGGTGGACGTACCGCCGAATTGCTCAACACGTGGGGCGTGAGGTCTCCACAGTACATCGATGTTGTCGCCAGCGGTCGGCGGAAGGTGCACGTGCCCGTCGACCTGGGACCGGACCGCAGCGACGCACGGATGCACGCCAAGACCGTAGGATCCTACGCAGTGCCGTAGGGGACCGCACCGCCACTTCCCAGCGCATTAGGGACACTGTTGCTCCTGGGGTATCGGCGAGGACCATTCGCAACCGTCTCCATGAAGCTGGGCTACGGTCCCGCACACCGTTAGGCCGTCTTCCGCTCACGCCCCAACATCGTGCAGCCCGCCTCCAGTGGTGTCACGACAGGCGTGAATGGAGGGACGAATGGAGACGTGTCGTCTTCAGCGATGAGAGTCGCGTCTGCCTTGGTGCCAATGACGGTCGTATGCGTGTTTGGCGCCGTGCAGGTGAGCGCCACAATCAGGACTGCATACGACCGAGGCACACAGGGCCAACACCCGGCATCATGGTGTGGGGAGCGATCTCCTACACTGGCCGTACACCACTGGTGATCGTCGAGGGGACACTGAATAGTGCACGGTACATCCAAACCGTCATCGAACCCATCGTTCTACCATTCCTAGACCGGCAAGGGAACTTGCTGTTCCAACAGGACAATGCACGTCCGCATGTATCCCGTGCCACCCAACGTGCTCTAGAAGGTGTAAGTCAACTACCCTGGCCAGCAAGATCTCCGGATCTGTCCCCCATTGAGCATGTTTGGGACTGGATGAAGCGTCGTCTCACGCGGTCTGCACGTCCAGCACGAACGCTGGTCCAACTGAGGCGCCAGGTGGAAATGGCATGGCAAGCCGTTCCACAGGACTACATCCAGCATCTCTACGATCGTCTCCATGGGAGAATAGCAGCCTGCATTGCTGCGAAAGGTGGATATACACTGTACTAGTGCCGACATTGTGCATGCTCTGTTGCCTGTGTCTATGTGCCTGTGGTTCTGTCAGTGTGATCATGTGATGTATCTGACCCCAGGAATGTGTCAATAAAGTTTCCCCTTCCTGGGACAATGAATTCACGGTGTTCTTATTTCAATTTCCAGGAGTGTAGTTTTCTCGCCAGATTGCCTTGTCTTTGGTATAAAATACAATAGTGCAGTGTCTGTAAAGTTCGACGCAACGTTCCTTCGGACATAGATGCATGCATGCATGCATGTCCAAATGAACATTGCTTCAGACTTTGACAGACACTGTCTAATACAGACACTGCGCTAATGGGTAAGTATTACCTTGTCCGGCGAGCTTATGATAGTTGCTTAACAGCTGAACATTCGTCAAAAGTTAAATAGCGCATAAACTCGAACCTAGGAAATTTATTTTCATAGTTAGCTCTCCCACTGTTGTGCATTCCGGTATTCCTCACGGGGCGGCTCAAGGCTTCAACTTCCGACCGCCTCTCTCATTCCATTCCAGAGTCCAGCATTGCTAATACGACGTTGCATGCAAAGTAGAATTCAGTCCATTAACAACGGCGAGGCTATGGGACATCCAGCATTTCCGAATTTAAATACGAGGAGACAAATTCTGAGAGACTGAAACTGTGGGAGACTACTGGCCGCAAAATGTAAGTGTTCCGTTACGAATACTGTTCCAGTCTCGTTAAAGTTTTATACTGCTGCAGACGTGAGAATAAGATACGGACAGTGAGTTAACACCTTGTGGCAAGGAACAGTGTACTACGCAACGCCCCAGCCAACGTGAATTTTTCATTCTTCGAACAGATCGATCCTGCTGATGATTATGCAGCTACCCACAATTTCCAAACTTCGGTATATCATTGTCTAACATTTCTTCTTAAACGTTTTAAACTTCCCTGGAACATCTATATTGGAAATTCAGTTCTCCAGAAACTAATAAAATCGCATCCATAGCTATTTTTGTCACGTCCCCCTAAACTTTATATTCAATGTATGATACAATAGGTCAAACACTATAATCTATCTCGACTAAAATGGTTTTTCCCGTGGTAATTAACATAGTTTTTCCAACGCATATCAAGGGAAAGCAACATTTGGAATCAAGGAGAAAATCATTCCCTATCTTCTTCTTTTATGTTATTGTTTTTACGTTTTAATAGCTTTTCTCTCCTAACCGTCATCAGCCATATCTGGCTCTATGTGGTACTAAAATAGAATTTCTTAAGAACAAGCGATATTACAATTTTTAGGACGCAGAGTTTAAGGCCGGTATCCTGGTTACGATAGACAAGACCATTTTATGCAAGCGTTATATTGTAAATTTATATTTTCTTAATTACCCATGACCGGCTCGAGAGTAGTCGAAAGCGGTCATCCCAAAAAAAAAAAAAAAAAAATTGCTACCAAGAGAAAATAGATTTTATACTGAAATTAAAGATAGCGTATTCCACAAACTTGCCCATGTCAAGTCTTATAGCACTTCACTGCGTTTGAATTTTGAAAACATTCTCTGAGAATCGTGAAATAATCAGTGCAGTTTATATTTTATGTGACGTAAACCATCTCATCAGACACAAATCGCCATTGTTCTGTGAACCAGTCGCAACGTCTTAAACACATTTTTCATGACTCAAAACTGTCTATGCACACATTACATGTCATCTAATGTAGGCCACAACTGCACGTGCGATGAAGAGTATCCTTAAAAAATACTTATTCTACTCCGAAAAAGATACTCTGCTGTCAGCTTTTTCATAGATTACCACCTACTCTTTTGTGTAAAGTGGAGAAAGTGTCTGCACCAACATGTTTGAATAATTGGTTTCCTCACTCTTCGTCCACTTTCGACAGCTAGCACCCGTGTCCTCGTTCAAGTTCCGCCATCTAACGAACAAAATGTCGAAAAACAACAGTTTTCTACGCACGGCATTTCTGTTCCTGCACAGAATGTTTCTCTCCCTTGTGGGACCATATCAGTTGGAACTACAAGAAGTGTATAGTACGTGAAGCGTCATTTGATTGGATTCATACTCTGTCGAAGACTACAGATTTAATGCTGCCGAAGACAGTACCAAATGACAATAACTTTAAACACGTAATTTTAAACAAATTTAGGCGAAGGTTATATTTTGGACAGACGCTGGTGGGTAGCACAAAGCAGTTTTTTCTTCCACAGTTTTTGTAAAAATAAAATAGAACTTTTAAAAAATGAGTACTCCAGTTTTTCTGCTCATATCTTATACGGAATACTGATCCAGAACATAATACAATTCTTAGAGTGTTAAGCACGCTTAATGCAACAATGCTCCCTTTCAGAGTCCTGCAACTCACTTAAATAGAGATGATATCTTGGGAATTAAGATGTCAGTTGCGAATATCTTATGGTAACACTACAAGCTGTACTACTCTACAACTTGGGTTTCGGCTTCGGCTTGTGCTTTACGGGAAAGATTACTTTAGTAACATTATCTCCGTACGCTTTACTCTTTGGAAAATTATTATAACATTACCAGAATTTAATAATGGATACATCACAATTTGTACACAGAACTCTTTAAAGCAGTACTTCGCCACGAAAATTTGCTCAAGATACGATAACTGAAAATTCATTGCGCTTGCGTAACTAAATCTATCTAAGGTGAATAACTTGGGAAATGATTAAAACATCAAGTAAATGTTTCATCACGAAAAACTTAGACTCTAAAGGTAAGAATACGGAAAGTGAGGAGTTGTTTGTTATATGTAATTACCGATCACGTTTCGAAACCAGGTGGACTTTGTTGCACCGATCCTCTCCAAAAGGCTTCTTAGTTTTCCGAGAGACTTCTTCAGTTTTTAAGTTAGCCTGAAATCTCTCTTTACCAGAAAACACTTCCACAGATGAATGTTCTCTTGTCTAGTATTTAAGTCAGCCTTTCATTTTCTTAGCCATACATTGTTATTCTTTGAAAAATCCGCACGGAATAATGAGCATGACCCTTACGTCAACACTTTTTTCATAGCCTCAATGATATCCTTTTGGTTCTCATTGTTGGTTTGATATTGTACATGATTATTCTCTTAAGATATTTTGCGCCGTTTTGAAAATTTATGAATGCCTACGTCATTATTTGCCACAATGAAATATACATAAATATTCGTTTGCAGTATAAACGAAATGTTATCATTATTAGTAAGCCACACGGATCTAAAAATTACTCTCCCTCCCGCAGATGTTCCGTAAATTTGTTTGAACGCGTACAGAGAAAGAATTTTGCAGAATAATGTGGATAACTTATCACTTCTCCATTCCAGCAAACCTGTCTCATGCAGCACAATAATGGTGAAAATATACCAAAGTCTTAAACGTTCTGCGAAAATATCTGTGTTTTTTATAACGCCTGATCAAAATTTGGTTAGTCTTAACATCTTAAGAATAAAAGTTATAGTATTATTGTAATCAGGAAATGTTATTAGTACGAAATCTATATTTCTCGGTCCTGCTCAGACATGGTGTTGATATTAATGAAATAGTGACACGGGTAATGATGGTATCTGTGGGCTCCATAGGAAGTATATGTCAGTCTCGGGCAAGACTAGTTTAAACACAGCAAGGATCTGGGAACGAGGACTGCTAGTAGCATCCAATGCATGCTCCATGGGGGTTGGAGGGAAGGAATGGCTGACGTGATTAGCTCAATTCTTTGCTGAAATAATGGTAAGGATGTTCCACATTGTGCTGCCACAGCTTTTAGTACTTTAGTATACGTAAAACAGCTTCTTTTAAGAAATGTTTTACTTCCCGCTGCCAGTTATGTTCACTGAACATCCTCAAGTGTCAGGAGCCTATGCCTTGCTTTGACCTACTCGTAAACAGTTTCAGCTGCATTTGGTTGTATGCCAAGTGTCGTGATAGACTGCTAACAAGTACAAATGCCTGCATCTGTAAATAAAATTTCCTCATTTTCGAATGGTCAAACGACTGTACCTGTTTCAAAATGGACCCAATATCATGACTGTCCACCTAGTTTTGTTTTTTTTTTCCTTAGAAAATGGAAACAGAGTGACCTAAGCTCTCTCACAGGACTTACTTCACAGCGGTCTCCGACTGGTACACTGAAGCTCGTTCAAACGTGATGGTCGCATGCCTGGTCCCATCCTATATCGCTTCCGGCGGCACAGGGAATATGGTACGACACGCCTCGGCAATTCCAAACTATTGGCAACAGAAGTACTAATATTTAACTACCTGGCACCTCTGTACGGGAATGGCCACGCTATTCATTTGATAAATCTGGACTTATTACCATTCGACCACTCTGACGACCCAGCTGTCGCCTCTCACTCTCAATCTCAGTCTCAAACATGCAGCTTTCTTATCTCTGATTAAGACAGAGGCTTATTGCTTCCTCAATTTTTGTTAACAATTGCACCTAAAGTCTGTAGCTCAGAGAAAGCCTGCTGTCGGTTCTTCCCGTCAATCTACACTACTGGCCATTAAAATTGCTACACTAAGAAGAAATGCAGATGATAAACAGGTATCCATTGGACAAATATATTATAGTAGAACTGGCATGTGATTACATTTTCACGCAATTTGGGTGCATAGATCCTGAGAAATCAGTACCCAGAATAACCACCTCTGGGCGTAATAACGGCCTTGATACGCCTGGGCATTGAGTCAAACAGAGCTTGGATGGCGTGTACAGGTACAGCTGCCCATGCAGCTTCCACATGATACCACCCTTCATCAAGAGTACTGACTGGCGTATTGTGACGAGCCAGTTGCTCGGCCACCATTGAGCAGAGGTTTTCAATTGGTGAGAGATCTGGAGAATTTGTTGGCCAGGGCAGCAGTTGAACATTTTCTGTGTCCAGAAAGGCTCGTACAGGACCTGCATCATGCGGTCGTGCATTATCCTGCTGAAATGTAGGGTTTCGCAGGGATCGAATGAAGGGTAGAGCCACGGGTCGTAACACATCTGAAATGTAACGTCCACTGTTCAAAGTGCCGTCAGTGCGAACAAGAGATGAACGAGACATGTAACCAGTGGCAACCCATACCATCACGCCGGGTGATACGCCAGTATGGCGATGACGAATACACGCTTCCAATGTGCGTTCACCGCGATGTCGCCAAACACGGATGCGACCATCATGATGCTGTAAACAGATCCTGGATTCATTCGAAAAAATGACGTTTTGCCATTCGTGCATCCAGGTTCGTCGTTGAGAACACCATCGCAGGCGCTCCTGTCCGTGATGCAGCGTCAAGGGTAATAGCAGCCATGGTCTCCGAGCTGATAGTCCATGCTGCTGCAAACGTCGTCGAACTGTTCGTGCAGATGATCCCCATCTGTTGAGTCAGGGATCGAGACGTGGCTGCACGATCCGTTACAGCCATGCGGATAAGATGCCTGTCATCTCGACTGCTAGTGATACGAGGCCGTTGGGATCCAGCACGGCGTTCCGTATTAACCTCCTGAACTCACCGATTCCATATTCTGCTAACAGTCATTGGATCTCGACCAACGCGAGCAGCAATGTCGCGATACGATTAACCGCAATCGCGATAGGCTACAGTCCGACCTTTATGAAAGTCGGAAACGTGATGGTACGCATTTCTCCTCCTTACAAGAGGTATCACAACAACGTTTCACCAGGCAACGCCGGTCAACTGCTGTTTGTGTATGAGAAATCGAATGGAAACTTTCCTCATGTCAGCGCGTTGTAGGTGTCGCCACCGGCGCCAACCTTGTGTGAATGCTCTGAAAAGCTAATCATTTGCATATCACAGCATCTTCTTCCTGTCGGTTAAATTTCGCGTATGTAGCACGTCATCTTCGTGGTGTAGCAATTTTAATGGCCAGTAGTGTAGTTGTCTGCATTGGCATCCGCAATACACAATTTCTGAGCAAGAGTTGGCAGCTTCTAGTAACAGTTTAAGTTCTACACATTTCCTTAGCTCCTCTGTTTGCTTTTTATAATATAAACCTTTGCGAAAACACTCTAAACCAACAAAGAGCAATGAAATAAATTTCGAAACTTAAGTATTATAAGGTTAGTGCATATCAGTAGTGTGATAAAGCCGGCATGAGCACATGTTGTTAGTGTAGGTTGTCTACAACAGGAGGAAGCATACATTCAGGGGCAAAACTATTATTCCGCTCGATGTCAGCCCTTAACCTACTGTTCTCTTTTAATTGGCAGGTCTTTAACCTATTGTTATGCGCCACTTTATATCAAATTGATATCACCCCCACCTCCCCTGATGACATCATGTTTTTTCTCCTTCTCCCTCCCCCACGAGGTCCTGCCCAACTTTTTGAATTTCACGCTCTTTTGGATGGTGTTTCTGCGTCAGTTTTCTCTGTCACTCACCTCTCTGGGAAATCCTGAAAACCCTGAGCCACTTTTGATATCAAATTAATTGTCTAATTAATTAAACTGTTCGAAAAAATTGGCAGGAAATAGTGTACTGCGCCACTTTCAACATCCACGAGCTGCTTCAGGTTGAACGAATAGCCCACCGCCCACTCTATCAAATTTATTGACTGAGTAATTAAATAGATATCATTCAGTTTTCCTTGGTGAACACTGGAAATATTGTTTGATTGGCAGGAAATAGACTGCAGTATGTGGAACATTGATTAAACAATTTATGGGATGCAAGGCAGTGTGTGGAATTGCAGCGCTTTCTATTTATTCCGAAAAACATAATTATACTGTCACAGATCGCGCTAAGCATATCTGAAAGACTTTCTCGCTCGTGCTCTGACCACCAGAGTCGCGATCGCAGGAAGGAGACATGTGCTGGGCTCGCGGCATCGGCCAGGGCCTGAGACACGGCAACCGTGCGGCTGCACTAAGCAGTTCGTGTCGGGCAGGAAATACCCGAGCCTTCCCTTGTCTTTCAGCATGAGCTGCTTCAGGAATTATTAAATTCAATTGAACATGTCTCTAAAAACACTTTCAAAACGATCGCTCCACAATTGTTTGCTTCAAGATGTGTAATAAATAACTCGTTAAACAGTTGCAGGGATGGATTTCACAAATTGAATACACACTTGCACAGTAGGAAACATTAATTAAAACTGCACATCGACACTGTTTGGAATACTTGCACACATAAACAAATTAGGCAAAGTGTTTGATGCCTCAATACACTTGCAAATGCTGCTTTAAACAATTTTTTTCAAATACACTTTACACAAAACACTGGACTGTAGTTGGAAAGTGTTATGTATCTGTGCTGGAAGTCGCAGTGCAGTAAGCCATGGCCGGGCGTCTTAAAATTCGTGGCAGCCCTCTCAAGTGTTTAGTTCTTGTACTCACATCCTGTCGCCGTTCGCGAGCATAGCAGTCGCCCCAGGCGCACGGGGAACGGAAATCCATTGCGTAAAAATAAATGAACGCAAATACACTCGGAAAAACATCGCACGGTAATATTGTTCATAAACTAAAACTAAATAAATAATCGCAAATACTGAAAGGTGGCTACACTGAGCCACAGCGCCAGAGATTGCGCCAAGAGTATTATTCAGCCGCCTCCACTGGCACAGTGCCTGTCGTGGACTCGTGGTAGTCAGTGTTAGGGGAGAACTCGTAGTAGTCAGTGCCTGTCGAGGTCTTGTAGTAGTCTGTGCTGAGATGTCGTAGTGAAGAGTGTTTGTTGAGATGAGCTAGTAGGCAGTGCTTGCTGAGATGTGATATTGGAGAGTTCTGGTTGAGATGTGATAGTAATGAGTCGGTGTGGAGAGATTGTAATGTTTAGAGTGCTTTTCATCAATATAAATTAAGGTAACAAACTACTTTTCCTTTTTTTCTCATTATTTCAATGTCCTGAATAATGCGTCATTACAGGTTCAGTCAACAAAGCATCTGGCTTGTGTTCTTGTATTAGAGTGTAATTCTGCTTTCCTTACGCAATTATGGTATTTCTAATTTTCTTTTATCATGTCAGTATAATTGGTTTTTAAAAATTCTTGTCTTGTTGGAGAAGAACCGTGCCAGATGTGTACGTTGAGTCACACTCCCACACACAGAACAATTACACTTGTGCTTTGGTTTAGTAGGTTTTATAGTTGCTGGGGACTTAATTAATTAACAGTGTTAAAGAAAATTTTCTTTCATTGTTTGTTGTTATTCTATGCAGTCAGATTGCGTACAAAAAACTAGTCAGGGCCAACCGATTACGAGACACAGTGTAATCGGACATACAGCTACTAAAAACTAAAAATATTTGCATTATATATAATTAAGCCCCCATGCACGTGGCGACCGCTGCTTCGGATCGTCCCTTGGAATCTTCTGATTGTAAAAATAGTAGACTGTAGTATTGTTGTAGTAATTTGTAGTTTAGTAATTGTAGTCTATTTTGCATGTGTAGATTTGGTAATTGTCATTCTTCTAATGGTATTTTTTTTCAGAATTTGATTTGTTGTCTTGTATACGCGTTTGACAATTTAGTGCAATTATTTCAATTGTTCGTTAATCGTGTTTGAAGGAAACATTTCGTGTGAATGGTATTGTTGGAGATAAAGTGTCATTGTGTGCAATTTTCATATAGTGACGAGTTTTGTATATTTTGTAAATGATTACGCGATCAATGAAAAAGGCGAAAATGATGAATAGTGAGAATGACGAAATTGTTGACATGGCGAACTCGCCAACACAGGACAACAGTATGATGAATAATGAAGTGGAAAACAATTTAATAAGTCGGGAAAATAGTTCGGAACCATTTCAAAATTTTTCTCAATCAGAAAATTCACAGAATACGAGATTAACGACAGAAGATTTTGAAATAGTATCGAACACAGATAGCCTTACAGCTATGACGAAGGAAGTTAGTTTTGCGGGAAATGTTAGGGGCGAAAAGAATTCTGAACCATTTAATATGGAGCAGTTGATGGGTGCAATATTAAATTTGGGATCTCGGTTAGACTCACAAATGGGAACAATGAAATCACAGATGGGAACTTTGCGATCTGAATTTAAAACAGAGATAGGAACAATTAAAACAGAGATTGGATCAATTAAAACAGAGATGGGAACTTTGGAAACACGGTTAGACTCACGAATAGGGACGTGTTTCAAAAATATGAAAGATGAATTAAAGAAAGAAATCAGATAAGAAGTACAACCGATTTTGAATTCTCACAATAATAGATTAATTGCAGTAGAGATTAGACAAAGGGAACAGGATAGAGAACAGGAAGAAAGAGATCGCGTGATAATACAGAAATTTTCAGAGTTAAATTTACAACGTGCAAAAGATAAGGAAGAAATACTTGAGAGAATCGAGGAATCCGTACCAAATGACAGATTAAATAACCTAACACAACAGTATGAACAGTTAACTACTAAATGTGTCAATACTGAAACCCGAGTCACGACACTTACGGAAGACGTAAATAAACAGAAAGAACAAATAGGTGACTTATCGGAAATAGTTGAGGAGATTTCAGATAAATTGACAAATCTTAGTTTACATGGGGACAGAGATTCGGATGATACAGGTCCATTACCATTTGCAGAAACCGAAGAGTATCAGAACATAAATAAGCATGTTGAAAATCAGGGAAAATTTAATGAACGCGTGAAAAGGGAATTTGAGGCATTAAAAAAGCAAGTCAAACAAATTGAAGGCGAAATCGTAGGAAAAGACGGCAAAGGAAATTTAGAATCACAGATACTAGAAGGGTTTGAAGAAAATAATTTTTTTCAAATGGTTCAAATGGCTCTGAGCACTATGCGACTTAACTTCCGAGGTCATCAGTCGCCTAGAACTTAGAACTAATTAAACCTAACTAACCTAAGGACATCACACACATCCATGCCCGAGGCAGGATTCGAACCTGCGACCGTAGCGGTCACGCGGTTCCAGACTGAAGCGCCTTTAACCGCACGGCCACATCGGCCGGCATAATTTGTTTCATTTACGGGATGCAACAAGAGAGCGCCAGGCGCGCGAACTTTACAATAATCGACATTCGGACTGGGACAGACGCGGTAGGTCTTTGTCGCCACGAGGCGAAAACTTTGACTATAAACACTTTTTGACTGTTCGGAAATTTAAGATCTTCCGCAATTCTAAGAATGACATACATCCATGTGCATGGTTAGATCAATTTATGTACGCACTTCCACTAAATTGGCCACTAAGTCACAAACTGGAATTTATGTGTGGATATTTAGAAAACGAACCGGCGACGCGGATGCGCGCACTCATTAGAGATTCTAATAATCTGAATGATTTTTATCATGCATTTCTATCGGCATATTGGTCCGAAAACACGCAAGACAGAGTCAAGCATAGTCTGATTATGCAGCGTAATTTTAAACAGTCTGAGTTCCGCACGCCAGCAGAATATTTTGAAGATATGATTCGAAAGAATCAGTTCCTTTCCAACCCTTATAGCCCGACTGAATTAATTCGCATTTGCTTAACTAAGCTGCCACAATCCATAAGACAAATTACTTTAGCCGGAAGATGTAAAGACGACATCGAGACTTTTAAGACTTTGTTGCAAGAACTTGAGTATGACAACGACGACGGGACTTCTTGTAACTTTTTCAGTAACAGTAATTACAATAGATTTTCAGAGAAAAGGGATAGTGATCGGAACGGGCGTTATAGGGGTAATTTTGAGATCAAAAATGGTTCAAATGGCTCTGAGCACTATGGGACTTAACATCTATGGTCATCAGTCCCCTAGAACTTAGAACTACTTAAACCTAACTAACCTAAGGACATCACACAACACCCAGCGTGGGAAGCGAGAACGCTATCGCACGACCACGAGATGCGGGCATCAAGTAGCTCCTCAGTTTGCCTCACAAGGGCTGAGTGGACCCCGCTTGCCAACAGCGCTCGGCAGACTGGATGGTCACCCATCCGAGTGCTAGCCCAGCCCGACAGCGCTTAACTTCGGTGATCTGACGGGAACCGGTGTTACCACTGCGGCAAGGCCGTTTAATTTTGAGAATGACAGACGTAACAGACAGGACAATAGATACCAGCCTTATGACAATAGCAGACGTTCTAACAGAAATTACACAGACAATTATAACAACGGTCATTCGTACCGGAATGATCAATCATTAGGAAACAGTAATCGGTATCATCAAGACAGAAATTATTCATACAGTAATAGAAATTCTTTCTACAGAAATAACCAGGGTAGTAGATACAACAATAATTTCAGAAGTGACAGTAGAAATTATACAAGGAGTAGTCATGCAGACAGACAGGAAAATAGAAAATTTAATAACAGACACAACCAAGAATTTGCATCTAACAGACAGGAAGGACTTAATTGGCATCCTCCACGTGACAGAACTTCAGACAGACAAGTGCAAATCGTAGAAATTGATCCGCGAAATGACACGAATACTCAAAGACGTGACGCAAACAATCGACAATGACTTGCAGCTTCGGCTTCTGGCAGCAATATAGACGGTTCAGAAAATAATGACACTACGACTTTACACTACGTACGCCTGGAAGACATGAGAGACATTTTGCTAGACGAAAAGGAAAATAATGTAGACGCATTTTTACATCCTGTTATTGAAGTATGTGTGGGTAAGAATAAGTTCACTGCAGTTTTAGACTCTGGGAGCCCATTGAATGTCATTAGTGAATCAGTTTTTCGTATATGTGAAAGAACTATTGCCTGCCCTGTGTTACCTGTTTCTAAAACAACAATTCGAGGAGCGATTTCTGGAAAAAGTGTGGAAGTCAAACAACAGACCAACCTAAATTTCAATTGTCAAGGATACGAATTTTCTGCTAATTTTATTATTGTTCCATTACTCAGTACACAAATTATATTAGGTATGGAGTTTCTTAACACACATAAGGCAATTTTGAACTTTAAAGAAGGAAGTGTGAATTTGACTGTTGCCCGAATGCCGAAATGTTTGAAATTTTTCGAGTGTTTAACAAGATCTGAGTCAGATACAAAATGTTTAAGGTTTCTTACTTCTGATGTTTTCGTTGAGCATTATGACGACAGTGTGTTTATTCATGACAATGACAATAGATACAGAGACGCGATGGATGATATAATTAATAGCGAAGAATTAATTAATGAAAAGGGTTAAGAAAGCTGAAGTGCCAGATGATGTTGCAAGAGAAGAGCTGCACCAAATTTTGACGTCACATGCTACAGTGTTTAGTCATCACACAGGAACTATACAAGGCTTACAATATTTATTTAAAGTAAAAGAACACACACCATTTCGCGGGAAAACGTACGCTATTCCTTTGGCTTACAGAGACAAGGTTAAGAATGAACTTAAGTACATGTTAGATCAGGGCATTATGGAGCCTGCAGTCAGTCCTTATACTAGCCCATTACACGTTGTTCTTAAAAAGGATGGGTCAATTCGTTTGGTTCTGGATTCCAGACAGATAAATAATATCATCATTCATGAAACTGACCGTCCACAAAATTTAGATGAACTTCTTCAACATTTTCATGGAATTAAAGTTTTATGCACGATTGATATGCGCGCAAGTTTATGGCAAATAGAACCCCACCCTGATTGTAGAAAATATACTGCCTTTTTAGCCTTTGGTAACTGTTACCAGTTTCGGAAATTACCGTTTGGACTTACTGTATCTTCAGCAGCATTCATTCGTAGCTTAAATGAAATTTTACCTGTTTATCTTCGTGACAATATTACTTCATATGTTGACGACATTCTTATTGCTAAACATTCTTGGAGTGAGCACAACAAAATTTTGGATTCATTATTACGTATTTTTGCAAGAGTTGGCATTACAGTGAACTTAGAAAAATCTGAATTTGGTCGTTCTCAGGTGAAATTTCTCGGTCACATTATTTCTACAGAAGGTATTCTTCCTGATCCAGAGAAACTAGATGCTATTCAGTTCGCAATGACATTCTTTTTAAACGAAAATCGGTCGACAACTCTGTTTGGTTAGTTTGTATTCCTGCTGAGTGGGTTAATAAGCTGATTTGGTATACGCATTTCAGTTATGCACACTTTGGTCCCAGAAAATTCTTTCATAAATTACGGGAAAATTGCTACTTCAGTAATATGGAAAAACGTATTCGATTTGTTCTTGCCAAATGCAAATTATGGCAAAAGGCTAAGCCGCCAACAATTTCTCACAGAGCACCGTTGTTTCCAGCGAAATTAAAGGACATGGCTGCAGTCGATTTATTCGGTCCAGTGGTTCGTTCTACTAACGGTTTTGCGTACATTTTCGTAGCAGTGGAGTTGACATCAAAATATGTGTGTTTTACACCGTTACGCAAAGCAACAGCTCGTTCAGTATCTAATGCTTTCATCAAACATTTTCTTAAAGAAGTTGGTCGTGTTGATAAGGTTATATCAGATAATGGATCACAGTTTCGCTCTAAAATTTGGCTTCATACTCTACGGCGTCGTAAAATTAAACCAATCTTCATTTCACTTTTTCACCCTCAATCTAACGCTTCAGAGAGATGGATGAAGGAAATCAATAAATTGTGTCGTCTTTATTGTCATCAGAATCACAGAACGTGGGATCAGTATCTTCATATTTTTCAAAACATACTGAATGAACTTCCTAATGACTCAACTTCTTTACCGCCTCTACTGATATTAAAAAACAAAGCACCGACAAATCGCATATCTGAAATCGTTGCTTTTCCACCTACACGGAAACTGCGGCATTCTGAAGTTGTCAACCTGGCTGTACAAAATATTGCATCTGCGGCTGCTAGGAGAGAGAAATCAGCTAAGAGTCCTGGTCATTTAAAAATCTTGTCAGTTGGTCAGAAGGTGTTAATTAAGTCTCATCGTTTGTCTCACAAAGGAGAAGGCTTGTGTCGACAATTTTTTCTGCTTTATAACGGTCCGTATAGAATTCGCAAAATTATTCATGATAACACTGTTGAAGTAGAAACTCTTAAATCTCGACGCTCTAAGGGAATACATCACATATCTAACGTTAAAATTTTTGTGGAATGATATACTTTTGAAAAATTTTTGTAGAATGACATACTTGTGAGAAACTAACAGCTACATGTAAACATGCAGAGAATACAAGGATACCGCGCTGTGTTTTGGCGGCGGCACATACTCAAAGCAACAGTCAAGTCTGCGCGCCGCACAAGGCAGTCGTTGACCGCAAACAATTGCTTCCTACGTCACGTTCCTACAGCTGATCGAGCGCTCAGTGCGAATGCACTGACAGCCGTAAACAAATACACAGTCTAATTTCTCCGACTAAATTCAGTATAAAGCTATAGTGATTTGATGAATTATGTTATTAACATTCAGTATTTTTCAGGATATGGTTCTATAAAATATTTAAGAACTTCAGGTAAATTCTGTGTGTCTCCGACGTTAAGAGGACTTGCTATCGAGAAAATTTCAGAAAGAATGTAATTTCGAAGAAGAAACTAATAAACTAAAAAAGGTAACTATTAACTGAGTTTATTTTTCAGGTAACATATTTCCACTTAGGTACGTACTTTAGACGTAATTTGCTGCTCGCGATTACGTGATTCATACTTTGTGCTAAATTTCATGTTCTATGAATTTACTTGTGAAGCGACGTGCTTGTGTACATTAACTGATTTTGACAATGATTGATGATTGAATAGGGTTGTTATTTGTATATATTATGCATCGCTTGGCTGCACTGCTTTTTCACTGATGTCATATTTTTTAATTATGTGCCTGCTGTGCTTATTTATTTAAATTATAATTGTCACCTGATTAGTTGTGCTGATATGTATGTAAGTTATACTTTGTGATTTATCTGCTTGCGCCTTCATGTTTACTTATTAAGATGACATATGAACATTTATTTGCTTATGCTGATATGATGCTAATGACCTGTTTATTACGTAAGATATATGTTTACTGCTATGCGTATGGATTGCATATTTATACATTTCTGTTTTGTTGTCATAACTACTCTTTAATTTGGTATATAGAAATGCTGATGTAAGGTGTGCGAACATGGAGTTTAGGCCACAGTATGGTGTTAATTATAGATTGTTCGCTTGGCAGAGCCTCGTAGTAGGAATTGCGCTGCATCCACTGGTTGACATTATGTTCTCCACTGGTATATTTACTCGCTATTGCATGTTTTGCTTACGCTCAGTGCCTTATATTTTTAAGATAGGAAAATGAACTGCTATAATTCGACGAACGACATTAGTACAAGAAACTTCATAGAAGTCATATGAGCTGAGGTTTATGGAAGCTGTATAAATTTATGCTAATAGGAAGGAAGCTAACGACATGAGATACCAAAACTAGGTTTAGACCATTGACAGTTATTACACTGCATTTTTCGTGAGCAATTGAAATAGGAAGTGACACTTGACACAAGAAATACTCCACATGTTTGCTTCTGTTTGCCATAATTCTTGAAGTGGTGTACACACTGTGAAATATTATGATCATTCACACTCCGTAATCGTACTTAATTACTGAGAGTTATTCGAACTAAGTCTGTTAGAGGTCGTGTATGCATTTCTTTGTTTATAATTCATAATGAGTAGAAGATTTGGGTCAGATGGATTACACAGAGGTTGTGTGTTGACAATGTGTCTTCGGATTGTATGGGATGATGAGGTTTGCATTAGGATTTTATCTGTACTTGTTTGAGGAGACTGACTAGAGGAAAGTGAAATGATATTGGCGATAAGGTTTATATGTGTCGACGTATTGAAGAGGTATTATTGAGGTATTGAGATTATATGAAGTTGATGATTATTGGAGTTTTTGTGGACAAGAGGTAAGGTAAATGATATTGATGATAAGATTTATATGTATCGACGTAAGAGGTATTATTGAAGTATTGAGATTATGTGATGCTGATGATTATTGGAGTTTTGGTGGATAAGAGGTGAAGTAAGTGAGGTGCATTTTTTTTTGTTGGTCTATATGGAACAAGGAGGATAAAGATAGCAGACTAGAACACTAAAGTGGAAGGAAGATAGTCTACACACACTTTGTTAAATCACTAAGCAGTATATACTTTTTTTTGGAGAGAGGAAGTAATTGCATATCTTGGCACACTGACCGTTGTTCAGCAACAGTACATTTGATCTGGCTTGGCAAACATTGATCTTGACATGATGACTATGACATTGACTTAACTATTATTGACTGTTATACATTGCTGCCACTACTACTTGATACACAAGATGAACATCAAATTTTGACAGAATTACATTTACACAGTTAACACTATTTAATTACACAGTAGTACTTAATGTGGATGAAAGATGAGTGAGTGTGTTTTGTGTGTTTTCCTTTCCTAATCCTACCCACCTATCTCCTAAATATTATTTTATTTGTATGTTGTGGCTTGCACTGACACCCATAAATATTATAGGTTTACTGATATTTGAGTATTTGTAATAGTTAATATGACAATTATCTGACATCAGTTGTGTGTTTGTTATGATTTGTATGTTTAGTGTAAAAGCATTTGTATGTGTATTCAAACTATTGTTCATGCCTGATGTGTCTGATTAGTGATGGTGAATATTATGAACTGTTACCTGCACTTTTCAACATAATGGGTGCCACTTAGGAATGATTAATTTCTGCTGATGAACTGTGTGATTAGGATAGTGAATATTATGGACTGTTACTTGTACTTTTTCTACATGATTGGTGCCACTAGGACATGTTTAATTTCTGCTTATAAACTCTGATGAACAGTGTGATCAGTGATAGTGAATGTCATGGACTGCTTTTTACTGAAATAATGTGACTTGTTGCTGTGTGTACCTGCTCAACTTTACTGGGTGCCACTGATGGACTGCTTTTTACCGAAATAATGTGACTTGTTGCTGTGTGTACCTGCTCAACTTTACTGGGTGCCACTGATGGACTGTTTTTTACTGAAATAATGTGACTTGTTGCTGTGTGTACCTGCCCAACTTTACTGGGTGCCACTGATGAACTGCTTCTACTGAAATAATGTCACTTGTTGCTGTGTGTACCTGCTCAACTTTACTGGGTGCCACTGATGGACTGCTTTTTACTGAAATAATGTGACTTGTTGCTGTGTGTACCTGCTCAACTTTACTGGGTGCCACTGATGAACTGCTTCTACTGAAATAATGTCACTTGTTGCTGTGTGTACCTGCTCAACTCTACTGGGTGCCACTGATGGACTGCTTTTTACTGAAATAATGTGACTTGTTGCTGTGTGTACCTGCTCAACATTACTGGGTGCCACTGATGGACTGTTTTTCTACTGAAATAATGTCACTTGTTGGTGTCTGCACCTGCTCAACATTGCTGGGTGCCACTGATGGATTGCTTCTACCGAACTAATGTCACTTGTTGCTGTGTGTACCTGTTCAACATTGCTGGGTGCCACAGATGGAACTGCTTCTACTGTAATAATGTCACTTGTTGGTGTCTGCACCTGCTCAACATTGCTGGGTGCCACTAATGGAACTGCTTCTGCTGAATGATGTCACTTGTTGGTGTCTGCACCTGTTCAACATTGCTGGGTGCCACTGATGGACTGCTTCTACTAAAATGATGTCACTTGTTGGTATTTGCACCTGTTGACCATCGCTGGGTGCTACTACTGGAACTAATCATTGAAAGCATTTTTATGTGAACATTTGTATAAACTGATTTTTTGTGTATTATGTAAACTATTATGTAAAGTCACATGTATGGAAGAATTTGTATTGCCTACTGTATTTTATATATTAGGTTATTGAAAGGTCAGTGCAAAGCCAAAAATTTTATCTAATTATGTGATATTTAGGTATTAATATTATCTTTTATTTTTGTCTGTATTTTTGTGGACGAATTTGGTGGTATTTTCACCACCAATGCTGGCAAAAATACCATCAAATTCTGGCCCGTGGAGGAGGGGCATATGAAAGGTGGCTACACTGAGCCACAGCGCCAGAGATTGCGCCAAGAGTATTATTCAGACGCCTCCACTGGCACAGTGCCTGTCGTGGACTCGTGGTAGTCAGTGTTAGGGGAGAACTCGTAGTAGTCAGTGCCTGTCGAGGTCTTGTAGTAGTCTGTGCTGAGATGTCGTAGTGAAGAGTGTTTGTTGAGATGAGCTAGTAGGCAGTGCTTGCTGAGATGTGATATTGGAGAGTTCTGGTTGAGATGTGATAGTAGTGAGTCGGTGTGGAGAGAATGTAATGTTTAGAGTGCTTTTCATCAATATAAATTAAGGTAACAAACTACTTTTCCTTTTTTTTCTCATTATTTCAATGTCCTGAATAATGCGTCATTACAGGTTCAGTCAACAAAGCATCTGGCTTGTGTTCTTGTATTAGAGTGTAATTCTGCTTTCCTTATACAATTATGGTATTTCTAATTTTCTTTTATCACGTCAGTATAATTGGTATTTAAAAATTCTTGTCTTGTTGGAGAAGAACCGTGCCAGATGTGTACGTTGAGTCACACTCCCACACACAGAACAATTACACTTGTGCTTTGGTTTAGTAGGTTTTATAGTTGCTGGGGACTTAATTAATTAACTGTGTTCACGAAAATTTTCTTTCATTGTTTGTTGTTATTCTATGCAGTCAGATTGCGTACAAAAAACTAGTCAGGGCCAACCGATTACGAGACACAGTGTAATCGGACATACAGCTACTAAAAACTAAAAATATTTGCATTTTATTTAATTAAGCCCCCATGCAATACATCGCGTTGAAACTCTAAAGACGATCCTACAGCACATAAACATGTTGTTAAATAACTAGCACAATAGTTTGCTACACGAGGCACTGTTGTAATCCAGAACCTACAAAGCGATGTGTTAGTTTGTGGCTACAGCTCACCACAGAACGAACCAGTGACCTGAAGTGGGCTCTCCAGCTGGATCGACAGGTGTGTCCACACAAAGAACGGATCAGTGGAAGAAGTGGGTATTTCCAGAGTGCGACAGATCCTACATACAAAAGTGCGCGAAATCCGTGGCTGGCAGATGAGCGCCAACTTGTCCGCTCTCAGACGAGCACTCATCGGCAGCTGGGGAGGAAAGTCACGCTCCTATTGGCTCTCTGGGTGAAATGGTGGGTGGAGGGGGTAGATATTATATAAACACTCGTATTGCAGTCGCCCTCTCTCTGCCATCGTCAGTTTGCCTGTGCAGTTTCTTCTCTGTCCTTGTGACAATTTCTTTTTTGTTTCGGGAAAAATGAAACACCCAAATTCCAAAGACACCATCAGCAGCGGTAGCAGCAGCAATAGCCTTCACCAGGACAGATAGTGTGTAAGTTAATTGTTGTACTCATTCTGTGTACCTGTGTGCCCCATAAATTTAGTATCCCTCAGGGCAACTGTTTAGTTTGTATTCAGTAGAGGTATACCTTCGTACTACCAAGCTCTTGAACTGTTTGCTGTTGTAATTTTAGTGTGTGACGAATTTTTGTTCTGTAATAGGTATTAGTCATTCTTTTTGTTTCTTGTCATAGCAGCATTAATCCCTGAGATTCTTGCTGAGTTACACCACCAACTGGAGGCAGAGAGAGCTCTGCAGCAGTCTCCAGCAATAATAATCGAGCCGGATCAACAGGAGCATAAGTGCATTTTTTTTCGTAACATGTGGCTATTAGAGAAAATACTTTATCCACATAATATTTTGTGGTTCTAATGATGAGGGCGCGGAATGTATATACATTTATGTTTCGTAACTTGTTGCATTCAATTGTCTGAGATATATTCTTTGCTTTTCTAGGTTTTTCTATGGAAGAAGAAGAAAGGGTATGTGTCGAAGTCTAATGTCAAGAGCCATCGATTCAGTCTTGTAGGAACCAAAATACGATTTTCAAATTCAGTGAGTGTGTTTCATATACAAGTAATTTCAGTGAACTAGAGAACACAGTTTTCTGTTTGTATTTCAGTGAGTTAAATAATACGATTTTCTGTTTGAATTTCAGTACGATTTTCTGTGTGTATGTCTCTAACATTTTAAAGAAATAATTACGTTCAGTATCTTATTGAGGCTGTTGTAGACAGCGTCACCAAGCTAGACAGATGGCTTCAAGGCGAGGACGAAATACTGGAGTGGGTGCATGAGATGGCACCAGCTAAGGAAGCTGAAGGACAGTGCCATCTCACTCTTTTGCACGAGGAGGAGGGAATACCGGATTGGATGGGAGAACTACCAGAAAGCACAACTGAACTGCTCAGTCCTTGTGATTATAATGCAACTGTCGTCGTTACAGCGTATAATTATTATTCAGGAATGTTGTTATTTGTTTAAAGCTTATATATATTAAATCTTGAGCATTGTACTTAATTTTGTTTCGTTATTCGTATGTTACAGAGGCAGCACAGTCACCCCCAAGACCACAACAGCTAGCTGTGGCACAGGTACCTAGAGGAGTGGTTCTGGAGGCAGGAATGACCAAGTGGCATGCAGCATCATGCAAAGTGCCACTCATGGCTGCAAGTGAGGCGACTGCGGTCACTGCGACTGCTGCAGCACTGGCCCTTGCACCATCGCATACCCTCTGTTGTCCATGGATGGCTCACTTGGAGGAAGAATCTCCCCCCCCCCCCCCCCAGGTTGGCGGTGGTGTTGGTTCCAGCATGCAACAGAAGCAGCAGTATCAACCTGGGTGCTCCCACTGGGGCCTCATCGTCGACACCTCCTCCTACTCCAGCTCAGAGTGATCGCCCTCGCCAGTAACGAAAGCTACGTGTGCCTCAGGGCATACCCCTCACCCCAGCAGGTGCCTCCTCCCCAGTACCGTCATCCACTGGGTAGGCACAGTCATTGGCTTCATCTCCTAGACATACTTTTATTGATAGTCTTAATGATAACAAACATGTGGCTAGTGGCAGTACCCTCTCCCATCCGATTAGTGAAGGACATCAGGCTAGTGATACCACACCACATTTAGAATACATGTTGTCTGCGGACGCCTTTGAGCAGTGAGTCTCGTTCACAAGGATCGAGGGTCCAGCAGGATGCTGCCGCGACTGTGTTGGGTTTCTAACAGTGTGCCTCCCTGTCATGGAGATGGTGTTCCTCAAGGTCGTTAATGATCTGTGGTATCCACCACTGAATGTGGTGCCATGCTGTGCATAGAATGCTGTACCCCCCCCCCCCCCCACTCCCCTGCCTAAATCACATCTCGTATTGAAGAGATAAGACTTCATTATCTTTGGGGGGAAAAGGGCATGATAGCGTGGAGCACATCAATCTCTGAGGGGTTTCATGAATCCACCGTGAGAGCTATACTGGCCTGGTTTTTCAAGATGGAAGTTAGATGGTCAGCTAAAGCACACACCGAAAAACTACACTTGGATTTCCATACACATGTGTATGATCGGGTAAATGGAGGATCTAGCTACATAGAGCTTCCTAAAGATATAGAATCCAGGCAGCCATACATTAATCTCCAAAATAAATTCGATCAGGCATATTTAGCGTGGTCAATACTGGCTTGTGAAAGAAGTTATGAGAAAAAATCCACAGTGTACATCTCGGTATGGTAGATACCTTGACATTCACAAGTATTGTAACTTTGATGGTATCGAGTTCCCCATCAAGATCCATGACATACCATACCTAAATTTGGGGTGCAGATTATCAGAATATCGGTTCATGTTTATGGCCTGGAAAAGAAGAGCAAGCCAGATGGGCAGAACAAGCATATAGTTATAACCCTCTTCCATTTTTAAAAATTTGCAGCGTGAGATGCATGTATACAAGCTCTTATTCTCCGATCAGAATAATAAGGAGAAAGGCAATTATCATTATGTTTGGATCAAAGACATGTCCCACCTCCCAGATAAGTGAACATGAGCATAAACAGGGTATTTGCTCAAGGTGTCTGAATTATATTTCCTCAGAGAAGCTACTAGTGGTGCATCTAGTAGATTGCGCTTCCAAATACCCGGTATGCGTTATTATGCCTCCTGAAGAAGAAAAAATCATAAAGTTTAAAAACGCTCACCATCAGAAGTGATGCCTATGTGTAGTGTACGCCGACTTTGAATGTAATCTGGTGCCTGTGACCAGCATTGAAAGTGACGCAACAGCCTCACATTCTACCTTCACAGAAAAACACGTACCATATGCAACAGTGTACCAAATTGTGGCCGGCCACGGTGGCCGAGCGGTTCTAGGCGCTTCAGTCCGGAACCGCGCGACTGCTATGGTCGCAGGTTCGAATCCTGCCTCGGGCATGGATGTGTGTGATGTCCTTAGGTTCATTAGGTTTAAGTAGTTCTAAGTTCCAGGGGGACTGATGACCTCAGATGTTAAGTCCCATAGTGCTCAGAGCCATTTGAACCAAATTGTGTTGTCCTATGATTCAAGTCGTAACTGCTTCAAATCTTATGTTGGGGGTAGTCCTGTGGTTTGGCTGCTCACTAAGCCCAAAAAACTTTCATGAGAGGTTGATAAGCTTTACAGCGGCAACATTACCATGACCAAATCGAAGGAGAACGAAGATTTGTACAATAATGCCATTGACTCTCATATCTGTGGCTGCTGTTAGATAGAAAAGCGGAAACTCCTCATCGGGACCACTGTCTTCTTACGGGGAAGCTCTGTGGCGCAGCTCACAACACGTGCAATTTGAAGTACTGGTTACCAAGGAACATACTCTTTTGCTCCCATAATTTAAGCGGGTATGATGCTTACTTTCTAACTGAGCACTTGGCTGATTTCGACATGGACAAAGATCACGTCAGTGTCCTACCTGAAGGCGTCGAGAAATATATTTCATTCTCGATACGATTGGCGTCGAGAATTATGCTCCGCTTTCCTTGACACGCTACCTTTTATGCAGGCACCACTCCAGAATCTCGCTAAAACTCTATCTCAGGAGGATATATACATCTCTCGAACTGCATTTCCCGATGAGGAAAAGTTTCAACTTGTGAGCAGGGAGGGGGTTTTTCCATATCAGTATGTGGATAGTGTGACAAAACTCAACGAAACTAGGCTACCCCACATAACTGCATTCTCAACGTAAATGGGATTATTTACTACATTTATAACATTTTCAAATGTGTGTTTTAAACCGTGACTCCTACTGTTGACACGAGAGCAGACTGCAAAGGCATATCGTGTCGGCAAGAGAAATGAAAAGAGAATTGTAAACGGAAGTGTCAGAGCCTTAGGGACCTTAGGAAAAGTTGGCTTTTTGTTGCCTGGAAAGCGTCGGAATCGCAAGAAACCTGTAACCCAAACAGATGGTTTTGACAATGATGTGTTAAAGCACTCCATGCTGAACGGTGAACATCCGACATCACAAAAACATGTAACAATTATGTATGAGGAAATTGGCTTCAAAAGTAGTGCTTCGTTAATGTAAAGAAATTTAAAATACATTGGTTTCAAATATGTTAAGAAGAGAGCTTATCGTTGAAAGAAGTAACTTAGGTACAGCACGAACCACATCCCTTGTAAAGATACACAGTACGAGAGAAGGAGGGAGTTCAACAATATATTACCTTGACAAAATATGGGTGTATCAAGAAGACCTGCTGGAAAATGAATGCGGCCCTGACGGTTTTACAGTTCCTGTAAGAATAGGTTCTGCGAGCTCGGTCTTCTTCTAATTTTGCTATTGAGAGTAAACTTGTATTTAGCTCTAAGAGAAACGGAACGGACTACCATTCGGAAATATACGTTGTCAGTTCCGTGAAGTGGTTCACTGATCAATTCGTGCCGTACCTTCCTTCGAAGTCGGTCATTGTAATTACTGTGCCAGTTATCATTCAGCTGTCACAGAGAAAACGCCAAGTAAAAACACCAGTAAAGCGGATATTCTACCCTGGCTTAAAAATATATATCGTGCAGTGTAAACAAGACTCGCGCCGAACTGCTGCAGCTCGTTACTTTATGTGTCACGCGACAGAACGTACGAACTTGACTCTCTTGCACGTGAATGTGATCACACAGTTTTGCATTTACTGTCAGTAAAATCCCATGGAATTAATTCGGTCGAATTTAAAGGCTAAGTGGGAGAAAGAAAAACATTGGAGATAACAGACACTGAATCGCTTGTTGCATTAAGAAATAGACAACATCCCCCTTTCAGCGTGGGCATTTTCTGTACAGAATGCTGAAAAGCTCCAGGAAGAAGATTTTATAGGGAGGTGAAGATGAATGTAAGCATTTAACGTATCATCATAAATTTACAAAAAATGTTCAAATGTGTGTGAAATCTTATGGGACTTAGTTGCTAAGGTCATCAGTGCCGAAGCTTACACACTACTTAACCTAACTTATCCTAAGGACAAACACACCCATGCCCGAGGGAGGACTCGAACCTCCGCCAGGACTAGCCTCACAGTCCATGACTGCAGCGCATTAGAGCGCTTGGCTAATCGCGCGCGGTCATAAAGTTACAATCAAGATGATTTGGACATAGATTCAAATAGCAGTGACGATGGTACAGACTCATGGTTTAAAAAAAAAATACGTTTGTCAACATTTCAGTTGCATACAAAGTATGTGAGAACTGAAACTTCCTGGCAGATTAAAACTGTGTGCCCGACCGAGACTCGAACTCGGGACCTTTGCCTTTCGCGAGCAAGTGCTCTACCAACTGAGCTACCGAAGCACGACTCACGGCCGGTACTCACAGCTTTACTTCTGCCAGTACCTCGTCTCCAACCTTCCAAACTTTACAGAAGCTCTCCTGCGAACCTTGCAGAACAAGCACTCCTGAAAGAAAGGATATTGCACTTGCCCGCGAAAGGCAAAGGTCCCGAGTTCGAGTCTCGGTCGGGCACACAGTTTTAATCTGCCAGGAAGTTTCATATCAGCGCACACTCCGCTGCAGAGTGAAAATCTCATTCTGGTATCTGAGAACTTCTTAGGTTTTATTGATTAGGAATTTGTATCCTATGAAGTATTCAGACTATAGTATTCAACATATTGCCAAAGGAGAAGTTGGGCTTTTCCAGAGTTTTGTATGCAATAATAACTTGCGAGATGAGGCCGGATAAATTCGTCAAAAACTTCTATATGGCCACAGGTAAACCCCTATCACTATCAAGACACGAACTGGAAAATCCCTAAAAATGACAGGGACAGTTACCTGTCGATATATCGATGGTTTTCGATGTTATCGACCAGCATTTCCTCGAGCAATGCGCGGAAGATGGTCAATCGATAGTTTACTCTCATAATGCTCGTTGACAGCGAAAAATATGACAGCATACTGAGCATTTTTACGATAGTTTTTTATATTAGTCTTTTCCGTCAGTAATTCTTTTATACACAGAGTTATTACACTTAACTACAGTCAAACACACACACGCACACACACATACCTATAGAATTTTTTTTTTTAATTCTATGTAGTACAAGCAGTTGTTAAGCAAATATAATGATTTTGGTTTGTGCTTGAAGTTAATTGTGTTATGTATTACCTCCACGCTTCCCTGCCGCTCGCTCCTATGCATGGGAGCGCCATCCTATGTGACACGTGCTATAATATGGTTTTATTCTTCGTTCTACACCTTCAATTTTTTTCGTTTCAAACGGCTTTCGAATAATCATATCACTTCTGTAGATGTACCGCTACTATTATCCATTTCCTAATGACTGAATCCTGACTTCAAGCTCATAATCTTGTCACATCACATGACGAACCTCGATGTGGTATACCTTGCCGGAATCGTGGAAATGTCTACTTTTATTTGGAGATAGATGTTACATTTTAGTTGAAAATGGGGTCGCATACGCGGTAATATTTAAGACAAAGTGTACTTTTTCGACCATCTTTTGGCAAGTTCCAAATCTGAGGAGACCTAGAAGTCAGACTGCAATTAGGAGAAAAATTTATTGTGCACAGTTTAAAGATACTACCATACCCAGCTTCCTGGCGAATTATCGTTGCTTTCCACTTAGTCGTTTTGTCCTTATAACGGTGGCCATAGAGTGTCGCAATTCGCCTAATGGTGATACATATTAACAAGACGAAAAGTGTAAATACAAGCTCTGTTGATCCCTTTCACAGCTGTTATGTTTGTATGCACGTAAATCTACATAAAGCGCTAATATCACATATTTATTTATTTTTTATTTTGCACTTCCTTGCGCCGCTTTCTCGCTTGTGCTGTGTTGCCTGACCTCTGAACAGCATTTCCGCTTCATTATTGCAGTGTTCACATATTAGATCGCGGCTTCCCGCCAGATAAGAAACAATCGCTCTCCCATTCGTTGTCGTGCATTCGTGTGGGACAGTCCTCGTAACATAAATTAGTTGCCTTGTATTTGTATGAAACCATGCATCATCTACGGAATTGTGAGAAGTCTATGGTGATCCGTGTGCGTGCTTACTGTGAGGCCAAAAAAGAACAGAGTGCAAGCAGTTTCGTATCAGAGCCAGTAAAGAAAACTTCTCAGTGTCTCGCTATTAGGGAAAGTACAGTGACGCGAATTTCGAGAGAATATAGAGAACCTTCACGTCTTGTATCATCAAAAAAAGAGGCGACAAATGTTTGTATTGAGTCATAAGAAGAAGATTCCACGACTTCTGCATGGAAAAGCAATTTCCAAGAGTGCCAGCCATGTTGGAAAGTTGAGGACTGGAGTGAAGAATTTCCTGATTTGAGTGAAACAACACTTTGGCGTGCTGTTCAAAAATTGAGCTTCAGATACAAAAAGTTCAACAAAATACCTACACACATGAAAAATAACCAAGTCGGAGGGAAAGGTGACGAGTTTTTAAGGAAATCAGACACCTGCGCAACAATGGATTGACTATTGATTTAACTGATGAGAGTTGGTGTGGTGTAAATCGTTCCAGAAGACCTGGTTAGCAGGAACAAAAAAAAAAAAAAATCCCTTACGCATCAGAAAAGTTATATGATTATCAAAAAGGTGTCCAATAGTGGAATGGCTGGAAAGGAGGAGTTCAAACACTGTCTGGTTCTAGTTCTGGAAAAGGGATTGTAATGTGCCACATTGGGAACGAAGATGGGTTCGGCAAAATGCTGGCTTTTGTTTTATTTGCCAAAATAGAGGTGCAGATTATCATTCTAAATGAATGACAGACACTATGAAGAGTAGTTTAAGAGCATTCTCTAAAAATTACCAAACTGATCTGCGATTGTTTTGGATCTAGCTCCACATCACATGACGATAGATCTCATATCATGAAATCCATCTACGAAATGGAGAAACGAGTCTATTGCTGAATGGATGGAAAGCAATAACGTAGAGCTTCCATCTAATGCAGCATTATATAAGGAATTTACTAAAGCTGGCCTAGTGGAACACGCGCAAGCTCACTTCAGGGCACAGGAATACATTTTGGAAATTATTTTGCGATCAGTAGACAAGGTAATTAAACTTCTGTAGCGCAGTGCGAATTAGACGCCGTTGAACTTGTTTGGGAATTTGCCAAGAACAAGGCAGCAAAAGGAGAACAAAAAATTTAATATAAATGATACCCTACAGTTATGTCACTCCGCTCTTGAAAGTGTTCCCCAAAGTGTCTGGAGAAATTCAGTGAGTCATTTACACAAACTTGAAAACAGTTATGCACAAACTACCCACTGGCTTGAGATTGTAATAGAACCGTTGCTGATTCAAGTAGACAAACGCCATTAATGTAGGTATAATTTCAGTCATAATTATTTCCTGCAAAATTTATTCGTTTTCCATTTACTGTTGAAACATGCTATACTAATGTTCATTTATTGTGAGCTGTGTGCATTTCTCATATTATTCCTCTTTACTGGCAACAAAAACTGAATGCAGCAATGCAGTGCTGGAATGTGACTATGAAGTTGCCATTCTTCACTGATGAACAGGCGCTTACAGCCCATTAAAACAGTGACTACGTGCTTCTGTGACAAGTTGACAACTGCTCTCCACCACAGTCTTGCATATGTTATAGTGGAATTGGAAGTTCAGGGAAAGTACACCATCACTGATGATAATGCACCTTCACTGGCCCATTTAGTGAAAGTGTCTAGTTCTTTTTTTTCAGTTTATGGTAAGCTCTCACTGATCATTTTAGTGATGGTACATCCACTAGAGAAAGTTTACCTTCCCTAATCTTCCACTTCCACTATAACACATATATTGCAGCTAATAACACAATTTCTTTACAAGCTTTTAACTAACAAATATGAGGAGCATTCAAGAGTAAAGACATATGATGTAACCAACTAAAGTTTAAGCTTAACACCAGTGCCTTCTCCATCGCAATAGCTACAACGATAAGCTCAACCCAGCATCTTGCTTTTGACATTATAGTGATGAAACGAGTTATCAGAAAATAATGAAAATCCACCTTTAACCCTCGCATGGTATCAGCTACGGAAAAAAACATATGTATGCCTGGGGTCCTTTTTCACCCTAAAGTAATTCAAGAAACTTTATGGTGAAGAAAATTGAAATATGTGCACAAAAGTAATTATAATTTATTGAAAAACATATGCACGATGTTGAAATTACAACTCCATAGTTTCTTAATATAATTAAGTTACATATAAGTTGTAATTATTTACTACATTTGTTTGAAATATGAAAACATATTTGTTTAGTTCCAAAAATTATTTTAGCAGAAAATATTTATAATACACACACTTTGTAATCATACTGTAATTTATTACAATTATTTATAACATCACTTCATTGAATTTTATTGGAAATACTCTGCTACTCGCTCTCTGTGTCATATGACAAACAACCATTACACAACACACTCATCCTAGAATGTTCTTTACGAATAAACTTGTGACACCCATCACATTGTTGATGACACTTTATTGTCCTTTGACCTTGGGCAGGAATCACACCATTTTCTTTTCAGATTTGGAACGTTGGCATCCTGGTTATCCTGTTGTTTTTGGTTTAGAAGATCCTTGAAGCCTGAAAATATTATTGCTGAATGAATCTGTAGTGTTCTGCACTGGGTGACAGGATTTGTCATTCAATGTAAGGTTTTGCTAGTTTTTTCCTAGTTATGAGAGGAATTCTCTTCTTGCTTTTTTACTTCTCGTATCATATAAAAAATTACAATACAGAACATAAGCATTGAGACAAGCTAAATCTAGTATATCAAAAGATACAGCAAGTAGCCACCGTTTTGTTCCATGTTTCACTGAATAATATCTAGCCATCTTATCAACTGTATCAACTCCTGACATTGTTGAACTGTAGAACATTATTATTTCAGGTTTTTTGTGCTCATACTCACTTACATCAAATGCTTGGGGTGGAGTAGACAGGAAAATGACTGATTCATTTTGTGTAGGAACATATGAAGATAAAACAGTATTCCATGAATAACTAAAAGTGGTCGATAATGGAAGCCTCTGTTTTGATGGCAACATTTCTTTTACTATCTCTTTTCGGTTGGCCCAAAGAGTTCCCACAAGTATCAATTTATTAGCAATACGTTCTTGTCCCAAATCAACACTTGTAAAAAAGTTATCAGTGGTTATGTTCCTGCCACTTCTTTTCAGGTGATCAACTAAATTATGTGCCACTCGTTTCCCTTGATTTATTTCCCTCCCTTCAGCAGATTTCCTCGTATACACTTCTGCATTTATGACATAATTGGTCTCACAATCTACAGCAGCTCACACTTGTATCCCATACTTTCCAGGTTTTGAACGAATGTATACCTTAAATGGACACTGTCCCCTGAAAATATACTGATGTTCATCATCTGTAATATAAGGTCAAGAGATATAAAACGAAATGCATGCATCAAATAACATTTCAAACACAGCCCTTGTAGGTTCAGCTTTTGATCCAAAAGCAACTTTTCTTTCTTCCCTTGTAAGTTTATCATATAACTGGACCACATCAAAATATCACGAAATCTTGAAAAGCTCATTGTGGCTCGAAAAATAGGTAAGCCATACTCTTCTGACCAAAATTCACTCAAAGGCGTCCCATGTGCCTTATGCAAGCCAGTTATTATTAATGGACCAAAGAATGCCTGCCGCTCTGTAGAACCTACATCGTTCAAGAGTTGGGTACATAATTTTATTATCTATTGCATGACTATTTGTATGCATTAGTATTACACTCTGTATGTGATTGGTGATAAAAAGTTTGAAACAGTCTGCCCTTGTCTGTAATTGTGGTCTAAGGTGACGTGGAATATGCGCAGTTTCACGTATTACATTCCTTGTGAACATCAGGTGGTACAATGTTGTATGTTATCTCTCCACTTCTAGACACAAAAGTAGATGCACTCGTTATCTAAATACCATTATCATCTTCTTCACAGTCACTCATATCCACTTCATCTCCGACCTGTATATCTTCCTCTATTATATCTCCATCAGCATCACTGTCATCCTCGTTTTGAAAAATTGATTCATTATCACTATCACTCTTCTGTAAATCTGTCAAAGACTGATCGAGACTGTAGCCCCTTGCAAAACGTATATCACCATCCATGACGAATAAACTATAACACCACGTCTACTTTCCACAAAACTCAATTCCAAACTGTGAATTTGCCATAACAAAATGCGGATGACTGTATTTTCTATTCATTATATACAACAATATACAAGTGAATATCGATTTATAAGGTGCATTGTTGCCAAGGTTTAGTTTCGTAACAAAACTTATATAACACTGAAAATCACATATTGTATACCTGGGGTATTTTCTTAATCCACAGCAAAAATTTCAAATTGTTGTACAACGAACTGTGAATAATCATAAATATTTTACCCAGTTATAATAAAAAGTCCGAGAATAGTATATCTGGAGGATGAGTAGTCTACAGCCACATTAAAACTGTGTATGTGTAGTTAAACGAGCCTTAGGGTCTGAAAATACCCAAGACATCATGTGAAGGTTAAATAGAAAAAGGTTCTATCTTTACACTGTGCGTAGTAGGAAGTTTTTCTGCCAATTAATAATTTTTATTTGTCATTAAAGCTGACATTCGTCGAAAAAAGCTAGAAGATGCACGGTTTCTCTTAGGTATAACCTCGTGTATCGCCTCCATTTCAGCTAAGATGTAGTATTCATATACTAAATAAAAGTTGACATATTTCAACGATTCCGACAAGATTTAACATATCGATGTTCGTAACGCAATATGACCAGAACATGAGCTTAAAGCCAGTGGTCAATCATTATGAAACGGATAGCAGTAATTACTATCTTACGTTTTGGATTATGACGCATTGAATGAAACGGATAGCATTTATTACTGTCTTACGTTTTGGATTATGACGCTTTGAATTTGCCTAAAACATGTTTTCGAAGTACTAAAAATATTAAGCTGCGCGTTGGATTTTACAAATTATTCCATTAATGATAAACACATTAGCTGGAAGGAAATTTACGAAGCACAATCGTACTTCTAAATGTTTTTAATAACATATGCGCTACTCAGAACAAATTCTGCCAACAATACGACAACAATCGTGCCTTATAAATTAAAGGGAAACAATTTGAATATGGCGCTTCAATCTCTGACCACTAGCTTTCGCAGACTACGATCAGCTGACAGAAGCATGCGAAAGTTGTGCAGCACAGCTGATCGCTGCAGTTACTAAATTAAAGGAGTTAGAGCCTTTTATTTGCTTGGATAAATTCTTTTTGGCGTCTCTTAGTAAAATAACCATATCATTTTTGTAAAAGGAAGGTTTATTATAACAGAGTCAATGAAGCATTAATTTGTTTGTATTCACAACTAAGCTGAAAGCGAAATCTCGCTGCGTTTGAGCCGGTGCTTGTTTTGGGATTTTGTAAGTTGTTTTGCGCCTTAGCGGAGAGGTGGTGTTTGCAAACGGCTGTGTTGACGCATTATAACTGTCTTCGGTATAATGATGGTTACGAACTAGAGCCACAAAATAACATATCCTGTACGATCCCCTAAATTTTTCTATAAAACTGACTGAAAATTTCGTTCGTTGACCTCTTCTCGAAATTTATCTTTTAGAACAGTTTTTTGCGTGCGTACAAGTGTCCAGTATGAATGAATTTGTGACAGTCAAAACGTCTGAAGGTATATTAAGAGGAAAATCGGCGAAAACTTCATCGGGGATCATGTATTATAGCTTCCAAGGAATTCCTTATGCGAAACCCCCCGTAGGACCGCTGCGTTTCAAGGTACAGTTATATTTTTGTATAGTAACTTCATTAGTATACAGCAGATACATCTAAAATAAATTGAACCACCATAACGTATAAAAAAAAGTACCCAAAATGATTCTCGTATAGCGTGAGAATTTCCGACAGCAACTAACTACGTTCAGTAAAGATCAGACTTTTAAGTCCATAAAATTAGTAAGACAGACTTTAAAAAATAATGAAACAAATTAATACAGGTAGTGTGTCTGAAACATGCATGAACGGCCCCTCTGGGTGGTACTACAAACAAAAAACAGAACTGGGAGTAGATCTTAGTTCAGACTATAGTTTTGACTTCTCTGAACTGTTCAGCTCAATGAACACACCAAGTGTGTGTACAAAATTCCATTTCTGAAATATTCATTATGCCATGGTTAAAATATTGCAATTTATATATCTCTTCTTTCATAGATGAGAGTTCTATACCATTATTAAGTGAACTTTGTGGAGTTCAGACAACAACTGGTGCGAGGCTAAAGTTTTGATTCAGTTCTTAAGGTCCACTTGGAAAAGCACTGTCTGCAAAATACCAAGGAAAATGACTGAGCCTCATCACAGCACAACACTGAAATCTTATTTCAAACCTTCAGAAAATGAAATACAACTTTTATTTTTGACATGAAGCAGAGGGGGAACAGCTATTTTAAAATTGCAAAATGAAAACTGGGAAAATACTTAACACCAACATCAATGAAAAGCCAAACATTGACTCGTTTGCTTGAGAAACCTAAATATTTTCATTGTCAGATGTAGATATGGGAAAGTAGAAGAAATTGTACAGACAATTGTGGGAAGGGAACAATAATAATAATAATAATAATAATAAAGATTTTATTGTCTTTAGGCCATTACAGCAATTGACAACGTCAAATGAAGTTACAATTTATAATACAGTGTGATAAGGTATTGACTACTGAAATATTTTAGCTTATATTACAATCAATGTACAGTGGGTCATCTGTTAGATTACTGCATTTTACAGTTGTGAACTCCAGGTAAAAATAGATAATAGCTGTCGAGAGGAATCGGAATTATTAATACCAAACTGCAGGAAAACAATAGCTCAAACATAACAACTAAGACTTGAATACTAGATGATAGTACTGACAGTGATTTGGCATAAAGCTGAAGGAGGTAACAAGAGAAAGGGAGGAGAGAGGAAATTGTAAGGGAGAAAAGTGTAAATTTTGTATACTGAAAATGACAAGTATGAATAAAACAAAATCCAAATAATGACTTAAGGGTAGAGCAAAAATAATACTAGAAAAGATGAACAATTTGTAGCTTTTGTATGTAACAAGGATAGCAAGGGAAATGAAAGTAAGGCATGTTAATATAAAGTGATGGTGAAAGCTATAAATTACCCTTTTACATTTCTTAGGCCTATACAGACACCATGTCACAAAAGATTGGAATGGAAGCTGTGTTATACATTTTGTCAAACACTATGAACAAATGAATCAGTGATACAGTGTTCTATTGATGTTAGGTGTGTAACGGAAGATGGCTCCGGGAGGTGTTAGACATTTCTAAATAATATCACTCTAATTTCAGGTGAGAATTAGCAAAATTGAACCTCAAAAAGTACTCCCCTATTGTGTGTTTCTTAGCCATCTACCTGCTTCACTATTTGTGACACAAATATCATACATTCCACTCTAAGAGTTTACAAAATTATTAAATCACCTCTTTATTGAAACATTACATGCTCATATAGTCACAGATATTGTGACAGGTGACTCACCAATTACAACACTGTATACAGAAAAAGAGAATTAAAATTAAACTATATAGTAATGAATGATGTGTGTTTCTCTTTCTCTTCCTTTTTCTTTTTCTGATAAAGGCTGTGACCGAAAGCTTATGTGTAAGTGTCTTTAATTGTGCCTGTCTGGCAACTTAACTTGTCATCTTTACAGTAAATAAAAATGTATCTTTTTCCTACATTGTCAGTGTTGTAATATATGTGGTTTTAGAACCCATTACGTTCCAGGTGACCCTTTTATGCAGAAAATAATTCTATAAGCCTGGCTGGATCAAAATATGTTCAATATACACCTTTTTGAAGAATTAAATCAGTGACATTATACATGTTCATACAGCTGACTGTTCATTTGACTCTGTGTAATCCACATGTTTATTTCGCAATACATTTTTATTTACTAGTACCATGTCGTTTTTGATAGCACCCATTTTTGTCCACAAAGCTATCTTATATTTTTCACTGTTTGTGGTGTGATGAATCATTTCTGCTTTTGCAGAATTTAATTTCAAAGTATTATTTTTAATCTGTGCTTTCAGTTACCTAAATGTCTGCCTAATACAACATGTTAAATATCCATCAGTTCTACAGCAAACAATAGCTGTTTGAATTAACTGCGTGGTGGATGATGTCAGACTGAAACTGTTGTAGAATATCATTTATATCATATAAAAATAGTGTCGCACTTTGGGATACACAATTCTTTGACTTTCTAGTCTAAAGATAGATAGAAAGATTAGGATCGAACATCCTGTGAACAAAGAGGTTATTAGAGACAGTCTTAAAGCTTGGGTGGGGGAAGGGTCAGGAAGGAAATCAGCTCAGTCCTTTTCAGAGGAATTATCCCAAAATTTGTCATAAATAATTTACAGAAACAATGTAAGACCTAAATTTGGATGGGCAAATGTTGCTGTTCCATTGAATGCTTGTCTAGTGTCTTTCAGTAGTGCAATCTCACTCAGTTTTTCTTGACATTGGTGTGTACAGTACTCCTTGCTTTGTGTGGTAAATACAATAACATCAACTTGTAAATATAGGCCATCAGCTACCAGAGATGAAAATCATGGTTTATGGTATCTAAGGCCTTTACGAGTTGGCAGAAGATACCTCTCTCTCTCTCTCTCTCTCTCTCTCTCTCTCTCTCTCTCTCTCTCTCTCTCTCATCTATTCAAAACTTACTTTTATGACTAAAGTTTCTATTGTGCAAGCTGTACGTGAGCTTTTCCTGACATAGATTTCATAGAATATTACAGCGTATTGCATTGTTTGTCTGTTTTCCGTGCCCAGAACACCATACATTAAAATCTATTATAAGTCAACTGTAATAAAATTTAAACATGTTTTGCCCAATAATCAGCTACAAGGCTATCATCAGCTTTCTGTAAATCTAGCAGGATACAGCTTGTGCTGCAGTTTGGGCACATCAGTAGGGGGTCGCCTGTTTGAACATTCCCAGTTGCATAGTGATTCTCCATCAGAGTAGCCACATTGTGCAAGGTTATACTTGACACAATTGAGACACTAGTTCTCAGCTTGTTGAGGGTCTTCCATTTTGTGAAAAATTTGTCATTTCCAGCCATAAGTTCTTCCTTCAGCACTGGGATAGGATTTGGAGTTGCCTCGTTTTTTAGCTGAAGTCTCCTCTCTTCGAAGATGCCATCCATTGCATCCAACATCCAAAGGATGTTCTTCTTGAGTGACACAGCCTAATTGCTGTTGGTGCCTGTGTAGAGGGTGATGGTTATCTGTCATCTGTTTCTTCCTCTCCACTGTGGCAGCTACTTGCCGCCATATACTGGGAGGGGGAGGGGGGAGTGGCAGTGATCCCCATGAGAGGGTAGATCTTCTCTGCTGAGATGGTCCTCAAACATCCTGATATGATATAGAATGACTCATTATGAGTCAACACCCCTGTTTTTGCTTGTTACTTTATGAAAGGTATTATTCCTAGTACTGACCTTTGGCTTAGTATCCAGATAGTGCTCTTTAAATGACAGAGTTCTGTCCAACTTCGCACCTAAGTATTTGGGAGTGTAGCAGTGCTCTAACTCTTGCCCTTTCCAACTCACATGTAGTTTTCTTTTGGCTTCCTTATTCCTCAGGTGGAAAATGCAAACTTACACCTTTACTGTGTTTAGTTTCAGGTAATTTTGGTGCTCCCTTGGGCAGCCAAGGCCTTGTCATCAGCATATATAAACAGCCTGCTATGTGAGTGTGTTTGCTGGTCATTGGTGTATATATTGAACAGCAACAGAGCTAATATACTGTCTTGAGCAATACCATTTTTTGTTTGTTTCTCCAGCTATTATTTTTTCCCTGAATAGTAACACAGAAGCACCTACTCTGTAGTGCACATTTCACAAATCTTGAAAATCCAAAATCCTTGGTCACCTGATAAACCTTAAATATCAGTCTACTGTGGTTAATAGTATCATAGGCTGTTCTTAGTTCAATGAATTCCACACCAGTCACCTGCTTACTTCCAGAACCATCTTCTGTGCTGTGTTAAATTCAAAAATTGCACGATGCCTGAGCATCCTGGTCTAAAGCTGCCATGTTCAGGCCTTGGTACCTTATGTACAGATTTGGACATTTTATTCAGCACCATTCTCTCAAGGTCCTTTAAACAGGTAGCACAGCAGAGATACTGGATGAAAGTTGTTAACATCTATTGGATCCTTGCCTGGTTATAATAGGACTACTGCTGTCACTTTTCTGCAGATCCTGGGAATCTGCATAGTGTTGATGCAGTTGTTCATTATGTATGTTAGCCACATAAGGGTTTTCAGCCCAACGCGTTTAATTTGTTCATTACTTAAATCATCTTGGCTAGCTGTCTTATTATTTTTCATTTCGTGTAATGCCGTTCGCTGCTCCTCAACTGTGAAAGGTGCTTCAAGTGAAAAGTGTTCATTTTCCAGGTCCCTTGTGACAGAAATGTGCGGCAATCTGTGGGTGGTTTTCCCATTGAGTAGAAGCTGATAACAATTTGGTTTACTAAAACACTAGTCTGAAGTGTTTTGGTGCTTGTTGGGTTATTGCTGAGATTCCTGAGTAGACTCCAGGCTTCTGTGCTGTTCAGTTTCATATCAATTGATGTGTCTAAGTAAAACTTCTTCTCCCTTCTAATAGTGGTTAAGGGTTGGAGCAGCTTCTTTCAAGTCTCCTAGGTGTCTTCAGAGAATGGATTGGTATTGTAAAGCTGCTTGTGCTTTTCAGATGTTATTTGCATTTTGTCATTGAGCCCAGCTAGATATTCCTTCCAGCAGCCTCTAGGGATGTGTTTCCAAGATATTTGGTGAGCTGTATAAATGTTTCATCAGAGCTAGCAATTGGAGGATCTCATCTTTCTTGAAATCCAGTTTGTGTGTGAAAAAAACTCTAATATGCCTGCTTGAAGTTGAATTGGCTTTTGAATGGGATGGTATATAGGGACACTGCAGCTTTTACAGTCAGTGTGATGGGTCTGTGTTGAATCCTTGGTAGCACATTTTCTGCTGACTTAACTGATTGCTGAGCTATCCAGTTGTGTATGTTAACAGGCTTGTATCCATGTCCCCGTCATCCAGTACTGAAAGAGACTGGTAATTTGGGATTATGTATAAGCTTGAGTCCAGCTCTTTCTGCCATCTTGACTTCTTCCCCATTGGAATCTGTCTCTTGGTAGCCCCATGTTATGCTGTGAATATTGAAATCACCATTTATGAACTTTATTGACTGATTTTTGGAAGTTACTTGGTTCTCTGAACCTGAAATCTGCACCAGGTGGCCTGTAGGTGGAGGTCATTGTGCATATCTTCAATTCATTTATTAAAATTTGTGTATTATCAATATGTGTGATCACTGATGATTGAATCATAAGGCCTGGCCTCATGACTATTGCACTCCTGTATTGTTTGTGGGGTCTTTCAGAAGCTCATATCAAGTCTTTGATTTTCAGTCTGTGGCTGGTGGTTCCTCTATGGGTTTCCTGCAAGATTAAAATGTTGCCTTTGCGTTTGCTGCACATGTCAGACTAGAAGTCCTTTATTTGTGTATGAACCTTCAGTGTTAACTGAAGTCATTTTTAAGGCTACTTCTGGAAAGGACCTTTTGTTTTATTTGTGTTTCTCCTTGGTGTATTGGATTTAAAAGGGTTAGCTGGCTGCATGCCATTTCCAGTCTTTATCTTTATTCAGTCTTATAGGATGCTCCTTCTGTGTCCCTGTGTAATGAATTACAATGTTCTATCTGGTCATATACTGATCTCTTTTTGAGGATATATTGGTAACCTGTAGATCAATAGTTTCACAGATTTGTTAAGTTTTCCCAGTTTAACATTAGCCAAACTTCTCCAAATTTTAGTCAGCCATGGAATAACCTTCATCAAAAGACAGTTGATTATGAGGAATAGTGTATGTACAGTACTGTAACACATTACTCTTTTATTTTAGTGGAAAGCTCATCTGATTCTACTTGATTATAAATTTTTAGAGACATTATGATTTTCACGTCAGAGGTTGTTAATTTGAAAACTTAAAGCTTGTGCAATTTTTCTTTGCTATTCAAGTTCTAAGGAGTGGTGAAAAATGATCCTTGTTGTTACAATTTATGAAGAAATTAATGAAGGATTTACATGTAGCACTGGAATCTGTAATGGTTTACAGAGACACTTTCTCTTCATTTCATTGCCAACTCCAATTCTTATTAGAGACGAAATGGCTTTCTTTCAGACTTTTCCATTTTAAATGAATATGTTTTCAACATGTTTGGAAGCTTGTACTACTTTGTAAAATGTAGTTTCATATATACTTACATATTAAGGAAATTCTGGTTTTGATTAATTTTTGTGTCCATAAGACGTTTCCTCTTCTTGATGCTATCCACTCTAATTCCTTTGTTAGCTACAATCTGTTTTTATGAGACTTTATGTTGTTTCTGGAGAGTACTTGGGTACTTTGTTTACCACTGTCATTTTACCCATTTTCTGCTCCAGCCTTGAATGATATGTGGAAGAAAAAGTGTTGGTAAGCCTCTGTGTGAGCTCCAGTATCTCTGTAATTTTACCTTCATGATCTTTTTGTGAGATATACATAGGAGAGAGAGCAATACGTGGGCTTATTCTTCTATAAATGTATGCTCTTAGAATTTTAACAATAAACCACTCCATGATGTGCAGTGCCTCTCTTGTAGCATCTGCCACTGGAGTTGGGTGAACATTTCCATCATGCTTTCATGCTTACTAAATGAACTTGTGACAAAATATGCTACTCTTATTTGGATATTACATAACTAATGATGAGGTATTGAATAGAATTGGGGAGAAGAGGAGTTTGTGGCACAACATGACAAGAAGAAGGGACCGGTTGGTAGGACATGTTCTGAGGCATCAAGGGATCACAAATTTAGCATTGGAGGGCAGTGTGGAGGGTAAAAATCATAGAGGGAGACCAAGAGATGAATACACTAAGCAGATTCAGAAGGACGTAGATTGCAGTAAGTACTGGGAGATGAAGAAGCTTGCACAGGATAGAGTAGCATGGAGAGCTGCATCAAACCAGTCTCAGGACTGACAACACAACAACATTTGGATATTCTCTGTTTTGTCTATCAGTCCTACCTCATAAGGGCTCCAGACCAATGAGCAATAAATTGATCATGTAATTAGTTTTATGTGGTTGTTCCACTTTAAATCACTCCATACACATACTCAAATATATTTAATGGATGTCACTGCTTCCTGAGATTGTATGGCAATGGTGTGTCCGTTCAATAAAGGGTCTTCTAGCCCATTTGACAAGCATGCGTTACATTGGCCTTGGGTTATTTTGGGGGTGAACTGCAAATCCCTGCACCAAGCATGGATCATTTGCAGGTCTGTTCATTTCATTACAGTTTGTAGCACTGATGCTTCTGGGAGCACCCACGTAATTTGCAATACCCTGCCACATAACCGACTATAGTGACACAAAGGTCTTGGTCACTTATTTGACTGGGAAAAAATATAACAACAAAAATCATTTACTGTCTTGTCATAGCATTTTAACCATGCCAAAGTAAGTTTCAACTATGCCAAAATAAATTTCAAAGCAACAGCTTGGACTTTGAAATGAATATAGATGTAGTAAAAATGCTGTGGAAAGACAGCAAACAGTTTTTGTCACTAAGTTTTCCTTTTATTCACATCACAGTTTGCAAAAATGTGTGCTATGACTACCATGAAACTTATATTAATGTTCATATTAATTAAGTAACTTGTTTCCACATGTGTACTTCATAATTACAAAGCTGTAAACTGACCCTTGCTGCCCATCTGCTCTTAACCAGAACTACTCTATTTTGCCATCATATTTAGGTTTCTTTCTATATTTTTCTCCAGCAAATTCTTTGTTTGATGTATGTGGTAAAAACAACAGCTTAACAGTGTACCAGAAGAAGCATTGTTATTTTTTATTCAGAGTAGCTGCTTTTCTTCTAATATACAGTTATAAAATAATTACTGTTGTGGTATCAGACACCAAATGCAGCATATTGACACCACATGTAGTGGGTGGGTGCCAGGAGGTGCCGTATTAAAACTAGGCGAGAACTTTCCAAATGATTTATTTGTTTCTACTACAGCGCCCCATTCATCTCAGTCCACGTCACAAGGTCCCACAATGCTGAGGCCACTGCCCCAGCGACCCAGTGCAACATGCTGCTGTGTGTTGGCCTTGTAGGACTGCATCGTCAGGGCTGCACCAACAGCCAGCTCAGTGGTCTTCTTCCCCGTTGACTCAGAGCTACTCCACTGAGAGCTGCTGAGCGGCCTGCTGCATCCTTTCTCACTGGCATAGCTGGTGGTAGTGAGCCGTGGAGTAGCCCGCTGATGGCTGGCTGGCGACAGACCCCACATCAGCCTCAGGGAGTCAAACCAATGACCTGCCGTGGACTGGGACGATGGCGCCCCATCTGTTGCTGCATGTAGCCCGCCAGTGTGATATGCCCCGCTGTCCAGGAGAGCTGCCACACTTGAATGAATCTCATTAGAAAACGGCACATATTTATACTTGGCTGTGCGACTCTGTTTTGCCAAGCGCGCCGATTCGCATCAAGTACGCGTAACACTTAGGTAGGCCAGTGGCCCTCTTCTGCCTGTGACTTGCACCATGGAAACTGCTATGCGCACCCTCTCCGGCAGTTCTATGCCCTTGTGGCCTCTACTTGCCTTCGCAACTAATGGTATGCGTAACTTACTGCAATCTGGCCCGCACCTGACTATAACTCGTGCTCTGAATATTGTACAAAACTAACTTTCCCTATCCTAAATGGTTGTGCTTCTACATTACTATAGTTTAAATTTGAATAGATTAGCAATAGTGATAATTTTTTGTTAGTTTTCATAGCAGAAGTATTCAGTAGCTGCTATTTTTGCCTGTTATTGTGTAACTCGACTCATTCAACATTCCTCAAGGCTCTCCTTCCTAATGGGATTTACAGAACATTATGTGTGAATGAATGGATATTACTTTCAACTTACATTCTGCCTTCTCTCACTGTGTGCCAACCAGTCTCCCTATGTTATACCTTTATTTCATTTTGATTATTTCTCTTCTCCCTCTCCCCTCCACCCCTCATCCACCCTCCCGTTCTTTTCACACTTCCATCTTCCCTCTTGCCAACTTATCCCCATCCTTTACTCACTTTGTTTTCTACCTCCAGCTTTCATTTCCTTTTGCAATCTAAATTTTTCCTTTAAATTGTAGTGCTTTTGCTGAACAGTGGTTATAACATCTGATTTGTACCAAAGATTTTGAATCTTGGCTAGGTCTCGAGCTGCATTTACTCCAGATAGGACATGATTCAGAGAGACTAGCACTATTTAGCTCACTACTAATTTTTTTCTGTTTTCCTATTCTGATATAATCTGGAGAGTTGATATTTTTATTTCATTTGTTTATATGTCAGATCTGTTTTACCAGCTGATAAGTGGACATTGCATTCCTGTTTGTGATTACATGACAACATAAAATTTTGATGTTAATTTATGTCAGTACTTTCCTTTGTAAGTTAAAAATTCCTTTTAAATCTGGAGGAGTCAGTAATAGGTAAGCAACATAACATGTGAAAAGCACAAAAACTCAAAATATAAATAATTTTGATAACAGATTAATACAAAGGAATGTGAGACTGTGTGAGCACCAGTACTGTTTTGCAGGTGTTTATACAGAGCTGTTCATCTCTGTCTTGCATATTTACTAACATGATACATGTAGACTGGTGAGCTGAGGATAAATATTATGCAATACATTTAGGGCTTGGTTTTATGAGATTTCTACAAAAAATGCACTTATTTTTAAGTTACTAATAACTTGAATAAACACTCTTCTGAATTGTAATCCCATAACTTTTTTTTATGAATTTTACCCTGTGGGTACATTGTTAGCATCTAAGAACTTTCACTCTGGGAATGTCTGTTATTCGATTGTCAGATCAGTAGTGCCACAACATTCTTTCCACCAGTGGTGTTAGTCGTACATAGTTGGCAAGCTAGCCTAACAGATATTAGAAGAGTCAACATCAAGTATCATAGTAGGTATATTTACCATTCCATTCATTTGTGAAATATTGTGGAGGCTGCTGTACCTGTCTTTGTCAAGGGCTGTTGAGTGATGGTCCTAGACTTGCTCATTCTCTGGACTTCAGCAGAATGTGGGTAGATCATCTTGTTTAGTTATAGTTGGAAGAACAAGCTGGTCATAGGCCATTAATTAGAGCACCTGATGATGACTGGCTCCATTATCAAAATATTATGCAGAAGATTAGAGGTGATATTTCAACTGGTCTGCTGAAAAATATTTTCAATCAGCCTCACTGAGAAAATTTCAGAAATCACAGTAAATATCCATTCTACGAATGATCACCCTTCTTGGATTCTGGCAGAGCCTTGCAGAAGGTGAGAGGCAGAGAGAGGTAGAAGCAGGCTGTAGTTTTGAGTTAGCCTGTGAATGTTCTCAGATGGCATAGCTGGAAGAATAATGTCTATTATAGGCAATTATCTAGAGTAAAGATACAGTTTACCCTTTGTAACCTATTGCGAATATCTAAAGATATCTGCAGATTTTGTTGTTAGTGATGCAACAATATACTAATATCATTAAACAGAGGTTGTTCCACTGTTTTGTTAATCTCTGTGTGGATGTAACTTCCAGACTCGCTTACATATCTGGACAATTATGTTCTTTGTGTGCTTTTACTGTGTTTTGCTTTGTTGATAACATCGCATGGAATCAAGTCATCCTACCATCTTTTTGTTTCTTTTTTTTTTTTTTTTTATTTCTTTGAAAACTGTGTGTTCTGACACACTGCAGTGCTACCCTGTAGATAAACACATGATAATAATATCTTTCTTTCTGACAATTGCATAACAGATACTTTGACAAAAAATTTGACTTAATCTTAATATACTCAAAATTTATTGTCATTGAGCCTAAAATGATTAGTTTATTATTGATAAGTGACCTGCTTAGTACAAGGCTGATTCTAAAAATAAGAAAGAAGTTTACAATTATGAAAAGGATAGATTGCTACTCATCAAAAAGATGACACATTGAGTTGCAGGCAGGCACAATGAAAACACTGTTACACACTGAACATTCACCCAAAGCCTTCTTCAGAAAAGAAGTTGGAAACACACACACACACACACACATCCACACAAGCAGGTACAAGCAGACTGCAAGTACATCCAGAAAAGCTGTAAAAAGCAGTCACGTGTGTATGAGGTGTGCCTGCTTGTGTGAATGAGTATGTGCGTTTTCCTTTCCTTTCTGGAGAAGGCTTTTGTCAAAAGCTCAGTGTGTACCTTTTTTTTCCCATTGTGCTTGTCTGCAGCTCAACATGTCATTTTACAGTGAGTAGCAATCTATACTTTTCATAATTGTTGATATTTCAACCTGGACTTTCCATTGTTTAGTAACGAATGTTTGTTTCTCCAGGCAGTTTTATTCAAGAAAACATACTTTGATGTCTTAGCTATTTTTGTATGTTGTTTCCATTCATATTTAAACAGGTGTTTCAGGTCAACTTTCTTATGTGCTTTGTATACTCAGTGATGGCCTAGTTATCGAACCCATCACTAACATCCCCTTTAAGTTTGTTGTCATTTTCATAGTGCTTTCTGCTCAAAAAATGCTTCAGTTTTGGAAAAATATGGTAATCGCTCAGTATAAGGCAAATGTTCAAAAACTTCCAAAGCAAGTCCTTCATTAATGCAGCAGAATGTGGGTGAACTTTATCGTGAAGTAGTACAATGTTGCTGGACGAAAATCCTTTCCATTTGTTTCGAACAATATGGCATGGTCAATTAAGGGCTTGGCAGTAGGTCACTGCATTTACAGTCTATCCTCTAGACCTAAAGTCGATCAGTAGGACACCCTTTTGGACCCTGAACACTGTGGCCTTAACATTTTTGGAGCTCAGAAGATGTTTGGCCTTTTTTGGTTTGCTGGGGATTGTGAACAATGCAATTACATTGATTGGTGCTTTGTTTTTGAACTTTTATGTGAAACTCAGGACTTCTCACCAGTAAAATCTGGTCAGAAACAAATTTGTTTATTAAACATATCGAAAAACTTTCAAAATTTCCAGATACTAAAAAGGCTTATTTTGTTATTTTATTTTACTTTTTTACAGCCACCACAGCCTTTGAGTCAATGGGATGGAATTAAGGATGCACTGGAAGAAGGAAACATTTGTTCACAAATAAATATGAAGGGCCAGTACAAAGGAAGTGAAGATTGCCTGTATCTGAATGTGTATTCTCCAAAGGTGGGAAATGAGGATGAACATCAAAGCTGCTTGTAGCTCTCTGCAATAAGTCAACAGCAGGATTAGTTTCAATTAGTTCTGAGATTGTACTGCTGGCATGAATCTTATACTAGTATGTAATGATTAATTGAGTTAAGGATATATTAGTGTTTAACTGTATAACAGAATAACATTAAAATGGAATAAATGAATTAACCATAGATACATCTACACCTACATCTACATTGATACTCTGCAAGCCACCCAACAGTGTGTGGCGGAGGGCACTTTACGTGCCACTGTCATTACCTCCCTTTCCTGTTCCAGTCGCGTATGGTTCGCGGGAAGAACGACTGTCTGAAAGCCTCCGTGCGCGCTCTAATCTCTCTAATTTTACATTCGTGATCTCCTCGGGAGGTATAAGTAGGGGGAAGCAATATATTCGATACCTCATCCAGAAACGCACCCTCTCGAAACCTGGCGAGCAAGCTACACCGCGATGCAGAGCGCCTCTCTTGCAGAGTCTGCCACTTGAGTTTATTAAACATCTCCGTAACGCTATCACGGTTACCAAATAACCCCGTGACGAAACGCGCCGCTCTTCTTTGGATCTTCTCTATCTCCTCCTGTAAGAGTAATAAAAAATCTATAAAAGATGAAAGATATTTCCTGAAATACAAATAACAGTATGAACAAAGATAACAATCCAGTACATAGGTGGTTAATATAATATATGTCGTCTTTTCGTTTTGGCCATCAGTTTAGTTTTTTCTGGTCTTTTTCCTTGTCTACTATTCATTCATTCTCATACCTCACAACTTTCTTTGCTCTTTTGTCTGTGCTGATTTTGTTCTGGGTCTAGTTCTGTTCTTGAAGCCTGTGCAAGCCTGCATTTTTTATTTGAAGCTCACCCTGTTGTATACCTCTAGTTCCTGTATTCCCATTTCTTCCAGATTGCTTGTGCCTCTTGGATCCAGCATACTTTGGTTCTCTTGTACACCAGAAACTGAGTTAGTTGCTGTGTTAACCTCCTCTGGTCCATTATAAGGATGTGTCCAAAGAACCTTTCCTGATGATGTCAGAGATTCTCTCTATCTCGGTTCACTCATCTTCTAAATTGACCATTCTCTGTTCTTCAAGATCCCAATATTCTCCTGAGAATCTTTTGTTCCACTAGTTCTAGCCTCTTAAGCGCTCCTGTTCTTGATAGGTTAAGAGTTTCTCCTGCTACAGGGTAGATCACTGTCTGAAAAAGTTTCAGTACTGATTAAAATAGTCTTGTTATTGTGGATGTTCATAATTAGTTCATATGCTAAATTAATTTTGTTTATTCATGCTCCTCTTGGAAATGTAGGGACAGCATTGCAGATGGCCTCACAGGCATTGGTACCATGAGATGGAGGAGCATGCAGTGCTGATGACTGCAGAAGAGCTCTGCTAGACTCTTCTCCCCTGTCGGTGTTGACCTGTAAGAACTCAAAAAAAGTGTTAGCGCATCTGTAAGAACATTGGCCAATATTCCTTTACCTATGTTTTAAAAAGTGTTGGCGCATCTGTAAGAACATTGGCCAATATTCCTTTACCTATGTTTTAAAAGTCCACACAAGTCTCTCAGCCTTGCCATTTGATCAGGGGTGGAAAGGTGGAGAAATCAGGTGCTGAATGTTATTTCTGCAGCAGAACTTGCCAAAAGCCTGGAGTGAAGTAATGGTCTATTGTCCAGCACCAGCGGAAGAGAAAGTCCTTTAATAGTAAAAATTCTGCTTAGTACTTTGGCTATAGTCTTCACACTCATATGCTGACAGTTGACCATGTACAGAAAATAGGAGTACAAGTCAAGGACAGTCAGCCAGGTAGGGCCCATGAAGTTGACACAAACCCACTCCCACCTGCATGAGGGCATCAGCCAACTTGAGAACATTTGGTAGGGAGCCACTTGCTGTTGTTCGCACCAATGACCATTGCAGACAAGAGATTTAACCTGCCAGTCTATACACGGCAAGTGTACACAGTGTTGGGAAAGCAGTTTAATTTGTAAGATGCCCCAGTGACTTCTGTGCAACAGCCATAAGATTGATGGGTGCAGAGGTTGCAGGTCCAGAGAAATCATTTATCTGTGGTTAGTATGATAACTCCATCCATCAGGATTAGCTGGTGGTGGAAGTGAAGTAATGCTGCAATGGGTTGGTGTTCCAACCATGTTGTATGTATCACTGTACCTGATGTAATGTCACATCCTTCCTCATGGCTGCAGCCAGACAGGCCCCCTAACAGGAAAAGGGTCCAGCACCTGTTGAGCCTCTTTGTTCAACTGAAAGCACAGGATGTTGTCTTGGTCGAACTCTGCATTGGCGCCTATCGGGAGACAGGACAGTCTGTTCAACTGAAAACACAAGATGTCATCTTGGTTGAACTCTGCATTGGGGGCCATCGGTAGACAGGACTTGGTGTCAATATTGGTGTGTTAAGTGGTTTTGCGGAAGTGAATTTCGTGATTGCAACTGCTGAGAAAGATGTCCAGTGCTGGAATCAGCGGGGAGTTTTAAATGCAGTCTGATGTTCAGAGCAGTCCATGTCTCTATGTGCCAAGATGAGCCTCAGGGCCACCATTACCTGTTTGCCCAGTTGAAATATGACAAAACATAGTGCTGATACACTTGCCTCCAACTGTACAGAAGCCACACCTCTCTTCCGTGGGTTGCTGAGTGGGAGCACAATCAAATAAATTTTCAGTAATACATTATTTTTCCCAAGAAGGGCTGGAGCTCCTTCAAATTTGTGGGGTGAGGAAGCACAAGGATGGCTTCAACCAGCTTCTGTGCGGGCTTAATACCTCTGCTATAGAAGATGTGTCCTATGTATTCCACCAGCAGTTGGAAAAAAAAGAAAAAAAAAGATTTTTCGAGCTTGAGGCCTTCGAACTGAAAGTTTCCTACATGTTCTTCCATTGTGGCCCCCTTCATGACAATGTCATTTAGATAATTTATGCAGCCTGCAACATCGTGCAGTAGTTACTTGGGAAAACTTTAAAAGATCGCTGGGGAACTGGCCACGACAAGAGCCAAGTGTTTAAAATTATGTAAAATGTGGTGAGTTGCATACCAGGACTTTCCATTCCTCATGTTGGGGTAGTTGTAAGCAAGCTTTGGAGAAATCAACTTAGAAAAATGTTGGCCTCCCATAAGTGCAGAGAAAAGCTCATCCAATTTCAGAATGGCATACATATCTATCTCTAACTGGGAATTGACTGTAACCTTAAAGTTTCCACACAGGCACAATTTACCAGGCAGTTTTTTCACAACAACCAAAGGTGTTCCTCACACACTTGCAGACAAAGGTTCAATAACATCCAAGTCCGTCTGTCTGTCTGTCTAGCTCATTTTTGAAAGCATCATGCAGTGCAAGGAGCACACGCCGTGCATGGAAGAAGTGAGGGTATGCTGATTTCTTTAATGTAATGTGTGCCATAAAGTTCTTCAATTTTCCTAGACCCCCAAGCAAAAATGTCGGGGTTTCCAATTCCTGAAATGGCACTTGTTCTGAGTCATGGATGAGAAATCTGAGAGCAGAAATAGTGCCAAGGCTGAAGTTAGTTCTCCATACCCATGCTGTGAAAAGCAAGGAAGCCGAGATGTCGTATGGCATTTTTGTACATTTCTGCGATTGTGATTGTCCTGTGAGTGAAATGCGTTGTTTGCTGTATGTTACAAAGCAGCAAGTAGTGGATTGAAGGGGTGGCACTCAAAGGTGGAGATACATTTGAAAGTTTAACAGGGACACAGAGTCACTGGTGTCGACCTGTAGCTGAACTTGTTTATTGTGCAAAGTGAGCATCATGAATGGTATCTTGGGTGATGCCACTGTGGTGTGAGATTCCAATAAAATCACATTAATGTCTATTAGTTCCTATCAAGGCAAGCATTGTTTGTCCAGAGCATGGCAGACAGATGTGAGATGCCCCTTCTTCCAGCATGCCTGGCACTGTGCCCACCTGTTGGGGCAGTCTTCTCTGACATGTCTTCAGACACAGTCTAGGCACAACAGAAAGAAAAAGTGGTTTGAGGGCCAAGACTTGTTTCCTTGTTTATGAGATGGAGTGGGAGTGCAGCAGTGTTTGCACTCTACTTTGCCTCATTTGCTGTTTTGGCAAAGTTGGATCCCTCCCTGGGTCTGATGTGACTGCTGCCAGTTCACCCCACAATTCTAATCGATGACCCACAGCCTGTGAAACTGACGTATTGGGCCCATTTTAAAATGTGCTGCAAAGTAGGGTCTTCAAATTGTAGTAGAGTTTCTGGCACATCTTTTTATCCAGAGCCACTCAAGGGATCATGTCACTAATCATCTCTTCTGCTACGATTCCTTACTTACTGGAGTCACAAAACAGCATTTCCTATTAAGTCCATACAGCTCAGCCACCAAAGTACAGCATGACTGATTAGGCTCTTTATGACACTGATAAAATTCCACACAGGATGCAATGAAATGGCAGTGTTGCTGTCTGTGAAAGTATGTGGTTAATAGAACCCACACTTCTTAAAAGGTCAGATGTGCCGGTTATGTGAGAGGGGAAAGTTTACACAATAGCTGGTGTGTACTGGATGAGATCCAGCACAGGAAAAGTGATTATACCAAGGCTGGATCCATTACCTGGAATGTGGTGACGTGTTACTGAATGCACTTCATGTATGCTTTGCATTCTTTTGCTGTCTCATAAGGCAGAAATGGTAGTAGATTTGTAGCCAATGCCCAGGAGATGAACACAGACAAAAAGGCTTCCAGATGTTTCTCTGACTGTAACTGCTGTCGCGGAAATTGCTGTAGAATGAATTCCATCAACCAACTGATGAAGTAGCTCATAGTGTAGAGTCCATGATTATGTAATGAATATGAAAATGCCCATAATTGTTGTCAATTATCTTGTAACTCACAACATATGAAAAATAGATGATACCTCCAGAACAACTACATTTAACAATCTCACCAAACTGTGGTTTGCAGTGCAGTTCTAGCTAGTGCAATAAATAGCACAATGAATGAGAGCAGAGTGAGGGAAATCACTGGGTGGTGATGAAATACATAAACGATTTATGCTTTGAACATAAATATACTATTATGTTAACATTTCTTTTCTGAACATTTTTGGACAATTTTGGTATAATAATTTTTAGTTCTGTTTGTAATTTGTCACATATATGTTTTTAAGTGAGGTTTGGTTTTTGAAAATGGAGAAAGTACAAATTGTTTATGGTGCATTTACAGGGTGTACTGAAACAGCAACTGTCTTAAATTTTTGTAATGTATTTTTTGTCTGTTACAGTATCACATTAAGAAATCAAAGCAATGATGTATATAAATATAAGAGAGGGAAACATTCCACGTGGGAAAAATATATCTAAAAACAAAGAAGATGTGACTTACCAAACGAAAGCGCTGGCAGGTTGATAGACACACAAACAAACACAAACATACACACAAAATTCAAGCTTTCGCAACCAACGGTTGCTTCATCAGGAAAGAGGGAAGGAGAGGGAAAGACGAAAGGATGTGGTTTTTAAGGGAGACAGTAAGGAGTCATTCCAATCCCGGGAGTGGAAAGACTTACCTTAGGGGGAAAAAAGGACAGGTATACACTCACACACACACACACACACACACACACACACACACACACACACACACATATCCATCCGCACATACACAGACACAAGCAGACATTTTGTGTCTGTGCATGTGCGGATGGACATGCGCGTGTGCGCGAGTGCACACCCGGGATTGGAATGACTCCTTACTGTCTCCCTTAAAACCCACATCCTTTCGTCTTTCCCTCTCCTTCCCTCTTTCCTGACGAAGCAACCGTTGGTTGTGAAAGCTTGAATTTTGTGTGTATGTTTGTGTTTATTTGTGTGTCTATCAACCTGCCAGCGCTTTCGTTTGGTAAGTCACATCTTCTTTGTTTTTAGATATACGATGATGTATATAAGTTGATAAGCCTCTGAGTTTAGTTGTTTGAGTGAATTGTGAAAAATTCAGTTCATTACCTTTGTTTAGTACAGTACAGTTTTCAAAACAATGATTTATTTATATATTCTGTTAATCTCCCTTCACACACACACACACACACACACACACACACACACACACACACACAATATATCAGCTGCAGAACACATGTAGCTTATGCATGGAGGACAAAGGGTATATGTATTTTAAAATAGATCTTACTTTTGTTGACACCTTGCTTTTCATTCTAGATTCAACATGTACAGTAATATACCATCTATACTATTATGTGTATCATGAATTTTGTTTCTCATTGTATTTTACCATTTGTTGGTGCCATTATTGTTACAGAGTACATCAAATGGTAATGGTTCAAAGGCAGTGATGGTATGGATTCATGGAGGTGGATTTACAATGGGATCGGGAAACTCTGATCGTTTTGGACCAGAGTTCTTACTTGAAAAAGATGTTGTGGTTGTCACAATCAACTTCAGATTGGGAGCACTGGGTAACAATTACTCTGATTTCTTCAACATTTCACAAAGATACTCCAAGTTGTAATACCCCCTCCTTTAAGTCTTCTAACATACTTATCCTGGCTGATACTGACAACTATCATGACCTATCCTTATGTGTACCACAATAAATATGTTAATAACAAAAATAATCAATTATTGACAATGTAATGTAAATGGATAGATGACAAGTCTACTCACCAAGCAGCGGCGAACCCCGGGTCAGGGGAGACTTACTAGACTGGATGAGAAGGAGTCTTCATTCACTCAGTCTCATCACAGACAGACTAAAATGGCTTACAGCAGCCTTTTTATATAGATTCACGATAATTAGGCCTGAATTCAGCTATTGTTGTTTACTAAGTTTTTGCAGATTGTAATTAAAGATTTGCATTTCTAAGTAACTGAATAGTGAAAGAAGAATCATTTGAATGTGGACTCTTAGATACAATGACTAGTTTTCCAAAGTATGTGATTCTGTTTCGGTAACAATGTTTTCACTAAGAATGCTTAATTACACCAGAACTAAATAAGTGCAATAGTTGCTGACATATTTTCATTGCTGATGATAAGAATACAGTATTTGCTTATATATCTCCTTGATCTATTTTATCAGGAAGTTAGTAATTGGGTATATGTTTACATATGATCCCCTGTGATAGCAAAGTTTCAGATTACTGCTGTTTTGAAATTTATGGTACTGTGCACATGTTGTATAAATGACACTGCTGAAGATATCATGAAATTCAGAAAAAAATATTAATTTTAGGGGGAGTAAAAACACAACTGCTTGCAATGATACACCAGCTATATTACATCACTCCCACTTTGTGTTATATAGACAGATATTTCCAGACAGCCAACTATATAATCCAATGTCTAGACAAGAAGACAGGTAATTTTTGTAAAGAATATCACACATTCAGATCCAGAATTATTTTGGTTGTCAAAACTGGCTGTAAACTGACAATACAAAGATACATAAACTGTTCAAAACATATTCGAGTACAAAATCATGTAAAAGAGAAAAAAACATATTTCCTATTTAAATTTTTGCCTTTGTAAATCAGAAATTACATAGCAAGAGAAAAATAAATTAAGAAGACAATATTTTCAACTGTTCATTTTATGTAAATATAAAAGGAAGCAATTTTCAACCTTCCAGTCACTTCACTTTTCTTTTTAATCACAAATACACTTTTCACTGGTACATTTTGCTGAAAATGAATACATACCTTTAACAGGTCCATCTGGTTGTCCCATATCCTCTAGTTTCAGCATTGTACACAGGAAGCAAAATGAAATGTTCTACTTTAGTATAAAAATAATTACCATAACTAAACCTACAGTAATAAATTTGCAGTTTTAAAGACTTATTATACAGCAGTATATATTTCAAATACATATTTCGTCAATTTTCACAGTAGTTTACTTCAAATAATACAAAGAGAATGGCATATGTTTCATGTCCACCAGCACTTTAACTCAAATCACTGTCTCAGTTCTCTGGACTTGAAGGTCAAATACCAGTTCTATATTTCAAATGACAAAGCACATATTTAACATATGGTTAAATCAGTTACTGTCATCAGTGGCTGGATGAACGAACTATCAAAATGTTTGAATGTATGAATATTATTTATCAGTCAAATATTACACACACGGAAAACATATGTGAACAACGACGTAGAATAACAACAGACTGAAATCAAAGAACATAGTCATGTAGTAAGTTCTGGTGCCAAAGGTGATGTTTGGTCATTGACAGGCACCTCAGGAGACCCCATCTGGCACTGCCCACCCAGTAGTGTGGAGGTGAGGCTGGACGTGAAGTAGTCCCATAATCACATTGGTGGACGGAATTGTTGGCCTGTGTGGGAGTGAGGCAGTTTGTCAGTGAATCCATAATTGAATGATGACAGGCACAAAGGAATATTGGTTGAAACTAGCCTGTCATCAGAGATTTTGGCTTAGATTCATTTCTCGTCTGCGTAGGTGGCAAGCTTGTATGTGTTAAGCTACGTGATGTGTGCCATAGGTGTGCCAGGGTGGGTGGTAGGAGTAGTGGTGATGATGAATATGGTGCCATCACAAATTTCAATGGACAGCACACCAGCGTGTAGGTCAACGATGTTGACTGTAAATGCTGTACATAGAAGGGTTGAAGGGGTCATGGGGAAGCATCACACAGTGGAGAGTTGTCATCGCACACACTGCTTGATATTTCACTGTTAGTGGTGCCTGAGTTGGAGGTTGTGTCACCTGTCACCTCTTTGTTGAAGGACTCAGTTGGGCTGGTGCTGTCATCCAGTATCAATGTGGGTTTCACCCTCCTTACTGAAACCACTTGACATTTTCCATTCTTTAGGATGTCTGTGGCATTTTACTGACAGCTGAGGACGTTGTGGGGACCGAGAATGGCTGCTATAATGCTGCCCAGACTGAGTCACCCCATAACATAATATAATCAAGTTCTTTATATAGGAAAAATATAACAGGGTTTGGAACCGCGGAAGAGGGGCATGAGTATTAGGTATGTGGTTGTGAACTCAGTCAACCAAAGTATGGAGCTCATCCTGAGCCAGGAGCTTGGATTCTTCTGCAAATTCATCTGGCAGAACCAAACGCTTCTTGCCGTAGAGAATGCTAGTGAACAAGGCTGTCAGGCCATCTTTGTGTGCCGTCTGATTGCCAAGAAGTATACATGGCAAGGCCTCCAACCAGGATCTGCCATGGCACATGAGTGTTGCTTCAAGTGTGCAATGCCAGCGCCCAACAACTCCATTGCTTTGTGGGGGATATGCTGACCTCTTAACTTGATCAACTGCAGACAGGATATAGCGATCAATACCCATCAGACATGGTGAGGAGTCCCAAGATGTCAAGATGGATGTGGTGGAGGCAGCCCTTAGGGATGTTAGTTAAATTTATCAGGAGGTGATTGTGCATGTTGTCTGACCTTGCTCCACTAACAGGGTAGACCAAGTCCAATTATGACGGTCACTCTTGATCCCTGGCCACACGAAACATTCAGTGATGAAATGAATCATAACTTTGATGCCAAGGTGGGCAATGTAATGGAGGGGTGCAAGAAACAGCTCACCAAAATGATGTAGGCATGAGTGAGGGAAGGACTCCTGTTGAGGTATCAAACAAAATTGGCAGGGGGGAACCGTGACTCAAAGGTTAGTTGCATGTGGAATCATGTTGTAAATTCGAAAGCTAGACATTATCCTTTTGAAGTCGGCAGTTTATTCATGTTAACAGATGCAGTGATGGCATTCACACATGACAAATAATCTGCAGCCACGTTATTGGTCCCTCAGATATATCAGATGTCCATAGAGTACTGGCCAATTAGGTCCATGTGTCAGAATTATCTCAAGCAAAGATCTTTAGCTGGGTTGTGGGTGGCACCCATAATGGGCCTATGGTCAAGGAAGTGTTTGACTGTTTTGTAGACCGTGGGAAGTTTACTGTTGAATGCTGACCACTTGCACTGCAAATTTGTCAGTTTTTTTAAAAGAATCTGAGCAGTTCAGCAGTGTCACTAATGCATCGTTGCAAAACTGCACCTATCAGCATATTGCATACGTGAGCTGTGACAGAGAAATGTGTGTTGGATACTAGGTGAGACAGTGTAATATCATAGAAGATTGCTGATGTGAGAGCCTCGAAAGCTTGGATGACATCTACTCGGCTGGATGTTGAACAGATGCCTTCAGCAGTCACAATATTCCCAAGGAAAGTTATGGTGTCACATACTAGTTGTGGTTAATTTTAATCATGTGGTCACATAGTGTAGCCTGTGCGTGAGCCAGGTGGTGTTCACATTCCTCGACAGAGGGAGGAAGAGTCAGGCATAGAGAAAATTGTTGCCATGTCTGGGCCATATTTTTGAGGGGGTAAGGCATAAAACAGTACCCAAAGGAGCCAAATGGGGTCATGAGTAACGCTTAAAGTTGGTGGTACACTTTACGACAGTCAAGTACACTAAACACACGAGCGCCTTTGAGAAGTGTGTGAGGCCTTGAATGTTGGGAGTCGAATAATTCTCCATTATAGTCTGAGTGTTCAAAGCACCATGGTCTCTGCACAATTGGCATGAATTTTTTTGTTTTGAGAATGAGGTGGATGGGAGATAACCATTTATTGTCCATAGGGCAGATGATTCTGATGATAAGAAGTTGTTGGATGATCACTTTCACATGATTTAATTTCCTCAGAATGAGGTGGCAGCCTTATGGTGCTGGTGTGTTCCTCTGTTAAGTTAATCTTGTGGCAAGTACCATTTGTAATCATGGCTACTGTAGCATCGTTCACTCACGCTGGAGGAAAACTGCTGTTGAGTTGTGGGGGAGGGATGTGCACTGGGAGAACACAAGGGGGAGGGGGGATAATGTCACTAACATGAGTAAGCTATCATTGTTGCAGTTGCTGAGCTGCTGTAGGGGGTGTGGTGGATGCTGTGGGTGTGCTGTGTGTGTGTGCATTGGCTGCGCAACACGCGATGAGCTTGCAACAGTTTTTGTAATGTGTCATCGATTAACCCTTAGAGCTTGATGTTGTGAGCATGGAGAGTGGAATCAGTAGAGTGCCCAACCATAAACTCAGCCAAGGAGGGTGCGAATCAGGCCATCAACATAGAGCACTCTGAGAAAGCGTGAAGCATTGGGTTCTGTGAACGTGCAGTGGCAGAGTCAGCGAGGCCAAACGAGCCTGGTATATGTGAGTCAGTTGTGTAGTGCAACAGAGATGCCATTTAGATGTCTGGAGATAAACCAAAGTCTCGGAGAAAGTCCATACCAAGCACCACTTCATTGGTATTGGTGACGTGAAATGTTCACATAAAGTTCAAGTCCAGTGTAAGGTAGACTTAAATCTCAGCTGCTCCATGCACTCCAATGTGACACTTGTTAACTGTGCATAGTATGAGTTCATTTGGAAAGATGTGAAGAGGTGCCCAGGATGTAAGGACATTTGCTGGCCACTGTGCTGGTGTTGACAGGGAATTGAATCTTTGAGTGTGCTCAGATATGTAGTCTCTCCTGCTCAAGCTGAGGAAATGTTTGATGAAAGATGATTGACAAGGCACTGCGTGGTATCATTGGGGACTGGGGTGCCTACACCGGCTCTTGGATGGAGTTTGGGAATGCACATGGTGTGCAACAGTTCCTCGGTGCATTGCCAAATGAGGTATGAAACCAGCAGTAGGTGGGCTGTTTGGGAGACATTGCATATGTTGTGTGCGGCCTCTGTTGAGCTTCGGTGAAAATTGTGCATTCAGTGTTGGCTTTGACTGGCATTGCTGTTGGTCAGAGATCCAGTGGAGGCAGTGCATGCAGGTTACTGCCAGGTGGCCACACATCATTGTGCTGTGTGATGCTTGCTCTTGTGTGTAACAACTGCTTGAAAGTAATGTGCTCCTAAAATAGTGTGAACATCTCGGAATTATTTTATGAGCAAAACATGATGTCATAGGAGCAACAACGTACATGACATAACATACTACTAAAAAGTCATCCATAAAATACATGAAAATGGCCAAAGGCCAAAATTATACAATCATACAAGAAACATAGAGAATGACAGCTGAAGGCATCAAGAGATCTTTCAAAAAATTCATCACAGTTGCAGACCCTGTCACATTGTAAATTATTGTAAAATTTTTGTTTGAGAAGTTCTGATGGCAGTTGCCAAATTAATTCTGTTGTTTCAATAATAACCAGATGCTGAAAAAAATGCACATTAATTTTTCTGAAAGTATTTTTGTCTACCGCTGTGCAGTTTTTTTTGGTAATGAAATACAAGTGCAACTATAGAATTAAATAACATTTAGGATTCACCATCTCATTGAAATTTTTACAAAATTATAGAAAATATTTTCCATCATGAGATAATCATCACATATGTCTCCTTTCTCGTCCACAAAGTCCCCATAATAATAAAATAAGAATCTTATTCTTTCAGAGATGTTTACATTTCACATTTTGGAGTTGTTTGTCTTCTCTCCCATGCAAATCATGTACTGGATTTGTTTGCCTTCTCTGTTGTGCATGTCACATTTTGGATTTTATTGGGTTCTTCTTGCACATTTCACAGTTTTATCTGAGAAGTACATATTTGAGAACTGACATCTATTCTTAGTACATGACACTAGAATTTAGGTCCCAGATTGGCCTTAACCTGCTACAAAACAACAAATACAGTGACTGCAATCTGAGTAGTAAAACATAATGACCACTTTGAATTACATACACAATGTTTAAAAACACTGTTACAAGAACAAAAAATTAAATTAATTAGAAAAGTTCCATTGTCACAGATAACTCTCCTAATGCAATTTCTTTTACTCTAACAGTGGTACTTAACATAGGAAAATGGAAAATTTTTATTTTGTTCCAAAATACTAATTGAACAAACATGGAAGCAAAATGACAAGACACTTGTTAACTAAAGAAAGATTTTCACTATTTTTTTCTAACAGTAATGTTTGTTCTTTAATAATTCAACTAATTTACGTAGCATACTTGTAACTAACAGTTCTGTTTCGTTTACTAAGCACATGTGGCAAAGAATGGTAATTAATATTCCCACTAACTTTCTGCATGTTTTCAAAAACAGAATAAAAATCACATGAGAAAACAAACTTCTATTAAAACATAATGTTTCAAAAGTAACATTTTACAATACTTGACTTCCTGTTCAAAATTATTATTTTTCATTAAAAACAGTAAAAACTTTTTCATTGTACTGGCTTTTGCAGCCCCTCTTCCACATTTACTTCTTCAGCTGTACTTTTAGCATCTTCCTTATTTCATAGATAATCAATTTATAAACACACAGAAAATTTTAAAACAGAAAAAAACATGTTTGATTAATAATATTTTAACATACATATTTTTTGTCAAATAATACACAACACCTTTTCAAATGTCATCAATATTTCACTAATAAAGGATTAAGTGTCCTCAGTATATTTGCAAGTGTTACTCATGCTCAGAACAGTGTTCTGCATAATGCCAGTGCCAAGTGACTGAAAATGGGCAAATTGTTGGTGCTCATATGATGGGTGCTTCTGTAACCAAGTCAGCCCAAGTGTTTGGTGTTACAAGAGGCATCATATGAAAGATTTATACCACATACAGGGAAAGTGGAAGAACATCATCCATTAAGTCACAATATGGATGAAAATTTGTTTTGAGTGATCGATGACATATATGGCCAATGAAGAGCATTGTGACGAAAAATAAAAGATGATAGCTGCAAAAGTCACTGCAGAACTGAATGTTGCATGCATGAATCCTGTTAGCACCAAAACAGTAGGGAGGGAGCTCCATAAGCTGGCAATTGCGTGGTGAGCTGGTATCCCACAACCACTCATCAGTGATGCAAATGCCAGTAACAGGAAAATGTGGTGCCAAATCCATAAACCTGGACATTGGGCAATGGAAGAAAGATATTTGTTCAGATGAGTCTTGCTGCACACTGTTTCCAACTTGTGCTTGAGTTATGTCCCAAGAGTGAAACATGGTTGTTGTTCGGCAGAGATTTGGCAGCCATATTGTGGTATTTCATGAGCCCTGTGGGTACTCTGCAAGGTTGAATTACTGACAAGGATTATGTGACCAGTTTGGCTGATAAGGCCCATCCTATGGAACATTTTTCATTGGTGATGCTGTGTTTCATTGGTGATGCTGTGTTTCAAGATGACAGGGACTCTGTTCACACAGATTGCATCATCCAGGACTGGTTTTGTGAGCAGAAAGATGAATTGTTGCATCTTCCCTGGCCACCACAGTCACCAGATCTCAATACTATTGAGTCTTTGGAGAGAGCGCTGCAGTATCACTATCCACCTCCATCATTGTTACTTGAACTTGCCACTGTTTTGCAATATATCAATATTTCACAAAGAAAACCACAACATTTCATCATTGCAATGTACGTCAACAAACCTCAACATCTTATCGTAATACTTGTAGCTATTTTCAACATTACAACATATTTCTCAGCCTATTGGCTTCACATTGCATAAATATTCTGGCCATAGTATATCCTCTCAAAAAACTCATGACACTGAGCTGTATTAACTGGATGTTATTAGTACTGTTGGTTTCGGCCATAAGCCATCACCTCGTATGAAAATCACTGAAAACATTTCATTTGTCATGAATATTGCAACAGAACGCTTCAAATATTTTAATTCTCATGAAAAATGTATTAAAAACTCATTCATAGCATTTACAAGTTCAGCAATCGTCATATTCATATGAGGTCTCATATGAATAGGATGATTGCTGTGTGTGTAATCGTAATCCAAAAATTTTCAGATAGAGCCAATGAGAGACAAATTTCATTTTATAAACATTAGAAAACTTTTCATGCCTGAGTGTAAATAAGTTTTCTGTACTTTGGGATTACACTTTAAAGATTTCTGTATTTGCGTACTTAAGTACTCTCCTAACAAAACACTTCTGTAGACTCAGTCATGTTAATTTTGGTCTAGGGGCTCCTGTGTCAGGGTACATCAAATTAAAATAGTGTTTGCAATGTACTCCATTTATTATCGCTCCATACATCTTCTAAAAACAAATCACAAAATATTATTTTTTTTACCAAACAACACAGGACTAAATATTTCTTCTTCCTCATGCAGCTACTACTGATCACACCCACTGACCACATGCTTGGAAAACATGATCATAAATAATATCAGGGACCAGCAGCTGGAACTAGATTGTGCTTCTCTATGGTTGTTCATGTAAAGAATATATATGGCCAATTTCTGAGCTATCATTGTATTAACAATAACAAATAACAAATTTTAAAACAATAGTAGTGTCACAGGTCAGTAGAGTCATCTAGCGGCCATTGGTGAATCTTAAAATGTGACCTTCATATACGTTCTACTATCCCTAACTTAGATAAATCACCTTCTTATGACTGTATCTGAGAGTTCAAAGAATGACATTTGTTCTTGATGTAAACATAATCATTAACAGGCCAGTCTCATCCTTACACATGTGATGACTGAACACTGCAACTGGTTCACAGCAAGCTGATAGACACATGTTATGCCACATGAAGCATATAAAAGTGACTTACCAGTACCCATCAATAGAAATTAATGATTGTGTACTAAAAAAAGCACTACATCTAAAATTTGTGGGCTCCATCTGGGTTACATTAACAAATGGAGTCTGCTCACATATAAACTAATCAAGATGCTCAGATCAATGTAGTTTACAGTTAAAAGTATCTTTCATCATTTTGACTTCAATCCAAGGGTCCTAGCTTATTTTTACAATACTTGCATTCTCTATTACATTATGAAATTTGTTCTTGGTCAATTAAACTAAAGTAAATCAAGTTGCCATTAAGTAAAAGTGAGCAATACAAATAATACTTACTGCAGATATCTCTGCATCTTACAGAGGCCCTGTAATGACCTTGGAAGTCATGTACTCACGTCTAAATACATTCCTTCCTTAATACTGTTTTTGCAGATAATGATAAAATTGTCTGATTGTACATTGCAGCACAAAACCAGGTTCAGAATTGATTTCCATGTGTCCTTGTCCTGTTCTGTTAATGTTCAGAGTGGTGTTCTATATTCTAGGACAAACAACTTCAACAAGCATCCATTAGACATAACTATGACACAACCTCTCATTGCCATTGGGTTGCAGTACCAGTATACAAAATTAGATATCAATCTGGCCTTCAAGTCAACATAATGAAAGATACTTCCAAGAGAAAATGTCTGGAACTGAACTTCTTAAAGTGTTGACTACATTTTACTTTGCAACTCGGGTGGACCCTGTGGCATTCTACATGTAGTGTTTATTTTAGTGTGGTTTATAGAGTTACTTTACAGTTGCCAGTAAGTCATTTTTACTCTGCAAACAACCTTTAAGTTCATGGCAGAGTACATTCCACATTATACTATGTATTAGGGTTTCTTCTTGTTCCATTCTCTTGTAGAGTTCAGGAAAAAATGAATGCTTAAATGCCTCTGTGCCTTGTGTAATTAGTTTATTCTTATCTTTCCAGTCCCTACAGGAATGATACATAGGAGGCTGTAGCATATTCCTAGAGTGAGCTGGTTTTTGTCATTAAACATCTATTGTTTCTGATTTATCAGAATTTCATTGGCACTGTCCCATGAGTCAGACGAACATGTGATCATCTGTGCTGACCTTCTTTGTTCATATTCAATATCCCCTGTTATTCCTATGTGGCATGGTTCATACACACATGAGCAATATTCTAGACTGGGTCACAATCTCCACTGTAGACTGATTTAATTTTCCCAGCATCCTGCCAATGTACAAAAGTATAGCACCTGCTTTACGTATATCTGAACCTATATGACCATGACCAATGCATTTCACATCCCATGAATTTTTACACTAAGGTATTTGTAGGAGTTGACTGTGTCCAACTCTGACTCGATAATACTATAGTCGTACGATACTACATTTTCTGGTTTGAAAACTGCAAAATTTTACATGTGAAAAGGTTAGCGAGTTGCTCTAGATGTTCATCACTTTGAAACCTTATCAGAAACTGGCAGGATATTTATGTAGATTTTTCAGATCGTACTTTACTGTAGATCACTATTATCTGCAAAAATTCCCAGGTTGCTATTAATATTCTCTGTTATAATTTTTAAAAATGATATTTACGGCAATGATCTCACCACACATTCCTTGTATACACCTGAAGTTTCACGGGGTGGAAACCAAAATGTTCGGGACTGGTGCTGCCATCTGGAAAGTAGGAGTAGTAGATCTTTGTACCACTAGGTGGCGAGGGCTGCATATCTGATGAGTCAGTGTGCGGAGTGGTATTCAGATGGGAGGATGTATTACATGTCCACAGTGGTTTCCATAATACTCTGTGTTTGGTGTGTGGTGATTTCACCGTGGATCCACAAACAGAACAGCGTGTGTGTGTCAAATTCTGTGCAAATCTCGGGAAAAGTGCTACGGAGGCCCTTTCAATGATTCAACAGGTGTTTAGGGGACAGAGCATGAGCTGTACGTGTGTGTTTGAGTGGCATGCTTGGTTGAGGGCTGGCCGTACAGACGTCGAAGATGATGCTCATGTTGGAAGACCTGTTGCCAAACTTCAACAATTGTTTCGTGCGGATCGATGTCCAACCATTCAAGACCTTGCAGATGAAGTGGGTATTGGATATGGGACATTCAACGAATGTTGACTGATGAATTGGGCATGCATCATGTTGCTGCGAAATTTGTGCCAAAGATCTTGACTGCTGATCAGAAGACACAGCGTGTTGAAGTGTGCATGGACCTTCGTCAGACCACATCTGATGATCCAACCTTCTTGTCCCAGGTTATCACCAGTGACAAGAGCTGGATTTACTGTTATGATCCAGAGACAAAGCAACAATTGTCCCAGTGTAAGAGCCCGGACTCTCCAAGACCCAAAAAAGCGAGACTGACAAAGGACAAAGTGAAGAGCATGATCATCATTTTCTTTGATACCAAGGGAATCGTACACAGAGAATTCATCCCACCCAACCAAACAGTGAATTCTGTGTACTACTGTGATGTTTTGTGATGGCTCCGTGAAAATGTGTGGTGATGACGGCCCGAACTTTGGCATCAAAGAAACTGGTTGCTACATCACAAAAATGCACCCTGGCACACGTCCTTGCTCACCAGGACCTTTTTGGCAAAAAACAACATGGCGGTTGTACCCCACCCACCATACTCACCAGATCTGGCACCTTGTGACTTCGTGCTATTCCCAAAATTGAAACTCAAGTTGAAAGGCTGTCAGTCTAACACTCTAGAGAGGATTCAAGAAGCATCACAACACCTTCAAAGAACAGGCCTTCCAGAAAACATTTGACCAGTGGCAGAAGTTCTGGGACCGGTGTTTACGTGCAGATGATGGTGATGGTGACCATTAGTCCAAACGTAAGGTTTTCAACAGATGGCAGCACCAGTCCCGAAAATTTTGTATAGCACCTCGTATATGTATGACAATGAATCTCCATCCAAGATAATATTAAATGTTCTTGCTATCAAAACATCCTGATCCATTCACAAATTTTGATTTGATAAGTCATGTGAGCATACTTTTGTTAATAAGTATTGGTCTGGTACTGGGCTGAAAACTTTTCAGAAGTGTACAAGTACCACTCCTTCCTTACTGCCTTGATTTAGGCTTTTAGGGTGTCATGTGGCAAAAGAATAAATTGGGTTTCACATGACCAATGTTTGCAAAGTCAATACTGGTTTTTCAAAGTCCATACTGGCTGGTATGGGGGAAGTCATTCTGTTTGAGATACTGTAATATCTCATACACTCTTTACACTCTGCCCTCATCAGCAGGAACCAATTTATGATTGTCGTTATTATTATTATTATTATTATTATTATTATTATTCATATCCAGTTTTGGTTCAGGCATCATTGCCTGTTCCAGTTGGTCATCATCAAAAGATCAGTCTGTTTTCCTACTTGATTTCTGTGAGAAATGTTGTAATTGCCCTGTTACAAGATATTGACCTTGGAAGTTGCAAGGGTCAGTGGAACAGTTTATTACTTGAGATTCCACCTGATTACCATTATGACTAAACCAAACGCTGGAATGTGATATAACATGAGTTGCATACTATTATTAATGTATTGGTGCCAGTGGTTAGTGACTTGAGAGCCTTGGTGCCACATAGATTGTATTACATTGGGTGCACAGTGAGCCAACATCTACCTAATGTTTGTTACATGTTGTAAGCACCACAGACCATGACCTTTATATTTCTTAAAGATGTTTGGTTCTCAAAATAGTCCTGCTCTCCCACTCATGATGCTACTCACTGTAAGCAGTCTTGGGAAGCAACAAATCAACCATGTAATATTGTAATGAAAATAGGGTATTGCAGCAAATAAGAACATGGACCTACCATGATAAATAAAGTATAATTCAGAGGCGCAGTGTCCTCCAATAAAGCACATGTTACAACAACAAGAGATTGCTATTACAGTAATGTTTTGCACCTACAGCTAATCCAAGAGTACACAAATGACAGAGTATCAGGCTAACGTCTTCCCTTACGTGCCTTCTGATGACACATCTCTCACTTACGTACATAAATTATCTTCACAATGAATCAGGCTCAATCCTTCAGAACAATGCGATATACAGTAGGCCCTTCTAGAACAACCTGTCTTCTCTTTATGTACATAGAATTTAGATACCGGTTTTACTTAGAGTTGAACAATTAATTTTGCACTACCACACAGGACTTCTAATGATGCAGCTACAATAAACACTCACTTGCCTGAACATTACCACTTGAGACAATGAATTTAGATTTGTGTAACTTCACTTGACTCTACAGCCATCTTGCATACAGTAAAACCTTGATGAGTTATGGAAATTCACACCATTGCCAAGCCATGTAAGAAATCACTTACCCACTATGACTAGACTCCATCTTGACTGTGATATGCAGTTCTAACATTGTTCTAATGTTCATCACAGTTCCAATGAGACTTTGAATCACACAATCAAATCACTACCTCGCGTACGCTTTTTGTGGCATATCAAATTGTGGAATAAGCTGTCGCTACTCAGCTGCTGTTCCAGACACTCGGAGCAGTGCCTGGAAAGCCATTTGTACTGTAAAAGTACTTACTGACCCAATAAAGTTATCATTTCATCGGAGTGGTCAGGTATGTGTCTGTCCATCATAGAGGACCCAGAGTGGTTCTCCAGAGCAAAAGTGCCAATGCCAAAACTAGCGCTCCCCTCCACTTAATGCGTACCTCCGCACCGATGAGTAATCACCTCATTACTCATTTTATAAACTACTGAACACAAATAGCATATAAGAGAGGAGATTGTTTTCTTAAGCCCTGTCCTCAATTACGTGCTTTAGATTACATTTAAAATATATTTTTCTTAACCTGAAGAGTTAAGGGGTTCCCCCCAGCATTCACAATCATGCATGCTTTCTGATACCACAGTGGTATTACTATGCTGAAATTGTTTGAGAAGGTAGTAGAAACCTATCATTTACCCATGCAACTGGCACTCCCATCTACATCTGGCTACATCAACCATTGCGCCTTCCTGCTCAAGATGGCTCAGAGCCTTCTATACCGGTTGTTTGACATATGCCTGCCCACTGCCTTCTGCATACTCTCATTTACATTTACTCTGATTAAGAATGAAAATGTATTAAATCACATCACCTTATGGATGGCATGAATTACTTTGGTTTAAATTTGGGTGAAGCCCTTACGTTATTATTATTTTTAAAATTACTATTGAAGCCTTTAAATAAAATTGCAAAATAAAGTGGGTATATTTATACAGTACTATGTAATGTAGTTGCTGCATTACAACCTGTAGCTGGGGTAACTAGGTGGTGGGGCTGTCACCTAAAGGTGGTCCAGCACACATCTTTTTCTTTAGGTGTTGTCCCCCCCTAGATGCTTGCCTTTCACTTCGGCTATGAATCCATTTTTTCCAGACTTTGTAGGGTGTCCTCACTGTTTTTAATCAAGATTGTCTCCTCTAAGAGAGTCAGCTTCCCAACACATAAGAGCCCCCCCCCTCCCCCCCCCCCCCCCCCCCCAGTCCCCCTATGTTGTGGACTGCTCGTCATCTGATTCCTGCACAAAAGAGCTGTCTGGCTAGAGTGGCCCTGCTGTGAGTTTGCACTCCCTCCAGCATAGATTGCTAGGAAAATTAGGTCTGGACAGTTACTCAGCTATGTCATTTTTATCCAGAGCAGTTGTTGTCACTGGCTTCCTTGGGGGGGGGGGGGGGGGGGGGAACAGAATGTAGCACTTCTTTCTCTGTCATTGAGCAAAGCAGGCTCAATTGTAGTTTTAGAGTATACGATATTGATGAAACAAATAAAAACTGGTGAGTTCAAAAAAGATGTCTCAGCTAAGTTATTCACTATTAATCCTTTCCTGTTTTATATTTTGCAAAGGACGTGCTCCACCCGCCTGGTATTGACAGTGTAACGTATTTTTAGGAGGTAGTTGTGTTCCAGTAAAAATGTATCATGATGTTTGAGCTCAGAATAAGTTCTATGATTATACATAGATAAATGTTAATGATATTGAATGGTAGTTTTGTGGATCACTTCTGCTACCTCTCTTGTAGATGTGTGTGACCTGTGCTTTCTCTAATGACTGAGTTACAGTTTTTTGTTTGAGGGATATGGAATACATTTATCATGAATCTTTTGCCCAGCACAAAGTTCCAAATGACTGGAAAAAAGTGCAAGTAATTCCATGTATCAGAAGGGTAAAAGAACAGACCCTCAAAATTAAAGGCCAATATCCCTAACTTTGGTTTGCTACAGATTTTTTGAACATATTCGTAGTTTGGACATATTAAATTTTTGTCAGACTGAGAAGTTTATGTCCATGAATCACCATGATTTTAGAAAGCATTGCTCGTGCGAAACTCTGCATGCCTTTTTCTCACATCATATACTGTGAACTATGGATGAAGGGCAACAGTCAGAGTCCATATTTCTAGATTTCTGGAAAGCATTTGACATGGTACCCCATGGCAGGCTCTTAACGAAGGTATGAGCATGTGGAATAAGTTTACAGATATGTGAATGGCTCAAGGAATTCTTAAGGAATGAGCATGTGAGAACTGTGATAGGGAAGGCAAATGGTTGACATCGCTTTATTGGGAGAATTTTAGAAAAGAGTGGTTCATCTGTGACGGAGACTGCATATAGGACACTGGTGTGACCTATTTTTGAGTACTGCTTAAGTGTTTGGGATTTGTACCAGATCAGATTGAAGGAAGACATCGAAGCATTTCAGAGGTGGGCTGCTACATTTGTCAGTAGTAGGTTTGAATAACATGTAAGGGTTATGGACGTGCTTCAGGATCTCAAATCGGAATCCCTGGAGGGAAGGTGATGTTCTTTTCGAGAAACACTGTTGAGAAAATTAAAGAACTGGCATTTTAAGCTGATTGCCATACAATGCTACTGGCCAACACATATTGTGTGTAAGGACCATGAAGATAAGATATGGAGGCATATAGACAGCCTTTTTTCCCTCACTCTATTTGTAAGTGAAACAGGAAAGGAAGTAACTAGCAGTGGTACAGGGGACCCTCCACCACACACTGTACAGTAGCTTCTGGAGTATCTATGTAAATGTAGGTGTAGATGCCGATATTACAGCTAAAAGAGTGGCTAACACAGCTGCAAATTGTGTATCGAATATCTTGCGTCCTGTGATTTGTTCAGTTTTAGCAGTATCAGCTACTTATCAACACTGCTGACATTAATATCATCTTTGATATGACAAAAGTCATGGGATAATAAAATGCACACCTACAGATGGCAGTAGTATCATGTACACCAGGTATAAAATGGCAGTGCATCGATGGAGCAATCACTTGTACTCAGGTGTTTGATGTGAAAAAGTTTCCAACATGATTGTGGCCCTACAATGGGAATTAACAGCCTTTGAAGGAAGAATCATAGTTGGAGCTAGAAATGTGGGACATTACATTTCATAAATCTTTAGGGAATTCAATATTCTGAAATCTACAGTGTTAAGCGCATGCTGAGAATACCAAATTTCAGGCATTAGATCTCACCACAGACAATGCATTGGCCAACAGCCTTTTCTTAATGACCAAGAGCAGTGGCATTTGTGAAGAGTTACCAATGTTAATGGATAAGCAACACTTCAGAAATAACTGTGGAAATCGATGTGGGACATATGATGGACATATCTGTTGGGACAGTGCAGCAAAATTTGGTGTTAATGGGCTGTAGCACCAGATGACCAATCCGAGTGCCTTTGCTAACAACACGACATTGTCTGTGGCACCTCACTGTGGCTCATGATCATATCAGTTGGACAATAGATGACTGAGAAACCATGGCCTGATCAGATGATCCCGATTTCAGTTGGTGAGAGCTGATGGAGGGTTTAAGTACAGCACAGACCCATGAAGCTATGGACCCAAGCTGTCACTGAGGCACTGTGCAATCTGGTGGTGGCTCCATAATCATGTGGGCTGTTTTTATGTGGAATGTACTGGGTCCTCTGGTCCAATTGAATTTATGATTGTCTAGAAAAGGTCATAATTGGCTATTTGGAGACCATTTGCAGCCATTCATTGACTTCATGTTCCCTAACAACGATGCAATTTTTATGGATTACAGTATGCTATGTCACTGGCTACAGTAGTTTGCAATTGGTTTGAAGAATATTCTGGACAATTTAGTGAATGATTTGACCACTCAGATCAATCAACATGAATCCCATCAAACATTTATGGGACATAATTGAGAGGTCAGCCTGTGCACAGAATCATGCACTTGTAACACCTTCACAATTATGGATGGGTGTAGAGGCAGCATGGCTCAATATTTCTTCAGTGGACTCCCAACAACTTGTTGAGTCCATGCCATGTTGAATTGAATTGGTTGTTGGAAGAAGAAAATAAAACACCAAAAGTAATAAATCAAGATTTTCCGAATTCGAGTCATGTAAGAGTACACGCAACTATAGAATACAAGAAAGGAACGAAAACCAACCTATGAAACCTTGAAAACCAGGTCTGAAATTCCGTAAGTTGGAAGAAGAAAACAAAGACTGGATTTATTTCTGTCTTCCAACTACTGCCACGCAAGGCCAACAGATGACAGCAGGGCACGGAACAAGTTTGTTCTTGCTCCAGCTGCTTTGGTTGTACTTTTTCTGTATCCATGATGTGAAAATAGGATCAGCAAATTTCTACACATATCCAGAAAGTGTGGCTGAAAGAGGCCCTGATGAGGTATGTAGCCTATTTTGGTTGAAGATTCAGGACATGACTGTAACTGTTAAAGATCGTCACAATTTTAGTGATGCTTGCGGTGGACAAAACCAGGTGTCAGGTTTCTACTTGCCTCGATATCACTTGGCCATTTTGCCACAATTCACCAATATTTTCCTATTCGTGGACATTAGTTCCTGTAGTGTGATAGGATCTTTGGTGCTGTCAAGTTTAAGATTAGGAAAATTGACAGAATATACGCTGTGGACGAGTACTGTGAGTTGATACAAACAGCGAATCTGGATATTCTGTGAGAAAGGTGACTTCAGAACAAATAGTGAACAATAAGGATTGGTGGCCAAAGTTCTTCAAGAAATCAATGAAAAGTACTGACAAACATTCAAACTTTTGTTTTTGTAAATATCGACACCTTCAATATTCAACTGATTTGAAGGGTTCTGTAATAGCCTCCAAATTCATTGGTCGCATCATTCAGACAAAATTTGTCCTTCAAAAACCAAAGTTATTGGATGAAATAACGCTTCTTACAGTGACTGCATACACAGGAATAATGCCCATAAATGAGAAAAAAATGCAAGATGTAGAGAAGATAATCACCTACATACCTACAAAAAAGGAAGACTTCTACGACGACTTGGCCTACCACCTCAGATCCAGCTCCTCATGATGATGAGTGATTTTTGTGTCCAAGTTTTTTTTCTTTAGAACTTTCTGTGCATTCTTGGGGTCAAATAATTGATGCCCTTTTAAACTTTTCGACTATATACATGTTTCCAATAGCCTATAGTGTTATGTTTTTATAATTTTGAATAAAATTTGAAAGGCGTTATTGACTTATTTCTCTATTTTTAGTCACATTTCCAAGGAAACAAATCCATCAACTTCTTTTAAATTTTAAGACTCAAAGTACAATACCTGGAAATTGTCTGAACACTGCAAAAGGATGGAAATGTTGTTCTGTATGTGCAATAAAAAATAATTTCTGATTCAATGTAAATGCATAAGTTATAAAGTTTCTTTGACTTTCCCAACAAACAGGTTTATGGAGATATTTTCTTTTTCCAACTGCCGATTCAATTGCTTGATACACTGTGGAAAAGGAGGTCCAACATGATGTTAGGAGGTATCCCATGACTTTTGTCACATCAATGTATATTATTCATCTTTGCAATTTGTGCAGATTTTACTGGGGCAGTGCTCCCATATTTTCTTGTGTAAAGGAATTCTTGAAAGTGAAGTTCTGTATTTCTGCTTTTGCTTTGCTACATTCAGTTGCAGTTTCTGTGTCATCTATGAGTGTATGGACACTGTCTTTATACATGACCAGAATTTCTTTGTATTTTGTCAGAGATATTTCAGTGAGATTATGCTACAGTAGTCATTGAAGGCCATGTGTGTTACTTGTTTGACAGCCAGATGCATTTCATTTAGCATCTCTATATATCTATTACCCTGTTAATTGTGAACTGTGCTTTACACCTATTGCACAATAGACATTGTTTCTTTAGAAGTTTTCTTTACAGAGACTGTGGACCATGGGGAATTATTCCCATCGTGATGTGCTCCACTTGGCATGTGTCTCTCTAGTGCTTGGCCAACTGTTCTCCTAAATTTGTGTCACAGTTCCTGTACACACTCCTGTCCTGAGCTAAATTCGTCAAGTTCGTTCTAGACATATGACATTACTGCTTTTTTTACCTAGTTTACAAAATATGTAAATTTTTTGTCTTGTCCTAATTGTCCTTTTTACATTGGTATCCAATTATGCTGCAATGGTTATGATTAGGCATACATTTGAAATGTCATAATATAAGAGTTTTCGTCAGCTTGATGTGAATCTGATGTTGACTTGTTCAGTCATCACATGGACTGTGGCATTTGGGGCTGATTTATCTAGTTCACTGAATATTTAAATTTTTCTACTTGTTCTAATTGTTCTTTGTACATTGGTATTTAATTTTGCATGGTGGTTAAGATTAGGCACACATTTGAAATGTCACAATGTAAGTCTTTCTCAGCTTGATATGACTCTGATGTTGGCTTGTTCCATCATCACGTGGACTGTGTCAGTTGGGATAAATTTATAGGCTCTTAAGTACTGTGTTTGCATTATCAGTATACATGATAGGTTTTTGCAGTCACCTGAAGTTGATGGAAGGTCATTTCCCTCAGTTAACAACAAGAACAAAGCTAATAGTTTGGAAAACTGGTTTTGTATACAGTATAGCGATGCAATAAAACTTTCTTATATCTTTAAAAATCAAAGATATTTACCATTAATGATGAACCTTTTTATTTGTATGATGTATTTATGGCAATGAACATGATTTTAATGGACATACATTAAGGCTAGTGACAGATTGCCAGAAGCCTGTTACATACTCTGACAAAAAGTGAAGATTTGGAAGATAATGCTGTTATGTTTCATATTAATTAAGAAATTTTTGTGTGGATGTTTTGGTGTCATGTTAGCCATAGTAGCAATTAAAATTTAAAAATATTGTGCCTTTAATGGCACATTAAAAGTCTTTTTGTCCTGAAATACATGAGGGCTTACTGAAATGTCATCCCTCCACATTGTTTAATCTGTTCTCGATGTCGATTGAGGTATTACATGCCATGCATATCACTCAGTCGACTTTCATGCTTAGCTGACATAGAGTGCTGCAAATTGTAGCATGTAACATGACGACGGATAACGTAACTGTGCTGGAGCATGGGAAACAGTGTGCTGTAATCAAGTTTATAACTGCAGGAAGCATGCCTGCAACTAAAGTCCATAGAAAAATGAAACCTGTTGATGGTGATGATTATATTGACATCAGTAATGTATGACATTGGGTTGTTTTGTTCTCATAATGAAGGAAACTTTGGTGCTAACATTAACTTGTGTGACAGCAACTGAGGAGACTCGTTAGAATCAGGTTGATGTATTCATAAGAGAAAAATCATCAGATAACACAGACACAGGCCTCAGATAAGTGTGGCATATCATAAGCGTGAGAGCTCGTACAGGCCATCATTGCAGAACTGTCGTAAAGATAACTGTGTGGATGGTGGGTGCCAACAATGCTCACTCCTGACATGAAACAGAGGAAATTGGTCAGCTATCAACAATTTTGAACATTAGCTATACTGGTGGTCTTCGCAGAAGTGATCGGCATCCCTTTGGCAACTGGGGCATGCGTGCAGCCTATACGGCCCCTGCACGCTTCAGGGTCGCGGACTCACCCTGTCGCAGTAACAGATGGACACCAGGTGACAGTGCCAGTACTTGCAGAGGCCGCCACTTCCTAGGGGCCTATTCATGTCCACCACACACATGACCAGAAAATAGTGCCATGAGTATTCCCTCACTGGCCACTACAAAGGTCAGTGCCAGAGTTAAGCAAGTCAGTTCTTCTGACTTCGAGAACCTCTCCTAGCCTCCAGGCGGGTGCTATTCACCCCATCATCGTAGGAGGCTCATGAAGCCCATCGTAGGGACTGACACCACTGTATTCAGCCTTCGTCATTGTTCTCTTTTACGCAGTCAGACTGTATCCAGGATAGACTTTTCTGCTCATATGCTGGTGCTATTCAGCACAGCTTATTTGGACTTAGAATATTTTCCATACATGTGTATTAGTCTGTGAAGATCATAATTGTGTTACTTTGTAGACTTTGGAATCACCATACTGTCAAGTCTTCATACCTGTGAGACACTGTAATTGTGATTTTGTTACTATTGTCAAAGCAGGCATTTCTTTCTTTGCCCAGTAAACTTTCATTAACTTTGATCACTTAGTTCCCTGTGTCAGTGTGAGCAACACATCAAGCTTGATGGGTTCCTTAACAACATTGTGACAGGTGATGAAAGCTGGGTTCACCATTTCGACCCGAAAAAGAGGAGAGCATCAATGGAGTACCACCACAAAGGATCACCAATACCATGTCGACAGCAGGCAAACTCATACTGTGTTCTGGGATATTCAAGGGTGGAGTATTTGGAGTTCATGCCTAAAGTCACTACCATAAACTCTGCAAGGTACCAGCAAGGCCCTCAGTAAACTGAAAGCATGAGTTCAAATATAGGTCACCCTCGCCTTCTGCATGACAGTGCCAGGCCACACATGAGTGCTGCAGCATCTCCAACAATTCAACACCTTGGTTTCATTGTCATTAATTGCCCTCCGTACAGTCCCAACTTGTCCCCATCTGATTTTCATCTACTTCCAAAACTTAAATAACAGCTTCGAGGACATCACTCTGATAGTGACGTACATGTACATCTGTATCTACAGTTACATGACTACTCTGCAGTTCACACTTAAGTGCCTGGCAGAGGGTTCTTTGAACCATCTTCAGACTATTTCTTTACTGTTACACTCTCTAAAAGCACGTGGGAAAAATGAACCCAGAAATCTTTCTATATGACTCAAGTTTTTCGCATTTTAAGAATGCCATTTAAGAATGCCATTTATTACTGCAGAACACATATTTTTATGTAAGTTGGTGACAATAAAATATTTTCACAATCAGAGGAGAAAGTTGTGACATATTTCATCAAAAGATCTCACCACAATGAAAAATGCCATTATCTTAATGATTGCCATCCCTCTCTCTTATCATGTATGTGACACACTCTCTCTTTCTTCTATTTTGTGATAATGTAAAACAAGCTGCACTTCTTTCAACATTTTTTATGTCCTCCATCAATCCCATCTGGTAAGGATAGCATACAGCTGCGTGCTTTCAAAAAATTAATGGTGGTCCTCAGCTACATACCCTCAGACTCGAAGTTCAAATATTAAAAGTTTTGGCTGGTTTTGTTGTCTAGGGGCTGAGATACATAGGTGCTACATCATGAGCCAAATACTGCTGAGTCTACAGTATACAATATGAAAATACACATGAATCGAATGGTTGAAGGTTCGTATCACTCGGCATTTGTGAATTTTGAATGTAACTTAGAAATTTATAAATGAAAGATTGCAATTAAATAAAATCTGCCGGTACTATTTTTAACAACTTTAAATGATGAGTATGATAGCAGAAGTACCTTTAATAATGCCGCTTATTACTGCAGAACACATATTGGTGTCGATGGTCCAGCAATTAAATAAATTATAAGTTGAATAACAGGGAAACAATAGATTCCAACTTCACGTAACTAGTTGTGAACAACAATATAGCTCGCAAGAAATTCCCTTCTAAATGCATACTACATCTTCATTGCAGAAGCCATGAATATCTCATAAGTGCACAAGTTGGCACTATGAAATATTTCTATCTCCCGCAACCGCTTGGAAACTGCTCAACACTCTTCAAGTATTTCCTGCGACCGCCTATCGTGCCTTCCCATCCAGCACACCTCTGCCCCATGTGACCCAGTGCTCCTCCTCCACTTCCATCCAGTCTCTCCATTGACTTCAGTAGTTGCCTACTGTAGTAACAAGTGCTGTGATTGACTAGAGTGCTCCCGCCATATCTCCAAGCCAACACACACTCACAGACACATTGAAACACATACAAAATATTGGATTTACATTTAAATAACTTGAAATGAAATAAATATTCCTGCAGCTGGACCATAAACACACTCTAATACACATTATTAAATACATAAACAAATCAAATAAACATATATCAAAGGAATAGAAACAAAAGTAGGCCAGTAGCCTAATGTCTCTGTGCTTTCTAAAATGCAGTAAATATTTGACCAATTTCTTCATGAATAGTATAGATCGGATATAAACAAAGACATAGATGAATAAATATATTTATAAGCATGGTGCTGCCGCTTTTCATGTAACTGTGGATTACTTATGGCCTGATGTGATAAATAGTAATTGGCCACTTTGACCTCCAATAACTCTTGTACTATTCAAGTTATATGCCTGTAATTCATACCAATTTAGGGTTACACTAATAGCTTTCTAAAGACATGTCGATTGACAAAATCAAATGAACCATTTAGATTTTGGAAATTCGTTGCTGGGTGATACTTGTATAATTTACAGTAAGATACTAAACTTTAAACTAATAAAGATACTGAAAATCTGATTACACCATCAGAATCATCGAGCAAATAATGGTAATGTGCATGTTTCTTTTTAAGGTATCATGATTGCTCTGGCTATTATTAATTTCTACATGAACTGTGAAATGTCTGCCATTATGGTTTCACAAAGTCCCCCATCTTTGGCACTCCCAGCATACGAATTTCCTTCATCAACACAAAGCACAGTCCTCGAGACAGCATCAACATGAAATTTCCAGCCACACGATCGGCCTTGTCCACGTGCTGGGGCTACCCCTCTTGCTCCAGCTAATATTCGGCACCACACGGTTGCTGATGAGCCCCAGGTTGCCGAGCGGCCCGTGCGGCCCCGCCAACTCTAAACGTAGAATATTTTCAGGGCGCCACAACTCGCTCGTTACCCCATACAGCACAGCAGTACTCTAGCAGGGGATGAACAAGTGTAGCACAGATTGTTTCTTTCATAGACCTTTGCTTCTTCTAAACATCCTGCCAATAAAAACATAGCCTTCCCCCACAACATTACCTATGTGATAATTCTAATTTAAGTTATTCAGAGCTGTAATTCCTAGATATTTAGTCTAATTGACAGACTTTAGATTGATGTGATTTATTGTGTAACCAAAATTTCATGGATTCCTTTTTGTACTTATGTGGATGACCTCACAGTTTTTCTTATTGAGAGACAATTGACACTTTTTACACCATACAGATATTGCATCTACGTCATTTTGCAATTTGTTCTTATCTTCTGGTGGCTTTACTACATGGTAAATGATAGCATCATCTGCAAACAATCTCAGAGGGCTGCTCAGATTGTCTCCTAAATCATTTATGTCAATTAGGAACAGCAGAGGGTCTATAACATTTGCTCGGGGATGCTGGATTTCTGGCAGGAAATCATGAATCCACTCACACAACTGAAGCGATACTCCATAGGCACAAAATTTGATTAGAAGTCTGATTAGAAGTTTCTTGTGAGGAACCGTGTCAAAAGTCTTCTCAAAATTTAGAAATATGGAATTATTTGAGATTCTCTGTTGATATGACTCGTTACTTCATGTGAATAAAGAACAAGTTGTGTTTCTCAAGAATGATATTTTCTGAATCTGTGCTGTGTGTCAATAAATTATTACCTTCATGATATTTCACAATGTTTGAACACAGTATAAGTTCTAGAATCCTACTGTGAACAGATGTTAGTGATATGGTTGTGTAATTCAGTGAATTACTCCTATCCTTTCTTTAGCATTGATGTGACCTGTGTAACTTCCAGTATGGGTATTTCATCAAGCAAGCAGTTGTATATGACTGCTAAGTATGTAGCTATTGTATCATTGTATCAGTATACTCCAAAAGAAACCTTGTTGATATGCTATCTGGTCCAGAAGACTTTCCTTTATTGAGTGCTGTAAGTTACTGACATTGGCAGTTGTTCACGATTCAGATTTTGGGAGTGGTGCAAGCAGAGAAGAGGTTGTGGCTCTGACAACAGAGACAAACATTCTATAGAGATGGTATCAACAAACTGGTCTCTCATTGGAAGAAATGTGTTGTCACCAGGATGACTGTGTTGAGAAATAAGCATGTAAACATGAAGAATGAAGATGTAGAAAGCCAATAAAGCTTGTTTTATTTAAAATTTTTAAAAATTTGGAGGCATTACTTTTCAGCACACCCTCATAATTTAACCATTGAATAACATAAACTTTTCTTAAGGTACAAAGCACAATCTTCCTAGATTGTAAGTACTTTCACTTATTTGACTTCCATATGTTTCAGGTTTCCTTAGTACACAAGATTCCATCATACCTGGTAACTTAGGTTTGAGGGACCAAATTGCTGCTCTACAGTGGATTAAAAGGAACATTAATTACTTCAGTGGTAATCCAGACAATGTTACAGTATTTGGTGAAAGCTCTGGAGGAGCTTCTGTTCATTACCTTATATTGTCACCACTGGCAAAAGGTGAATATCTGTGAATTAATCGCACAAACTGTAGTAAAGTACAATTTTATGTTATTATCTATGATAAAAGACAGTGACTTATTATACTGTAATACTATCAACTAGTTGTTGTTGAGTAATTTGTGGAGTATGGTGATATCCACTCATGAACAGCTGAATTAGAGACATCTGTCTACTAGTGTGGCAACCCCTTTCACCCTATTGATGGCAGTAAAAAATATTGATACAGACTCCATCAGATATGATAAGTGATCCATCGCTCTTCACCTGTTGCCACATGTCGCAGGTCTGAGCTGAATACAAGGTGCACATACATCACTGTCTGTGAGACATAGGAAAGTAGTGGAATATGTCTGCTTGCTACAAGTCTACTACTTAGAGAGATTTTTTTCTGTTTTATAATGTACATGCAGTGCATGTACCAATAGTACACAAAATTGCTAAATTCTTATTCCTGCAGTATTTCACAAAACTTTATTATTCACAGGGTAGTTTCCAGACTACTGATGATAATGCTTTATTTGCTTTCCATGGAAACATTTTTAAGAAAATATATACAATTTTAGTTTGATGTAAACCATGTGTCCTTCAAACCATGGGAAGTCCAGGATGGTATAATGACAGTATCCTGAAAAGGATAGATTGCTATTCACCATATAGAGGAGACATTGAGTCACAGACTGGCAAGGGAAAAGACTGCAATAAATTTTAGCTTTCAGCCAAGGGGCCTCCTTCTGAAGTAGAAAACACACACACACATTTATGTTCACATAAACACAACTCAAACACACATTGTCTCTGGCCACTGTGGCTTGACTGAGCTATAACTGCACCTGATGGGAGCAGAAATCCTGTAGAGGGGGTAAGGAGAAGGCATGAGGCAAGGAAGGGGGGGGGGGAACAGACCGTGACTGGAGTAATGAGTATAATGGGCGGGGGCACTACGAATGTAGTGCGGGACAATATGTTGAGAATGTGGGAGGTGTGCCAGAGATAAATCCCTGCAGTCGCGCTATCCTCTGTGTCCTCGGTGGCTCATATGGATAGAGCGTCTGCCATGTAAGCAGGAGATCCTGGGTTCGAGTCCCGGTTGGGGCACACATTTTCATCTGTCCCCGTTGACGTATGTCAACGCCTGTAAGCAACTAAGGGTGTTCATTTCATTGTAAAAATAGAAAATACACACACATACACAAGCACAGCTCTCATACTTAAATGGCCATTGACGTCTTCAGATGCTAAGGTCTAACTGCGACTACATCTTACATGAGCAGCAATTTAGCTCGAGTGGGTAGTGGGTGTACAGGAGAGGCATACAGTGGGAAGGGGGGGGGGGAGAGATGATAGTGCTGCTTGTGGGAGCATGCAGCATGCAGGAAAGTGGTAGGGACAGGATAGAGCTGCTATGTCCAGTGTTTGAGTGGGGAGGAAGGGGGTTAGGAGGAAGGGGAAAGGAGAGAAGTAGAGAAGGGGAAAGGACTACGTAGTTGCATTGATAGGATAAAAGTCACGTTTAGTAGTGACATGGGAGCAGGAAAGTAAATTGGCATGTGGAGGACAGGGTCTAGCAAAGGCTGAGGCCTTGGTGGGTTATGGTAATGAAATCTGTTTTGCAGTGGCGGATCATGGACTTAGATTCTGGGGAGGTCAGGAAACATATTGGAAAATCCCTTTCCCTCCATTCTACTGTACACATACATAATGTTCCTAACCACCACCATCACCACAACCATGGCCACTACTGCTATTAATAATAATAATAATAATAGTAGTAGTAGTAGTAGTAGTAGTAGTAAGACAATGATGACTACCACTACTACTGCTAATAATAATAATAATAATAACAACAACACTTACTTTTTTTACAAATGAACTGGTAGTTTGGGTGTTTGAGCATTGTTACTCGTGAAACAAGTTAACTCGACAATTCTTCTTGTTCCTGGATCTTTCTATGACATCATCATACAGTGTATTTTGGCTTTCAAGTATTCACAGTACTGGTTTTTATATTGAAGTACAAGCAAGAGCTGGTAAGTGATGATGGGATGTACTGTTCCTTGAATAGATTTCTTTGTGGTTAAGACAAGAAAAACTCCTTTAAACTAAAGTACTTGTTCCAGAAATTGTAACTATTAGACAAAATAGTTTGAAAACTTCTGGAAGAATTTGGGCTGTTTCATTCTCAGTCATTCTTTGGATTACATCTTTTGAACTGACAGGGTGAAAACTTTATTTATGCTGGGAAGGCAATACAGTCTCCAGTTCTACATGCAACTGTGAGCAACTGAAGGATGCACCATAGTTTTTTAATAATGAATCCGCTTTCTCTACTACAGGGGTGGCCAAGATTTCAGCTCACAGGCCATACCTGGGCTCAAGCGCCAAAGCGCTCAGCCTCACTTTAAATTTGCCCCCTTGCCACACTAATCTGTGTGAGCACGTGAAGTGGGAAGATGGGAAAACAGCAAATGTGCCACATTTAAATGTCAGTGCAGTTGCACTGCATCCAACTTGGTTCTATTTTTCACGTTTCTCTACAACTTAGGTTACAAACAAAGTTTTCAGAGTTAATTAATTATTTTTGGCATACTGAAGACATAATATAATTTTTCTCTGATACAAAGTGTTGGCATAGAGACAGATGCAGACAATTTCACAGAATTTTTCACTCAAGTTGCCATTTAGTCGTGACTTATTTAGTTTCAGGTTCGAAAAAAGGTCTTTCACACAAAAATTTTGATCAAAATACTGTAGCACTTTTGCAACCTTATTATGGAGAATTGGAAAATCTACCTGAGAAAAGCAGTATAGATGTCCTGGACAGTTTTAACACAAAAAGATTTGTCAATGAAACTGGAATTACCTTGCAGCTCAGTCAGTCACATCTGCACATGCAAAGTTGTGCTTTCAGCTGAAATGGTAAATTGTCTCAAAAACATGTTGAAAAGAGTCGTAAGATTGACAGTGTCCTCAAAACCTTCATGAGGCTATCCTTTTAATTCTTGCAAGGCTGCAATAAAATCTTCAAATTTCTAGCTTTCTTTAATGCCTGTGAGCTTAGGGAACTGGACTGCCTTTGTCAGAATGTATCCTTTCTAGAATGTGATTTTCTTTTCTTCTCATCAAATTAGAAAAAAAGTTACCTTGCAATGTTTTACTGTGGGCAGTGTGCAGCTCAAGTCCACTTAAAATACCAAATCTGCAATCCATTTTGAATGTTCCACGTTTTGTTGCTGCACTCCTTTTTCCTTCGGAAATTCAACAACAGCAAGTTTTAAATTGGAAAATCATTCCAGGCATGTCACTTGACATAACAAATGTACTTTACACTAATATGTGAAGTCTCCATACTCTTTTTTCATTTTCACTGACAAATGTTACAACTGCCAATGGAATGATGGGTGTGACTTCAGGAATTTTACTATTCGTAACACCAATTTCTTCAAGTGCTCCATGCCTGAAAATTTAGCACATAGTGCTTCTTGATGTACTGAACAATGAATTCCATATGTTGATAGTTGTAATTTTTTGCTCTTTCAGTGTCATCTAAATGTTTAAATTCTCTCTGCATGGTACTGTAATGTCGTTACATAGCAAAAAGAAGAAGAAGGAGGAGGCAGTACCCTTCACTTACACGAGTTGAGAATTCTCATCCCCTACTTCTGTCATTCCCATTCATTTTAAATGAGTGTCACAATAGATTGCCACACTACCTCTTTTTACACAAACAGCCATTGAACCTGTTAACATCCTACATATCATGAGCAAGTAGTGAAGGGTAAATGGCACTGACACCATGATTCTGCCAAACTCAAAGAGTTGTGCCAATCGAAAAATGCTGCACCACAATGCTAAATGAAATGTCATACTGTTCTGGGTACTTTGAAGAAGGAATACAGAAAGAGTGACAGGCAAGGGCTTGGCTTGCACACGGTCCGCACACGCTGCACAAGTGAAGTTGGCACACAGTGGTCAGCCTTGGTCTATAGGGAAATGCTGAGCATAACTGGCAAACTGAGTAGTATTGCTTAATTTAAGAAAGAGCTGTTCATCACAGTGTGAAAATATTGTTTGCAGTTGTGTTACAGTATTATCCAATATCTCAGAGTACATCTGTTTGTGTTTTGAGGGCAGTGGATTTCCAATGTATTCATCCATCATTTCAGCTCTGTTCATGGGAGCTTCAGAAAGCTAGTTAGTCGATCATTTCCTAGAATTTAAAATGTTGATCAGTTTATCTGTATTTATTAATTTATTCATGTAAGCTATGCGTTCTTCGTGAGCATTGTTCTGAAACTGCGCATCTTTTTTTTCTGAAGAATTTTGAAAAGTGGTTCAGTCTTTAAAAATATGCTTTGAAAAAGAGAGAGCAGGAAAAAAAAGTCAAAGTCTAGGAGGCTATTATTGAAACCACAGGCTTCTCTTGTAGTCATTGCACTAGGGTCTGAACTGTCAATTATTTCATGTAAAACCTTATTTAGTCCTGTATGGTTGTAATGAGTGGCAGATGTTAATCTAACATTACAGTTCCATATCATTTCACTGTTTGCAGGAATGCATTTACCGGCATTATTGTTGAGAATTACTGTGTGTGTGGAAGACTGGTGGAAGAAAGCAAGAATACCCTGAAGTATGGAGAAAAAAATCCTTACTTTTTTTTGTAGAACAGCTCTGCTGCAAAACAAAATTTAAATGATGTGCAAAACAGTGAGTAGAAAAAGGTTGGGGGTCAATTTCATGGACCTTAGCTTACAGGCCATTTAATTGTCCTGCCAGAACAGAAGCACCATCGCAGGTTTAGGCCACATTTGTTCTTCATTTCATAATTCTGAAACATGCCACTCAACATTGTGAATAAAATAGCTTGGCTAACGTTATGAAAACCAAGAAAATGTCTTTAAATGTCACTTTTGCAGTCCACCAGTCAAACAACAATAGAGCGTTGTGACATCCAAAACATCTCTTGCTTCATTCACAATGGCAGGCATAAAATGACTTTCTATTCAAACTTGAATGTATATATTCACAAGTTAACTCATTTACTCATTCAGTCAGTTCGTTCTGTATATTTCTTGAAAATCCTTGGAAACAGCCCATTTTCTTCAAATGTGCTTTCAGATCTTCATTTTGGTTTAGCACATGTTAAAAATGGTTCTGAAATTTCCTGGATTCAAGGAATCCCCTGTCTCATCATGACCTCTGATAGCTAGCCCTTGATTACACAAAGCACTTCTGACATCAATTAGAATTTTCATGATCTGCTGGGCCAAGGCTCCATGCCGGTAATGAAGTGATTGCTTTTGCTGACATCTCTTGCACTAACGATTGTGTGAATCGACGGTATCTTGTATGGAAAGAAAGAGAAGCTGATGTTACTTAGGACTCGCCTGCAAGCATTTCTGATGACTTCTTGAGCTCTTGTTTGTGATGGTATTCAGTCAAAGGAGCTGTCAATCATTGCAGACGAATGTGAAATACCTGCCTAATGCATTTCTGCAGAGTGATTTTTATGCCAAAATGGTGATTGTCCTACAAGTTCTATCAGAGGTGCAAGGCCGAGTGTAGCAGTTTCTGTACTGCCTAACATGCAGTAGGTCCCCGGTTCGATTTCAGGCAGAAACACTTTTTCGTCACACTCAGCAAGACACTTGCTACAATCTCTACCGTGATTGTTTAAATCAACTTCCAGTGTCCCACCATCAGGGTGCAGATGACTCAAATGAAACGAGAAACTCTTTCAGAACTGTCAGATTTTTGCGCTGACTTGGTGGGCTGGAAATGCGTGAAATAGCTGCCGGCATGCGTGTAGTTACCACAAGTTTGTACAAAATGCTAGGGCTCATCCAGGATTTGAATCTGGGACCTCCTGCATCTGAAGCAGGAATCATACCCCTAGACCAAGCTAAGCACTGCAAATGATGGACATCACTGTTCTTGGTCTCGCCATGTAGGGCTGTTGCTCACCCAACATCTTCCCTGGCTGTCACAGTTTGATTGTTTTCTTCATTGTTGTTTCTGATCTTCATCAGTTTGTGATATTATCTCAGAAATACTAAACATTTGTTTGGATAAAACTGCTTAGATTATCTTTAGACAAAGCATGATGTGCTGAACCTCTTGACAGATTTATTCAGATCGTCGGAACCCTCAGCAGGCAACACAGTTTTCTTGTGCTTAAGAGCAAACATGGCCAGCAGAATAGTTTTCATTGGGTTAGCACATAACTACTTATGCTGCTCATACCAGGAAGTTTGGGATAGTCATATTTTGACTTATCTTTCTGAAGAAGGTTTAACACCAGTGTTTGACATCCTATCTTCATAGTTTCATGTCTTTCAGTTTCACATCTCCCTGAAAATGAATGCTCCTGCAAGGAAGTGATGATGTCCTCATTCAAATGTGTTACATCAGTATGTGTGCAAGGTTGGGCTCTATCCATATTCACTACACATGGGACAACTGGCCTCCCATGGCAAGGAGGGGCACTGCAGCCCTCTCTTGTTTCTACCAGTGATGTCACGGTTACCATTGCAAGTGAGCATTTAGAGACAGCCTGGTTTCTGTGTGGCCACCTCACCATTTGCTTTGTGCCTTCATCTGCTTTAGGTTAGTGTTTAGCTTTTGAACTTTGACTTGCTGCCTGGTGTTGACAGTTTAGAAGAAATAACATAAGCTAATGTCTTTTGTGCCCATTAACAAAAGTGCATAAAGGTTTACTACTATTTCTACTACAGAAAAGGGAGGAGGCCTGGCCTCGCTTGCCTTGCCTTGTCTTATCAGCTGCCAGTGGTTCCCACCTACACAAGTAATAAAAGCTGGTTTTGGTGGGAAGAATCCAGAGGGTAAAGGCTGTGAAGCAGTTGTTAAAGAGGTGCACTTCATGTTGTGCAGCATGTTCAGCAACTGGGTGATACAGCTGTTTCTTGTTACAGTTTGGCAATGGCCATTCATTCGTAGCATGTGGCACAGCACTTGAAGCTAATGGGGAGATCACATGTCTGCTTTCAAAAGCTGAAACAGAGCAAGTTGGAATCTTTCCATCTGCTCTGATTGTACTTCTACTAATAATTTTTTTCTCTTTCATTTTTGAATTGATTATTCACATCATATATAAGTAGTATATGCACAAGTCTGTCCAGCTATTATTTGCAGTATTTCCTGATGACTGATTATTTGTACTGTAGTTCTTGATCCAATGATTGCAGTAGTGTATTTAGTTTTCTGCAAACTTTATTAATTAAAAGTAATGAACAATTGAAAGTATTGCAACAGCACGTTAGGAGGAATTTCGACTCAGGTAATCAGTCATATTAGATATGTTGACACTATTCATTAAAAAGCCTGTCATCCAGTCTTGATAGTAACCTGTTTTCATTTTCTTTTGAGACTGTTAGTGAATTTTGTCCACTTCAGGTGTGTAGGGGATCACTCACTGAATATTTTTGTTTCTGTTTTTTATGAAGCAGTGAACTGTTTTTTATAAAGTAAAGCCACTCTTGTGCCATAGGGCTAGAGCTAGGTAGTGAGAATGTTCCGTAACTTTGTTGTATATGTCAGCCTTATGAAGGGGATGATGGAAGAAGCTACCTGCCTGTGTAGGGTATTTTTTGTGAGAACTAGAAGAGGTCATTGGGGATTTGATAGAGACAATAAATGTGGAGACTGTAAAAATTAATTGAAGGGCTTCTTGTGTACATTATTAGAGCAGTTTTGGAAACCAGTTTACAGCACTTTGACAAACTTTCATCAAAAAGACACCTAGTGCAGTACTTACTTTGCAGGTAGGTACCATTTCAAGGTGGCTTTCCCTTTGATGGCATAGGAGCTGCCTGTGACAGGTCTGAAATGGTTGTAGAGGGAAGAAGTATGGGACAAGTCGTGCATATGGGTCCATTTCAGGCATATAATCCTTGGGGTAAGGCGTTGGGAACAGTGGTGGTGTAAGGACAGGCAATGATATTAGGTAGTTTGTGTATGCACTGGAATGCTGATGGACCACTGGGGAGGATAATGGGGAGGACACTTCAGTCCATGATGAGGGGTATTCAAAACTATGGCAGAAAATTTGATTTGTATGATTTGGTTGCTCCAGTCCTGGGCGTTGCTGAGTCATGAGAGGGTTCCATCCCAAATGACTATTGAAGCTGGCATGTAGAATATATGAGATTGAAGTTGTACCACCAATCATTTGGAAAAATATCATCCACACAATTCTGAAGACAGCAAGAAGATGAAAGTGCAAGAATGAGCACCCAATGAGCTTAAAAGCTTATCCATCCATACAGCTGACAAGAATTACAGCTGACAAGAATAATGTAAGGAGAATGGAAAAAGAAAATTGGAGATCTGTTAGGTGGCAATGAGTTTGGCTTTAGGAAAGATAAAGGCACCGGGAGGCACTTCAGATGTTGCCCTTGATAATGAAATCAAGGCTTAAGAAAAATCAAGATGCATTCATAGGATCTGTCAACCAAGCAAAAGCTTTTGAGTGTATAAAATGGTGCAACATGTTTGAAATTATGAGAAAAATAGGAATAAGCTTTAGGGGAAGATGAACAATATACAGTATGTTTGATAACCAAGAGGTAACAATAAGAATAGAAGACCAAGAAAAAACTATTCAGATCAAACCTTAAGACAGGGATGCAGTCTTTTGCCCCTACTGTTCAGTTTGTACATCAAAGAAGCAATGATGGAAGTAAAAAAGAAGGTTCAAATTTGAGTTTGTTATGAAAAAAATAAGATTGCTACTCACCATATAGAGGAGATGTAGAAACACAGACAGGCACAATGAAAAGACTGCTAAAGGTTTAAGCTTTTCGACAAAAAAGTCCTTCTTCAGAAACGGAAATACACACATTCATACAAGCAATACTCATACACATATGGTCACTGTCTCCAGGCACCATGGTCCAACTGTGGGCTATGGCTGTGTCTGATGTGAACAACAATCTGGATTGGGTTGTGGGGGTATGGAGCAGGCATGGGGCAGGGAGGGGAGGGGTATCGGGGAAGGGTTGGGAGAAGATGTGCTGCCTGATGTAGAAAAGCAGGACCTGTCCCATACATCCTCCCACTAACACTTACTCCAGTCCTGTTACAAGGATCTCCTGTCCCATCAAAGGTGGTGGTTCCTGTGAAAGCAGTCATGTGATTACAAACTAAGCTGCACCCACTGTGTACTTTGTACATGGGCTTGACAATTAACAAGCTGTCTGTCTGTCTGTCTGTATGAATGGCCACCACCAGAGTATGGCTGGGAGACAGTCAGACCATCCAGTTGCTGAACATGCTGCCCAGGACAGCATGCTTGCTTCACAGCCTACACCCTTGCATCCTTCTGACCAACACCAAATTTTTTGAACTGCATGAATTGCGCAGATGGAAACTCTCCCTAAAGCATATCCTTTATTCCTGTAACCCCCTGGCTTCAACCTTCATTAGTCGCTGTCCTCCCACTGCCTCCCCTTCCAACTCCAGCACTGCACATAACATTTATTCTGCCAAAGTACCTGCAGTCTTTTCCAATTCTGTACTTCTCTACTCTCCCCCATACTTATACCTTTTCCACTCCCTCTTCCCTTCCCCCCTCCTCACCACATCTCCAGCACAGCAGCCCAACTCCACACCTAGCAACCCTATCCTGCCCCACCACATCACTGCGCACTTTCACAGGTACCGCATTAGCTATTCCCACCCATACGAGGGGCATTGGAAAGTCCGTGCAAAGTCAGAGAGATGGCACCATGGCGCGTATCGAGGTCGTGTCTAGTTAGTAGCATCTTTGGAAAGAACGCACACCAAGTTTCAGTCATATTGGTCTATTTCTTTGTGTTTGGCATTCGTGTGAGTCAAGGAAGTTTAGTGATTGTCAAAAAATGGATGAAAAAGAATTTCATGTTGTGATTAAACATTACTTTATGAAAGGCAAAACACCTCAGGAGACTAAAGAGAAGCTTGATAAACATTAAACGATTAGAACAGTTTATAAGTGGTTTCAAAATTTTCAGAGTGGCCACATGGGCACAAGTGATGCTGAATGCTCTGGATGACCTGTGGAGGTTACAATTCCAGAAATCATTGATAAAATCCGTGAGACTGTGATGGATGACAGAAGAGTTATGGTGCATGAGATTGCTAGTGCTGTGGGCATCTCGAATGAATGGGTACATAATATTGTGCATAAATATTTAGACATGAGAAAGCAATCTGCAAGATGGGTTCTCGCGATTGCTCACACTTCACCAAAAATGGAATCATGTGAAGTGTTGCAAGGATGGTTCGCAGCTGTTCAGGAAGAATCCACAGGACTTTAAGTATCATTTTGTCACTGCGGATGAAACATGGATACATTACTACAGTCCTGAAACCAAAGAACAATCTTAACAATGGGGTACCAAGGGAGAATCTGCACCAAAAAAGGCAAAGACCATTCCTTTGGCCAGAAAGGTTATAGCGACTGTGTTTTGGGATTCGCAAGGGATAATCCTCATCGACTATCTGGAAGAGGGTAAAACTATTACAGGTGCATATTATTCGTTGTTATTGGACCATTTGAAAACCAAGCTGCAAGAAAAACACCGGCGATTGGACCGCAAAAAAGTCCTTTTCCATCATGACAGTGCACCATCACACACCGCAGCAGTTGTGGTCGCAAAATTAATGGAAATAGGTTTCCAATTTGTTTCACATCCCCCCTATTCTCCAGACTTGGTTCGCTCGGACTACTATTTGTTTCCCAATTTGAAGAAATGGCTGGCGGGACAAAGATTTTATTCAAACGAGGAGGTGATTGCAGCAACTAATAGCTATTTTGCAGACTTGGACAATTCCTATTATTTGGAAGGGATCAACAAATTATAACAGCATTGGACAAACTGCATAAGTCTAAAAGGAGACTATGTCGAAAAATAAAAAAGGTTTACCCCAAACACGTAAGTAGTTTTTATTTTTGCACGGACTTTTCAAATGCCCCTCGTACCTTGTGATACCTTCCCATACCTGCTGCATGCCTGCTCCTTAACCCCACTACCCACCCAGATTTCTGCTCACATCAGATGCAGTTGCAATCTGCAGTCAGGCCACAGTGGCTGGAGAGAGTGGCTGTGAGTTGTGCTTGTGCGAATGTGTGTGTGTTTTCTAATTCCAAAGAATTACTTTTTTTATGGAAGCTTAAATGTTTAGCAGTATTTTCATTGTGTGCTTGTGACTTGATGTGTCCTTGGGTATGTGGCAAGTAGCAATCTATCCTTTTCATGATATTGTTGTTATTCCATCCTTTCACAATGAAAGGATATAAATATTATGATTCACTGATGACATCGTTATTCTCACTGAGAGTGAAGAAGATGACCTGTTGAATGGAATGAACACTCTAAGTAATACAGATTGTAGGTTGAGAATAAACAAAATAACTTGAAAACAAAATAACACCATGATGGATGAAGAAAGGAGGACGTAAAATCAGACAAGCACAGGCTGAGAGGGCATTCCTCACTGAAAGAAATCTGATGGTATCAAACATAGGACTTAATTTGAGGTAGAAATTTCTGAGAATGTATGTTTTGAATATACCATTTTATGGTAGAGAATCATGGACCATGGAAAAACCAGAAAAGAAGAGAATTGAAGCTTCTGAGATGTGGTGCTATAGGAGGATGTTGAAAATTGGTGAACAGATGGGGAGGAGGACGTTCTTCATAGAATCAGAAAAGAAAGGAAAATATTGACAAGAAGAGGGGATAGGATGAAAAATATTTATTAAAATACAGAGGGGCCAGAAAAATGTAGGCAGTCTTTGGTAGTTAATATCTTTGGAACAAAGTGACATATTGTTGCAATTTTACATGGTAGCATGGTCCATTCTTTTCTCAACAGATCTTGGCATGTGTTTTCCAGCAGATGACAGTGCAGCAATGAATGAAGTAAGATAGTCATTTGAGCAACACAAGGCCATATTGAAGTGGTACTGGAAGTATGAAAACATGATGGTGGTACAATGGCCATGGTGTAATGTGTACGGAACTCAGCCACCAACACGTACAACAATTTATCACATTCGGGATAAATTTGAAGTCAACGATACAGTAGTGGATGTGCATAAGGAAAGGTCTGGCTGACCAAAAACATCAACAAGTCCAGCTGCCAGGGCTGCTATGTTGCAACATTTTACAAGGTCACCTCAAAAATCTGTGAAGCAGAGTGCATGTGAAAATGGGGTAAGCTAGTCAAGCATATGATGAATTCTGAAGTCTGCAAAGCAGAAAATGTACATTACAAGATTGCAGCACACTGTGAACAAGGATGACCCAAATCAAAGGATAGAATACTGCAAGAGGTTTGAAGGCATGTTTGGCAAGGATGAACAGATTAGATTAGATTAGATTAGATTAGATTAATACTAGTTCCATGGATCATGAATACGATATTTCGTAATGATGTGGAACGAGTCGAATTTTCCAATACATGACATAATTAGGTTAATTTAACAACATACTTAAGTTAATATAACAACTTTATTTTTTTGTGTTTTTTTGTTTTTCTTTATTTTTTATTTTTATTTTTTTATTTTATTTTATTTTTTATTTTTTTAATATTTTTGTTTTTTTTTTCTTTTTTTTCTTAATTTATATCTAAAAATTCCTCTATGGAGTAGAAGGAGTTGTCATTCAGAAATTCTTTTAATTTCTTCTTAAATACTTGTTGGTTATCTGTCATACTTTTGATACTATTTGGTAAGTGACCAAAGACTTTAGTGCCAGTATAATTCACCCCTTTCTGTGCCAAAGTTAGATTTAATCTTGAATAGTGAAGATCGTCCTTTCTCCTAGTATTGTCGTTATGCACACTGCTATTACTTTTGAATTGGGTTTGGTTGTTAATAACAAATTTCATAAGAGAGTATATATACTGAGAAGCTACTGTGAATATCCCTAGATCCTTAAATAAATGTCTGCAGGATGATCTTGGGTGGACTCCAGCTATTCTGATTACACGCTTTTGTGCAATAAATACTTTATTCCTCAGTGATGAATTACCCCAAAATATGATGCCGTATGAAAGCAATGAGTGAAAATAGGCGTAGTAAGCTAATTTACTAAGATGTTTATCACCAAAATTTGCAATGACCCTTATTGCATAAGTAGCTGAACTCAAACGTTTCAGCAGATCATCAATGTGTTTCTTCCAATTTAATCTCTCATCAATGGACATACCTAAAAATTTGGAATATTCTACCTTAGCTATATGCTTCTGATTAAGGTCTATATTTATTAATGGCGTCATACCATTCACTGTACGGAACTGTATGTACTGTGTCTTATCAAAATTCAGTGAGAGTCCGTTTGCAAGGAACCACTTAGTAATTTTCTGAAAGACAGTATTGACAATTTCATCAGTTAATTCTTGTTTCTCAGGTGTGATTACTATACTTGTATCATCAGCGAAGAGAACTAACTTTGCCTCTTCATGAATATACACTCCTGGAAATTGAAATAAGAACACCGTGAATTCATTGTCCCAGGAAGGGGAAACTTTATTGACACATTCCTGGGGTCAGATACATCAGATGATCACACTGACAGAACCACAGGCACATAGACACAGGCAACAGAGCATGCACAATGTCGGCACTAGTACAGTGTATATCCACCTTTCGCAGCAATGCAGGCTGCTATTCTCCCATGGAGACGATCGTAGAGATGCTGGATGTAGTCCTGTGGAACGGCTTGCCATGCCATTTCCACCTGGCGCCTCAGTTGGACAAGCGTTCGTGCTGGACGTGCAGACCGCGTGAGACGACGCTTCATCCAGTCCCAAACATGCTCAATGGGGGACAGATCCGGAGATCTTGCTGGCCAGGGTAGTTGACTTACACCTTCTAGAGCACGTTGGGTGGCACGGGATACATGCGGACGTGCATTGTCCTGTTGGAACAGCAAGTTCCCTTGCCGGTCTAGGAATGGTAGAACGATGGGTTCGATGACATTTTGGATGTACCGTGCACTATTCAGTGTCCCCTCGACGATCATCAGTGGTGTACGGCCAGTGTAGGAGATCGCTCCCCACACCATGATGCCGGGTGTTGGCCCTGTGTGCCTCGGTCGTATGCAGTCCTGATTGTGGCGCTCACCTGCACGGCGCCAAACACGCATACGACCATCATTGGCACCAAGGCAGAAGCGACTCTCATCGCTGAAGACGACACGTCTCCATTCGTCCCTCCATTCACGCCTGTCGCGACACCACTGGAGGCGGGCTGCACGATGTTGGGGCGTGAGCGGAAGACAGCCTAACGGTGTGCGGGACCGTAGCCCAGCTTCATGGAGACGGTTGCGAATGGTCCTCGCCGATACCCCAGGAGCAACAGTGTCCCTAATTTGCTGGGAAGTGGCGGTGCGGTCCCCTACGGCACTGCGTAGGATCCTACGGTCTTGGCGTCCATCCGTGCGACGCTGCGGTCCGGTCCCAGGTCGACGGGCACGTGCACCTTCCGCCGACCACTGGCGACAGCATCGATGTACTGTGGAGACCTCACGCCCCACGTGTTGAGCAATTCGGCGGTACGTCCACCCGGCCTCCCGCATGCCCACTATACGCCCTCGCTCAAAGTCCGTCAACTGCACATACGGTTCACGTCCACGCTGTCGCGGCATGCTGCCAGTGTTAAAGACTGCGATGGAGCTCCGTATGCCACGGCAAACTGGCTGACACTGACGGCGGCGGTGCACAAATGCTGCGCAGCTAGCGCCATTCGACGGCCAACACCGCGGTTCCTGGTGTGTCCGCTGTGCCGTGCGTGTGATCATTGCTTGTACAGCCCTCTCGCAGTGTCCGGAGCAAGTATGGTGGGTCTGACACACCGGTGTCAATGTGTTCTTTTTTCCATTTCCAGGAGTGTAGAATGGCAAGTCATCAATATATAATAAGAACAACAAAGGACCCAAGACTGACCCTTGTGGAACCCCATTCTTGATAGTTCCCCAGTTTGAGGAATGTGCTGATCTTTGCATGTTACGAGAACTACTTATTTCAACTTTCTGCACTCTTCCAGTTAGGTACGAATTAAACCATTTGTGCACTGTCCCACTCATGCCACAATACTTGAGCTTGTCTAGCAGAATTTCATGATTTACACAATCAAAAGCCTTTGAGAGATCACAAAAAATCCCAATGGGTGGTGTTCGGTTATTCAGATCATTCAAAATTTGACTGGTGAAAGCATATATGGCATTTTCTGTTGAAAAACCTTTCTGGAAACCAAACTGACATTTTGTTAGTACTTCATTTTTACAGATATGTGAAGCTACTCTTGAATACATTACTTTCTCAAAAATTTTGGATAAAGCTGTTAGAAGGGAGATTGGACGGTAATCGTTGACATCAGATCTATCCCCCTTTTTATGCAAAGGTATAACAATAGCATATTTCAGTCTATCAGGGAAAATGCCCTGTTCCAGAGAGCTATTACACAGGTGGCTGAGAATCTTACTTATCTGTTGAGAACAAGCTTTTAGTATTTTGCTGGAAATGCCATCAATTCCATGTGAGTTTTTGCTTTTAAGCAAGTTTATTATTTTCCTAATTTCAGAGGGAGAAGTGGGTGAGATTTCAATTGTATCAAATTGCATAGGTATGGCCTCTTCCATTAACAGCCTAGCATCTTCTAATGAACACCTGGATCCTACTATATCCACAACATTTAGAAAATGATTATTAAAAATATTTTCAACTTCTGACTTTTTGTTCGTAAAGTTTTCATTCAATTTGATGGTAATACTGTCTTCCTCTGCTCTTGGTTGACCTGTTTCTCTTTTAATAATATTCCAAATTGTTTTAATTTTATTATCAGAGTTGCTGATTTCAGACATGATACACATACTCCTGGATTTTTTAATAACTTTTCTTAATATAACACAGTAGTTTTTATAATTTTTGATAGTTTCTGGGTCACTACTCTTTCTTGCTGTCAGATACATTTCCCTTTTCCGGATACAAGATATTTTTATACCCTTAGTAAGCCATGGTTTGTTACAAGGTTTCTTACGAGTATATTTAACTATTTTCTTGGGGAAGCAATTTTCAAATGCATTTACAAAAATGTCATGAAATAAATTATATTTTAAATTGGCATCAGGTTCACGGTACACCTCATCCCAGTCTAACTGCTGTAGGCTTTCCCTGAAATTTGCAATTGTTAAATTGTTGACTGAACGTACTACTTTGGAGGACTGTTTAGTATTGCTGAATGGAGCTATGTCATATATTGTAACTAGCTGTGCACCATGATCAGAAAGACCATTCTCAACAGGCTGAGCATTTATCTGGTTAAACTTATCTTGGTCTATAAAGAAGTTATCTATCAGTGAGCTGCTATCCTTTACCACCCGAGTAGGAAAATCAATAACGGGTGTCAAATTGAAAGAACCGAGTAATACTTCAAGGTCATTTTTCCTATTACCCTCTTTCAGAGAATCTACATTGAAGTCCCCACAAATAATAATTTGCTTCCCCCTGTCTGACAGATAGCACAACAAGGAGTCCACATTTTTCAGAAATAGATGAAAATTTCCTGATGGGGACCTATATACAGTTACAATTATAAATGTGCCTTTATTTAATTTAAGCTCACAGGCACATGCTTCTATATGTTTCTCTACACTAAACTTTTTTGTTTCTATACTTTTTGCACAATGATAACTTTGTTCAGGGATGGTTACCTGGTCTCACGAGGTGCAATTCAAGCTGAACGGTACTGTAAACTGCCACAACTGCATGTACTGGGTTCATGGAAATCCTGACATTCATGTGGATATTCATGTTAATCTATGGGATTAATGTGTAGTGTGGTCTTTCATCGTGTAGTCTGATTGGCTAATTCTTCTTTGAGGGTACCACAACTGGTGAGATGTATCTTCATATGCTGCAAACTTTGATTTTACCTGCCGTCTGAGAGGTGTTTGGAAGTGTAAGATTTTACATACAACGACCTGATGCTCTGCCTCACCAACACAGAGATGTCAGAGCCTACTTGGATGAAAATCTACCTGGATGATGGATAAGTCTGTTGAGCACCCACCACAGTCTACAGACCTTACACCTCTTGACTTCTACCTATGGAGGACCTTGAAAAATGAAGTTTATCAATGGAAGCCAGCTACACTGAATGAGATGTGAGAAACCATTGACGTGTCCTATGTGGCTGTCTTACTGGCAAAACTGACAGCTGTAGTTTGGTCAACAGTTCAGCGGCATCAACTTTATTTGGCTGCTAATGGGAGTCAATTAGAACACACAAAATAACCTTCCCCCTATGTAAGAATTGACTATCAAAGAGTGTCTACATTTTTGGACCCTTCTGTACATCAAGGAATAACTTCCATGGTACTGTAGGGAACTGTAGAGAAGACAGAGATTGGAAAATGTCAGACAAATAACTGAGGATGGAGGCTGCAAGTGCTGCAGTGAAATCGATTTACACAAATAGAGAACACGAGCAAATGAGCATCAGTGAATGAGAATTCTCCTTGGTGCAAACAGTAGACAAGTGTGAATAAAATGTGGCCATTTGTGTTAAGTTTGCATTCACTAGTGTTTGCTCATGTTCTGATTGTTGTAGTGAACCATCAAAGGAATCTCATATCCTCTCCACCTCAGCACTAACAGTACAGAAAGATTCAATTTGCTACCTTGTCTGCTTCTGTTATTAATATGAATTGTGTGAGATATAGAGTGGTCTGAAGAGAATGTAATGTTGATGATAGAGGAATATAGATATCATATGCACCTCTGGGGATGAAGAGATCTACAGCACAAATCATGAAGGAAAAGAAATATAATTGAAAGAAAATTCCAAAACAAAGGCAATAAATTTATTAGATGCATGTATCAAGTTGGAATGGAATGAAGGAACAAAAGCTGCATATTTCTTTTTATTAAAAGGGGATAGCACAGTAAATTTCCTTGTCAGTAACATGTGTGAATATATGCTCATTAAAATTAAAAAATATGTATGACCTAATCAGCTTGCTGATTAAACTCAAGGTAGATACAATTATATGGCCAATATATTACAGTTATGCTAGATAGTTTTTTGAATTCACTGCACTTCGTAATTCTGTCGTTTCTCTGTGTAAACAGTCACAGCATGTCCAAGGACAGTTGTCCTTTATGAATTTTATTGTCACTTCCACACATTTTTCATGTAGCCAGAAATTGCAGTTTACACACAAGATGCCTTTGATAACACATTTTTTGCACTTCTTGCACAATGAACTGTTAAACTTTTGACTTTTTGAAATGAGCACTGTGTCACTACACTGTTTCCTTGACACCATCTTGCAATATTTTTATGACAAGTTTAAATGGTTTACAAGGATCATGCTACTTGCCTTCTTACAAACTATGTAGAAGATTTTGTCTAGTATTGTAAGTAAACAAATTGTATGTATATTTCCCATTTAATTAATCATGTTTTATTGGCATCATCTTCCTTATACATAACAAAATCCTTGAAGTGCTGAAGACATCAGAAACTATCTGAGACATAGGGCTACCGAAATGTGAATCAATTACCAATGTAAATGTCTCAATTTGCTAATAGCCACTGTGTACTGTCTGCACAAACCAAGTCGACACTTGGCATGGTGGCTGATCGGAGCGACCATAAAGGTATTTCACATTTACGGTCAATCCCATTAGATGCTGTGCCGAGCGTCAACTTTGTTTGCACAGAGAGTATTGCTTGTTCACTTTATAAAGAGTAGTTGTATTGATAGAAGTCAAAAGGCTTCAGTCTGTAACAACAGCGATTTCAGTGCAGCCAGGGAGTCTAATATTGAGATCACAGCGTGCAGCTAACCATAATTTACAGATAACAGTGTGTTCAGCATGTCTTCATACTTGTAAACACATGGATGTGACACACAGACTTTGAGGCCACAAAAATGTCATGTGTATTTGAATTTAAAATGGTTTAAATTTGATGATATGTTCAACAAAGCTACTCTTTACTACAGATTATGTAACACCTACTGCATAAATCAAACTGATCATTAAAGGTATCTGAAATCTGCCTTTCTACAATTAAAGCAAACAATGGAAAATCCAGGCTGGAATGTAACAATATTGTGAGAAGGAAAGTTGCCACTCAACTTACAGTGGAGATGCTGAGTCGCAGGTAGGCACAGCGAAAACATTTTCACACTTAAAGCTTTCGGCCAACGGCCTTTGTCAACAATAGATACACACACGCGTGCACGCACACACACACACACACACACACACACACACATACACACACACAAACGTGTGTGAGTTGCGTTTGTGTGAGTGAGTCTTTGTGTGTGTGTGTGTGTGTGTGTGTGTGTGTGTGTTTTGTTGACAAAGGCCATTGGGCGAAAGCTTTAAGTGTGAAAATCTTTTTGTTCTTTCTACAATCAAAAATGTGTATTTATATTAGTTTATGTGTGGCTGTTGTTGTTGTTGTTGCGGTCTTCTGTCCAAAGACTGATTTGATGCAGCTCTCCATGCTACTCTATCCTGTGCAAGCCTCTTCATTTCTGAATAACTATTGCAATGTTATGTTTTATTTATTTAAAACACTATCAATGGTACCATTTTTTGCCTGATTTCTTTTTGCGCGTGGAAGTGAAGTTTTGTGAATAATTTAAATCAGATCTAGTTTAGACAGATGGATGAAAATTTTACACAACATTGACTAGATTGCCAGTGACACCCAAACATTGCATACTAGGACAGATTCATGTCAGGCTAATACTTCCACTAATACATTCATCCATCCTAGATTGCAATTAATCACCATGTGAGTGTGTTGAGCCTACATTAACAATTACATCATCACTGGCAACTTACTTGCCTCTATTCATCCAGTACTGCATTTCTAAGCATTCCACCTTATTAAAATATCATCTCCAGTTCTCTGAAGTGATAAACTGTAGGGAAAGGTCTACAAGTTTTTGTAGAGTTTTGTTGGACATATTCCCAATAACACTATGTTCTCTGAAATTTCTTTTAATTTTTTCCCAAGCCAGTTGTATTGCATTGAGATTACAATTGTGTGTTGGCAAACAGATAACTTTATGGCCTTGTTTTAACCAGCAAGTAGGCACACCTATGTATAAAGTGCGGCAACCACAAATAACACTTTTCCATTGTTGTTTCTCAGTTGTGAACCCATACCTATTTCTTCATTGTTACTTCAGCTAACAAACTGATAAATTGTGTTGTCATATGTCCAAGTGAACAGCAGTAATATAAAATAAACAGAAAATTACTCACTTTATGAGCTAGCAGCACAATCCTACAGTGAGGCAGTTGTCTATGAGATAATTAGTAATTGAATAAGCAGCTGGCTGGGATCTGATGCAATTGCACTGTTTAATGCTTCAAGTTGGTCATTACCGTGGAGTAACATCCGCCATGACAGCAGAGAGATATAGTGAAAATTTATTTCATTATTGTTTAATTAAAGAGTGCTTTAAATCATATTATATTTAAAAACAAAGATGATGTGACTTACCATACGAAAGCGCTGGCAGGTAGATAGAAACACAAACAGACACATACATACACACAAAATTCAAGCTTTTGCAACAAACTGTTGTCTCATCAGGAAAGAGGGAAGGAGAGGGAAAGACGAAAGGAAGTGGGTTTTAAGGGAGAGGGTAAGGAGTCATTCCAATCCCGGGAGCGGAAAGACTTACCTTAGGGGGAAAAAGGACGGGTATACACTCGCACACACACACATATCCATCCACACATATACAGACACAAGCAGATATATTTAAAGACAAAGAGTTTGGGCAGAGATGTCAGTCGAGGCGGAAGTGCAGAGGCAAAGATGATGTTGAATGACAGGTGAGGTATGAGTGGCGCCAACTTGAAATTAGTGGAGATTGAGGCCTGGTGGGTAACGGTAAGAGAGGATATATTGAAGAGCAAGTTCCCATCTCCGGAGTTCGGATGGGTTGGTGTTGGTGGGAAGTATCCAGATAACCCGGACGGTGTAACACTGTGCCAAGATGTGCTGGCCGTGCACCAAGGCATGTTTAGCCACAGGGTGATCCTCATTACCAACAAACACTGTCTGCCTGTGTCCATTCATGCGAATGGACAGTTTGTTGCTGGTCATTCCCACATAGAATGCATCACAGTGTAGGCAGGTCAGTTGGTAAATCACGTGGGTGCTTTCACATGTGGCTCTGCCTTTAATCGTGTACACCTTCCGGGTTACAGGACTGGAGTAGGTGGTGGTAGGAGGGTGCATGGGACAGGTTTTACACCGGGGGCGGTTACAAGGATAAGAGTCAGAGGGTAGGGAAGGTGGTTTGGGGATTTCATAGGGATGAACTAAGAGGTTACGAAGGTTAGGTGGACGGCGGAAAGACACTCTTGGTGGAGTGGGGAGGATTTCATGAAGGATGGATCTCATTTCCGGGCAGGATTTGAGGAAGTCGTATCCCTGCTGGAGAGCCACATTCAGAGTCTGGTCCAGTCCCGGAGAGTATCCTGTCACAAGTGGGGCACTTTTGTGGTTCTTCTGTGGGGGATTCTGGGTTTGAGGGGATGAGGAAGTGGCTCTGGTTATTTGCTTCTGTACCAGGTCGGGAGGGTAGGTGCGGGATGCGAAAGCTGTTGTCAGGTTGTTGGTGTAATCGTTCAGGGATTCCGGACTGGAGCAGATTCGTTTGCCATGAAGACCTAGGCTGTAGGGAAGGGACCGTTTGATGTGGAATGGGTGGCAGCTGTCATAATGGAGGTACTGTTGCTTGTTGGTGGGTCTGATGTGGACGGACGTGTGAAGCTGGCCATTGGACAGGTGGAGGTCAACGTCAAGGAAAGTGGCATGGGATTTGGAGTAGGACCAGATGAATCTGATGGAACCAAAGGAGTTGAGGTTGGAGAGGAAATTCTGGAGTTCTTCTTCATTGTGAGTCCAGATCATGAAGATGTCATCAATAAATCTGTACCAAACTTTGGGTTGGCAGGCCTGGGTAACCAAGAAGGCTTCCTCTAAGCGACCCATGAATAGGTTGGCGTACGAGGGGGCCATCCTGGCACCCATGGCTGTTCCTTTTAATTGTTGGTATGTCTGGCCTTCAAAAGTGAAGAAGTTGTGGGTCAGGATGAAGCTGGCTAAGGTGATGAGGAAAGAGGTTTTAGGTAGGGTGGCAGGTGATCGGCGTGAAAGGAAATGCTCCATCGCAGCAAGGCCCTGGACGTGCGGGATATTTGTGTATAAGGAAGTGGCATCAATGGTTACAAGGATGGTTTCCGGGGGTAACACATTGGGTAAGGATTCCAGGCATTCGAGAAAGTGGTTGGTGTCTTTGATGAAGGATGGGAGACTGCATGTAATGGGTTGAAGGTGTTGATATACGTAGGCAGAGATACGTTCTGTGGGGGCTTGGTAACCAGCTACAATGGGGCGGCCGGGATAATTGGGTTTGTGGATTTTAGGAAGAAGGTAGAAGGTAGGGGTGCGGGGTGTCGGTGGGGTCAGGAGGTTGATGGAGTCAGGTGAAAGGTTTTGCAGGGGGCCTAAGGTTCTGAGGATTCCTTGAAGCTTTGCCTGGACATCGGGAATGGGGTTACCTTGGCAAACTTTGTATGTGGTGTTGTCTGAAAGCTGACGCAGTCCCTCAGCCACATACTCCTGACGATCAAGTACCACGGTCGTGGAAACCTTGTCTGCCGGAAGAATGACGATGGATCGGTCAGCCTTCAGATCACGGATAGCCTGGGCTTCCACAGTTGTGATGTTGGGAGTAGGATTAAGGTTTTTTAAGAAGGATGAGATGCAAGGCTGGAAGTCAGAAATTCCTCGAAGATTTGGAGAGGGTAATTTTGAGGAAGAGGAGGTGGGTCCCGCTGCGACGGAGGACGGAACTGTTCCAGGCAGGGTTCAATTTATATGGTGTCTTGGGGAGTTGGATCATTAGGAGTGCGATTAGGATCATTTTTCTTCGTGGCAAAGTGATATTTCCAGCAGAGAGTACGAGTGTAGGACAGTAAATCTTTGACGAGGCTGTTTGGTTGAATCTGGGAGTGGGGCTGAAGGTGAGGCCTTTGGATAGGACAGAGGTTTCGGATTGGGAGAGAGGTTTGGAGGAAAGGTTAACTACTGAATTAGGGTGTTGTGGTTCCAGGGTGTGTTGATTGGAATTTTGAGGTTTTGGAGGGTGTGGAGCTGGAAGTGGGAGATTGAGTAGAAGGGAGAGACTGGGTTTGTGTGCAATGAGAGGAGGTTGAAGTTTGCTGGAAAGGTTGTGAAGGGTGAGTGAGTTGCCTTTGCAAAGGTGGGAAACCAGGAGATTGGATAGTTTTTTGAGGTGGAGGGTGGCATGCTGTTTTAATTTACGGTTGGCCTGTAGGAGGATGCTCTGAACAGCATGCCACCCTCCACCTCAAAAAACTATCCGATCTCCTTGTTTCCCACCTTTGGAAAGGCAACTCACTCACCCTTCACAACCTTTCCAGCAAACCTCAACCTCCTCTCATTGTACACAAACCCAGTCTCTCCCTTCTACTCAATCTCCCACTTCCAGCTCCACTCCCTCCAAAATCTCAAAATTCCAATCAACACACTCTGGAACCACAACACCCTAATTCAGAAGTTAACCTTTCCTCCAAACCTCTCTCCCAATCCGAAACCTCTGTCCTATCCAAAGGCCTCACCTTCAGCCCCACTCCCAGATTCAACCAAACAGCCCTCGTCAAAGATTTACTGTCCTACACTCGTACTCTCTGCTGGAAATATCACTTTGCCACGAAGAAAAATGATCCTAATCGCACTCCTAATGATCCAACTCCCGAAGACACCATCCAAATTGAACCCTGCCTGGAACAGTTCCGTCCTCCGTCGCAGCGGGACCCACCTTCACTTCCTCAAAATCACCCTCTCCAAACCTTCGAGGAATTTCTGACTTCCAGCCTTGCATCTCAATCCTTCTTAAAAAACCTTAATCCTACTCCCAACATCACAACTGCTGAAGCCCAGGCTATCCGTGATCTGAAGGCTGACCGATCCATCGTCATTCTTCCGGCAGACAAGGGTTCCACGACCGTGGTACTTGATAATCAGGAGTATGTGGCTGAGGGACTGCGTCAGCTTTCAGACAACACCACATACAAAGTTTGCCAAGGTAACCCCATTCCCGATGTCCAGGCAGAGCTTCAAGGAATCCTCAGAACCTTAGGCCCCCTGCAAAACCTTTCACCTGACTCCATCAACCTCCTGACCCCACCGACACCCAGCACCCCTACCTTCTACCTTCTTCCTAAAATCCACAAACCCAATCATCCCGGCCGTCCCATTGTAGCTGGTTACCAAGCCCCCACAGAACGTATCTCTGCCTACGTAGATCAACACCTTCAACCCATTACACGCAGTCTCCCATCTTTCATCAAAGACACCAACCACTTTCTCGAATGCCTGGAATCCTTATCCAATGTGTTACCCCCGGAAACCATCCTTGTAACCATTGATGCCACTTACTTGTACACAAATATTCCGCACGTCCAGGGCCTCGCTGCGATGGAGCATTTCCTTTCACGCCGATCACCTGCCACCCTATCTAAAACCTCTTTCCTCATCACCTTAGCCAGCTTCATCCTGACCCACAACTTCTTCACTTTTGAAGGCCAGACATACCAACAATTAAAGGGAACAGCCATGGGTGCCAGGATGGTCCCCCTCGTACGCCAACCCATTCATGGGTCGCTTAGAGGAAGCCTTCTTGGTTACCCAGGCCTGCCAACCCAAAGTTTGGTACAGATTTATTGATGACATCTTCATGATCTGGACTCACAGTGAAGAAGAACTCCAGAATTTCCTCTCCAACCTCAAATCCTTTGGTTCCATCAGATTCACCTGGTCCTACTCCAAATCCCATGCCACTTTCCTTGACGTTGACCTCCACCTGTCCAATGGCCAGCTTCACACGTCCGTCCACATCAGACCCACCAACAAGCAACAGTACCTCCATTATGACAGCTGCCACCCATTCCACATCAAACGGTCCCTTCCCTACAGCCTAGGTCTTCGTGGCAAACAAATCTGCTCCAGTCCGGAATCCCTGAACGATTACACCAACAACCTGACAACAGCTTTCGCATCCCGCAACTACCCTCCCGACCTAGTACAGAAGCAAATAACCAGAGCCACTTCCTCATCCCCTCAAACCCAGAATCCCCCACAGAAGAACCACAAAAGTGCCCCACTTGTGACAGGATACTCTCCGGGACTGGACCAGACTCTGAATGTGGCTCTCCAGCAGGGATACGACTTCCTCAAATCCTGCCCGGAAATGAGATCCATCCTTCATGAAATCCTCCCCACTCCACCAAGAGTGTCTTTCCGCCGTCCACCTAACCTTCGTAACCTCTTAGTTCATCCCTATGAAATCCCCAAACCACCTTCCCTACCCTCTGGCTCCTATCCTTGTAACCGCCCCCGGTGTAAAACCTGTCCCATGCACCCTCCTACCACCACCTACTCCAGTCCTGTAACCCGGAAGGTGTACACGATTAAAGGCAGAGCCACATGTGAAAGCACCCACGTGATTTACCAACTGACCTGCCTTCACTGTGATGCATTCTATGTGGGAATGACCAGCAACAAACTGTCCATTCACATGAATGGACACAGGCAGACAGTGTTTGTTGGTAATGAGGACCACTCTGTGGCTAAACATGCCTTGGTGCACGGCCAGCACATCTTGGCACAGTGTTACACCGTCCGGGTTATCTGGATACTTCCCACCAACACCAACCCATCCGAACTCCGGAGATGGGAACTTGCTCTTCAATATATCCTCTCTTCCCGTTACCCACCAGGCTTCAATCTCTGCTAATTTCAAGTTGCCGCCACTCATACCTCACCTGTCATTCAACATAATCTTTGCCTCTGCACTTCCGCCTCGACTGACATCTCTGCCCAAACTCTTTGTCTTTAAATATGTCTGCTTGTGTCTGTATATGTGTGGATGGATATGTGTGTGTGTGCGAGTGTATACCCGTTCTTTTTTCCCCCTAAGGTAACTCTTTCCACTCCCGGGATTGGAATGACTCCTTACCCTCTGCCTTAAAACCCACTTCCTTTCGTCTTTCCCTCTGCTTCCCTCTTTTCTGATGAGGCAACAGTTTGTTGCGAAAGCTTGAATTTTGTGTGTATGTATGTGTCTGTTTGTGTTTCTATCGACCTGCCAGCGCTTTCGTATTGTAAGTCACATCATCTTTGTTTTTAAATATATTTTCCGCGTGGAATGTTTCCCTCTATTATATTAAATCATATTATGTAAGATTATGTTATAATTGTTTCATTAAACTAAAATTAAACAGTGATTTTGCTCAGACACGCTTACCTTGGTAACATAAAGACAGCTATTGTTTACATGTATACAAAGTAAGCTGCATGCCCGCTCATGCTATGAAAAATGGCATGCCCGCTTGAAGGTTAAAACCATTTCATTGGTGGCTTATGATTTCTGTGCTGGTTTGATTAACTGAATCAGGGAGAAGAGATCTCCTTTCCTCATGCTGTCATCACAGGTGATTTGCCTCTTCTGCAGCCACTCTATCATTGTCAGTTTCATGTCAATTATTGCTGGTGTTCTGTCAAGCTACCTGTTATGATGTGGTATGTTGTCAATGACAATCATCAACTGTGAAGGAAGGTTTGGTGAAACTAATTTCTGGCACCAGTTTTTAAAATTCATTGAATTCATTTGCCTGTGGTAGCCACCTAGCTTAGAGTTACCCCAGAACTGCATCCGAGCTTTTCTGAGAAACCCATTTTTGAAACCCATGTGTGCAACTGTAAATTTTTTTCAGATATTTCCCCACATGCCAGCTTGCTATCCAACCACAACTTGTCAAGGTAAAAAAATTCCTATCCTGCTTCACGAACGCCTTTCATTTGCACAAGCAATCAGGAATGCCATTCTCTGTACAGCGTTTGTTTGTTTTGCACCCTTCTCCACAGAAAACCTATGGTTTTAATAGTTTCCACAGAGAGGTGTTACCTCTTTCCATCCAGTCTTTTCTTGTAAAACTGCAACTGTTCTCTGTCTCTCGGTACAACTTTATATACAGCAAAAAATCACCTGAAAGATCTCTTATGATCTCATATAACAAGTGTGTCAGTCACCAAAATCTTGATGTATTTTACCATCACCCTTCCAAAGAAATAAAAAAGAAGAAAGATATACTGCACAAATTTTGACTGCATTGTTCACTAAATGAGGTACATCTACTACATCTACATCTACATTGATACTCCGCAAGCCACCCAACGGTGTGTGGCGGAGGGCACTTTACGTGCCACTGTCATTACCTCCCTTTCCTGTTCCAGTCGCGTATGGTTCGCGGGAAGAACGACTGTCTGAAAGCCTCCGTGCGTGCTCTAATCTCTCTAATTTTACATTCGTGATCTCCTCGGGAGGTATAAGTAGGGGGAAGCAATATATTCGATACCTCATCCAGAAACGCACCCTCTTGAAACCTGGCGAGCAAGCTACACCGCGATGCAGAGCGCCTCTCTTGCAGAGTCTGCCACTTGAGTTTATTAAACATCTCCGTAACGCTATCACGGTTACCAAATAACCCTGTGACGAAACGCGCCGCTCTTCTTTGGATCTTCTCTATCTCCTCTGTCAGACCGATCTGGTACGGATCCCACACTGATGAGCAATACTCAAGTATAGGTCGAACGAGTGTTTTGTAAGCCACCTCCTTTGTTGATGGACTACATTTTCTAAGCACTCTCCCAATGAATCTCAACCTGGTACCCGCCTTACCAACAATTAATTTTATATGATCATTCCACTTCAAATCGTTCCAGACACATACTCCCAGATATTTTACAGAAGTAACTACTACCAGTGTTTGTTCCGCTATCATATAATCATACAATAAAGGATCCTTCTATCTATGTATTCGCAATACATTACATTTGTCTATGTTAAGGGTCAGTTGCCACTCCCTGCACCAAGTGCCTATCCGCTGCAGATCTTCCTGCATTTCGCTACAATTTTCTAATGCTGCAACTTCTCTATATACTACAGCATCATCCGCGAAAAGCCGCATGGAACTTCCGACACTATCTACTAGGTCATTTATATATATTGTGAAAAGCAATGGTCCCATAACACTCCCCTGTGGCACGCCAGAGGTTACTTTAACGTCTGTAGACGTCTCTCCATTGATAACAATATGCTGTGTTCTGTTGGCTAAAAACTCTTCAATCCAGCCACACAGCTGGTCTGATATTCCGTAGGCTCTTACTTTGTTTATCAGGCGACAGTGCGGAACTGTATCGAACGCCTTCCGGAAGTCAAGAAAAATAGCATCTACCTGGGAGCCTGTATCTAATATTTTCTGGGTCTCATGAACAAATAAAGCGAGTTGGGTCTCACACGATCGCTGTTTCCGGAATCCATGTTGATTCCTACATAGTAGATTCTGGGTTTCCAGAAATAACATGATATGCGAGCAAAAAACATGTTCTAAAATTCTACAAGAGATCGACGTCAGAGATATAGGTCTATAGTTTTGTGCATCTGCTCGACGACCCTTCTTGAAGACTGGGACTATCTGTGCTCTTTTCCAATCATTTGGAACCCTCCGTTCCTCTAGAGACTTGCGGTACACGGCTGTTAGAAGGGGGGCAATTTCTTTCGTGTACTCTGTGTAGAATCGAATTGGTATCCCGTCAGGTCCAGTGGACTTTCCTCTATCGAGTGATTCCAGTTGCTTTTCTATTCCTTGGACACTTATTTCGATGTCAGCCATTTTTTCGTTTGTGCGAGGATTTAGAGAAGGAACTGCAGTGCGGTCTTCCTCTGTGAAACAGCTTTGGAAAAAGGTGTTTAGTATTTCAGCTTTACGTGTGTCATCCTCTGTTTCAATGCCATTATCATCCCGTAGAGGCTGGATATGCTGTTTCGAGCCACTTACTGGTTTAATGTAAGACCAGAACTTCCTAGGATTTTCTGTCAAGTCGGTACATAGAATTTTACTTTCGAATTCAATGAACGCTTCACGCATAGCCCTCCTTACGCTAACTTTGACATTGTTTAGCTTCTGTTTGTCTGAGAGGTTTTGGCTGCGTTTAAACTTGGAGTGGAGCTCTCTTTGCTTTCGCAGTAGTTTCCTAACTTTGTTGTTGTACCACGGTGGGTTTTTCCCGTCCCTCACAGTTTTACTCGGCACGTACCTGTCTGAAACGCATTTTACAATTGGTAAAAGTATATCACATAATCCATGCAATATGTAGCTGTACATCTATGCAGAGTGACTTGGTGGTAATGTATTGCACATATTATAATAATTCTTGAGGATTATATGGGCTTATCAAAGACTGTGTGATGGAAGAATTACTGCAACTAATTTCTTTCCTGACGATTTGGTAGGATGAGTATTACTAAACTGCAGGAGCCCCTTTAGGCTGGCTAATTTTTTTCCTGTGTATGTAGCCGCTTACTTTCTAGATTGAGCAAACCATTGTAGCAGTTTGCTCTGCTGTTCTTCAATGCCACAGAATTTTACGAATTTTAGCATAATTTTGTGAGCTTGGTTCTGAATCAAAACTCTGTTTGCACAAGCAAGAGTGAAAGTAGTTGAAGGTATCATTCTTGCTGAAGCAAAATCAGACTTATCACTCATTTTCAAAATAAATACAAATACAAGTCACAATTTGGCGTGGCAAAGTTAGCTCAGGAAGCAATATGGCTAAAACCACATCAGCATAGTAGCACATGATATTGAAGGCTAAAGTTGGTGGCTACTGAAAACAAGCAAATGTCTGTCTGAAGTCATACAGTCTTTTGAGTTTTATCAAAACAGCAACTCCCATCAGTGATTGTGTTGTAAACTGTTCATAGTGTGAATAAATGCTAATTTCATAATTGATGTTTTTTTAAAGCCTGCAGCTGTGTCATTCATGATTTAAATAACAAAACTCTGCACCAGTAACAATTTTTTCATGTGTAGCAAGATGTGTTTTGAGAATTTATTCTTATTATCAAATGCAAATATTTACATAGGTAAAATACCTGTATAAGTATTTCCACTTGATAGTGGGAATAAATGTTACCTCTGTTAATATTTGGACTTGATAATGAGAATAAATTCTCGAAATTCATTGTGCTATGCATGAAGTTATTCCCAATATCAAGTGCAAATATTTACATAGATATTTTAATTGTCAAGTGTAAATATTTACATAGGTATTTTACCAATGTAAATATCTACACTTGATTACAAAAATAAATTCTTGAGATGTGTTGTGCTGTGTATAAAATAATTGTAACTGGTGCAGTGTTTAAGTAATAAATCCTTGTACAATTTACGTGAGGGTATCATCAATGTATTTTTAGAAAAAGCAAAAGCCCACCTCCTCGACATTGGATGCTCTGTAATGTGTTATGGATGATCTGAATCAACTGGGCTATAGGGCATGTTCATGGACTGCTACTAACACCTGAATCGGAGCAGACCAGGAACTTTGTACTGTGTTGCCTTTGAATTCACTCCAGTGCAGTTTATACTCTATCTATAAGAGGTCCACAAAGGATCAAGCCTGTCTTGACAATATTGTTGTCAATTTTAAAACTACAGAAGAATTGCTTGATGTGACAGTGCTTTATTTTCAGATCATAATTCCATATCTTTAAATTATACAAGTAGTTTCCTTCCAGATAAGACTAATTGAACTATGCCTGCCCCAAAAGTTGTGATCATCAGACCTGATAAAAAATTTGTTAGGTTTTATAAAGTCCTTGCTGACAGAGACTGATTTTGTCAATGCTATGATGACACACTTTACATAAGTAATGACTTGTCAGCAAAGACAAGGTTCTTAAAGCACTTATGAAGCAATTTAATGCCATCATTCCCATAAAGAAATGCAAAATAATTGACAGAGGTTCCAAAGAGACAAAATCCGTGGTATACTAAAAGATGGATAAATCTGAAAAACCAAATGATGCTGTTGTACAATATGTAAGGAACAATCAAAAAGTTTCCATTTGAAGGTTGTACAGTGAGAACCAATATGGCAGTCAGACAGTATCGCTGTGAGCGTTGAACCAATCATCCACTGCCACACCTAGTTGAAGATGCCTATTTGGGAAAACACTGTGTCCTGCTGTCTGAAGAAGTTTGTAATCACTTGCTGCACATGATCATCTGACAGAAATCGTCAGCTCATCAAGGCCATTTTGAAGGAATTGGAGGCGTGATAATCACATGTGGAGAGATCAGAGCGGAAGTTCGGCTGATGGGTTGCAACTCTTATTTCAGGTGATACCACACTAGATGACTTGTGCGTTGGTAATGATGAAATGGTGATGAGGACAACACAACACCCAGTTCACAAGTGGAGAAAATCTCTAACCCGGCCAGAATCAAAACTGGGTCCACTGCGTGGTAGGCAAACACATTACCATTCAGCTAAGCAGGCGGACGAGTTGGTGTAATTTCTGCATTACAACATTTGCATTATGGTGACATGTAGTATCATGAAGAAATAGCATCCCTTGTTGCAGTTGATTTGACAGATACGCTGTCCCATAAACTCTCTTCATTCTCCAGTGGATGTCTACCATTGTTTGTCCATCTTCAGCCAAGAAAAGAATAACAGCATGTTGGTCTCTGCTTGAGCACACTTGGTATTTAGATCACGGTAGTTCATGTTTCCACATTTCCTGCATTCATGTCAGAAAGACATGAATACCACACCAATCCTTTGTCTACATGTCAGTGTTTGTATACCCGCATCAGATTTGCTCCATATGGCTTATACACTGCAGCAATATCCTCAGACAGAAACTTTTTGATCACCCTTTATACATAATAGTCTGAAGATTGACCTCGCTGGATTAGCCTACATTAAATCTAGCAGTGAGTATAACAAAGCCATTGTGGAAGCTGATAAAACACACAATCTCAATAGTATTCTTAATTCCTCCAATAAGTGCAAAGTTACATGGATTCTTATAAACAGTGTTGCTAAAGTTGGAAGAAACAGAAAAATTAAACCTGTCCTCAAAATTCAATATTGTTTTTTAGAAATGTTATTATCACACCTGATATCAGTCTAGCGGCATTATTTTCAAAAATGTTTGTAGATTATCAACAAATACAAGTGCCTGTATGTTTACCTTCTCTGAGATATCACCTAGTTTCATCCTAAGAATAGTAAAGCAGTTGAAAGTGTCAAAAGGTGTAGAGATATATGAGCAAATATGTGACAGATTGTGCAGCAGACAGTGTATAGATATGTGACATATCTTGCAACATACTAAGGTTAGTAACAGATCGTATTGTGTACCTTTAACATGTTATACACCCAAGTGTGTATCCAAGGATATTTTCCTGATAAACTGTAAGGGTCAAGGGTAGTTGCAGTATAGAAAAAGGGATATATAGACTCACCTTCTGGTTACCAGCCAATTTTCATAGTCCCAGCTCTTCCTAAAGTATTGGAATGTGTAATGTACCAACAGCTATTTGTTTACTTTAAAATTCAGATATAATTAGTCGATCACAATATGGCTTTAGGAAAAACTTGTCAACCATTTATACTGTTAACTGTATAGTCAAATATCTATTTGAGTGTTTGAGGATAAATGCTTTGGTCAAGTTACTTTTTGTTATCTATGCAGAGCCTTTGACTATGTAGGTCACACAGAACTTCTAGGGAAAATATAATGCTGTGGCATTAGAGATAAGTGTCTTAAACTATTAAAATTGTATGTAAGGAACCATAAGCAAACTGCCTATGTTGCAAAGAAGTGTCTAGTATAGAACAAGTTAAGGTAGATATGCCATCATCCGTGAAGTCCATTGTAGTGCTGGCATATGATACAACTTTTCTCCACATTAGTAATGATTTAAATAGCCTTAAAACTTTTGTTATTTGTGAGCTTTTGGTCAAAAGGCCTACCTCTAATGTAGAAAACCCACACGCTTTCATTTAAGTACAATTCACACACTCCACCTGATGGGAGAAGCAATCCGGTTGGTGGGGGTAAGGAGGAGGTTTGGAAAGGGGCAGGGGGTATTGTGCTGCATGTGGGAGCATGCAGGGATGTGATGATGACAGGGTAGAGCTGCTAGGTGCAGTCGGAAGGTATAAAGGTTGGGGAGGTGTGGAGGGGAGTGGAAAAGGAGAGAAGTAGAGGTGGGGAAAGAAAGAGAGAGACTAGTTAGTGTTTTGGTGGAATAGAAGGCTGTCAGAGCTGGAGTGGGAGCAAGGGAGGGGATGAGTAAGTGAAAGACAGGAACTAGTGAAGACTGAGCCATGGAGGTCATGGGAATGTAGGATATATTCCAGGGGGAGTTCCCATCTGTGCAATTCAGAAAAGCTGTTGTTGGTAGGAAAGATCTAGATGGCACAGGCTGCGAAGTAATAACTGAAGTGACGCATGTTCTTTTATGCAGCATATTCAGCAACTGGGTGTTCCAGCTCTTTCTTGGACACAGTTTATCAGTGGCCATTCATACAGATAGGTAGCTTGCTGGTTGTCATGCCCATGCAGAACACAGCACAGTGGTTACAGCTGAGTTCGTAGATCACATGACTGCTTACACAGATAGTCCTGTCTTTGATGCCTTTGATGGGATAGATGATGATTGTGAGTGGGAGGATATATGGTACAGTTCTTGCATCTAGGCCTATTACAGGGATATGAGCCATGAGGCATGGTGTTGGGAGCAGGGATGGAGTAGGGGTGAACAAAGATATTGTATAGGTTTGGTGGGCTTTGAAATACTACTGTTGGAAGGATGGAAATGATAGTGGGTCATGTATTCCTCATTTCAGGCCATGACAGGGGGTAGACAAAAATCTGTCAATAATGTAATTCAGTTGCGCTAGCCGTGGACAGTACTGAGTCATGAGAGGAGTGCACCTTCAAGGCTAGATGGTAGAAATGTGGGAAGACCTTCTTCTGTACAAGGTTTGGAAGATAATTTCGGTCTGGTGTATTTAGAGAGGGACTGCTTGTCAGTACAAATGCAACAGTAGTGAGTGCCTAGACAGCATGGAAGGGACTTCTTGGTATGGAATGAGTGGCAGCTACCAAAGTGGCTGTATCACTGGTGGTTGGAAGGTCTGGTGTGAATGGAGGTACTGACAGATGCAGGCTTTCAGTTTATTCTCTGTTGCACCCATTCCAGTGCCACTCTTTGTTTATGTATTTATTATTGACTTTAAGATAGAGGCATCTTGAATTTTCACATCAACAACATCCATAGTGCAGCATGGCTCAGTAGCTCCATTAAGTGCAGTTGCCCCTGCAGCAGCTGAGTGAATCACTTCCCCAGAGGGAGGAGGAGGAGGAGGAGATTAGTGTTTAACGTCCCATCGACAACGAGGTCATTAGAGACGGAGCACAAGCTCGGGTTAGGGAAGGATGGGGAAGGAAATCGGCCGTGCCCTTTCAAAGGAACCATCCCGGCATTTGCCTGAAGTGATATAGGGAAATCACGGAAAACCTAAATCAGGATGGCCGGACGCGGGATTGAACCGTCGTCCTTCCGAATGCGAGTCCAGTGTGCTAACCACTGCGCCACCTCGCTCGGTCCCCCAGAGGGAGCCCCCTACATAGTGCACCAGTCCAGTAGAAGTTAACATCTAGGAAGGTGGCTTGTTAGGTTGAGGAGGGCCAGATGAAGTAAAAGGGCGAGAAGATGTTGAGGTTCTGGAGGAGTGTGGCTAGGGTGTCCTCGCTGTTGGTCCAGATCACAAAATTATTATCAATGAATCTGAACAAGATCAGGGACCTGTCTTTCTGGATGCTTGGGAAGGATTCCTCTAGATGGGCACTGAGTAAGTTGGCATAGGATTATGCCATGTGGTGCTGTACCATAGATTTGTTTTAGGTAGTGCCTTCAAAGGTGAAGTAATTATGGATGAGGATATAGTTGATCATTATGATCAGGAGGAAGGTTACAAGTGTGTTAAGGCTGTCAGCATTAGGAATATTACTGTAGAGAGTGGTAGCATCAACTGTGATGAGCAGAGCACCATGTGGAAAAGGAACAGGAACTGTGGAGAGTCAATGGAGGAAATGGTTGGTGTCTTTGATATAGGAGGTTAGGTTTCAGGTAATAAGCTGAAGGTGCTGGTCCACAAGAGTGGAGATTTCCTCAATGGAGGCATGGTAATTGGTCACAATGGGGCATCCTGTATATGGTTAGATTTATAAACTTTAGGAAGTATGCAGAAGCTAGGAGTGTGGGCAGTGGTAGGGGTGAGGAGAGAGACTTGGGGAGAGGTTCTAGAATGGGCCTAAGGATTTGAGGAGATACTGGAGATCCTGTTGTATTTCTTGAATGAGGTCACTGTTGCAGGATTTGAATCTGACCACTACTGGAATCCTTCCATCAGATAACCCTGTTGTTCAAAACCACAGTGATGGAAACTTTATCGACAGGTAGGACTATAAGGTAAGGTCAGATTTTAGGTGCTGGAGTGCTGTTCTTTATGCCTCATCGTCATTCCCCAAATCCATCAACATGAAAGTTAACCTTATATTTGCAGAAAGAACTGCACTCCACCACCTAAAAACTGATCTTGACCTTATAATCCTCCTGGCAAAGGCTCCACCGCTGTGGTTTGAACTGGAAGAATTACCTGATGGTAGGACACCCCTGAACAGAATCTCCAGTCTCCCCTCTAATCCTAGGCTCGTCTCAGAACCTCTCCCCTGCGTGTATCTCCCTTCCCACTCCTACCACTGCCTGCACACTTACCTTCTACATTCTTCCTAAGCCCATAAATCCTACCACCCAGCACACCCTATTGTGGCCAATTACTATGCTCCCACTAAGAGTATCTCTGCTCTCATGGACCAGCACCTTCAGCCCATTATCCATAATCTACCCTTCTATATGAAAGTGATAAACAGTTTCCTCCACTGACTCACGACACTGCTGTTCCTTCATCACACAGTGCTGTGCTCATTGCTGTTGATGCCACCTCCCTCTACACTAACTTTCCTAATGCCCATGGACTTGCCACTGTTGAACATTATGTTTCCCAACTTCTGACTGACTTCAAACCTGCAAGCTCCTTCCTTGTCACTTTGACCAATTATATCTTCACCCATAATTACCTCAATTATATCTTCACCCACAATTACTTCACCTTTGAAGGCACCGCCTATGAACAAATCAATGGTACAACAATGGGCACCCAGATGACACCATTCTATGCCAAATGATCCATGCATTCTATTCCAAACTATTCATGGACCATTTACAGGAGTGCTTCCTCCTGACTGGCTCAGATTCATTGGTAATATATTCGTGATCTAGGCTGAGGGTGAGGGCAGCCTATCCACATTCCTCCAGAACCTCAACATTTTCTCTCCCAGTACATGTCACTTGGTTCTTCTCAATCCAACAAACCACTTACCTCAATGTTGACTTCCACCTAAAAGATGGCTACATCAGTATCTCTGTCCATATCAAATCTACCAACCACAAGGGATAGCTACACTTTGACAGTTGCCATCCATTCCATACCAAGAAGTCACTTTCAAACAGCCTAGTCACCTGTGACCGCACATCTGTAGTGATGTACAGTCCCTCTCTAATATCAATGGGGTCACTCAGGCCTTCATAGGCCCATATTACCCTCCCAGCCTTGTACAGAAACAGATCTCCTGTGCTTTGTCTCTCCAGTCACTTACCACCTCCCACAGTCCCAGTGTCCAGTCCTGAAGCAGTACTCCCCTCATGACTCAATACCACCCAGGACTGGAGCAACTGAATCATGGATAAAATCTTCTCCAAGGACATAATTGAATCACATTCAGACCCAGGATTCTGACTACCTCTCTCTTTCTTTTTCCCCCTTCTCTACTTCTCCCTTTCCCATCCCCCCCCCCCCCCCCCTCAAATCTCCTGCCGACTGCACCTAGCCGCCCTATGCTGTCCCAAACACATCCCTGCATGCTTCCACAAGCAACACTACACCCTCCCCCTCCCTAGCCAGATATTCCTCCCCCTCCCCACCCGAGTCTTCCCCTTATCCCCAACACCCAGGTTGCTTCTCCTGTCAAGCGCATTTGCTCACAGTCCAGCTTCAGTGGCCTGAGACAGTGGTCGTGTGCACATGAGTTGTACTTGCGTGAATGTGTTTATGCTTTCTACATTAGAAGAAGGCCTTTTGGCCAAAAGCTCACATGTGTAATAGTCTTTTTGTTGCGCCTGTCTGTGACTCAACATCTCCTTTGTGTGGTGAGTAGCAGTATTTCCTTTTCATATTATTGTCATTATTCCATGCTGGATTTTCCATTGTTGAAAACTTGTGTTACAAAGAAAATTGCTCAAGTATCCTTTTAGTTTAAAGCAAATGGATTCTTGCTGCGTGAAAACAAATCGCAGCCGATGGGTTTAGTCTAAAAGACAAGTTTCTGCAGATGATCCATGTTATGTTAATTTTTGGGGTTATATCTAAATGTTAAATTATCTTTGAGTCAACATTAACAACATAGTCTGTTAGTGATCAATTGTCAAGAGTAGTTTACTTATTGAGGCTACTTATTTATTGCATATGTGAAATACATGTTTTAACATCCTATTTTTCCAAAGTATAATAGCATATGGTATTATTTTATGAGGAAACTGTAGTTGTGTGCATGACATCTTAATACTGTAGCAGAGAGCTATTAGGGGAATTACTGGTTCTTCATATAAGACAGACTGTCAACCTTTGTTTTAAGCACAAAAAGTCATGACTGTAATAAACTTATATTTATACACACTATGTTTTAATTTATACAAAGAAATTACCACAAGGAAAATGCAGAGAAAACATACATTGTTACAACACAAGAAGCAGTAGATGCATTTATACTCCATACCACAGACTGTCAAAATCATGTAACAGCTGTAAACTCATGAGGCACAAATTACTTAATGAGCTTCCACAATTTGTACGAGATTTACCAGGACATGTTTTCAAGTAAACACTGCATGACTGTTTAGTTGCCCACCTATTCTATGATATGAAGGAGTTTATTGACTGCAATATAATACTGTAATGTTAAAACAGATCTGTCATTTCTCTTAAATTGTAATTGTACTGAACTATGTGTGTGGCAATAACTATTGCTGTAATGGCCTAATGACATAAAATTATTCAGGAAGTTTAATTACCATAAGTTAGGTATTTTTATGTTTTTAGATTTGTTCCAGCGTGCTATTGCACAAAGTGGCACAGCATTAATTCCTGGATCATTCAGCAGATTTTCAAAAGAGAGAACTTTCCGTTTGGGAGAAGTTCTGGGCTGCAAAACTAATGACTCACAAGTTCTTTTGAATTTTTTCCTGGGACTCCCTGTGAAGAAACTGATAGAAGCTCAAAATATGGCTTTGTCTGATGAGGTTGGATCATAATTTTATACATTTTTTTGTAATTTATGTTAATAAGATTTGTTGCTCTCTTGTGAGTGTTAGTAGGAACCATTGGATATTTGAGATCTGATTTTTGAAACAGGGGTTGTGCTAATCTATAGTGCATAAATGCAAGATTAATTGTACCTCTTTTTATACATACTATATGTGAACAGAGAATGTCAAATTAATAAGGTTGCACTCTGCCAGAAACACCTGTCTACAGTATGACCTGTGAATACACACTACCACTGCAATGGATATAAGATGATCTACTGAGGCATACCATTTCTTTCTGAGATAAGTATATGATGGTTTTGAAACTACCCTATAATACTAACATAGAAAGTGGTATATTATCAGTGACCAATGATTGATCAGGACTTAAATTCATGGAAACGTTGGCATGGGGAAGAGTATATGTTCTGTTAACCTGGATAGAATTTATAGTAAAGAAACAACTTAGTTCTCAATTATAATGTTAGTGGTTGTAATAATAATAATAATAATAATAATAATAGAAGATACAAAAAAAGTGAAAATAGAAGGAAACAAAACCAAACATTCAACACAAACCAAAAGAAATTTTACCAGACAATAGATAACACACACATTAAAATAGACAATCCACCAAACATAACAGACATGGAACACTTCTGGAGCAACATATGGTCAAACCTGGTACAACATAACAGGCATGCACGGTGGATACAAGCAGAAACAGATACGTACAAGATGATACCACAAATGTCTGAAGTGATAATTTTGCAACATGAAGTCACCCAAGCAATTAATTCTACTCACAATTGGAAAGCCCCTGGAAAAGATAAAATAGCAAATTTCTGGCTAAAGAAATTCATCTCAACACATTCACATCTATTATCTATTATTTAACAGTTACATTGCAGACCCATGCACTTTCCCTGATACACTTACACATGGAATAACTTATCTGAAACCTAAAGATCAAGCAGACACAGCAAACCAAGCTACCGTATTTACTCGAATCTAAGCCGCACCTGAAAAATGAGACTCGAAATCAAGGAAAAAAATTTTTCCCGAATCTAAGCCGCACCTGAAATTTGAGACTCGAAAATCAGGGGGAGAGAAAAGTTTTAGGTCGCACCTCCAAATCGAAACAAAGTTCGCCTAGTTGTAATATGAGACACAATTTAGGTCGAATGAATGACGATACAGCTGCAGTAGTTTGGTTCGAGTCGTAAGCTTAGCAGTTACGGTTTACCAGGTAGCCACTGCTACGCGTCATGCGCTCCGTCCGTATTTATACGGATATCCTTCCTTTTTCACGTGCTTCGTCTGGTTTGAATTGATTGCTTATTTTTCTTTGATCTGATAAGTGCCGTTCTCTTTGTTACAGGTGTTTACGTCACTCTAAGCTGAAAATGCATTACTGTACTGTGTCATGCATTGTTTGTCGCATTCTGATGGTGCGTGTTTACGGCCTGTCGCCGCTCGCGGCGTGGCTTGCTTTTGTGCGCGCTACCGCCGCTTACAAATAAAAAATAGAGAGGAGTCGTCTCATTAGCGAAACATTTGTTGTTACTTACACTACTTCTTTCTTTGATAATGATCAATAAGAACCAAATAATAGACTGCGTATGATAGATGATGTTCTGAACGAAATTTTAGCGAAAATTTTTCTCCGTTTGAAAATCTTTGCAGGCGCCTCTTTAGTTCATTACATTCTGCACAGAAATTAGAGTCATCTTAGATTTAAAAATCTAGTCAGTTGCCGTGCTTCATTTCTGACTGTATCACTATCAGGCATAAGAATAATACGAATATAAACATGACATGACATGTATATTCTTCCGCGTTTGCTGTTGTCTCACTCTAGTTTGTAGTTTATTAGGCAGACAGGATTTAAATGAGATAGTAGCAAACACGAAACAATACATGGCAAAATGTTTATATTCGTATTAATCTTATGGCGAAGAGAATACTACATGTGATTCACAATTCATAAAAGCTCCTATTAGCAACCATCTCTTCTGACAGGTAGGAAAAAATTCAGAACGTAGAGTTGGCCATATTGACAAACATCCCAAACAGTCTTGCCAGTCGGATTTTCGTAGTACATTGAAATGCTGCTACATTCGAAGATCAACAGTACAGAATTTGTATTTACTTCGTTGGATAATGTACCAAAACGCAGTGGTTGAAACTCTGGGCGGAGGAAAAAGGCTCGTCTTCCACTTTTTTTTTTAATTTATTTACTGACGCAGAGATTTTGGTACCAGTATTTATCTTTGTGCCCTACAAAGCATGCCTGTGTGGCGCTACACATATTCGACGGCAGAAGTTAGTTGTGGCGGCACCCACCAACATTTTTCAGAACTCTTTGCTTTGCACCCGATTCTAAGCCGCAGGCGGTTTTTTGGATTACAAAAACCGGAAAAAAAGTGCGGCTTAGATTCAAGTAAATACGGTAAATATCGCCCCATAACATGCCTACCAACAATATACAAAATATTAACTTCAGTCATTACACAGAAATTAATGACACATACAACACAGAACAAAATTATAAATGAAGAACAAAAAGGCTGTTGCAAAGGAGCATGAGGATGTAAAGAGCAACTGATAATAGATGCAGAGGTGACATATCAAGCTTAAAACTAAACAAAGGTCGCTACACTATGCATACATTGATTACCAAAAAGCTTTTGATAGTGTACCCCACTCACGGTTACTACAAATATTGGAAACATACAAAGTAGATCCTAAATAGATACAGTTCCTAAACATAGTAATGAAAAATTGGAAAACCACACTTAATATCCAAACAAATTCAAATAATATCACATCACAGCCAATACAGATTAAGCGTGGAATATACCAAGGAGACTCATTAAGTCCTTTCTGGTTCTGCCTTGCTCTGAACCCACTATCCAACATGCTAAATAATACAAATTATGGATACAATATTACTGGAACATACCCACACAAAATCACACATCTGCTATACATGGATGATCTAAAACTACTGGCAGCAACAAATCAACAACTCAATCAATTACTAAAGATAACAGAAGTATTCAGCAATGATATAAATATGGCTTTTGGAACAGACAAATGTAAGAAAAATAGCATAGTCAAGGGAAAACACACTAAACAAGAAGATTACGTATTGGATAACCACAGCGACTGCATAGAAGCGATGGAAAAAACAGATGCCTATAAATATCTTGGATACAGACAAAAAATAGGAATAGATAATACAAATATTAAAGAAGAACTAAAATAAAAATATAGACAAAGACTAACAAAAATACTGAAAACAGCAAGAAACAAGACAAAAGCTATAAATACTTATGCTATACCAATATTGACCTACTCATTTGGAGTAGTGAAATGGAGTAACACAGACCTAGAAGCACTCAATACACTTACACGATCACAATGCCACAAATATAGAATACATCACATACATTCAGCAACTGAAAGATTCACATTAAGCAGAAAGGAAGGGGATTTATCGACATAAAAAACCTACATTATGGACAGGTAGACAATTTAAGAAAATTCTTTCTAGAACGAGCAGAAACTAGCAAAATACACAAAGCAATCACTCATATAAATATATCGGCTACACCACTGCAATTTCATAACCACTTCTACAACCCTTTAGATCACATTAACATCAACAGATACGAAGAAAGTAAATTGGAAAAAGAAAACACTACATAGCAAGCACCCGTATCATCTAACACAGCCACACATCGATCAAGACGCATCCAACACATGGCAAAGAAAAGGCAGTATATACAGTGAGACGGAAGGATTCATGATTGCAATACAGGATCAAGCAATAAACACCAGATATTACAGCAAGCATATTATTAAAGATCCCAATACCACAACAGATAAATGCAGACTTTGCAAACAACAAATAGAAACAGTAGATCACATCACAAGTGGATGTACAATACTAGCAAATACAGAATACCCCAGAAGACATGACAATGTAGCAAAAATAATACATCAACAGCTTGCCTTACAACATAAACTTATAAAACAACACGTTCCCACATACAAGTATGCACCACAAAATGTACTGGAGAACGATGAATACAAATTATACTGGAACAGAACCATTATAACAGACAAAACAACACCACATAACAAACCTGACATCGTACTCACCAATAAAAAGAAGAAATTAACACAACTAATCGAAATATCCATACCCAATACAGCAAATATACAAAAGAAAACAGGAGAAAAAATTGAAAACTACATCCAACTGGCTGAGGAAGTCAAGGACATGTAGCATCAGGATAAAGTTGACATTATACCAATTATACTATCAACTACAGGAGTCATACCACACAATATCCACCAGTACATCAATGCAATACAGCTACATCCAAACTTATACATACAACTACAGAAATCTGTAATTATTGACACTTGTTCAATTACCCGAAAGTTCCTAAATTCAATGTAACATATACCGTACAGTTGAAAGGAAGTCACGCTTGATCAAGGTCCGCATCTTCTTCCATTTTTAACCAGACATAACGTCTGAGACAAGAAAGAAATAATAATAATAAACAATAATAAGAATACTAGTTCTTGTGGTCAGTCCTAAGACTGGTGTGGTGCAGCTCTCCACACTACTCTATCCTGTGCAGATTAAATTAGATTAGATTAGTACTTGTTCCATAGATCACTTACTATATCCAAAAATTCATCTAACGAGTAGAAGGAGTTGCCATTAAGAAATTCTTTTAATTTCCTTTTAAGTGCTATATGGCTATCTGTCAGACTTTTGATGCTATTAGGTGAGTGACCAAAGACTTTTGTGGCAGCATAATTTACTCCCTTCTGAGCCAAAGTTAGATTTAACCTTGAGTAGTGAAGATCATCCTTTCTCCTAGTGTTGTAGCCATGTACATAGCTATTACTATTGAATTCATTCGGATTGTTAATAACAAATATCATAAGTGAATATATATATTGTGAGGCTACAGTGAAGATCCCTAGCTCTTTAAATAAGTGTCTACAGGATGATCTTGGATGAGCTCCAGCAATTATTCTGATTACACACTTTTGTGTGATGAACAATCTTTTACTCAATGATGAGTTACCCCAGAATGTGATGCCATAGGAAAGCAGAGAATGAAAATAGGCGTGGTAAGCTAATTTACTGAGATGTATATCGCCAAAATTGGCAATGACCCTAATAGCATAAGTAGCTGAACTCAAACGTTTCAGCAGATCCTCAGTGTGTTTTTTCCAGTTCAACCCCTCATCAATGCCTACACTTAGAAGTTTTGAATATTCTACCTTAGCTACCAATTTCTGATCGAAGTCTATATTTATTAATGGTGTCATTCCATTTACTGTGTGGAACTGTATATACTCTGTTTTGTCAAAGTTTAATGAGAGCCCATTTGCAGAGAACCACTTAATGATTTTCTGAAAAACATTGTTTACAATTTCACCAGTTAATTCTTGTCTGTTGGGTGTGATAGCTGTACTTGTATCATTGGCAAAAAGTACCAGCTTTGCATCTTCGTGAATATAGAATGGCAAGTCATTAATGTATATTAAGAACAGCAGAGGACCCAAGACTGAACCTTGTGGCACCCCATTCTTGATTGTTCCCCAGTTTGAGAAATCACCAGTTTTTTTGCATATTATGTGAACTGCTTATTTCAACTTCTGCACTCTTCCAGTTAGGTATGATTTAAACCATTTGAACACTGTCCCATTCATAGCACAGTACTTGAGCTTATGTAGAAGTATTCCATGATTTACACAATCAAAAGCCATTGATAGATCACAAAAAATCCCAACGGGTGACTTCCGGTTACTCAGAGCATTTAATATTTCATTAGTGAAAGTATATATAGCATGTTCCATTGAAAAACCCTTCTGGAAACCAAACTGACATTTTGTTAAAACTTTATTTTTACAAAGGTGTGAAGCTACTCTACAATACATTACTTTTTCAAGAATTTTGGATAAGGCAGTCAGCCTCTTCATCTCTGAATAACTACTGCAACCTACATCCTTGTGAACCTGAGGACTTTATTCATCTCTTTGTCACAGTCTATGATTTTTACCCCACTCACACTTTCGTTCAATACAAAATTGGTGATCCCCTGTGTCCTATCAACTGGTCTAGTTTTGCTACAAATTGCTTTTATCTTCAGTTCTCTTCAGTACCTTCTCATTAGTTGCATGATCTATCCAGTTAACTTCAGCATTCTTCTGTAGTGCCACATTTCAAAAGATTCTGTTCTCCTCTTGCCTAAACTATTGTCATCCATATTTTACTTCCATACATGGCTACACCCCAGACAAATACTTTCACAAAAGACTTCCTGACACTTAAGTCTGTATTTGAAGTTAACAAATTTCTCTTCTTCAAAACTGCTTTTCTTACCATTGTCAGTCTACATTTTATATCCTCTCTACTCTGGCTTTCACCGGTTAGTTTTACTGCCAAAATAGCAAAACTCATTTACTACCTTTAGGATCTTGTTTCCTGATCACCTGATTTAATTCAACTACATTCCATTACCCTTGTTTTGCTCTTGTTGATGTTTGTCTTACATCATTCTTTCATGACACTGCCCATTTTATTCAGCTGCTCTTCAGAGTTCTTTGTTATTTATAACAGAATTACAATGTCGTCGGCAAACCTCAAAGCTTTTAATCTCTTCTTCCTGAACATTAAATCTTCTCCAAATTTTTCATTGTGTTCCTTAACTGCTTGCTCAGTGTACAAATTGGATAATTTTGGAGATATGCTACAAACCTGTTTCAGTCTTTTCTCAACCACTACTGCCCTTTTATTCCCCACAACTCTTACAATTGCCCTCTAGTTTCTGTACAATTTGTATACAACTTTCTGCTGTATAACCTGTATTTTATCCCTACTACCTTCAGAATTTCAGAGAGTGTATTCCAGTTGATATTTTCAAAGGCTTTCTCCCAATCTACAGAAGCTATAACTGTATATTTGGCTTTCCTTGATCTATGTTCTAAGATAAGTCATACGGTCAGAACTGCCTAACATGTTCCTACATTTCTCCAGAATCCAGACTGATCTTCTCTGAGGTTGGCTTGCACCAATTTTTTCCATTCTTCTGTACAGAATTCATGTTAGTATTTTGCAGCCATGGGTCATTAAACTGACAGACAGATAATATTCACACCTGTCAGCAGCTGCTTTCTTGGGAATCGGAATTATAACATTCTTGAAGTCTGAAGATCCTATCTCACACATCTTGCATACCAGGTGTAATAGTTGTGTCATGGCTGGCTCTCCCAGGGATTTCAGTAGTTCCGATATGTTATTTTGCTCCAGGGGCCTTGTTTTGACGTAGGTCTATCAGTGCTCTGTCAGTTTCTTCCCACAGTATGATGTTTCCTATCTCAACTTCATATACGTCCTCTTCTCTTTCTATAATATTGTCTTCAAGTATATTCCCCTTGTATAGCCCTGGTCAGGTGAATACAGGGTTATAAATACAAAATCAAATAGGAGTACTGCAGGAGTTGGTTTAATAGTGAATAAAAAAAATAGGAGTGAGGATAAGCCACTACAAACAGCATAGTGAACACATTATTATTGCAAAGATAGACTTGAAGCCCACACCTACCACAGTAGTACTAGTTTATATGCCAACCAGCTCCGCAGATGATGATGAACTTGATGAAATGTGCCATGAGATAAAAGAAGTTATTCAGATAGTCAAGGGAGGCAAAAATTTAATAGTCATGAGTGACTGTAATTCGATAGTAGGAAAAGGAAGAGAAGGAAAAGTAGTAGGTGAACATGGAATGGGGGTAAGGAATGAAAGAGGAGCCGGCCGCGGTGGCTGTGCGGTTCTGGCGCTGCAGTCCGGAACCGCGGGACTGCTACGGTCGCAGGTTCAAATCCTGCCTCGGGCATGGGTGTGTGTGATGTCCTTAGGTTAGTTAGGTTTAAGTAGTTCTGAGTTCTAGGGGACTTATGACCTAAGATGTTGAGTCCCATGGTGCTCAGAGCCAATGAAAGAGGAAGCCACCTGGTAGAATTTTGCACAGAGCATAACTTAATCATAGGTAACACTTGGTTCAAGAATCATGAAAGAAGGTTTTATTCGTGGAAGAGGCCTGGAGACACTGGAAGGTTTCAGACAGATTATATAATGGTAAGATAGAGATTTAGGAACCAGGTTTTAAATTGTAAGACATTTCCAGGAGCAGATGTGGACTCTGACCACAATCTATTGGTTATGAACTGTAGATTAAAACTTAAAAGAACTGCAAAAAGGTGGAAATTTAAGGAGATGAGACCTGGATAAACTGAAAGAACCAGAGGTTGTAGAGAGTTTCAGAGAGAGCATTAGGGGACAATTGACAAGAACGAGGGAAGGAAATACAGTAGTAGAAGAATGGGTAGCTTTGATAGATGAAATAGTGAAGGCAGCAGAGGATCAAGTAGGTAAAAAGATGAGGGCTAGTAGAAATCCTTGGTAACAAAAGAAATATTGAATTTAATTGATGAAAGGAGAAAATATAAAAATGCAGTAAATGAAACAGGCAGAAAGGAATACAAATGTCTCAAAAATGGCTAAGCAGGAATGGCTAGAGGACAAATGTAAGGATGTAGAGGCATATATTACTAGGGGTAAGATAGATACTGCCTGCAGGAAAATTAAAGAGACCTTTGGAGAAAAGAGAACCATTTGTATGAATATCAAGAGCTCAGATGGAAACCCAGTTCTAAGCAAAGAAGGGAAAGCAGAAAGGTGGAAGGAGTATATAGAGGGTCTATACAAGAGCGATGTACTTGAGGACAGTAGTATGGATGAGGATGTAGATGAAGATGAAATTGGAGATGTGATACTGCGTGAAGAGTTTGACAGAGCACTGAAAGACCTAAGTCGAAACAAGGCCCCGGGAGTAGACAACATTCCATTAGAACTACATAGCCTTGGGAGAGCCAGCCCTGACAAAACTTTACCATGTATGAGACAGGCGAAATACCCTCAGACTTCAGGAAGAATATGATAATTCCAATCCCAAAGAAACCAGGTGTTGACAGTTGTGAAAATTACCGAACTATCAAGTCACGGCTGCAAAATACTAACACGAATTCTTTACAGACAAATGGAAAAACTGGTTGAAGCCAACCTCAGGGAAGATCAGTTTGGCTTCCGTAGAAATGTTGGAACATGTGAGGCAATACCGACGCTACGACTTACCTTAGAAGATAGATTAGGGAAAGGCAAACCTACATTTCTAGCATTTGTAGACTTAGAGAAAGCTTTTGACAATGTTGACTGAAATACTCTCTTTCAAATTCTGAAGGTGGCAGAGGTGAAAGACAGGGAGCAAAAGGCTATTTAAAATTTTTACAGAAACCAGATGGCAGTTATAAGAGTTGAGGGGTATGAAAAGGAAGCAGTGTTTGTGAAGGGAGTGAGACAGGGTTATAGCCTATCCCTGATATTATTCAATCTGTATACTGAGCAAGCAGTGAAGGAAACAAAAGAAAAATTCGGAGTAGGAATTAAAATCCATGGAGAAGAAATAAAAACTTCGAGGTTTGCCGATGACATTGTATTTCTGTCAGAGACAGCAAAGGACCTGGAAGAGCAGTTGAATGGAATGGACAGTTTCTTGAAAGGAGGATATAAGATGAACATCAACAAAAGCAAAATTAGGATAATGAAATGTGGTCAAATCAAATCGGGTGATGCTGAGGGAATTAGATTAGGAAATGAGACACTTAAAGTAGTAAAGGAGTTTTGCTATTTGGGGAGCACAATAACTGATGATGGTCGAAGTAGAGTGGATATTAAATCTAGATTGGCAATGGCAAGGAAAGCGTTTCTGAAGAAAAGGAATTTGTTAACATCGAGTGTAGATTTAAGTCTCAGGAAGTCATTTCTGAAAGTATTTGTATGGAGTGTAGCCATGTATGGAAGTATAGCATGCACGATAAATAGTTTGACAAGAAGAGAATAGAAGCTTTTGAAATGTGGTGCTACAGAAGAATGCTGAAGATCAAAAGGGTAGATCACATAAGTAATGAGGAGGTACTGAATAGAATTGGGGAGAAGAGAAATTTGTGGCACAACTTGACTAGAAGAAGGGATCGGTTGGTAGGACATCTTCTGAGGCATCAAGGGATCACCAATTTAGTATTGGAGGGCAACGTGGAGGGTAAGAATCGTAGAGGGAGACCAAGAGATGAATACACTAAGGAGATTCAGAAGGATGTAGGTTACAGTAGGTACTGGGAGATGAAGAAACTTGCACAGGATAGAGTAGCATGTGGAACTGCATCAAACCAGTCTCTGGACTGAAGACCACAACACATAGCCCTTCTGCATACTTCATTCAGCTTCCAGCTTTCCCTTCTTTGTTTAGTACTGGTTTTCCATCTCAGCTCTTGATATTCATACAGCTGCTTTTCTTCTCTCCAAATGTCTCTTTAATTTCCTGTAACTATGACATGTCTATTAAAACTTTAAAGGCCACCAATACTCTCAATACCTCCACAGTGTACAATAGCCATGGTAAGCAATCCAGTACCATGACTAAATTTATCATCCTTTATCAGTGAAAAATTCAAGATACTACCTACAAAAACACAGGCACCATCAAGGACAGCATTCAGTGCTATTCCTTTCACCTTCACTTGTATATTTCTATATCTTTCCCATAGTTATACGTGCTTCTATATCCTTACATTTATTTTATAGCCATCCTGCATAGCTATTTTGCATTTCCTCTCAGTCTCATTTTTAGACATTTGTATTCCCTTTCACCAGCTTCATTTGCTGCATTTTTATATTTTCTCCTTTCATCAATTACATAAAATATCTCCTGTGATAGCCAGGGATTTCTATTAGACCTTGTCTTTTTACCTATTCGATCCTCTGCTTCCTTCATTAGTTCATTACTCATTGCTACACATATGTCGTCTACTGTATTCCTTTCCCCTATTTCAGACAATCATTGCTCCCATGGAAATGCTCAACAGCCTCTTTGCAACTTATCCATGTCCTATCTCCTTAGTGTCCCATCTATTTGCAGTTTCTTTATTTTTAATCTACACTTCATAGCCAAAAAAACTGTGGTCAGAGCCCACATCTTCCCTTAGAAGTATCTTACAATTTAAATCTGGTTCTGAAACCTCTGCTGTATCATTACATAATCAATCTGAAACCATCCAGTCTTTACAGGTCTCTTCCACACATGGAGCCTTCTTTCATGATTCAGAAATCAAGTGTAAGCAAAGTTCTATGAGACAGCTTCCTCTTTCACTCTTTCTCCGCAGCTCATATTCATATCTCATCATGCACTTTTTTAAATCTCTTCATCATATGATACAGTGATAGGTGTTGACTTTGTGTGTCTCTTGGCTAGAATAATGCATTCACTATTCTGTTTGTAGTAGTTAGACACATTTCTACTTTCTTATTCATTATTAGGCCTACTCCTACATTATTCCTATTTGATTTTGAATTTATAACCCTTCTCTCGCCTGACCAAAATTACTGTGCACCCTGCCACTGAATTTCACTATATCTAACTTCACCCTACCCACTTCTCTTTTTAAATTTTCTAAACTATCTACTGATTAAGGGATCTAAGATTCCAGGCTCTGATCTGTAGATTGCCGGGTTTGTTTTTCCTAATGATGACATTCTCCTGAGTTTTCCCTGCCTGGAGATCCAAATGAGAGACTATTTTATCTTCAGAATTTTACCCAAGAGGATGCCATCATCATTCAACCATACAGTAGAGCTGCATGACCTTGGGAAAAATAACAGCTGTAGTTTATGCTTGCTTTCAGCCATTTTCAGTGCCAGCATGGTGAGGCCATGTTGGTCGATGTTACAAGGCCAGATCAGTTAATCATCCAGTCTGCTGCCTGTGCAACTCCTGAAAAGGCTGCGGCCCCTTTTCAGGAACCACATGTTTGTATGGACTCTCAACAGATAGCCATCCATTGTGTAGGGGCCTATGGTACCAATATCTGTATTGTTGAGGTATGCAAGCCACCCCACCATGGCAAGGCCCGTGGTTTATGGGAGGAAGGGGGGACAATAATGAAAAAAATGAAATAAATTAGATAAGTCAAAAGTGTTAGAGAAATTGAAGATCAAAAGACAAATTGTGAAAATGAAAAAAAGATAGACCTACAGGAGATGATGATATCGTTGCTGAACTGCTAAAAGAAGCTGGGCCAAATACCATCAGAGGAATAATGTATATCATGCTTGGAGACCAAGGTAATACCAGGAGGCTGGAAGTGTGCTGTTATACATGCTCTACATAGGGAAGGGGACAATGGACCAATGTTAACAGTTACAGAGGGATATCTTTACTGCCCATCACATACAAAATTCTATCACAGTGCTTGCTAGGTAGAACATTCTTCCAGCTGAAAAACAAGATAGGAGAATATCAAACAGGCTTCAGACCAGGAAGATGCTGTGCTGAATGGATACTCAATTTAAAGACAGTCCTGAGGTCCCAAGTGAAGAGAAGCAGGGAGGCCATGTGCATCATTGTAGATATCAAGAAGATTTCATTGATTAAAGAACTGGAAGGGAGGGGTCTTAATGAGAAGACAGTGAATATTATCAAACATACACTTGCAAACACCAAAGCTAAATTAAATTCTTGGGAGAATTATCAGAGTCGTTCGAGTTTAGAATAGGAGTGAGGTAGGGCAGTGGAATTTAATCATTGTTGTTCAACATACTATTAGACAAAGTTGTCATGGAATGGGGAAAAGAACTGAAGATACAGGGATTTTATAAACCCATCAGTTGAGGAAGAAATACCAATAATAATAATAATAATAATAATGGTTCAAATGGCTCTGAGCACTATGGGACTTAACTTCTGAGGTCATCAGTCCCCTAGAACTTAGAACTACTTAAACCTAACTAACCTAAGGACATCACAAACATCAATGCCCGAGGCAGGATTTGAACCTGTGACCATAGCGGTCGTGCAGTTCCAGACTGTAGCACCTAGAACCGCTCGGCCACCCCGGCCGCCGAAGAAATACCAAAGATCTACATATTGGCAGACTGGCATTCACAAATGATCTTGTAATACTCACAGATAACAGAAACTGCAGTAAACAAAACTGAGGTCCCGATAGAGGAGGTTGAAAATGTTGAACTATAGATCTCCTTTGAGAAAACGGAATACATGTCAAACAAAATAGAGCACCAAAAAAAGACTATGACAGAATGTGGTGAGATCAAGAGAGTTCTCAAATTCAAGTATCTTGGAGAGATGATAAAGGAAAATGGGATACAGAAAGAAGCTCACAAACAGAAAAATCAAAAGATGACTAGATCATTCTGGAAGGCTGGAAACATCTGCAACAAATGACACCTACTGAAGTGTAAAAGCGAGATATTACAGCACACCCATAAAACCAGAAAACAGGGTTTCCATAACTTCTGTGAAACCAGGGAATTTTAAATGTGTCAGAGAAATTGGGAAATATCAGGGAAATTTGAACAAAAAACACTGGAAAAATCTCGTTTCTGTCTCAGTAGATGAAATGTTTAGATTACTGAAATGTTGTGTATTGTTACTGGCTGCATGCAGCTGAGTACATATGCCACTTCCCTACTCCCTCATTCCTGCTGCTTCTCCCCTTCCTACTACTCTCCTTACATTGCAGTCAGTGCTGCTACCACTTCTTGCCACTAGCCAGCAGCTACCAAGAAGAGACAGGGAGGTGTGAGGAGTGGTTTGCCTGGATCTGATTTTCAGACACTGTAGATGCAGTGGCTGGAGACGGCGGTCATATGTGCATGAGTTGTGTCTGAGCGAATGTGTGTTACTCTCATTTTCTGACAAAGGCTGTGGTCGAAAGTTTAGTTGTGAGAGTGTGATTGTCTTTTCTACATGACTGTCTGCAGCTCAGCGATCATCTTTACAGTGAGTTGCTATCTATCCTCATTATTATTGATTCTCAGAGTATTCACACAAGTTATCTGACAGGTTTCAAATAGATTACATAATGGTAAGACAGAGATTTAGGAACCAGGTTTTAAATTGTAAGACATTTCCAGGGGCAGATGTGGACTCTGATCACAATCTATTGGTTATGGACTGTAGATTAAAACTGAAGAAACTGCAAAAAGGTGGGAATTTAAGGAGATGGGACCTGGATAAACTGAAAGAACCAGAGGTTGTACAGAGTTTCAGGCAGAGCATAAGGGAACAATTGTCACAAATGGGGGAAAGAAATACAGTAGAAGAAGAATGGGTAGCTTTGAGAGATGAAGTAGTGAAGGCAGCAGAGGACATAGTAGGTAAAAAGACGAGGGCTAGTAGAAATCCTTGGATAACAGAAGAAATACTGAATTTAATTGATGAAAGGAGAAAATATAAAAATGGAGAAATGAACCAGGCAAAAAGGAATACAAATGTCTCAAAAACGAGATCGACAGGAAGTGCAAAATGGCAAAGCAGGGATGGCTAGAGGACAAATATAAGGATGTAGAGGCTTATCTCACTAGGGGTAAGATAGATACTGCCTACAGGAAAATTAGAGAGACCTTTGGAGAAAAGAGAACCACTTGTATGAATATCAAGAGCTCAGATGGAAACCCAGTTCTAAGCAAAGAAGGGAAAGAAGAAAGGTGGAGGGAGTATATAGAGGGTCTATACAAGGTTAATGTACTTGAGGACAATATTATGGAAATGGAAGAGGATGTAAATGAAGATGAAATGGGAGATACGATACTGCGTGAAGAGTTTGACAGAGCACTGAAAGACCTGAGTCGAAACAAGGCCCCGGCAGTAGACAACATTTCATTAGAACTACTGACGGCCTTGGGAGAGCCAGTCCTGACAAAACTCTACCATCTGGTGAGCAAGATGTATGAGACAGGCGAAATACCCTCAGACTTCAAGAAGAATATAATAATTCTGATCCCAAAGAAAGCAGGTGCTGACAGATGTGAAAAGTTACTGAACAATCAGTTTAATAAGTCACGGATGCAAAATACTAACGCATATTCTCTACAGACAAATGGAAAAACTGGTAGAAGCTGACATCGGATAAGATCAGTTTGGATTCCGTAGAAATATTGGAATACATGAGGCACTACTGACCCTGCGACTTATCTTTAGAAGCTAGATTAAGGAAAGGCAAACCTACGTTTCTAGCATTTGTAGACTTCGAGAAAGCTTTTGACAATGTTGACTGAAATACTCTCTTTCAAATTCTGAAGGTGGCAAGGGTAAAATACAGGGAGGGAAAGGCTGTTTACAATTTGTACAGAAACCAGATGGCAGTTATAAGAGTCGAGGGGCACGAAAGGGAAGCAGTGGTTGGAAAGGGAGTGAGACAGGGTTGTAGCCTATCCCCGATGTTATTCAATCTGTATATTGAGCAAGCAGTGAAGGAAACAAAAGAAAAATTAGGAGTAGGAATTAAAATCCATGGAGAAGAAATAAAAACTTCGAGGTTTGCCAATGTCATTGTATTTCTGTCAGAGACAGCAAAGGACCTGGAAGAGCAGTTGAATGGAATGGACAGTTTCTTGAAAGGAGGATATAAGATGAACATCAACAAAAGCAAAATGAGGATAATGGAATGTGGTCAAATTAAATTGGGTGGTGCTGAGGGAATTAGATTAGGAAATGAGACACTGAAAGTAGTAAAGGAGTTTTGCTGTTTGGGAAGCAAAATAACTGATGATGGTCGAAGTAGAGAGTATATCAAATGTAGACTGGCAATGACAAGGAAAGCGTTTCTGAAGAAGAGAAATTTCTTAACATCGAGTATAGATTTAAGTGTCAGGAAGTCATTTCTGAAAGTATTTTTGTGGAGTGTAGCCATGTATGGAAGTGAAACATGGACGATAACTAGTTTGGACAGAAGAGAATAGAAGCTTTTGAAATGTGGTGCTACAGAACAATGCTGAAGATTAGATGGGTAGATCACAGAACAATGCTGAAGATTAGATGGGTAGATCATATAACTAATGAGGAGGTATTGAATAGGATTGGGGAGAAGAGAAATGTGTGGCACAACTTGACTAGAAGAAGGGATCGGTTGGTAGGACATGTTCTGAGGCATCAAGGGATCACCAATTTAGTATTGGAGGGCAGCATGGAGGGTAAAAATCGTAGAGGGAGACCAAGAGATGAATACACTAAGCAGATTCAGAAGGATGTAGGTTGCAGTAGGTATTGGGAGATGAAAAAGCTTGCACAGGATAGAGTAGCATGGAGAGCTGCATCAAACCAGTCTCAGGACTGAAGATCACAACAACAATCTGTTGCATGGATTGATGACCATGGTCTCATCTCATTAACATGCTGTCTGTGACTCATGAATAGCTGGTCACATGAGTGGATTTCCACGACAGGACGAAACTGCTGGCCATTTCTGCAGGTGTCTGTAATGGATCGGGGCCTGCTGACCTGAAGCCTGTTGTTTCCTCCTTATGTGCAGGCCCTGACCATCAGGTCTAGTCTCACTGATCTGCCCTCATACCAGGTCTGATTGTGTGTCGTGTAATGCAGCGGATTTTCATGGTTTATCCATGGGTCCAGGACTGCTGTGTTCCTTGGCAGGCCAGAAGCCACAGGTGATGAATTTCAGGAATTGTGACTGTCTTACCACAAGTACGTTATACAGTGCAGCATTTTATAGACGTTTTATTTATTCTAGTACATTTTGGTGCTTCAAAAGTATTTTATATATTAGAAAGTATGGACGATAAGAAGAAGAAAATTGCTCATTCGCTGACAGTTTGTATGCTATGGACTCATACATTTTTCAAAAGAAAAATCACACAATACCTGCAAAATAATAGACAACACAGTGAGTAATAACCAACAATAATGAATATAATAGAATCAACATTTTATTAACAGTCACCTGTAGTGTTGGTTTATGTAGCTCTTCACCATCCTGTACAATTCTTCCATGAGGCCTACTTTTTTCTGAGGTTATTTCTGAAATCAATGAAGATATTTTAAATCTGTCTTGTGACTCCAAGGAAATGCATATTTTTGCCACCAAATGTATTTTATTGTACTGAAATCAAATAACATCAGTGGCCTTTTGACTTGCTTTCTCCATCTAAAAATAGTTTGTCACCAAAGATGTTGATGTTAGTACTTAAGATTTTTGCTCACATCAGGAAAAACGATCTGCTTACAAAAATTTTTTAGATATTTACTCAGCTGACACTATTGTTTTGTGTATCACAGCTGCAAAGACAGATTTAAAATACCTTCATTTATTATAAATGATTAATGGAAAATCTCATATAAGATGTGAAACAAATACTAACAAAGAGATAGAGGGGCTGGCCAGTACTTACCTCAGCTCAGTACAGCCGATAGATACACATAAAACAGAACTGAAAATTTACATTCCTAGCTTTCGGAACTTTGTTCCTTCATCAGGGAGGAGAGAGGGGAAAAAAGGGAAGAAGGGAAAGTGGATTCAGTTACTCACAACCCAGGTTATGAAGCAACAGGGAAAGGTAAACAGGGAGGGTAGCAAGGATGGAGGACAACCATGCCTCCATCCTTGCTACCCTCCCTGTTTACCTTTCCCTGTTGCTTCATAACCTGGGTTGTGAGTAACTGAATCCACTTTCCCTTCTTCCCTTTTTTCCCCTCTCTCCTCCCTGATGAAGGAACAAAGTTCCGAAAGCTAGGAATGTAAATTTTCAGTTCTGTTTTATGTGTATCTATCGGCTGTACTGAGCTGAGGTAAGTACTGGCCAGCCCCTCTATCTCTTTGTTAGTATTTGTTTCATTTATTATAAAGCAGCTACAGAAAATATGATCACACAAGCGAAGATTTTTTTCTGAAACTTCATTTCAAATTTTATTGCTTAGTTTTCCTAACAACACTGTGATCCACAGTTGGAATACTGTGTCCATATTTTTCAGCCATCTATTTGTATGACCTGTTTTTTACATTCTTGTTTGTTAATGTCCATGTGTAAGTTTTCACAAACAAGGTATTTAATGATACAGTTGTATGTTTTTTGATATGGTCATTGGTCCAGCCCCTTTGTTATATTTGTAGCAACTAAAACCTGCTGTCTCTTGAAAACTACTCACTAAGAAGTGGCAAGTTTCAAGTAACAGCTACATTTCTCTTGTTTCCTTGTTAAAATTCACTTCCTTTGACAAAACAAAGTGGAGTTTGCACAATGTCACCTCACCAACATCTTAATGCACTTGCAGTGGTGACAGACTCCTGAAACAGTATTTTATTAAACAAGGAAATGTGGTCAGTTCAGGTCAAAAGTTTATGAAAAATCACATTTTCGGTATAAAAACAAACATGTAATTTCTTATCTTATCTTGTTGCAAAACCATGCTAATTCTCATTTCAGCAGCTATCAAAGACTTAAAAAAATTACATCTATTCATTACATAAGTCTACAGTTACTTGTATAATGTGGTAGATAAGAAAATTCCACCTGCTTGTCACATAGAAAAATACTCAAACATTTCTGTGCTATCATTTGCCAAAATCTCATTTCGATAACTCGGACCATTTATGAGGCATGAGGGACACTGTGAATGTTTTATTCTCTCATTCTGCAGACACAATCTCATGGTTGGGCCTCCAAAAACACACAAACAGGGGCTGCAGGTATCAAAGAATCTAACGAAAATATCCGTGGCTCGTTGGGAAAATCCATTTTTTGTGTGGCATCTCACCTTTGAAAGCACACCAGCAGGAGTGTTGTCAACAACCTTTTGTCATCAGCCATGTGGCAACTCTCACAATTTCCTAGTAGTATGTCATGGTGAAAACAAGCAAGGTGAAATTCAATGCCAAATGGCTGTGTGACTGGAGATTTGAGGGCATCAGGGCCCACAAGACATCAGAATTCCAGGCTTATTGCATAGTATACAGCAAATCTTTCACTCTCAGCAACCTGGAAAAAAAGCCATAATCAGCAATGTGGAAGGAGCTAAACACTCCAAGGCAGTTGTGGTGGTCAAGAGGACATTCATCTTTTTTGTCAGTCCATAGTAAGTGAAGTGCTACGGCTGTTAAATGATGCATACTTTCCTAAAGGGTGCACAACACCGCACTGACGGTAATTGGATTTTATTTTCAGTGACTGCATTTTTTTTTTTTTTACCCTTCCATTTTGGTGATGCATTAGGCCATTAAAAGGGTATTCCAATAATGCTTTGAAACATCAGCGATGAGAGCAGGAATGTCAGGTGAGATGGAAAACCTGGCCAACAGAGTGGCACTCAAAAGTGACCGACAGACTTTGGCATTTTCGACAGACCCTTGCCCAGCTTTTGTAACCTATCCATTTCTAATGTCATGTTTTGGTGTTCACTATGAAAACTTACCAATGGTTTTTCAGTGAAGGAGAATCAGCCTTGCTGCCCTGCTTTCCATATGTTTCTGTTTTTCTTGCTTCCTCTTTAGATGAGGGGGTTGATTTCATTAATCCCTTCTTCATTGCACATGTCTTCTGAAACTTGACATAAACATCTATTGACAACCACTGTTCTTCCCCTGATACTACATATGTGCCAACTCTGCTGATTTAGGCAGGAGACTCCTGATTTTCAGATTTTTCTCCCACCTTCTGATTCTTCCATTATTTCTCTTGATTTTTAGCTAATGATCTTCAAACCTAAGATGGTTGTTTTGAAAACTGATCATTTCAATTTTTGGGCAATTGTGGAAAGTCCTTTGCTTATTAGTCTTTTTAATCGATGTACTTCTCAAAGTTTGTAGAAATCAGGAAGTCGCGCATGACATGTTGTAGATTGTACTTTTTCCTCTTTCCTGCACAGTTTGTACAATGTATATGCATAGTGCTCAATTTTGTGCTCTGTTTTGAGTTGTGTTTGTGCATTGTCGCTGTGCCAATACTGCCAAGTTAGTGGTTTTCCCACTAAATCTAGTGGTTTCGAGTACCTGTCTCATGGTTAATTGGAATTATGGTAGATTTTAAACGTATTATGATGGTTTTACAGTAAAAGTACTTTTAAAAATCATTTTATCCATTCAGCGTGCAGAAAATAGCACTGTTTAATTTATTAACATCTCTAGCTCTTGAATTTATACCATCTAAACATTTATAGAACATGGGATTCTGTCTCTGTTGTTGTATTGTTATGTGTTATAGTATTAATAAATCTGCTGCTGCAAGCATTGTGCGTACCTATAGTGCTGGTGTTAATTTCGTGTTTGTTACATCACAGAATATTGTTTTAGCACTAAACATGGGTATAGTAAAGGCACAGTATGGCCAGAAATAAAGGGAGGAGTAAAGGTAACAACTCACCATATAGTTGAGGCACTGACAAGGGAACCTCCCCATCGCACCCCCCTCAGATTTAGTTATAAGTTGGCACAGTGGATAGGCCTTGATAAACTGAACACAGAACAATTGAGAAAACAGGAAGAAGTTGTGTGGAACTGTGAAAAAATAAACAAAATTTACAAACTGAGTAGTCCATGGGGCACATAGGCAACATCATGGACAATGTGAGCTCAGGAGCGCTGTGGTCCCGTGGTAGCGTGAGCGGCTGCTGAACGAGAGGTCCTTGGTTCTAGTCTTCCCTCGAGTGAAAATTTTACTTTCTTTATTTTTGCATAGTTATTATCTGTCCGTTCGTTCATTGACGTCTCTGTTCACTGTAATAAGTTTAGTGTCTATGTTTTGTGACCGCATCACAAAACTGTGCGATTAATAGACGAAAGGACGTGCCTCTCCAATGGGAACCGAAAACATTTGATTGCACGGTCATAGGTCAACCGATTCCTCGACAGAAAAACACATCTGCTATATTCTATACGACACTGGTGACGGCATGTGCGTCACATGACAGGAATATGTTGTCGACCCACCTAACTTGTACACTTGGCGAATGGGTAAAAAGATTCTTCTACCTTGCCTGATTTAGGTTTTCTTGTGGATGTGATAATCACTCCCAAAAAAGTGATGAAAACATAAGAGTTTGTCACATAAACTGAAAATAAAAAATTAAACTTTTCACTTGATGGAAGATTTGAACCAAGGACCTTTCGTTCCGCAGCTGCTCACGTTACCACGAGACCACGGCGCTCCTGCGGTCTCACTGTCCTTGATGTTGTCTATCTTCCCATGAACTACTCAGTTTGTATATTTTGCTTATTTTTTCACAGTTCCACACAACTTCTTCCTGTTTTCTCAATTTATCTGCTTTCAGTTTTTCAAGGCCTATCCACTGTGCCAACTTATAACTAAATCTGAGGGGGGTGCGATGGGGAGGTTCCCTTGTGAGTTGTAAAATTCACATACCGTATTTACTCGAATCAAAGCCGCACTTTTTTCCGGTTTTTGTAATCCAAAAAACCGCCTGCGGCTTAGAATTGAGTGCAGAGTAAGCGGAAGTTCTGAAAAATGTTGGTAGGTGTCGCCACAACTAACTTCTGCCATCAAATACATGTAGCGCAACACAGGTATGCTTTGCAAGCACAAAGATAAATACTTGCGCCAAAACCTCTGCGTCAGTAAATAAATTAATAGAAAAGATAGAAGAATGTAAACATTATGCCATGTATTCTTTCGTGTTTGCTGCTATCTCATTTAAATCCTGTCTGTCTAATAAACTACGAAACTAGAGTGAGACAACAGCAGACGCGGAAGAATATGCATATCATGTCATGTTTATATTCATTATTATTCTTATGTTGAATAGTGATACAGTCAGAAATAAAGCATGGCAACTGACTAGATTCTTAAATATAAGATGACTCTAATTTCTGTGCAGAATGTAATGTACTAAAGAGGCATCTGCAAAGATTTTCAAACGGAGAAAAATTTTTGCTAAACTCTTGTTCAGAACATCTTCTATCATACGCAGTCTGTTATTTGGTTCTTGTTGATCATTATCAAAGAAAGCAGCAGTGTAAGTAACAACAAATAGCAGTATCATGCCATTCTTTCGCTTATGAGACAATTCCTCTCTTTTTTTTTTTTTTTTTTATATTGTAAGCCGCGGTAGCGCGCACAAAAGCAAGCCATGCCGCGAGCGGCGACAGGTCGTGAACACTCATTATCAGAATGCAACAAACAATGCATGACGCAGTACAATAATGCATTTTCAGCTTAGAGTGACGTAAACCCCTATAACAAAGAGAACGACACTTATCAGATCAAAGCAAAATAAGCATCGATTCAAACCAGACGAAGCACGCGAAAAAGAAAGCGCCTGACACGCAATGGCTACCTGCTAAAGCTTAACTGTCAAGCTTACGACTCGAACCAAACTACTGTAGCTGTATCTTCATCCATTCGACCTCAATTGTGTTTCACATTGCAATGGACCAACTTTGTTTCGATTTGGTGGGGCAGTCTAAAACTTTTCTCTCACCTTGAATTTCGAGTCTCAAATTTCAGGAGCGGCTTAGATCCGGGAAAATTTTTTTTCCCCGATTTCGAGTCTCATTTTTCAGGTGCGGCTTAGATTCGAGTGCGGCTTAGATTCGAGTAAATACGGTAATGTTTGTGTGCCTCTCGACTATTCCAGACTTCAACTATACAGTGAATTGTTTCCTTTATTTGTTCCATGATTGATTTTTCACCAAGAGCTTTCTGTTGCTAAACAAGTGAACTTTCGGCCAAAAGGCCATCTTCTGAATTAGACGACATACACACACACGTTCACACAAATGTAGCTCACACTCACATGACCACTGTCTCTGGCTGCTGATGCCTCAGTAGCCAGGTACAGTGGTCATGTGTGTGTGAGTTACATTTGTGTGAACGTGTGTGTAGGTTGCCTAATTCAAAAGAAGGTATTTTGGCTGAAACCCTACTTCTTTCTAACAATGTAGCACACTTTACAGCAGTGAAAAGCTCTGTTGCCAGCAAAAGCTGACTTGAAGATTAAGTCAGGAATACTATATTTACTCTTTTGTAAGGATTATTTTTGTCTGAAAATGCTTTTTAAAGTATGAGCATCATTAATTGTATCATCTTAGTTAAGTGAAAGACTTTGAAAAACTCTTATTGAAAACACACTAAATCTTAACATTAATAATGGTTTTGATATGCAGACTTTGTGATGTGGTGACATTGTGTGTGCGTACATGATTCTTATGACCTTAAATGTTTAAAAAAATCTCCAAGTAAGTACAGACAGATGTAATGAGGTTGCAGAGATTTTAATATTAATTTTTTGAAAGATTGAGATCAAAGAAACAATTTGAAAATGTTACTTATTATGTACAACAAGTGTTTCATTGTGTTATTCCCACTGCAACTACAAAGGCAAGCAGTACAGAAACATACAACATATTTATAGGTGATTACTTAATAAATACCTAAATTATTAGGTGGACAAGTTAAACATGAAAATCAGTTGCAAAAAATGGTTAATTATTGAAATTATCACAAGGAATGACATTTGAATCTCTTAAGATTAAATTCCACATTGCTATTTAATATGAAATATTATTTATCAAAACTTCTGAGCAGAAGTATGTGTCAGGTAGGACAGATATGTAAGGCCAGGTTGAGGGAGACATTTTGAAATTGTGCAAGTAATAAAACATTTTGTGCAGGTTTTGCTGTTGATCTTATATGTTGTCTTTAATCCTGTACCAAGTCCCCTGTATTATATTTAATCATAGTATTATAATCCTTAAATTATTCAGATAAACTGTGTCTGTGTGAATTATATTTGGTTTTCATTTAAACAATAGATCAATACTTTGTGTCTAATTATTCAGTAAACTTAATAATGTAGATCACTTTACTCTCACAGCACATTTTGTATTTTTAAACAGTATCTTTGTAAGAACAATTTTATGAAAAGGATAGATTGCTACTCACCATAGAGAGGAGATGTTAAGTTAGAGACAGGCACAATCAAAGGAGAGCTAGACATCTGAGCTTTGGGCCAAAAGACCTTCCTCTAAAATAGAAAACGCACACATATTCACACAAGCTTGCGCGCGCGTGCCAGTGTTGCATCTTTATAAAGGTTTTGATTAATATTATGGGATATTTTTTCTAATGAAGTAAACTTTTACCTAAAACAGGAGAAACGGAGAGATGTACTTTTCCCATTTGTCCCATGTGTGGAACCAAAGATTGCTGGTTACAATGCAGTACTTCCTGATGAACCAAAGATCTTGATAAAAAGGTGTTCATTTTCTGAAGTTCCTTTCATTGTTGGTCTGAATTCACATGAGGGAATAGCCTTTGCTAAAGGTAGGAAAATGAACTGAATTACCATTTTTTCATTTAATTTTTGTGTCCAATATAAATATTGTTTTCTAAAGAAGTTATACAGAATATTTTTCTCTTTTACAGATGTTATTCAGAATGTGAAAGTAAGGGAAGAAATTGAAAATGACTTCAAAAGGTTGATACCGCTGGATATGAATATTGATAATAGTAGCGATTTAGCACATGAAGTTGCCAAAGAAATCAAAACTTTTTATTTTGGAGAACATTCATTGTATGAAGAAACTATTGAACAGTTTGTGAATGTATGTGAGCGTTATATCCTTCCATTATTTGAAGACAATAAATTAAAAATCTTGCTTCCACAAGTAGAGTAAGAGCATTCGACAATAGAATTTTCAAATTTAACATGTCGACTAAAGGGTCAGAATTGGTTTTCAGCTTTCAAAATGCTTTTGATTAATTACTCTGAAGGCAGCTTCAGTCTACATCTACATTTTATCCATTTGTTTCATTTATCTAAGGACCATCTCAGACAATGGTATAAGATTTGTCAAGATAATACAATACATATCAGTAGGCCAAGATATACAACACATTCAATACATAACATGCTTTATGAGGATAGGACAGGTAGTTTATATGGATAGGACACATGGAAGGGATAGGTGGCCTAGATTAAGGAACCATCCTCACATTTGCATTAATGATCTAGGAAAACCATGGAAAACCCAAATCAGTATGACCAGGCAGAGTAATTCCATCCTTGTGAGTATGAGGTCAGCATCTTAATTGCTGCACTGCTTCGTTTGGTAAGTCCCTATTGTATAATGTACCTTGATTTACACACAGTTTGTTTCAGGCAACCTGTAGTATAAAGCACAGTTTTGTTCTTCTTTGCTGCACACTCTAAGGATGACCGCGATGACTCCTGGACTGTTTCTGGTAACTTATAATGTATAACATAGCTCTGTCGACTGATGACCTCAGAAGTTAAGTCCCATAGTGCTCAGAGCCATTTGAACCATAGCTCTGTTCTTCATTGCAACACATATTATGGATGCCAGCTGACGACTTCTGGACTGTGAAGATGCTGTTGTGTCCCTTGTATCAAATCCATGCTGTGCTATTCAACTATGCTCCTCAGACCACTTGAAAAACTGAGTCAGCAGACATTAATATAATACATTTTACATCTTGACACATGAGCTGGGAAATGGCTTAGCCACAGCCTGGGGGGTGTTTCCAGAATGAGATTTTCACTCTGCAGCAGAGTGTGTGCTGATATGAAACTTCCTGGCAGGTTAAAACTGTGTGCCGGACTGAGACGCGAACTCAGGACCTTTGCCTTTCGCAGGCAAGTGCTCCACTTCGTATCAGCTCTACTTCATATCAGCGCACACTCCGCTGCAGAGTGAAAATCTCATTCTGGAAACATCCCCCACGCTGTGGCTAAGCCATGTCTCCGCAGTATCCTTTCTTTCAGGAGTGCTAGTTCTGCAAGTTTCGCACGAGAGCTTCTGCAAAGTTTTGAAGGTAGGAGACAAGGTACTGGCAGAAGTAAAGCTGTGAGGATGGGGCGTGAGTCGTGCTTGGGTAGCTCATTTGGCAGAGCACTTGCCCGTGAAAGGCAAAGGTCCTGAGTTCGAGTCTCGGTCTGGCACACAGTTTTAATCTGCCAGGAAGTTTGAAAAATTGTCAATATTTATGTGGTTTCACTAGCCGACAAATAAGGCACTTGAACTGTTAAAAGCCAAATACAAGATGGGAAGAAAACCTATACATCGTGAAAGGAAAGGTGTTGAGGGAGATACGGCCATTGCATAAAAATTTCTACTGCATGGTAACTAAACTTAATCTTAAACAGACCAATTTTTCATGGTACGTGATGACATCTCGTAATATTGTGCTCCTTTTAGTAATTCTGGGAGCAATTTGATGTAACAAAAGAAAAACACTGGTGCTTCACCTTTCTAAAATATAAAATGCAGATTCCTCTTCCTTGAGATCCTTTTATAGTGTGTGAAATGAGATTTCTGGGATTCACACTCTTGTTTGCGTTGTTTTGCAGTGCTGTCTTCCTTCTCTAATGACAAGCTATTCCTGCAAGCTGCAAACCATTTGATTCCAATAAATGTCATTTTTATACAAATGTGGACTATAGCATCCACATATAAATGCTACCACATTTTGTATGTGTTCTTTGTGTGTGAAAACAATTGAAAATCATCTTGTGAAGACTGCTATCCCTGTGAAAAATCAGTTGAGGACAGCCATGTGACTTGAGATCATGTGACTTGAATTAACTTGACGTGCCATGCCGTGATGGACAGTGCAAATGTACAGTGATGTGATGGTGCTGTGATGTGACGGTGCCATGATGAACAATGTGAATTGACCTTAATGGTTTGTACACACATGAATGAAAATTCCACTTTATTTCACAAGGATTTGGTATTTTAAATCCCTTTTCCCTCAAAGGTTCGTCTCTTTACCAGAACGGCTAAAAATGCGTGAAATCATGATAGGTTTGCCACAAAAATTTTAATTGTGTAATTTTTTTACAGGCATAGGAGGACTAGGTTTAACTAATGTGCATAGCAATGGATAAAGAGAGCATAACGATATGCTTGTTTCACAGTAAAATGGACACCATAATTTTTCGCTGCCATTACACTGCAGCCGTCACATTTTTGCGAAACTAATTTCCTTTTATCAATATTCCAACAGCTTATCACTTGCAACAGAACAGTGGCTATGCACTCCAGTCTTTAGATATGTTGTAGAACCGTATGAATCTCCTCCAGTGCTGTCCCCAACAATCAGTCTTTCCTTCTCATCCCGTCCTGTAAGTCTCCCCTGACCCATGGTTCTGTGTGATTTTTTTTGAAATCCACCCCTTTTCCTAGATCCTTCCAGTCCTCCTCCTTCACCCTCTTCCCCTTCAAACCTTCTGCCTGGTCACTGGCTCTGAAAGCTTACCTGCTTGTAACCTTTTTTTATGTGTGTGTTCTGCAGCTGCTTGGTGAGTAGATTTTTTATCTTTCCATATATTTTATGAATCTCCTTTCAACATCACAATCCTAATTTGTTATTTGACTTCTAGTTGAGAAATCCATTGTTTAAAAAGAGCTCTTTAAAAACATCTCTAATGCAAACTGTGAATTTATTCTGTGTGTCAGAGGAAGTGCCTCTAAATACACCATCAGATGCTAAATGATATTTCATGTATGGTTCTTCCTCTGCCGAGAAATCCAAAAGTTTGAAATAATTCCCTTTCTTTGCTGACACCTCAGATTCATCATGACTTTGAAGAGATAACTCTTGTCATGCTAAAAACAGATAGTTGAAATAAGTCTCTTCATTATACTTCTGTTTTGATCAACCTTCTCATTATGTTTCAAAGCTTCCAGGGGTGTTGCTTCTGAAAGAGCATGGTGAATTCTTACTGTGTGTATCTGATTTATTTAACAGCTGCTGTGATGTTTGAAATGAAACATTCAGACTTTTTAACTTCTGAAAGCAAATTTTGAAGACTGTCTTCAGCTACTCCCCACTTATGCCATTGAGAATCATAATTATCCATTCAAAATAGTACATGGTCAAAACGAAAAAGTTTTTTCCTTTCTACGCTGTGACTTAACCAAGGCTTTGAATTGCACCATTGTGTTTGGAAAATCATATGAATTTTCCATAAGATTTTTTAATAGACGGATTTGGGGTTGTTTTTTATTCTTTCACCAGGAGTTTATCTTGCAAAGAAAGATGAGAGAAGAATGCAGGATTTTCAGTTAAAAAATTCAGTGGATCTTGTGATGAAATAGACACATCCATGGCAGTTTGAGCTAGTAAGCAACACCATACATTACAAGATTATGGTTTAAATATTAAACAACTTAAAATTTTCCTTTCAATAACACAATTACAAGACAAATTGACAATGACACCTCACATGTAGCAGGGCACACTGAAGTATACTTCACTAATCAGTTAATCACTACTGCTACTACTACTACTTATTACTACATTTTAACTACAGGTTTCACCATAAGCACATCTAGTATTGTTAATGTGGAAACCTACAGATACCTTGTGGAACTACCAACATTTGAAATAAGTACGGGTACAAAATTTTAATCAGAGGAACAGTAAAAATACATTATGTGACCAAAAGTATCTGGACACCCCCAAAAACATACGTTTTTAATATTAGGTGCATTGTGCTGCCACCTACAGCCAGTTATTCCATATCAGTGACCTCAGTAGTCATTAGACATTGTGAGAGAGCAGACAGGGGCTCTCCGTGGAACTCATGGACTTTGAACGTGGTTAGGTGATTGGGTGTCACTTGTGTCATACACCTGTACGTGAGATTTCCCTTCTCCTAAACAACCCTGTGTCCACTGTTTCCGATGTGATAGTGAAGGGAAAATATAAAGGGACATGTACAGCACAAAAGCATAAAGGCTGACCTCGTCTGCTGACTGACGGAGACTGCCGACGTTTGAAGAGGGTCGTAATGTGTAATAGGCAGACATCTATCCAGAGGATCACACAGGACTTCCAAACTGCACCAGGATCCACGGAAAGTACTATGACAGTTAGGCAGGAGGTGAGGAAACTTGGATTTCATGGTTGAACAGCTGTTCATAAGCCCCACATCACACCGGTAAATGGCAAATGACGCCTCGCTTAATGTAAGAAGTGTAAACATTGGATGATTGAACAGTGGAAAAATGTTGTGTGGAGTGGCGTATTGCGGTACACAATGTGGCGATCCGATGGCAGGGTGTGGGTATGGCGGATGGCCAGTGAACGTCATCTGCCAGCGTGTGTAGTACTAACAGTAAAATTCAGAGGTGGTGGTGTTATGGTGTGGCCGTGTTTTTCATGGAGGGGGCTTGCACCCATTGTTTTGCATGGCACTATCACAGCACAATCCTACATTGATGTTTTAAGCACCTTCTTGCTTCCCACTGTTGAAGACCAATTTAGGGATGGCGAGTGCATCTTTCAACACGATCAAGCACCTGTTCGTAATGGTGGACTGTGGGTGGAGTGGTTACACGACAATAATATCCCTGTAATGGACTGGTCTACACAGATTCCTGACCTGAATCCTATAGAACACCTGTAGGATGTTTTGGAATGTTGACTTCATGTCAGGCCTCACCAACCGACATTGATACCTCTCCTCAGTGCACCTCCGTGAAGTATGGACTGCCATCCCCCAAGAAACCTTCCAGCACCTGATTGGACATATGCCTGTGAGAGTGCAAGCTGTCATCAAGGCTAAGAGTGGGCCCACACAATACTTATTTCCAGCATTACCGATGGAGGGTGCCACAAACTTGTAAGTCATTTTCAGCCAGGTGTCTGCATACTTGTGATCACATAGTGTACATAGGCTGTTTCCTATCACTGTACAGTGACATCCAATGATGCATTTACATTTATACCTGTGGATTATGAATGTCTTTTTGTTTTTTGTGTTTTAAATAAACACTTGAATTAAGAGTTAATGGTTTTTCATTCTGCCTGGCTTGCTGCTAGCATGATGGACGATGCAAAGTGATACTATTTCTTATGGAACTGCTGAACAACTTGTCATTTCACTTAGACTTGTATCCACCTGCAGGTGAGAAGTAGAAACAGATCAAATGCCAGCTTTCAAAAATCATATCCACCCTGTAGAAACCCCAGTCTGCCATGTGAAGGAAACGAGCTTACTGTGCATGCCCATAACAAGCATAGAATTCTGAGCTGCTGTTGGTAGCAAAGCTAGAGGAGCGATGCGTTATACTGGTGGGTGCATATACATAGTTCAAACACAAAATATTTGAAAACGTTAAGGAGGGTATGTGATCAGATTGGATTACATTCAATTTGAATGATTTGTTTTGGAATTTTTTGGTTAGGCTCAGCCTTAGAGACTTAGTGAACGTTTTGCTGCTGTTCTTTATAACGTAGGAGGACTGATCAACTAACCCTTGCTTCAGAATGAGTGATGCATTGTGGCTGCATCATAGCTTCCTATACTGAAACTCAATGCCAGGAAGCAGGCAGAAATATGGAAACATCACAAATGCAACACATTGCTATGCCTAACATGATGTAGGAAACCCAATGACGTTCAAAACAGGTTCCAGTCATCTCAGAATGGATAAATATATATCCTGTATGGTTTTCAAGTGAAATCTTATACCATTCTTCCTACAAAATAGTGGCAAGTTCAGGTAAAGATGTGATGGAGGTGGATAGTGTCCCTGTACCATTCTCTCCAAAGCAGACCATGAAGAGTCTGTTATATTTAAATGTGGTGACTGAGGTGGCCAGTGGAGGTGCAATTCATACCCATGCTCACAAAACCAATCCTACATGGTCCAAGAGAATGTCAACAGAGGCTCTGTAATCTTGGAATACAACATCACCACTGGGGAACAAATATTGTGCCTTGGGAAGTACCTGATCAGCCAAAGTGGTCACATAATCCTTGGCAATAATGCGTCCTTGCAGAGTAACCATGGGGCCCACGGGACACCATGATATGGCTGCTCAAATTGTCACTAAACCTCCACCAGGTTCAATTTGGCGGCAGGCAGTCTGCATTGCAGGCTTGGGACAGTGTACACTAGACATAAACTCAATCAGAAGTTGGGAACAATGTGAAAAAAGACGCACCGGGTCAAATGATTTTCCTTCATTGCTCCATATTCCAGGTTTTGTGGTTTTGGGACCACATTTTCCTGTTATGGACATTTGCATCACTGAAGTGTGGTGTTTTAATCCCTGCTCACTCTGCAATTCCATTCTTATGTAGCTCTATTCATGTTGTTTTCATGCTGGCAGGGTTTACAATCATAACATTCAGTTCTGCAGTGACATTTGTAGCTGCCAACCCCTTATTTTTTTTGTCACAATCCTCTCCAACAGCCACCGGATATGATCACTGAACACATACCATCATCCAGGTTGTGACTTAGCAGTTGCTGTTTTTCTGCTTTGCCTCTATGCAGTACGAATCCTTGATACAGCGCCTCTTGCAACATCAAACATTTCAGCTAACTTGGTCATGAAAACACTCTCCATATGAGCACCTACAATTTGTCCATGTTTTAATCCACTTAGCTCTGACATAATGCACTCACGACGACACAGAACAATGCTCCAACTATGACTGACACTTAAAAATATATTGAGGGCATTAGATGACCATGGTCAAGTGCAACAGCACAACCTGCAGCTAATGGTGTTTCCATATTTTTGTCCAGCTGCTTTAGATATTGTGTGAAAAGATACAACAGAAAGACTAGCATTTAACTACTTATTATTCCTTCAACAGTATCTATGTGGATACAAAGAGAGCAAGATTTGTTGATTACTGGGAATTATTGGCTCTATTAATTTGCTCCATCTGGAAAAAACTGAGAATTGTGGCACAGTGGTTATGATATTGGACTTGTGTTCATGAGGGCAGGGCTCACTTGCCCTTCTGACCATCAATATCTGTGTTTTTTTATGACTTCCCTAAATTTCTCATGCAAATTCCTGGTTGATCTGCTGGCTTGCTGGAAAAGAAGACAGGCAGCTGTCTTTTATGTGTCCTCTCCAACTTTTACATGCCCTCTCCAACCTGAGCTTGTAATCCATCTGTAGTGCCTCATGGTCAACAGGATGTTATATTCTACCATTTCATCTTCCTTTCCATCTGTGAAATAATAGTGTAATGTATGGTCGCTCCTCCATTTACAGTGTTCAGCTCAAAACTGTTATATAGGAAATAACAAAAAGATGCGGCCAAACTTCCTGGATGTGTTCCTCGTACAGAACAAGGAAATATGTCACTTGGACATGGGTGCAGAAACACTTTATTTCTATGTTTGAACTTATTTTCTACAAGTCTTCATAGCAAATTAATCATAGCAAACACACAGGAACAGAAAAAGATCAGCCTAAAATATGAGACTCTTTCTTACATGAAATGTGTTTCATCACTTGTGTTTTGTTTTCCATCTCACCAAATAATGTCCACATAAACCATGCATCTTTCTCTAGTGTTTAGAGTGTTTAGAGCAGAAGTCTATAACAGATTGCTAGTGGACATCAGGCAGGAAGTTGGAAAACCCAAATATTTTAAAATGTAGTAAAAGAGTACCTCATTAGTCACTACTCCTACAATTTATCAAAATACTTTGACTCTATAATATAAATTCTAACTAACTCTAATATTTGTGTTTAAAGATCTTGACTTTGCCAGTATTTGGAAAGCTGGTAGGGTCTGTGAAAAATTACACAAATGCTTCTTTAAAGTATTTGATGAAAACAGTAACTGAGTAATATAGAAGGAGGGAATGTGGCTTTCTTCAAAGTTATTGTTTTTCTTGCCACCTACATCTATAAAATAATCAAGAAGTTCAAGTAGATTAGCCCTAGTCATAATTTACTGTTAATATACATTACAGAAGTAGCCAGAAGTGGTTGCTTTTGCTTCTTAATTATAACTTGACTTATTCCATGGTTTTTTCTGCTAAATAACAACTTCTACTGCTGCCAGTTGTAATTTTCTTTTATTGATTTCTTCCCTGGCCTGTTTTAAGAAATAATTCCTATTATTGAGTGGATTTTTTTGTGTATTATTGGATTTATGCTTGATGTTTGTGTAAAAATGGAAAGGGTGACTAACAGATGGAAGGAAGGCAGAAGGTAAACAGGATAGGAACTTGAGACAGGCACAGGCACTAACACCAGTGAGTTTGTGCAGTGTGTGATGATGATGACATGTGCCATGTGTACAGCCTTTCACCAAGCATTTCAGCAACCAGACATACATCAACATATGACGGATTGCCTCACGGGCTCTAGTCATCTCCCAGGATCAACCTAAGTGCCAGCAAGTCAGTAAGGGCCAGTAGATACTCCACATGTATCTAAACTTCCTAAACAATGGTCAAAACATGCTGCCTTGTTACCACAGTATCTCTGGGAGCCACCACATGAGGCGCCAGTTTTGCTGCCAGAAATGTGTGCCTCATATGCTGAAAACAGGTCATGTGGCCCACACAGAAATCCTTCTGCCTGTCTATTTAAGATGCCGCTCAACAATTAACAGACGTCATTCACTCATGCTCAGAGCTTTATGCCAGCTATGCCCAATGGCCCATCCTTTTGATCACAATCACCTGCTCAGCTTCTGATCTGGGCTTTATGCTGCCCATGTCCAGTGTCTCATCAGCAGAGCATACACTTTCAGCAGAGCATACACTTCAAGCCATGGCTCAGCATATGCTCCAGGCTTTGCACCTGCTGCACCCAGCACCCATTCCACATCCAGCTGAACATCAGTTTGGAATTGAGGATTAATGAACAGTTACTTGAGAAGCGTTTTCTCTTTTTGTAACTTGCTGAAGAAGTGTGGTTTCGTGTCAAGTGTTATCTCTTCTTGTAACTCACTGTGAAGAGTTCATTAGATCATTAACAATAAACCTTGTCCTTTGTCCACTTGGGAGCCAATATTTTCTTCATCCAACATATTCCAGTCACTATCAGATTGGTCATGGTATACCTAGCCTTGTGCAGGCCACAACAACATGGGCCACTCGTCAGCCACCCTTCCCTAACCCTCTCTCTTGTGTTCCACCTCCTTTCTCCCCTTACCCACACCACACAACACAGCCTCTTATTCCCATCAAACTGTGATATCAGGACATGTTCCAACAGCGCAATGCTTATGTGAGGGTGCAAGTGCATTATGGCTCAAAAAAGGGTTCTTCCGAAAGCTAGCAAATTTTCCAGTTTTGTTTATTTGCTTGTTGATGATTCAACACCTCTACTATTCAGTGAGTTTGTTACCTTTACTCCAAAGAATTCTTAAATTATTCATATAGCTAGTTACTCTCATGTTCTGTGGATAACAATTGTGACCACTCACTACGATATAGAACAAATCAGTTTTACAGTTATACTGATTTAAGTGTGTGTTCAAAGTTGATTTTATTGTCCATTAAATTCTTTATACCACTCAGTAGTTTATGTGGCATAGCTTGTTTCTAAATGCCCATAAATGTATTCTATACTTACCCAAATATAGCACAATCAGGTGAAGTTTTCCAGATCTGCTTACGCTTACAGTATTGTTTTTATCCGACTTAACCAAGCTTGTGTTAACATTACTGGAACATTTGTCAAAATATACTTTATGATACTTTATGAAGATAATGTTTATACAATGTTTGCAAAGTTTAGAGCTTACCATGTGTTCTTTGGAGATTTTGGCAATACAGTAGTAGTCCAGTGGTAGACCAGTGAACAGCAAAATGGGTTCAAAGACCTTTCTCGATTTCTACAGTCTGCTGTTTAAATTTATGAAGACAGTTTCTCCCACACATGCAGTGGAAGCTGCACCATTCCCAGAACTGATTGTGATCCTATTATTTGGAGTCAAGTGGAGGGCTTAAGCCAGAGGCCCATATGCTTTTGTGATGACCATGGATGCAGATTTCTGGACTTCCACTATTGTGTGAGGAGTTGTAGGGTCATCAAACAGGTCAGGCATGCAGTACATGCATGAAATGTCTACTAGGGTAATAAGAGTACATTTAGTGTGCACATGCTTTTTCTTTTTTTTGTAAAGACTGATAAGAAACATATGTCATTGCAGATTGGAGAAAAAAAAGTGTTAATACATTATTACAATCAAGGAAATTCCTGGATGGAGCAATACATACTGTATGGGAAAGGCACAGCAGGACTCTTGCCATGGACATGGAGGTGTGCATTTAAATGTCTGTGTGATTGTATGTGTATCTATTGCTATAAAAAGAGTGAATGCTCAAAAGCTAGTGTGTATGCTGCTTCAGTTTTGTGTTCCATGCATCAATCCACTAAAGGTGGGAGGTTGCCTTTCCCTTATTTCACAAATTAATGTATTATTAGCTATCTACAGGAGTGTCAATGAAATGGGCCCAGAATAAAAGATCATAATGCCCAGAAATCAATAGGAACAGAAAGCTAGCTGAAACAATAAATGAGTAGCAGCGAAATTTTAAATTCTGAATGGAATATCCACTGACGAGCCAAAACATTATGACATCATGCTTAATAGTGTGTTGATTCACCTTTTGAAAGCAATACAGCAGCAGTTTGCATGGTATGGATTAGACAGGTCTTTGGTTGGAAGTATGTGGTACAAGGTGTTCAGGTACTGGTCAAGAAGTTCCTGTAAATTGTGGGCCAGTGGTTTATAGGGATATAGTTGGTGTCTGATAATTCATAAATGTGTTCCATTGGCTTCTAATCATGTGAATTTAGTGGCCAAGACTACAACATGAGTTCACTATCATGCTCCTCAAACAACTATCGTACAATTCTGGCTTTGTGACATGGACAGTTATCCTGCTGGAAGATACCACCACTGTTGGGGAAGACATCAAGCAGAAAGGATGCTGGTGGACCACAATAATGCTCAAGTAGTCCACAGTTGTAATGGTGCCTTCAGTTATTACCACAGGTCCCACGAAAGCCAAGATAAATGTCCCCAACAGCACAATACTGCCCTCACTGGCCTGTGTTCATGGTGTGAGGCATGTTTTGAGCAGCTGTTTCCCTGGATGACAGCATATGTGGACATGACCATTGACCTGATGTAATAAGAAACGTGATTCATCTAACCAGGTGACTTGATTTCTTTGACCCACAGTCCAATATCAATTCACTCACACCCATCACAAGTGCAACTGATGATGTCATTAGGTCAGCTTGTGGACACTTAAGGGTCATCTGCTGCAGAACCTCATTTTCAACAGTGTGCTCTGAAGCACTTGTGCTTGCAGCAGCTTTGTACTCAGTCATCAGATCTTCCTCAGACTACATCTATCCTACTTAAAAGCCTCTGACCTCCACATTCTGTGATGAGGTTTGGATGCCCATCACCTTGGCACCTAATTGCAGTTTCACTGTCCTTTAATCACTTTCCATAGATTCTGAAACAGTAACACAGAAATGGTCAACCAACTTAATTGTTTTCACACTGGTCCTTCCTAAGAGGAGAGCCTTAACAATCTGCTCTTTGTCAAAGTCGCTTATATCAGAGTAATTTTCCATTTGTGGTCTATATCACTACTAGAATGATTTCCCTTTCATCTGCACATCACTAAGACTTTTTCCATGTCACACATGTGCTTACAATGCCACTAGGCGGCATTCAGTCACACTGTGGGTAGTGAAAACTTGGAAAAGGTTCCATGTAAACATCACAATCATGTTGTAGTATTAGGAGCAGATTCCAACTTATCAGCTATAGACTAGAAGACTCAAATGACTGGGGTGATTGATAAGGGGCTTGGGTACATGTGATACTGTTCTAAATGACAAATCCAAAAACTGCATTGAGTGTAAAGAGAACTGGTTCACGAGTGTAACGTCTAAGATCTCCTGCTTGCAAACAGGTCCAAACTTCTTGATTCCTTTAATGTAGAGTACGAAATTAATTATCATAAGTCCAGCTGAAAAAAATTATAAAATATTTTGCTCTTATGAGAGGATTACAGAGAGAGAAGGCTGAAATATTACATCCTGTATGCCATATGTCACTGGAGGAAAGAACTAAGAAATAACTAGAAAAATGTGATGACCAATTCCTCCTTAATAAGAAGGGTTGTCAAACACATGCTCGCAACTATTGGCATACATAACTGATGTCAGTCTGTTGAAGAATTTTGAAAAGTGTTTTAGTCTCATATATTATGACTTTCCTGGAGATTGAAAATTGCCTCTGTAGGGATCAACATGAATTATGCATATGAGATTGTTGTGAAACCCAGCTTGCCCAAGTTGATACTTCCTTAATTTACTCTTGGTAGGTGTTTGATACAGTTCCACGTTGTCACCAGTTGAACAAAATATATGTGTGTGTGTGTGTGTGTGTGTGTGTGTGTGTGTAGAATATCAGACTGGCATTGGGATTGGATTGAAGATTTCCTAGAAAACTGTGCACAGAACGGCTTTCTTAACACACAAAAATCTTCAGGTAATAAAAGTAGCTTTGGGTCTACCGTAAGGGAGTGTTACGGGGACAGTACTGCTCACAGTACATATAAACAACCTAGTAGATAATGTTTGAAGTTCCATTAGTCTGTCTGGGTGAGATGTTGATGAGTCACAAAGAAAATTGTAGCAGACTGGAGAGACATACACAGGATCGGAGATTTGTGCAGTGACTGATAGTTGAATCTCAACATAAGCAAATGCAATGTATGGTGCATAAATAGGTGAAAATATTCATTATTGTCTGATTACATTATTAGTGGTTAATCACTGGACACAGTCATACCCATTAAACATCTGAGAATACGAACACAAAGTGATGTAAAGTGCAATGACCAAATGAAACTAAAGGCAGAAAAAGATGATACCAGACTAAGATTTATTGGAAATGCCCTCACGAACTGTGGTCCACTGATGAAGGATATAACATACAAAATCCTAGTTAGATTGATATTTGAGTATTGCTCCTGAGTGTGAAACCACTATCAGATATGATTCATAAATGGGACAGAGATGATCCGAAGAATTGCTGCACATTTCACTCTGAATTCATTTAGCAAGTACAAAAACACCGCAGAGATACTTATCTAACTTCAGTGGCAGACCTGCAACAGAAGCTTTGTGCATCACAGTGTTGTTTACTGTTAAAATTTCAGGAGCATATGTTCTTAGAAGAGTCAACCTGCAGTTTACGTCCTCCTAGAGATTGCTTGTAAATAGACCATGAAGGTAAAACTAGAGAGATTTGAGTTCACACTGAGGCTTACCAACAGTTCTTTTTTCCAAACACCATTTCTGACTTGAAAAGATAAGTGAGGAGGTAACAGTTCCTCACACTGTACAGGAACTTGCAGAGTGAAGCTGTAGATGTAGATATTTCCAACTACTTTATCAGCTTCTCATGATCAGATTTCAGTGGGATGTACTGGCAGAGTTTTGTGGCCATTTTTTTAGTATGGAAACAAAAGTATGCTGAAGTCCAGCCATGAAGGTGGCAGAAAAAAGATCAGAGAGCCTTCAAGATGGAGAAATAATATCAATAAATGGAGCAGATAAACATGGCTAACTAATTTTCCTTTTGCTTAGATTTTCAACAGCCTCACTCCTTCTTTGTGTAAGCTGTAAAAGGGAGCTACTATAACATGAGTTATATAGCAATTTGAATAAAACTTATAAAATTTCTTCGAAGTACAAATGTCTGAATATTTACATATATTTTTTTCTTCTTTCTTTTTTGCAAACTTATTAAACACTAGACTTACATCACAATCAGTAATTTGAAGAAAAATTGATCTCTAAATAACAGTGTTAAGTTGTGGTGTGTGGAGCCCTGAAGAAGTTGGAGCCCTGTGGATGCTCAGTATGCCAGTCTTCAAATCCACCGCTAGATAGAGTAGTATGTTGTGCATTGAAGATATAACACCTGCATTTTTTTTCTTCAGGACTGGAAACAGAAATGTACAGTTTGTTTTAGAAAAACACATGTGCACTTACTGTGAAAGCGAGACAGGGATGGCATCATTGTATGGCAGCAGTGAGAGTGAAGGCAGTTTTTGATAGCTAAAGTGGTGATGTTTCCATTACAACAACAGCATGTAATCATCAATTTTCTTAATTTTCATGGTGTGACACTATCTGAAATTCATCTTAATTTGAGTGAGACATGTGGTCATAAATCCATGGATACATCTAATGTGCATTCATGGGGATGACAGTTCAAAGAGGGCAGACCATCATGTGACTACAAACCAAGGCATTCTTGACCTGGCATCAGCCAATCTGACAACAGGATCAAGTGACTGGAGATAGCTGTTTTGGAGGATTGCTGAATGAGTTGACACATTGCTTCCCAATTTGGCATTTCCATGGGATCTGCAATCCTGCATGAAGACAAGTGTCTTGCCAGTGGAGTGCCATGAGTACTGATGTATGACTACATATCATATGTATCATATGTTGACACATGATGACAGCATGTTCACAGCTCATAGTCTAGTGGCTAACGTTGCTGCCTCTGGATCATGGGGTCCCGGTTCGATTCCTGTCTGGGTTGTGGCTTTTCTCTGCCTGGGGACTGGGTGTTTGTGTTGTCCTCATCATTTCATCATCATCATAATCATTCATGACAGTGGCTTGAATGGACTGTGTAAATAATTGGACTTTGTACAAATTGGGACTTAGTACAAGTGCTGATGATATTGCAGCTGAGTGCCCCACAAACGAAACATCACCATCATCATCATCATCATCATGACAGCATATATGGGACTTTCTTTTCATCAATTGTGACAATGGATGAGACATGGATGACGTTTTTCAACCATGAAATGAAGCACAGTCAGCTGAATGGAAGCATACACACACACTGACACCAAAAAATTTTGGGTAGGTGCCAGTGATGAAAAAATTATGGTGGTGATGTCATGGGACAGCAATGGGTTAATCCTTACTCATTGGATTCCAAAGGGCACTGTGGTGACAGGCACAGCTTATCAAGATATTTTGAAGAACAAGCTCCTTCCGGCATTGCATGAAAAACAGTTGGAAGAGACTGCATGTATGCTCTTTCAAGAAGACAATGCACCAGTGCACCGGGATAACATGATGCTGCAGTTGCTCTGTGACAACAAGTCTGAAGTGATTTCTCATGCTCCCTACACACCTGACCTAGTTCCTAGCGACTTTTGGCTGTTTCAGATGACAAAAGACACTCTCTGTGGTTGCACATTCGCTAGTCGTGCAGCTATTACTTAGTGATTTTCAGTGGTCAAACCAGACACTCCATAAGACATGTTTGCAGCAGCCATGGAATCAATGCATCATTGTTGAGAAAAACATGTACAGCTGCAAGGAAACTGTGTTGAAAAATCACACAAGTTTCACAGTTTTTGTGTGATTAATTTGTGAGGAAAAAATCTGAGATGTTATAACTTGAAAGCACATCATAAATTACAGTGATTATATCATAAGTAAGGACACTGTGATAATATAAACTACTTATAAATTCTCATGTACTGTCTTCAGTTGTCAGATAACAATAAATATTTCTACATAGTAGACTGCGAAGTGTAAGGTCTAATACAAGAGGAGGTCTGCAAGCTTTAATCTGACCTGAATAAACACGTGAATAAATAAATAAAATATTAAAAGAGTAAATAGAGATAGAAACAGACTGTCAAAATGTTAAAGGATATCTCTGCTCAGATATTGAATTTTTACAATAATAACTTATAGACATGACCTGTCATTCTAGTAAGTGGAATGTGCCCAGGTAAATCAATCACAACACTGTGGAGAGGGAGGGGCAACGGAAGAGAGGGAGAGTGAGAGTATGTGTGAAATGTTGGAGAAAAGGGAGGAGAATGTTGAAATAGGGAAAGAATGGGGTGAAAATAACATTAGAGAAAAAGAGTGAAGGCAAGGGAATGGGACTGAGGAAGCTGAGAATGGGGGCTAATTGAAGTTTGGGCTAGAGAGAGTGCAAGAATGAATGAATGAATACAGGGACAGTTCTCACCTTCTCAGTGAGAGGGCTTGGTGCTGTGAGAGAGGATCTGAATGGCATTGGTAGTGAACCAGCTGTTCAAGCCATTGGTTGGGTTTGCAATATATTCAGCAACCAAATGACTGAAGTGGGCCTAGCCACAGTTTGCCAGTGATCATTCATCTGGGTGGACAGCTTGTTAATTTCATATCCTGTAATGTTCCCTAAACTGATATTTCAGAATTTAAATTACCTTCAAGTGTTGGTTATAAAAGTAGTCTGTGGGTACCGTTGCTCAGACTTCATCTTTTGAGTCTACAGTGTGCTGGATGCCAAGAATGTAGCACAGTATATCAGTGCATAAATATATAAAAACCTCCTCAGATCTATGCACCATGTATTCTTGAAATGACTCCTGGTAATAAACAGGTCTTTGTACAGGAATGTTACAATAACTTTATAATTCAGAATATCAAAGTAAACATCAACTTGACAGTTCCAAATAGGAATAAAAAATTGTTTTCCCCAGCTGGTGTCAGCATTGTTTGTCTGTGGCTTTTGCTCCAGGCTGACAATACACGGAGCATGCACAGGCACCCATGGAGGTACTTCCTGATTGCCATCCTGCCTTGTAGATACACATCACTCCTCAGTATGGCTCACCAAATGAAGAATACATAGGAAAGTCACACAATAGTTGTGCTGTCATTTATATTACATCATTATATCATTTTATTGCTCACAAACATCATTCATTGGAAAAATTAGACATGTGTTGCCGAGTTAGTTTAGACTATGCTGCAGAAGTTTTGCTGAGAAGCCCTTACACTTCTTCCATCTCTTCTCGTGTGATTTTAATATTTTTGGAGTCCTGAACAAAGACATTCATGGCTGTCAGTTTACTTCAGTTGAAGAGGTGCTCACTTTAGTACAGTCATGGTTCCACAGGCAACTGCAAACATTTTTTCGTGAAGACATTGATTGTCTTGCTTCACAGGTGGATAGTTTTAACAGTTGTGGTGATCACTTTTGAAATAATAATGAGTGTAGTTACTTTTTCCATCTGTCTCATTTCATTTGACTGGTCCTCCTATATCCAATCTGCAGCTCTGTCTTTTGGAGAGGAAAGACAATGTTGCAAAGAAGGTGATATTATGAAATGGTTTTTTGCCATTAAGGAGAAGCAACACACAGGCATTGTCTGACTAGATTGCTAACTTTATTACTGTTAATACTCTTATTTTCTACACTTTCATACTAATGTCATACATTTGCTTCACAAGTTTTTCAACTCAACACATTATAAATGGAAAGAGAGCGAGTGCTGGATTGGGACTCATTCTTCTCAATTCAGTTCATGCAAAAACTGTATGGTTAATTTGGCTCAATATCACCATGTTGTGTTAATACAAGGGCAGTTTGGAAAATTTGCGAAATTAGCAACACGTCAGCTCTGGCGCAACAAGGTTCCCATGTAATAATAGGTCATCCTTTATGAGTAAATATGTGATGCATCAGTTCTCTGGGCAGAGATCTGTGCTGTGGACATTTCTCTGTCATTGTTCCCATGTAGTGATTTGTGAAGATGGGGAAAAATCAAGATTCAAGCAATGATTAAGTACTTAGTGAAGAAAGGTGTGGAAGCAAAGGAAATTCATGCCAATTTTCAGAACACACTAGGAGACTCTTCTCCTTCATATTCAGCTGTTAACAAGTCGGCAAATGGATTTTTATTTGGTCAGGTTAGGTTAGATGATGATCTGCTTAGTGGCTGGGCAAGATGTGCCGCACTATCCCAGAAATTAAAGCAAAAGTGAATAAAATGGTAATGAGGGATCATCAATTGAAATTGCAAGAAATTGCTAAAGCTGTAGGGATGTCATCTAAATGAGCATACCACATTTTTAATGGTAATGGGATATGAGCAAATCATCTCCTAGATGGGTACTGTGACTCATAATACAGAATTAGAGGCAACCCAAATGGAAATATCTGAACACTGTTTGACCTATTTCAGAGTAACTAACAATATTTTTTGTGCCAGTTTGTGACCAGAGATGAAATATGGCTCCACTACTATATCTCAGAGACAGAACAAGTCAGAGAGATGGAAACATGTTGATTCATTACCACCAAAGAAAACAAAGGCAATACAGCCAACCAGAAAGGACATGGCATCAGTTTTACGGGATGCGAAAGGGATTCTGCTGACAGATTGTCTTCCCAGTGCTTAAACAATTATGGGGCAATTACAGCAAAAGATATGCAAAAAAGGCAAGGTTTGGCGAGGAAGAATGTTATATTTCATCAAGACAGTGCGCACTGACACACAAGTGTCGTTGCCATGGTAAAAATACTGTGCTTTAACTAAGATACGAATTGTTACCACGCTCACTTTATTAACGTGATTTGTCGCAGACTTCTGACTCTTCCCCAAGCTCAAAATTTTCTGTTTTGGTGAAGATTCACTTCAAACAAAGAACTGACAACTGAAGTTTGCGGATATTTTTGCAGGCCTGGAAGAATCTAATTTCAAAAAAGAAATCAAGGCACTGGAACATTGCTGAACCAAGTGTGTTAGCGTTTGGGGAGACTCTGTTGAAAAATGAAAAGGTTTCTTTGAGGTACCTCATCTCTTTCTGTTGAATTACAAGAACTTTTCAGACTGCCCTCGTAAGTAATTGTATAATTTCAAGGAGATTTTTGTATATTGAACTGTAACCTTGTTTCTAAGACCTTATTCAGGGAGATGATATTTCAGCTTATTGGTCTAGTTCATTACATTTTACTATTTGTGTTGCATTTAAATACTAGTGTATATTTTCTTTTGAACAGCTAAAAACTGATTTGCGTTATGCATATGCTGCACATGAGACAGTGAGACTTCATTCGTTCCACAGCTCAGCTCATGTGTTTTACTACCTATTTTGTTATGAAGGTGACCTGAACAGCGTAAAGAAGCAAATGAGAGCAGAACATTTACCAGGTGAGAAATGATAAAGTGTTTACTGCCATTTTAAAATGTGAGCTTTACAAGTTTTGATGCCATGATTGACTTTGCTGTGAAAAGTTGCATATTGAGATTGAGCAGCCTTTTAAGTACTGATTTTTCAGTAATTTTAAGTTATCATTTTAACATATAAAAAAATTTCTGTAATTAATGTGTTAACGTAAGGTGTGTTATGATTATGTGTCACATGCAAGACCATAGTGCCATCCATCAATAGGAACATATCCATATAAAAGTACAATGATCTAAACATGACTTTAACACTTATGGCATTCATACTGTATACATGATGGGCTAGTTTCTATCAGAGGATAACACCAAGAAGGTGCACTATGTTTTTATTCACACTGTGTATTTTATAGATCTATTAGCAGTTATTCATTATGTATTCTGTTCTATTTCTTTAATAGAATCTGATGGCAGTTACTTGCCAATGCACCTGGATAGCCGAGTTTGTTAAAGTGCCTACTTCCTGGACACGGGGAAGTGTATTAGCCCCAGGTTGAATCAACCTCTTGGATTAACTAAAGGGACCAGTGTATCGGTTATCCTGGATTTAGCTTTTAGGTGATTTTCCACACCCACTTAGGTGAATACTAGACTTTTTCCCAGGTCCCACCTCAATTACATGTTGCACAGACACTCTAAAAAATGATGTCATTTTGACCATACGATATATGCTTGACGCAGTGAAAAGGAACACAATGATTCCTCCCCAGGAGAGAAAGGGAAGGGGAGGGAAGCTCATGGTAGCTTGGGGACTGGTGACCTCATTGGAATAAAAACGTATTTACAAATGTGGTTCTACGTGAAATTGGAGAAGTACTGTATTAGTTTCAACCCAGCATTGGCTGGATGTAGGGCACTGGAATGAATGTGTGAATGGGCAGATGGATGGAATGGTCACTTGCCAGAATTAGTTATTTAAGAAGGTACTGTACTATAACTGCAATTTCAGCTATGTGTTATTACAAAGCCGAACTGAAAACACCATTTTGTACTCTTTTCCAGCATTTTGTGTCTTCAATTGATATTTCATACAAATGAAATGACACAATTTCAGGGACTTTACTGGTCTCATGCAGATGCAGTGAGAATCTGTATCAAGGAGGGAGGCATGCTTGGGTAATCAGTGCAGTTGGATGAAACACTGCTCTAAGGTGGCTTACTGGCTAATGCACTTGCCTTGTAGGTAGGAGACCCTTATTTGATTCCTGGCCTTGGTACAAATTTTCATTCGCTGCTTTAGTCTATATACATAAAATCATATCTGTACGAGACCAGTAAAGTCTCTGAAATTGGATCATTTCATTTGTAAAAGTACCTGCACCTGGGTTTCAGGCTGGATCCCCCATTTACATTTGATGCTGAGATGCTAATCAGAATGTGGAGGCTGCGGCAATTCTACTCATGTGTAAGGGGGAATTAAAAGTAGACCGGGGAAGCAGAGAGAATTTGTACCGAGGAGGGAAGCAAGTGTGAAACGCTGTGCCAAGGTGGCTTAGCAGCTGAGGCACTTCCCAAGTAAGCAAGAGACCCAGATTTGATTCCCGGCCGTGGCACAAATTTTCACTCACTACTTCAGCCTGTATACATAATATTGATATTTTGTTTCTCATTTAGAAAAATGTTAACATAAAATAGAAAGCATAGATAAACATTTTGATGTGCCAGTATACTGATAAAGGATGCCAGTTGGATACACAGTGAGAGCCTGCATTTTTTACTAAAAAAAAGACTTTGGTTGTTACATGAGAGCAAAGTAATTTTGAAAACAAATCCAGTTTGAAGCATTTTGCAATATGTTATGATGTCTCTTCTCGCTTCCTTTCTTTTTCCTTGTTAAGGTTCCTTTTTTGTCAGTTTGCACTTGTTTAATAGTAGCTTGACTTAACAGATGTACAGGATGTTAAAAAATACTATCCCATATTTCAAGGGATGTTTGTATGCATCAAAATAAGAAAAAATGTCTTATAGCCATGGGTTCTACAAAGCATACTTTCTGACATATGACCAGTTGTTCAGAGGAAGTGTTCAACATGATATCCATTCATCTCAATGCATCCCTCTGCCCTTCATTGTGAGAACTCATGCACCCTTTGAAATTGCCCTGGTTGGTTCTGAATGTGCTGAGATGCATGGAAGACACGACTGTGTAGTGTCTGTACACTATTTATTGTAGTGGCATAGACCAATTGCTTCATGTTTGCCCATAACCAGAAGTCTAGCACATTTAGCTTCAAGTAACAAGGAGGGCAAGGTACGGGGCCTTGCCAGCCAATCCACCAGTTTTCAAATGTCCTCGTCAGGTGCCAATGCACAATGCAGAAAAAATGTACTGGTGCACTATTATCCATGAACCACATCTGTAGTCTGTCCTGACAGGGCACATCCTCCAGCAAGATGGGCAGTACATTTTCCAGAAAGTGGTGATATTGAGCCCTCGTTAATCTCTTTGGTAGTAGGTACGGCCCTAGCAATCTATCACAAAGAACACCTGCCCATACATTGACTGAGAATCGAACCAGATACCTTGTTTCTTGAACCATGTGGGGATTTTCATCAGCCCACACATGCTGATTATGGGAATTTACAATGCCAGTCTTATGTAAACCCTGCCTCATCAGTATAAAAAATGGCAGAACTGTACTCTGCCAGGATGGTCTTGTGTCTCAAGGATCTGGATGTGATGAACATGGTATGGATACAACAACTGCTCACAAAGTACAGCCCAGACCAGAGGATGACTATCACCTTCAGCTGCTGCTATTTGCCACTCACTGGTTCGAGGATTGTCATCCATTGCACCTAGAACACGTGCCTTCATTTCAGGCATGTGAACTTAACGAGGCCTTCCACTGTCTACTTTGTTGGATGCCATGGAACCTGTTTCCCCAAGACACTGGAACAATCAGCTGAACAGCTTAACAGATGGTACCCTGTGTGCTGGAAATCGTTCAGTGTACAGGTTAAGTGCTCTCAGATTAACTCCATCTGCAAAATCATAGCAGTGAATCATGTCTACCATATGCCTTGTAGAATAAAAGGCCTCCATTGATAGGTTGTGTCAGAGTATTTGCAAGAGAGAAAACATGTTGTACTGCAACAAAAACACCATGATAACATGTCTTCAAATGTGACCTGTAAGTTGACCAAACATCACAGAGTGTACCTGGAGATAGGGGAAATGTACATGAATGTAAACAGATGTAACAAAACTACAGTACAATCACACAATGTAAACGGAACAACCACTGAGCCAACTAATGTTAACATAGATACTGCATGGCCTCAACACGCTGTTCACCATCGTATGGCATGGAGTGCCAATGCAACATGGTACTCATATCTGCAACCACATGTTTGTGATGTCTTCCTACCTCACAGTACTCCATACCACGGGTGGCTATTAACATTAATTATTGGGTAGTCATCTGTAGTAGGACAAGTAATGCACTGCCATAGATGACTTCACAAGAGTACCTCCTGTGAACATATGTTCATATGTCATATGTGAGAAAGCATGCTTTGTAGAGCCCATGGTCAAAGACATTTTTGTCTTGTTTTGACACATACTATCATCCCCTGAAATATTGAATATTTTTTTAACACCCTGCATTATATTGGGCCAGGTATGAAAATCTGCATTTGTTTTGCAAAATTCAGCCATGAGTGATTAGGGCATGGCTTATCTGAGTGACTCTACAGGCACTGATATATTTTTGTATTGTAAAAACTTCAACTGCAGTGCTTGTTTCTTAATTTGAAATGGAGTAAGAATATTGCTAGTTTTTGGGAACTAATTGCTGCATATGAGTAAGAATGTAACTGTCTTTGATTTGCCCTTGACATTTCATTGTAGGTAATGACTATTATTGTAAAACTTAGTCCCTATACACTGGATTGGCTATGTTAATGAGACCCCTGTGCTTTGGGACATGCTAAGCAGTACAGCAGTGGACTTTTTGGGAGGCAAAAAATATCTCATTATGAACAACTGGAAACAAAAAACAAAGAATTACTGTGATGTCAGCAGTTACTACAGAGGAAGGGCAGCTGTCCCCAACCCCCGTGTTGTTCTGAAGCATAAATCCTTACACATGGATACTTCCCTAAGTGGTTAGTGATCTGTTTATAGTTAACTGAAAGTTCGTATGACAACAGAATCAATGATGTACTGGTTAGTTGCATTTTGTAATTGTAGACCTGATGCACTACTCTGTAAGAGAGCTGTGCTAGTATTGAGTTAGAGGTCATCTAACATCTGAAGTAAAAAATAAAGTTGCTACATTGAAGAAAGACTGGTGATATATGACTTGAGAACTATAGGCACTTGTTGTAAACAACCCATTTAAAGACTGTCTCTGAGAACACAATGCCGATTGGCTTTTAGAAGAAGGTCACACACATGCTCCATGTGGTAAAATTAAAAGCAATCAGTCAAACTTAGGTATAAGTAAATCATCTCTTCATGGTGTACAGTATCATGAAATTCTGTCATCAGAAAGTTCAAGAAATACTGTGTGTCCATCACCCTGGATGGTAGCAAGGACTATGTACATTGGGAGGGGATGAAACAGATGAAACAGATACCGCTAATGAATTTAACAGTGACATCAGTGAAGACTGCTTAGGAGACTGGCATTTCTGTGTAGTTTATCTGTTTTGCAATATAACAAAATGTGATTAAGAGTGATCATGTTGAGAATAGTTTTTGTACATGGGTAATGTGACAAACTTTTCTGCTTCAAGTTTCTCTCATCTTCCCCTCGCCATCATCCATTTTCAAAATCTAGTTTCAGTTTATATTTGAGTAAGGCTTATATTCATGCCAATATGGTCATAATGAGTGTCTAGTGTACACTTGCGACTTGTGACCACCAGCAAGCAGTCTGACACTCGAGAACTGTGTCTGTAGAGTGTTGCCACCTAACACATTTCTAGTGTATATGTAGTATAACTACGTCAATATTTACGTATTTTTTTGTTATGTCTTACTTTGAGAAGGATTTGTCTGTTATATGGAGGTACATTTAATAATTGGTAAAAAATGAAGTTGAATTTATTTTGATCCAGAATTTGTAACTGAAAGTTAATGTAACGGGACAAAAAGAAAATTGAGTGTGATCATTTAACACTGTGTCATACGTTTGTCGATTTCCAGTTGGGTCATCTTTCTGCTTTTCTTTACAGGGTGTAAAACTTCACATTTTACATCATACAGGGGTTGGACAAAATTACGGAAACAACAAAAAATCATTACCATGCCTAATACAGTGTAGAAAACCCGTTGGCAATCAAAACAGGATCCATTAACCTCACAATGGATAAATATGTGTCCTCAATGGTTCTGAAGTGAATCTATTCCTGCAAAATATTGGCAGTTTCAAGTAATGAAGATGGAGATGCATAGCGATCATGCACACTTCTCTCAAAAGTGGACCACAAAGGCTCAATAATATTGAGATTTGGTGACTGTGATGACTAGGGGAGATGCAACGATTCATTCTTGAGCTTACAAAACCAGTGCTGGGCAATGTCAGCCCTGTGAGCAGTGGCCCTGTTGCCTTGGAACACAGCATCACTATTGGGAGGTCAACATTATACCATGGGATGGACCTGATCAGCCAAAATGGTCACATAATCCTTGATACTAACGTACCTCGCAGAGTAATCATGGAGCCCATGGAATACCATGATATGGCTGCCCAAATCATCACTGAACCCCTGCCATGTTTCACTCTTGGAACACAAACTCAGCCAGAAGTTGAAGACAGTGTGAAACAAGACTCATCTGACCAAATGACATTTTTCCATTTCTGAATAATCTGGGCTGTATGGCTTTGGCACCACATTTTCCTGTCACGGACATTTGCATCACTGATATATGAATGGTTTTCGAGTTCCAGCTCACCCTACAATTCCCTACTTATGGAGCTCCCTTCATATTGTTTTGTTGTTGACAGGGTTTGCAAATGTGACATTCAGTTCGGCAGTGATTGTTGCAGCTATTGTTATCTTATTTTTCATGACAATTCTCTTTTGTAGTCATCTGTCATGATCATATAACACACACTTTTGTCTGTGTTATGACTTAACAGATGATGTTTTTCGATTTTCCCTGTATGAAATATAAATCTTTAATATGAAGTCTGTTCAAAAGATCCTGGAACTTTGTCCACAAACTTTTTCTACGCTTACATTTTACTTATTGTGCATAGCCCCTTCGAAATACCCTCCTCCACAATTGATACACCGCTCCAAATGGTGTTTCCACTTCCAAAAGCTGTCTTGATACACCTCTTGCTGGATCACACAAAGCACTGTCTGCGAATTTTCTTTCATCTCATTTATCATTAAAAAACTTCATTCCATTCTGCAGGGTTTTCAACTCTGGAAACAAAACAGAAAGTCCACAGGGGCCAAGTCTGGATGATGAGGCAACACAGTGATTTCGTTTTTTATGCAATAGTCACACACCAACAGGGATGAATGTGTGGGTGCATTGTCATCATGCAAGAGCCATGAATTGTCTCACCACATTTCAGGCCACTCTCACATTTTATTGCAGACATCACAAAACTTCCCATTAGTACCATTGATAAATGCTTTGACCCTGTTGCGTGAATCCATGATGAACTAGTCAAAAAAAAAAAAAAAAAAAAAAAAAAAAAAAAAAAAAAAAAAAAAAAAACACCAACCTATAGCATGCCTTTGACATTTGACCTGACCTGATGAGCTTCTTTTGTTCTTGGAGAACCTCTACTGTCCTGTTGTGAAGACTGAACCTTGGTCTCAATATTATAACCATAGACCCACATCTTATCACCAGTTATGATTCTCTTAAGAAACATCTCGTTCTCATTTGTGAAATCCAAAAGCTTTTCACAGATTGCGAGGTGAAGGTCTTTCTGGTCTTGATTCATGAGCCATGGGAAGAACTTGATGGCAACATGATCCATTCCAAGATTCAGTGTCAGTATTTCATGACATGATCCAACTGAAATGTTACATTCTTCTGCGGCCTCTCGGACAGTCAGTCTTTGATTGGCACACACAATTTCATTGATGTTCCTGACTTGAGCGTCGTCAGTAGACGTCAAAGGGTGTTCTGAACGAAGGTCATCTTTAACATCTGTCTGGCCATTTTTACATTGTTTTACATTGTGTGAACCATCATAACACTGAGTATAGCTTAAAAACTCATCACTGTAGGCTTCCTGGATAATTTGGGGTGTCTCTGTAAAGGTTTTCTTGAGTTTCACGCGAAATTTAATGCAGATGCATTGCTCCTCTAACTCTGCCATATCGATATTTGCAAACTGCACAATACAACATACTACTCAATACAGCACTGAACAATAACTAACAGACATACAACAATGAAACTTCCTGCAGTTACTAATTAAAAAATAGGCATGTGCAGAGATTCCAAGCGGATTTTGTTCCAACATACCACTGGCGCAAAATTGCGAGTGTTGTGGAATTTTTTGAACAGACCTCATACAGTGCATCTTGAAATGCAGACCACTTTGTCTGCCTCAGTTATGGTAGCACTCACCATACGAGCACCAACAATCTGTCCACGTTCAAATTCACTCAGCTCCAATACAGTGCACTCATAACTGCACAGAACACTGTTCTGATCATGATTGACAATTGCAACTTATTGAGAACACTGCACAGGTGCCCTTCATGGTAAAGTACAGCAAGACAACTTGCAGGGCTTGGCTAGCTTCTGCATTTATGTTCAAGCATGCATTTTTTGTGCTGTTCCCATATTTTTGTCCAACAGCTGTGTGAGTGGTTTTCTGTTAAAAGATGATCAGCAAAGATTGAATCTTTCTTTCTTTACCTCCATCTCCTCTCATGTTTACATAATCTAATTGTCACAGTTCTGCCTGCCTGACAAATATATACTTTGCCACAGTGCTTTTACACACACCACTCTGTTCATAAAAGCACGTGAAAAAGTATATATTGGCCAGTAAGGTGGAGCTGTGGCAATTGTGTTATCTGAACATGAGGGAAGCTGGAAATTAAGAAAGAAAGATTCAGCCTTGCTGATCATTTTTTAACAGTAACCACTCATATGATGTAGAATGCAAAGTTTTACATTCTGTATACAAAAGTAGAAAAATGATCCTACTGGAAATAGTGGAAATCAACAAACAGATGATAGAAAATGTCAGCTTAGTGTTAAGTTACCAGACTCAGTTTCCTTTTCTCTTCTGTTAAACTGACTTTTAGTTACAAGTAATAAATTGAAACTGTAAATTCTACTTTATTTTTTATGAGTTGTTAAATTTATCTCCATGTAAAAACTGTGTTCCTCGTTTAGTTAATGCAACTGTTTCTGCACATCATCATATTTGTATCTTCTCTATCTTCTATATAAATAATACTTATGTAAGTCACACATCATTTTATCTGTGCTTGTGACTTTCAGTGAACACCTGAAAATGATCTAAAAAGCCATAAGCCAGTTCATGACCAAATATATATAATTTTGCAGAACAGTAGAAAAGGTTTCTTTGTTTAATATTATTATTATGTTCTGCCAAGTACCAGTGGAACATTCAGCTAATGTTCAAATATTACAGTTTTAATTTTAAACATTATACCATTATTCCTGACACAAATATGAAAAAATACAAAATATTTTGTTTCGTTAGGTGCGACTCATGGAGATGAACTGAATTACCTGTTCAGTAAGTCTTCAAATGGCAGAGATATTCAAGCAAAAGATCAGAAGATTATATCAGAAATGACCTGCATGTGGACCAATTTTGCAAAAACAGGGTAAATATTTCATCTGTAAAATTATTTAACATAGTAGTATAAATTAGTAATTATCAGTATTTTGTTAGTGCATGCTGAAGCTGGTGTGATAAGAACTAATTATGCTGTCTGTGAAATAGTGTGACAGAAATGTAGATCACATGTTAAGTGTCAATCATATTAATGAAACATAACTTTTGTGTAGCTCAATCTGGCATTTTAGATGTTACAAGACATGCCCATATCCCATTATGCTTGTTTGTGATGTTCTGATATCTGTTGTGTCTACAAAGTCAGATTATCTGTCTAGGTACTGGACACCATTTCCTAAGTGCAATGGGGGACACATTTGAATTTCATTTGAAAAATTATGTGAATACACTGTAATGTGGTGATAAGAAGAACCAAATGAAACTTACGATTCAGTCAGTTGTTGAAAACCGTTCTATTCATTTGGTTGCAGTTTTACCTATTGGTTGAATTAGCCATTCATTCTTTTGAGTGAAGAGAGGCTGTTGAGCAACCAAATGAAAACAGTTGACACCGTCTGGTGCATTCAGCTCTGAGCAGAATCCTTAAATCATTTTGACATTGTTAAATCAGAAGGCAGTTGTTGACTGCACTCTGCTGTCACATGCCATCACTGTTCTGATATTTGCTTTTTATTGAATACCAATAAGTGGCTTTTATTTCAGTTTTTCATTCATCTGTGTTTGAATAGGCATTTTCTTAAAAATGAATTTTGTGTCTCGAGCAGAGGGTTGAAATGGTCAGTGGTGTGGTAATGGAAGAAATCATATGACTGGCTAAAAACTGATCCTCAAGATAAATTGAATGTGATGTACAGTTTCTGCAAGGGATGATTCATATAATGAAACAATATTACTTAAATAAATTCAAAGAAAATTACTAAATGGTGACAAACATCTCTCACCAAAAAAAAAAAAAAAAAAAAATTCTCACCAATAAAAGGCAGAACTGTTGAAAAAACAAAGCGTTAAGTCACCAAACTGTTACAATAATTGTATATTATATGCTTCTGTTTATATCACCTCAGAATTTGCTGATATATAATTTTCAGTGATGGGTGCAAACCAGCAGGAAGAGAGAGACAGAACTTCAAAAAATTTATTTATTTAAATACAAATTTATAATGTAGCACCAGTTATCAACCTTTTACAACAACCAAACTCCAGGTTTAATGTCAGAAGTACAAAAAATTTGTTCTTAAGTAATTAAATACATGAATTTTGAAAAATACTTCATTTTTAGAAATACACTCTTTGTTCACTCCTCCTTCAAATAAGATACATTATTTGTCTCTAAGAATGTTGTCAACTCTAGTCTTGATTCATGTCTAACTGAGACGAATAAAAAGTGTGTAAATGAAGTTACTCAAACCTGTAGACTGAGTGAAAGCATTCTTGTAATTTATGTGGGCACAGAGAATAGTATTCATTTAGATATTTTATTCAAGTGAAAAAAGAAAAGGACAGTTGGCTGACCAATCAGGTGCGAAAATGGTTCCTTGTGCCAGCACTACCCTAATGACTTTATTAATGGATTGAGTTAATGAGAATTCATGAGGCACCACTTATTTTCTATGTGACGATGCAGCAGAAGAACACGGAGCCACATGAAACTGGGGTCACTTAGGGACATTAATATTGTAAAAGAGAATCGTCCTTTATGTTGTGGGTGCTCTAACAATAACCATGTTTACATAAGTATTAATAGGGCTGGGTTCTGCCTATTTTTGCAAATTATAAATTCCTTGCTGTATACTTTTATCACTCAAAAATGTTTTGACACAAATTGGCTTAACACGTTGTTGAAACCTGAAAATTTGTGGGTGAAAATTGGCTTTAAACATACTTTTTATCTATTGCAACATTTTACATTAACTAGTACCTGAGAAGACTGTTGTAGACCTTATTAACATGCTGAAGAGCTTGTCATGTGCAAAAACATGATCGTGTTGTGAAGATAGTAGAAATGAATGAAAGTATTATGTACATACCAGTATTTCATGAGCACGTACAGTTTTTTCCATGTTGTTGTCATAATAAATACATTCCTCCTACTTAGTCTGGAGTCTCTCTCTCTCTTCTTTCTCTGTGCGCATGCGTGTCCATGTTCATGTCTGTGTGTGTTTTTTTTTTTACTTTTTCTTGATAATTCTTTCGATCTGTTGAACAATGGGCCAAAGCCATTGCACAGTCTAGTGTAATACAAGGTGTACTACTTTGCTTCCACCGTTTTTTTTCTCAACATCTGAGGCTTTAATGAAACAATTTGGTTACACATATATCTTTCGAAGTATTTTCCACCGCTGACCACTACTTTCTCCCATCTTTTGGGCAGTCTACAAATCCCATGTCGAAAAAATTGTTCATATTTTGAAGCGATCCACGAATCGATCCAATTTGTGACTTCTTCATGAGATCGGAAGTGTTGGTCAGCCAGGCCATGCGCCATTGATCTAAACAGGTGACAGTCAGAGGGAGCAATGTCTGGAGAATACAGAGGGTAGGGTAGGATTTCCCATTTTAACGTTTCCAAATATGTTTTGACCACTTTTGCAACGTGGGGTCGAGCGTTGTCATGCTGCAAAATCACTTTATCGTGCTTCTCGCTGTATTGTGGCCATTTGTCTTTTAATGCTCTGCTCAAGCACATTAATTACATTTGATAATGAGCACCTGTGATTGCTTCACTTGGTTTTAACACCTTATAGCACATGACGCCAAGCTGGTTCCACCAAATGAAGAGTGTGATATCGGAGCCGTGAATATTCAGTTTGCCCGTCGATGTGGAAGCAAGGCCGGAATATCTCCATGATTTTTTGCCTTTAGGGTTATTGTAATGAACCCATTTTTCATCCCCGGTCACAATGTGATGCAGAAATCCCTTCCATTTTTGCCTCTGAAGCAACTGTTCACAAACACACAAACGCTGTTCAATGTCTCTTGGATTCAGCTCACATGGGACCCAAGTTCCTTCTTTTTGAATCATTCTCATAGCCTTGAGATGTTTTGAAATGGCTTGCTGTGTCACTCCCACTAATCGTGCCAATTGTTCTTGAGTTTGGCATGAGTCTTCACGGCAATATCTCCAATTCTGCGTTTTCGAAAACATTCTCTCTTCCACCACTATGACAGTCTACGATGTTAAAATCACCATTCTTGAAGTGTTGAAACCACTCACAACATGTTCTTTCACTGATGAAACCAGTCACAACACGTTCTTACACTAATATTATCCTTACCACACGTACTTGAGAGCATTCAATGAGACTCAACCGCTGTTTTCTTCATATTGAAACAAAACAGTAACACCTCCCATAAATGATGAGAATTAGGCTCATAAACTAATGTTTTCATTCAAGAACAACTTTATGATGCAGAAACAAATCGACTAATGTTTGAATGAGGTTATGTTCACCGAGGTCCAAGCTAACTGCCTGACGTCTGCGATCTGCTTCTTTCAACCGCTACTTACCGTTGTCGCCACCTATTGGCAAATGGTGGGAGCAAAGTTGTACACATTGTACATTTTCATTTTGCCATTGCCCTCAATATTTTAAAATTTTCTGCTACAGTTAAGTTTTTGGTATGGCCTGTGGCTACGTTTAATTATTTTGAAATCTGTTAGTTTTTAGTTGCAGTGGGTACCCAGAGGGATTTAAATTAGGAAATGAAATACTAAAAGCAGCAGATGAGTTTCATTATTTAGCAAAATAGGTGATAACATACAAAGTAGAGTTACTGTAAATTGAAGACTGGCAATAGCAAGGAAAGCATTCCTGAAAAAGAGAAAATGTTAACATTGAATATAAATTTAAATTTTAGCAAGTCTTTTTTGAAGGTATTTGCCTGTAGTGTAGCCATGTATGAAGTAAAACATGGACAACAAACATTTAAAACAAGAATAGCATAGACTCTTTTGAAATTTTATGTCCCAGGAGAGTGCTGATGATTATATGGTTAGATCAGATAACTGATAAGGAGATACTGAATCATACTGGAAAGAAATAAAATTAATGGAACAACTTGACTAAAAGATGAGATTGGTTGAAAGGCACATCCTGAGTCATGAAGGAATCAACACTTTGATAATGGTGGGACTTGTGAAGGGTAAAAACTGTAGAGGGAGACTAAGGGTTGACAGTAATAAGCAGGTTAAATTGATGTAGGATGCAGTAGTTATGGAAAAATGAAGAGGCCTGCACAGAATAGACTAACACAAAGAGCCTGCATCAGACCAGTCTCCAGGCTGAAGTTTTCTTGTGTATTGCGAAATCGTATGTTGCTTTTTCTTTATTCTGTGAGTCCAAAGATTGAGTTTCTTGTCTATTTCCACCTCTGTTGTGAACTGAATTTTAAGAGGTAGACTTTATTTCTTCATGTAACTATTTTGCAGTGAGGTGACAAAAGTCATGGGATACCTCCTTTTACTCAGAGTAGAGCGACAACTTGACATGACATGGACTCAACAAGTCGTCAGAAGTCCCTTGCAGAAATACTGGGCCAAGCTGTCTCTACAGCCATCCATAAAACGTGCACGGACTGACACCTCGATTATGTGCCACAATAGTTTAATGGGATTGTTGCTGGGAAATCTGGGTGGCCAGATAATTTGCTCAAATTGTCCAGAATATTCTTCAAACCAATCACGAACAATTGTGGGATGGTGACATGGTATTTATCATACATAAGAATTCCATCATTGTTTGGATACATTAAGTCCACAAATGGCTGCAAATGGTTTCCAAGTAGCGAACATAACCTTTTTCAGTCAATGATAGGTTCAATTTGACAAGAGGACCCAGTCCATTCCATGTAAACACAGCCCACACTATTATGGGGCTACCCCTAGCCTACACAGTGCCTTGTTGACAACTTCAGTCCATGGCTTTGTGGGGTCTGCACCACACTCAAACCATACCATCAGCTCTTACCAACTGAAAACATGACTCATCTGGCCGGGCCATGGTTTCCTAGCCCTTTATGGTTCAACTGATAAAGTCATGAGCCCAGGAAAGGCACTGCATGCGATGTTGTGCCATTAGCAAAGGCACTTGCTTCAGTCATCTGCTGCCACAGCCCATTAACGCCAGATTTTTCTGCGCTGTCCTATTGGATACATTCGTTGTACATGCTACATTAACTTCTGTGGTTATTTCATGCAGTGTTGCTTGTCTGTTAGCTCTGAGTGCTCTATGCAAACGCCGCTGCTCTTGGTTGTTAGGTGAAGACCGTCAGTGTCAGGTAATGCCTGAAATTTGGTATTCTCGACACACTTTTGAGACTGTGGATTCTTGGAATATTGAACTCCCTAACAATTTCTGAAATGGAATGTCGTATGCATATAGCCCCAATTATTATTCCATTTTCAAAGTCTGTTAATTCCCATGCTGTGGCTATAATCATGTCAGACACCCTCTCAAGTGAATCACCTGAGTACAAATGACAACTCCACCAATGCACTGCCCTTTTATACCTCATGTATGTGATACTACTGCCTTCTGTATATGTGTATATCATATCTCATGAATTTTGTCACCTCAGTGTATATGCTGTGTGCGACTGGTGCCTGATGACCCAGCACAGCTGCCACACAGCATTGCCCTGTGGATTGCCAACCTGCCAACACCTGCAGATGAACTTCACTGTGACAGCCATTGCAGTAACAAGGGCGCCACGATCACAAGACATGGCTGGAACTATCTTGCATCCGTGAAGCCATGTGATGTCAGCTGCTTTTTGGTATCCATTTACTGGATCGCCGTTATAGGACCACCGCTTGCAGCTCTCTGTCCATATGATTCTATATTTGACGCTTGGTCTGAATATGAGTCTGACGCCAAGTCTGATTCTGAATAAATGATGAGTATCTGATATAGTGCTACAGGACCAAAACAGCGCCAGTGCAACCACTGATTCTGACCACAACTGATTCTGACTCTGCAGAGTAATCTATGGTGACAGACTGTGTACTTTCTCTTGCATCTTTGTAGAACTGTATTCAGTGAGTGACACTTCTTTAATAGATCAGGACAATTTCTTATGTTCCACCCATTGAGAATCTGTTTTACAACATTTATGTCTGCTTGTTTGCCTTTTTAATAGAAATAAATTCTTTTCTCCATGTACCAACCCACAACAAGATACTTTAATTGGCCATGAGGGTAAACTTTTATGGCTCCTGTGTCATCGGAACTTTGTTCCAGTATCTGTGCTTAATCAGGTACACTCTGCATTTGTGTGCTTCCACACATATTCGACCAACATTCTTCTAGTCCCTTTTAGCATGCTCTGCTCTTTTCCCATGGTTTCTTCTGTGCCAGAACTCTCACTTCTGCAACGTGTCCAGTTGTGAGGCCAGTAGTTGCCTTGTTTGAACTTGGAAACCACTCATTTGTTTCAGTGCTTATTGGGGGTGACACCATCACATACTGCAGCCAGGGAACACGGCTTCTGCTTCATGCACTATCTTCCCAGTGGTTACCACCACCACCACCACCACCACCACCACCACCTCAGGTACCCTTGGCACCCATGCATTCCATGGTCGTCCTTGCTCCTTCTGCTGCACCCATGGCTCATTCTTCTTGTGTTTCTGTAGCTCAGAGCGTGTCTTCTCCTGATGTATTGTCTGTCGCTCCATCTTGGTGAGGCATTGCTCAGCACTGCACCCTCTTTGTCACCGCCCGTGGTCATCGTTCCTCTTGGCCCTCTCCGGTGGCCTCGTGGACCTTTCTGGTGGCCTTGCGGATTTCTCTGCAACTCCTGTGTATCACTCATAGAATTTTCACTGAAGGTGTCTTGCCACCTTTGGCAGCCTTGGGTGACCTTCTCAGTGACATCTGTGCAAGTCTTTTGTTTTTCCAGGTCTCCTTTTGGACTGCCTTCAGCTGCACCTTGCAGCCTCATGCCGAGTCCCTCCTGTCGACTGCCCCAGTGCTGCGAGCACTCTCGCCACTGGCCCCAGTGTCACTCTGTGTGCCTATTGCTGGCCCGTCATGCACACACATGGCCTCCTCACCATCCCCCTTCCTACCTGTTGCCTGTGTTCTACGCATGTTCTCAGCTCCTTGCTTCCTCACTCATACATCTGCTTTCTCTCATCTGCAGGGTTTTCTTCCCACCAGACACCATAGTGGTGCATTGAGTGTCTTCAGCTTGTGGCCGCTCTGCTCCATTTAGCCATAATTTTTGCACCAATGTCTTTTCTTCACTGGCATCGTGTTCTCCAGTCCACTTCTCCCAGCCAGCCACACATTCTCCTCCAGGAGTGCCATGCCACTGGCTATTGCCTCTGCCACAGCCACTGCCACTGCCACTGCATTGACATGGCTTCACCACCTACCTATGAAAGGAAGAGGCATGCTGTGTCCTTGGCCACTACTTCCATTTGCATATTGAGATGGCTTCATCATCTCCTTCTGAAGGGAACAGGAGAAAGCTGTGTATGGCTGGTGCCTGATGACTCAGCACACACACCACAAAGCATTGCCGTCTACATTGCCATTCCGCCAGACTCCTGCAGCTGAATTTCACTGTGACAATCACAGCAATGAGGACGGTATGATCAGCAGACCGTCAGCACTGTCTCTCATCCTCAAAACTTCATGACACCAGCCATTTCCTGGTATCCATATGCCAGGCAGCCTTTATAGGACCACCATCTGCAGCTCTGTGGTAGTCTATCTGGTCTGATAATGAGTCTGATTCTGAGTAAATGATAAGTCTCTGATACAGTGCTATAGGACCAAGATAACGACTGTGCAACCACTGATTGTGGCAGGGACCAATTCCAAGTTCGCAAAGTAACCTATGGTGACAGACTGTGTACTTTCTCTTGCACCTTTGTAGAGCTGCATTCATGCCACAAACAATTCTTATCACATATTTTTGAACCAAGGAAACTTTAGCTTCACTTTATGAGTTATCCCAAAAAAATAATCCACTGTGACATTATGGAATGGAGGTATGCACAATGTACCAACTTTCATATTTTTATATCACTTGCATTGAAAACAGAAATTTACTTACATGCTTCAGCAATTGTATGGCATGCTCCTACCAACTGAAGTTAATAGCAAGCTGTAATTCCAAGAATTTAACACTGTCAACTTCTTCTGTATGTCTGTCAATTTTACACATGTACTGGTGGGAAGCCTATTACAAATTCTAAATTGCATTTAGTGTGTGTGGTTTTTTTTTTTTTTTTTTTTTTTTTTTTTTTTTTTTTTTTTTTTTTCAAAGTTTGGTGACAAAGAGTTGGCTAGGAACCATTTATTAATGTCTTTGAAAATTTCAGTAACCAATCTTTTTATGACTGTAATCAATTTACTATTTACTGCAATATTTGTATCCTCTGCAAACAAAACAAACTTGGCATCCGGTTATTTTACTGATGAAAGGTCATTGATATAAACAAGACAAAGTGAGAGTCCTAGAATGGAACCATGTAAAACACCAAATCTAATTAGCCTCCAGTTGGATGATGCCTGATAGCTTAAGACATGTCTCTTTCTTAATGACACCCTTTGTTTTCTGTCAAAAGACATCACATTTGAACCATTCTGCAGCATTTCCTGTTCCACCATAATATTCTAATTTCACCGCTTCCTACAAGCTCAGCATCTGATGATGAGGTCGAGAATCTGGTATCTGCTGAAGACCTGGATGTCACCGGACCCTCGGACGCAATGGATGTCACTCGCGTGGGTACTGAACCGGTGGCATCAAGTGACCCAGTGGCATAATCTGCCTCCCCAGCCCCTTCACGCCTTTCTCAGCCATGGACAATGTCATCCTCCAGTGGAACTGCGGCGGTTTCTTCCACCATCTTGCTGAGCTCCGACAACTTCTCAGTCTTCACCCTTTCTTCTTCGTTGCTCTTCAAGAAACTTGGTTTCCAGTGATGTGAACCCCCGCCCTCCATGGCTATCGGGGTTATTGTAAGAACTGGACAGCTTATGAAAGGGTATCTGGTGGCGTCTGCATCTGTCCTTCACTCTCTTCACAGCGAGTCTGTCCCTCTACAAACACCTTTAGAGGCTGTCGCTGTTCAGGTGTGGATGCCACAGGCTGTTACTGTCTACAGTCTCTATCTTCCACCAGATGGTGATGTCCTGCAGCATGTCCTGACTGCGCTGATAGCCCAATTGCCACCACCTTTCCTGTTACTGGGCGACTTCAACGCCCATAACCCTCTGTGGAGTGGGTCAGTGGCAACAGGTCGAGGCACCACCATTGAGCAGGTATTGGCACAGCTCGACCTTTTCATTTTAAATTATGGTGCCTTCACATATTTCAGTGTGGCGCGTGATACGTACTCCACCATCGACCTTTTGATCTGCAGCCCTAGCCTCTTACCGTCTGTCCAATGGACTGTGCATGATGACCTGTGTGGTAGTGACCACTTTCTGTCACTGCCACAGCATCACTCTTCTGGCCGCTCTTGCAGATGGGCTATGAATAAGGCTGACTGGTACTTGTTCTCCTCCATTGCCGCTATTGAGCCCCTTTCTAATGATGCCATTGATGCGGTGGTTCCCTCGGTCATCACCGGCATCGTTACTGCCACAGAATCTGCCATTCCCTGTTCTTCTGGGTCCCCTCGGCGGAGGACTGTGCCTTGGTGGTTGCCTGCGATCGCCAAGGCTATTAAAGATCGCAGGCGGGCACTCGAGCGTTACAAGCAGCATCCCTCATTAGAAAACCTCATCGCCTTTAAACGGCTCCGTGTGCGGGCCCGCCGCATCATTCGGCAGCACAAGCAGGAGTGCTGGAAACGGTATGTCTCCACCAGGGCCTCCATATCTCTCCATCGCAGGTTTGGGCCAAGATTAGGCACCTCTATGGCTATCGGACCCCTGTCAGCATCCCTGCGCTGTCACTGAACGGAGCAGTTTGTACTGACTCTGACATAATTACAAACTGCTTAGCAGACCATTTTGCTCTCAGTTCTGCTTCTGTGAATTACCCACTGGCCTTCTGTTCCATTAAAGAGTGGTTGGAATGTTGGAGCCTTTCATTTCACACCCGCCATCCTGAATCCTACAATGTTCCATTCAGTGAGTGGGAATTCCACAGTGCCCTAGCCGCTTGCCCTAATACAGCTCCAGGCCAGATCGCATCCACTGTCAGATGCTGAAACACCTCTCAGTGGACTGCCAGCGACGCCTCCTCGACCTTTACAACCGTATCTGGGTTGAAGGTGAGTTTGCGTCACAATGGCGAGAAAGCATTGTTATCCCCATTTTGAAATCTGGCAAGAACCCATTGGAGGTGGACAGCTACCGCCCCATTAGCGTCACCAACGTTCTTTGCAAGTTGCTTGAACGCATGGTGAGCCGGTGGTTGAATTGGGTACTCGAGTCTCGGGGCCTTCTGGCTCCATCTCAGGGTGGGTTTCGTAAGGGCCGCTGTGCCGCCGACAATCTGGTAAGCCTGGAGTCAGCCATCCGTACGGCCTTTGCCCGCTGTCTTTTTTGACATGCGGAAGGCATACAATATGACATGGCACCATCACATCCTTTCTACGCTTCATGGTTGAGGTCTTCGGGGTCCGCCGCTGATTTTCCTACGAAATTTTCTGTCGCATCGTACCTTCCGCGTGCAAGTCACGGCCTCCCATAGTTCCTCCCGAGTTCAGGAGAATGGGGTACCACAGGGATCTGTCTTAAGTGTCTGCCTGTTTTTAATTACAATTAACGGGCTCGCTGCGGCAGTGGGAACGTCTGTCTCAGCTTCCTTGTATGCTGATGACTTTTACCTCTACTATAGCTCCATTGGCATTGCAGCTGCTGAACGTCAGCTGCAGGGCGCTATCCGCAAGGCACAGTCTTGGGCTGTAGCGCATGGCTTCCAGTTTTCAGCTGCCAAGACCTGCATAATGCATTTCTGCCGGCGATGCGCTGTTCACCCTGAGCCGTGGCTTTATCTCGCCAGCGAACTTCTTGCTGTGGTGGAGACACATCGGTATCTGGGTGTGGTTTTTGATGCCCGGTTGACTTGGCTCCCACATATTCAGCAGCTTAAACAGGTGTGTTGGTGGCATCTTAATGCTCTGCGATGCTTGAGCCACACCAGCTGGGGTGCCGAACGATCTACCCTCTTACGGCTCTACCAGGCGTTAATCCAGTCCCATCCGGATTTTGTGAGCCTGGCTTATGGTTCAGCATCCCCTTCTGTCTTGTGGGTGCTGGACCCAATCCTTCACAGCGGGATATGACTTCCCACTGGTGCTTTCCGGACCAGCCCTGTGAACAACATACTTGTAGAGGCAGGTGTCCCTCCATTGCAGTTACGTCGCCAATGTTTACTGGCCACTTATCCAACGTTTACTGGCTGCTTATGCTGCACATGTTTGTAGCTTGCCCGGGCATCCTAATTATCGTCTCCTGTTCCCTCAGTCAGTCGTCCATCTCCCAGAACATCGGCCCTGGTCAGGTTGTACAATCGTGGTCCGTGTGAGAGAGCTTCTCTCCAGGCTTGGGGTTTTCCCTCTTGAACCTCCTTTTCGGGCCCCCCTGCATACACCCCCGTGGTGTGTGCCCCGCCCTTGCCTTCGGCTCGAATTGGCACAGGGTCTGAAGGACTCAGTCCCTCTGGAGATCTTCCGCCACCGCTTTCTTTCCATCCTTGCCATGTATGAGGGCTCTGGCGTTGTTTACACTGACGGTTCGATGGTTGCTGGTCGTGTCGGTTATGCTCTCACTCTAGGGGACCATTACGAACAACTCTCATTGCCAGCTGGCTGCAGCATTTTCACTGCTGAGCTGGTCACCATCTTTCGTATATCTGCTCCTGCTCAGGTGAGTCCTTCGTTATCTGTAGCGACTCCCTGAGCAGTTTACGAGCTATCGAGCAGTGTTTCCCTTGCTCTCGTCTGATGATGGCTATCCAGGAGTCCCTCCATACTCTTGCCCGATGCGGAGCCGCTCTGTGATCCTTGTGTGGACCCCTGGTCATGTTGGCATCCCAGGCAATGAACATGTTGACCGCCTGGCCAAACAGGCCACCAGTGAACCAACTCTGGACATTGGCCTCCCGGAAACTGATTTGCGAGCAGTCTTATGCCGCAAAGTTTTCTCGCTTTGGGACACTGACTGGCACGATCTGACCACACCTAATAAACTCTGTGCTGTCAAGGAGACGACGGCTGTGTGGCGGTCATCCATGCGAGCCATTCGCATGTCCCTTGTCGGATCCGCATCGGACATACCCTGCTGATGCATAGATATTTACTGAGCTGTGAGGACCCGCCTCTCTGTCGCTGCAGGGCAGCTTTGACGGTGGTGCACATATTGTTGGCCTGTCCGCTTTCAGCTGTGCTCAGGCAGACATTTGCGCTGCCTGATACACTCCCTGCCCTTTTAACAGATGACACTGCCATGGCAGGCTTAATCTTGCATTTTATTCAGGCAGGGTTTTTTTATCATTTACTCTGAGTGTTTGTCATTTTTTTGTTATGAGTCTGGCCTTTGGCCTACGATTTTAGACTCGGTTATTTTTTAGTGTGTTTCTAGGTGGTTGGCTTTTCCTTTTTTGTCTCTATGGTTGGCCAACCACTGTCACATTCTGTGTGATTTTAATTCCTTTTGTCTGGTCTCAGTTTGCGTCTTTCTTGTCCTATGTCGTCTGTTGTCATGTCCATTGTTCGTTTTTCTTCTTTGTGGGTGTTTTTAAGCTTTGGAAAAAGGGACCGATGACCGTAGCAGTCTGGTCCCTTTATTTATTTATTTATTTATTTATTGTTCCATGGGACCAAATTAAGGAGAAGTCTCCATGGTCATGGAACGATTCAATACATGAAATTATAACATGATAGTAGAAACAGATAAAATGAAATACAAGAAACGTATTCAGGTGACAATTCGTAAGTTTAAATAAAGAAAATCAACAATGTATCACTGGAATTTGCTTAATTTTTCAGCTCTTCCAGGAGCTCCTCGACAGAATAGAAGGAGTGAGCCATGAGGAAACTCTTCAGTTTAAACTTAAAAGCGTTTGGGCTACTGCTAAGATTTTTTAGTTCTTGTGGTAGCTTATTGAAAATGGATGCAGCAGAATAGTGCACTCCTTTCTGCACAAGAGTCAAGGAAGTGCATTCCACATGCAGATTTGATTTCTGCCTAGTATTAACTGAGTGAAGGCTGCTAACTCTTGGGAATAAGCTAATATTGCTAACGACAAACGACATTAAAGAAAATATATACTGTGAGGGCAATGTCAGAATTCCCAGACTATTGAATAGGGGTCGACAAGAGGTTCTCGAACTTACACCACATATAGCTCGAACAGCCCGTTTTTGAGCCAAAAATACCCTTTTTGAATCAGAAGAATTACCCCAAAAAATAATACCATATGACAAAGCGTATGAAAATATGCGAAGTAGACTACTTCTCGTGTTGAACTGTCACTTATTTCAGATACTGTTCTAATGATAAATAAAGCAGCATTTAGTTTCTGAACAAGATCCTGAGCATGGGATTTCCACAACAGCTTACTATCTATCCGAACACCTAGGAAATTGAACTGTTCCGTCTCGCTTATGATATGCCCATTCTGTCTGATCAAAATATCAGTTCTTGTTGAATTGTGAGTTAGAAACTGTAAAAACTACATCTTACTGTGATTTAGCATCAAATTATTTTCCACAAGCCACAAACTTATTTCATGAACTACATTATTTGATAATGTTTCAATATTTCACACAAGATCCTTCACTACCAAGCTGGTGTCATCAGCAAACAGAAATATTTTTGAATCACCTGTAATACTAGAAGGCATATCATTTACATAAATAAGAAACAGCAGCGGCCCCAGCACCGACCCTTGGGGAACGCCCCACTTAACAGTGCCCCATTGGGACTGAACATCACTACCAGTCTCAATATTGCGGAGAATTACCTTCTGCTTTCTGTTCTTAAAGAAGAGGCGAACCAATTGTAAGCTACTCCCCTTACTCCATAATGGTCCAACTTCTGCAGTAATATCTTGAGGTCAACACAGTCAAAAGCCTTCATTAAATCAAAGAAAACACCTAGCATTTGCAACCTTTTATTTAATCCGTCCAAAACCTCACAGAGAAAAGAGAATATAGCATTTTCAGTTATGAAACAATTTCTAAAACCAAACTGTACAGTTGACAGCAAATTATGTGAATTTAAATGCTCCAGTAATCTTGTATATACAACCTTCTCGATAACTTTAACAAACACCGATGGCATAGAAATAGGTCTATAACCGTCAGCATTATCCCTGTCTCCCTTTTTATAAAGTGGCTTCACTATGGAGTACTTTAATCAGTCAGGAAACTGACCACTCCTAAAGGAAAAGTTACAGATATGGCTAAGTACTGGGCTAACATACATAGAACAGTACTTCAGTATTCTGATAGATACCCTGTCATATCCATGAGAGTTCTTGGTCTTTAGTGATTTAATTATTAACTCAATCTCCCTCTTGTCAGTATCGTGGAGGAGCACTTTTTTCTACGAGCGCTATATGATTCCCTTTTGGGACTAGGCTTCTATTTAGTTCACCTGCTATATTCAGAAAGTGATTATTAAATACCGTACATATATGCAACTTATCAGTAACACGGTCATTTCCACTACGCACTGATTCTATATCCTCAACCTGTTTCTGCAGACCAGCCACTTCCTTTACGACTGACCATAAGGTTTTAATTTTATCCTAAGACTTAGCTATTCTATCTGCATACCATATACTTTTTGCCTTCCTAATAACTTTTTTAAGCACCTTACAATACTGTTTGTAAAAGGCTGCTGCATTTAGATTTTGACTGTTTCTAACGTTTTGATATAATTGCCACTTTGTTATAACAGGATATTCTTATCCCTCTAGTCAGCCACCCAGGCTGCCTGTTTGTGCTAGTACCCTGTTTTGAACGTTCTAACAGGAAGCAACGTTCAAAGAGCATGAAAAAAGTCTTGAGGAAAGCATTATTTATCGTCTACTGTATCAGCACTACAAACATTTTGCCGCTCTTGTTCCTTGATAAGGTTTACAAAGGTCTCTACAGCAACTGAATCAGCTTTCCTAAAAAGTTGATAACTATATTTAACATGTGTTGCAGCACAAAAATCTTTTAGAGTTAAAACTTGTGCATCATGATCTGAAAGGCCATTCACTTTTTTGCTAACAGAATGCCCTTCTAGTAATGAGGAATGAACAAAAATGTTGTCTATGGTTGTTCTACTGTTCCCTTGCACTCTTGTTGGAAAGAATACGGTTTGCATAAGATTATATGAATTAAGGAGGTCTACCAGCACCCTTTTCCTTGCACAATCACTTATACAATTAATATTGAAGTCACCGCATATAATTAACTTTTTGTATTTCCTATAAAGTGAACCAAGAACCTCCGCTAGCTTTAGCAAAAATGTTGTGAAACCGGAGTCTGGGGATCTATAAATAACAACAGTTAGAAGTTTAACTCCACTAAATTTAACCACACCTGCACAACATTCAAACACCTTTTCAGTGCAGTACTTTGAAACATCAATTGACTCAAATGGGATACTGTTTTTCACATACATGGCTACTCCCCCACACCACAAAGAGCTCCTAGAAAAGCTGCCAGCCAACCTGTATCCTGGTAAAGGAAGCCTCTGAATTATCTCCTTATTTAAGAAGTGTTCAGATATACCAATAATTTCAGAGTCAACATCTATAAGCAATTCACTAACTTTATCTCTAATACCTTGTATATTTTGATGAAATATACTAATTCCCTCATTACTCGGATACCTAAGCTTTGTTGAAAGTGGTTTCTTTGTTAGAGAGACTTCCGTTAAGCAGGAATACCTATCAGCTGACTTCAGTCTAAAAAAGGTGCAGCTCTAACACCCACTAGTACAGGAATTTTCCCATGAGTGATCCCACCACCCCCACCTATGCTGTCACCTATAAGCTTTGCCAACCTCCCCTTTCCATACCTGTTGAGGTGCAGGCCATGTCCAGTGAAACCTGTCCTGCTGATAGACTCCACCGACACCACTGAAATGTGACTCATGCCTTCTGTCATCAGTGCACCCCCAAGTCTCATGTTATTACACTTGACGGCTGTATTAAGATGAGGCCGATCATGATTCTGAAACAGTTCCACGAAATGCACGTTCGTGTTGCCAATCTGAGTGGCTTTAATACCACAAACCAACCTATTCTAATTTACTTAAAAGTATATTGTGATTTACCCAACCAAATGCCTTTGACAGATCACACAATATGCCAGTTGCCTATAATTGCCTGTATTGTGTAATGAATGAAGTACAGGATGTCCCATAATTAAACTTCCAGTTTCAAAATGCTCTAGAAAGAGAAGCACTGCTCAGAATGATATCAAATTTGAGCAGCATATTATTCACACAGGGGGAAATGTCATGGAACAAAAAGCAATTTAAGGAAGATTTTACCAATTCATAGCACTCTAAGCAAATTAATATAAATAGTGTTAGTGGTTGTGGCACTGTTAGTTAAGTGAGCCCATCCACCTCAGCAGTCATACCACATTGGAAAAATCAGTTTCTAATTGTGTCGAGTCCAAAAGACATTGGTTTTTAATTATCCTGGGGCCAAAAACAGCAAAAAAAGGAAAATGACACTCGTTTATAATTGTCGTGAAACCGGCTCAACACATGTTCACTATGCTGTCCACCGTTTTCTCCCACAAGTTACAAACGAAGACACAACATGTTCCACAACAGACTGGAGTGTCTCAGTGGTCCTGTTCAAAACTCCTGGTACAGTGCTTGCCTTCAGTTCAGCTACAGTCATAATTGTAGCACTAAACACAACACCTTTCAGATAACCTCACAGCCAGAAGTCACATGGATTAAGATCAGGTGATCTGAGTGGCTAGGCTGTAGAGAAATGACGAGCGATTATTCTAGCATTTCTGAAATGCTGCTGCAGCAGCAGCTGCTTCACTGGCTGTGCTGTGTGTGGAGGAGCACCATCTTGCATAAAAATACTCCTACTCACACATCCATACTGTTGAAGAGTTGGAATGGCGTTGGTGCACAAAAGTCTCTAATAGCATTTACCAGTGATAACACAGTTAACAGGACCCGCAGGATTCATCTCCTCAAAAAAATGTGGTCCTACGATAAACAATGCTATCAGCCTGCATCACACAGTCACCTTTGCAGAACTGAAGTGGTGCTGGATGAAATGGGTGTGGATTTTTCATTGCCCATTTTCTGCAATTGTGCTTATTGCTGTGCCCTTGGAGATGGAAATGGGCTTTGTCTGTCCACAGAATGTTCAGTGGCCATTCATTGTCCACTTCCATGCAAGCAAGAAATTCCAGAGTGAACGTTTGTTTTGCTGGAAGATCAGCAGGAAGCAACTCCAGAACATGGGTGATTTTGTATGGGTAGCAATGCAGGGTGTTTTGTAGGATTTTATGCACAGTGCTTGCAGAGATGTTCAATATTTGGGCAATTCCCCATGCACTGCATGTTTGCACACCACCACTCAACCTCTCCTGCAATGCTGTGGCTGCATCTTTGACAGACATTGCTTAAGCTGTTTTCCTCTCTCTGCCATCTCTCTTTCATTTTGTAATCACTTTCTCCAGAGCCTTAGCAGACATTGGACCAGTGCCTTTCTTCATTCACTTGAGTATCTGGAACTCTTATATGGCTACTGGCGCACAGTCACCATTGTTGTAAAAGAGCTCTACCAGCAGTGCACGATTCTTCATGGAGATAGTCATGTCAGGCATTTGAAACGCAAACTGAGAAACAGATGTGTCCGCACATCTGTTGGTGTGCTTATCCTGATGCTTCAGCATCGTCTAGTGGTCACAGTTTCGTTGATTTTTTTCTTTTGCCCCGAGATGTTTCCCCCTGTGTCAATAATACAGTTGACATCATTCTGAGCAGTGGTTCTCTTTCTACTGTGTTTTTAAACTGGAACTTTAATTATGGACACTCTGTACATTATTGCTGTATATGTACGAGGGCTATTTTGAAACTAAGGTCTGATCAATCATGAAGTGGAAATCACATTGATGCTTTGTGTAGATGCGTTGGGTAGTCATGTCGGGTCATGTCACTCTTTTCAGTTCTGAGCCCACAGTGAGCATGTAAAAATGCCTAGAAAATAGTGTCGCCTCCCAAGTATGAGTGCCTGATAGAGATTTTGCCTGATATCATGCAGCCCATACTACTTAACTGTCACACACTTCCTTCTTCATGACATTTGTCAACCGGAACTGCAGGAGCAGCATTTTTGATGGGCAGTGTCTCATCACCCACTATAAAGCCCAGACTGTGCTCCCTCTGATTTTCATCTCTGCTCACACGAACTGCTGGCTATGAAGACAACACTTTGGCACATGCAGCAAGCTGCAGATGAGCGCAAGAAATGGCAGAAAGCACAGGTGGCTGGCTGCCTTCTATGATTAGTACAGTCCTATGACAAATGTCTCAGTTGGAGCAGCGACTATGTAAAGAAGTTGAAAATAAAACATTTTTTATCTTATCTGTGGTTTCCATTTCACAACCAACCAGGTCTTATTTTCCCTCATAAATAGCCTTCTCAATATCGGGGCCCTTCAGAAAACTGAATTGTGACTTTGACAATATATTATTTGCTGTCAAGCAATGGAAAATCCTGGAGGAATAATGGCAGTATTATGGAAATAATAGATTGCTACTCACCATTTAGAGGAGATGCTGAGTTGCAAATAGGCACAACAGGAAGACTGCCATACATTTGAGCTTTCAGCCACAAGACCTCCTAGTAAAGTACAAAACAACACAGATTCACACAAGCACAAGCCTCAGCAGCCGGAAACAGTGCTCGTGTGTGTGTGTGAGTTGTGCTTGTGTGTGTGTTTTCTACTTTAGAAGAAGGCCCCTTGTGGTCAAAGGCTCAAACATATAACTGTCTTCTTCTTGTGCCTGTCTGAAACCTCAGTGTCTCTGGTATACGGTGAGCAGCAATCTATCCTTTTCATAATATTATTGTTATCTGCCGTCAGATTGTTAAGAAACCACTTGTATATTACCTTTCTTAAAATTTTCAAAAATGATGGGAAAAGTGAAATTAGATGGAAATTTGACAGTATTTCTTTATCTCATTTACTACACAAAGGCTTACTCCAGCCAGTGGCGGACACACAAAAACCTCAAGGAGGGGGTGCTAAATATATCTTGAGCTACCTTTACTTTTATCGTAATAAAAAATAATCAAATTACATGCAAAGTTTAAGAAAGTTTTATTTAAACTGATTATACACATATACAAGACAATGCCATCTTATGATATAAAAATGTTACAATTTTGGTTATCTTCTTTAAATGATGAATTCTACGGGCCTAACTCATAATACTCGTATTACGGGTTAGGTGTGGTAAACTATTGTTACATTATTAGTAAAAATATTGTTGTGAGCCTCATAACAATATTTTTACTGAGTATTTACTATGAATTACTATTATTAATACTTCACAATCAACTGATCACTCTCACTCTTATTGACTAATCTTTACACTTGCACTTTCTACAATTAGGACTTTTTACTTATTCATTCTTCAGTCTTAATATTTCTGCTTCTGAATGTAAACTAGCTTCCTATTCAGTGAATAGTCCATATTTGTAATGCTACGTATCGAAGGTTCTCTGCACAGGAAAACAGTAGAATATTTACGACTTTTCTTGAACAAATGCCAGAAAGAATAACATATTGAGATCACTAGAATGGCTGTGACTTTTCTCATAGGTATATGTTAGCAATCTATGTACCAGACAGAAACGTGTAAAATACGATGACGCGGACACGCTTGCTACATAGGAAAGTACAACTACTCAGTAATTCGATTCAGTCGAGTTGACTGACAAAAGAAATGAACAAATAGCTTGCGGGCTGACTGGCGGGGGTGGTGCAGGTGGCAATGCGGGCGACCCCACAAGGAGGGGGGGGGGGGGGCGCACCCTGCATATGTATCCGCCACTGACTCCAGCATATTTCAACTATTCAGGGAATGTTCCACTGATAGATGACTGATCACTTAATATGACGGATCACTTAATATGTTACTAAACTCAGAAGCACACACTTTAATTAATTTTGGTGGTACTCTATCATAACCACTAGGTTTTTCTTTAAAGATTTTATGGTGGACTTTACTTTTACTAGTGTAGTGAGGGTCATATTCATATTGCTGAAGTTATTTGTAATGACTCGTCTGATATATTCTCTGATAATATCCATTGAACCTGACAACCCCATCTTTTCATTTACAGTTATGAAATGCTTATTAAAAAGTATTCCATCAGTGCACACATCTTTTACCATTGCTTCATTACTCTTAATAGTATCTTCTCCTCTCCATGTCTGATTCTACCTGTTTTCTCCTTCACTATATCCCATATTGTCTTTATTGTCTTATCTGATGTGGTTATCTTTTTCTCCTAATGCATTTGCTTTGACATCCATATTACCATCTCTTGGTATATATGGAAATGTCGTGACTGATTGACTAATGCACCATCACTCAGCCCAAACAACTGAGGATAGAAACTTGAAATTCGGAAAGGGTGTTGATCGTATACAGTAGACATCATTTACGAAGGTTTTTTTCTAAATTTCGTCTCTAAAGGAGTGAAATAGTAAATGAAACTTTTCTAATATGTTGCTAATAGGATAATTTTGAAACTAAAACCACAAAAATTGGTTTTTGGTTTCTCGTTTAGGAAAAAAAAAGTGTTTCAGCACAATTGGAAATTTAACCCCTAAGGGATTGAATTTATGGGTGAAACCTTTTTTTTTTTGAATAAATCATTATTACAAAACTACTAAAGCATTTTTAAAGCCGTGTTTATGAAAATTGGTATTCGACAATCTTGGTTAGAAATTAAAAAAATGTGTTTCAGTATTTTTGGAAATTCAGTCCCTAAAGGGTGAAATTGGTTCAAACGGCTCTGAGCACTATGGGACTTAACATCTATGGTCATCAGTCCCCTAGAACTTAGAACTACTTAAACCTAACTAAGCTAAGGACATCACACAACACCCAGTCATCACGAGGCAGAGAAAATCCCTGACCCCGCCGGGAATCAAACCCGGGATCCCGGCCGTGGGAAGCGAGAATGCTACCGCACGACCACGAGCTGCGGACCCTAAAGGGTGAGATAGAGGATGAAAATATCTTATGAAAATATTTCATTTTAAAAGTAAAATTGCCTTTTGGTCAGAAGTACTTTCAGAAAAGACCATGGTTGTATGGCCTGAAAAGTGTGAAAAGTTATGTAGGTTTTGCACTTTGAGACCTAAATCAAAGAAAGCTATTTAACAGTCACCAAGACAGATTGGCTTTGTCACAATTTTTGAAGAAAAAGAAATGGATTTTTTAATACATTAATTTTTCAGTAGGCCTAATATGTGTTTATAAAATTATTTTTGTTGTCATTACTGCACAAACTACTGATAACAAAATAGATAACAGTGTGATTCCATGTACAGGACTATCCATTTGAGATGAGAGAATCAGTACCGGGTGTAAGACTGGTGCTAATAACAACAGAACCACTTATCCAATTTGTCACTTTCTTTCATTAACTCGCTACATGAAATTAAATTAAACACATAGGAGCACGTTACATAAAGACTGGCTGCCATCTGAAGGATCACTACCTCTCTTACAGTGTGTAGCTTCACACATGAGCAATGGGTACAACAACACACAAATTTGATTAAATAATATATAGTTTTGGGGGAAATAGTATTTAAATAAGGTATCAGCTTATAAAAGTGTTGTACTTTTAATTGATGCCATGAGCACTGTATACATCACTCCAGTTTATGTCTTTGAAGAGTGTCCCAAAATAATCAGTTTTTGACGTGCTAATATCTTCTTGAACTTATACGTAGTAGATGTTACATCTTCTTCAGTATTAACACATAAAAAAAGGAACTACATGTCATGGTCCGAGAGGCCACTGACTGTATCTTTTGTAATATAATTTTGTTCATTAGACGTTTCTATAAAGATATTATCTGTGGCTGATGGTGAGCAACTAGCTACCCTATTTGGGAAGGTGCAGTATAAAAATATATGTTTTTGGGCATATTTTACTCTCACAAAAGTTATAAAAGTCTTGTATTTCTACATTTCAGTAAAATAGAACACACTGGTAATGGCACATAAATAGCGAAACTTTTTTGGACAAGAAAGGTGACATAAGAATTTTGTCATTTGCAAAAACAAGCGAAACCCCAACCTACAACTTATGTAGATAGAAGCTGTGGCTGTATAGCACCCACTGGTGCAGTGTGGGACAGGTAAGGGTGATGGAGATGAGGTGGGAGCCCAGAAGGCTCCAGAGAAAGGCAGCTGCAAATTTAACAAGTTCTTTTATTGATGCATCTGTGCCACTTCATACACCAGGTCAGTGGCCGACTGGCCGCTGAATTCTGCTGGGCTTGCTGTCTGCAAGCCCTGCGAAGCTGACGTGGTACTGTACAGTACTAGTGGCCTCATTATATAAGCCAGCTGCACGGTTTCCACACCAGCAGCATGTTCTTGACATTGATGTATCTCCTATGGCCCCTAATGATGCCCAGCTGCATTAGTTGGTGCTGCCCACCACATGGAGATGCCCGTACGACAATGGCAGATGACGGCTGGTGTGCACAGGGTGTGACCTGCTATCCCCTGGGCAGCAGTTGGCTGTGATGCTGGTGTTGACCTGGGATGGCCAGTTGCACCATGGCACTAAGTTCAGTTGTGTGTATTGCTGTTGCTCTGCAGTGGCCTCAAATTGATGACTCTTACTGGGAGGTTCATGTGGCGTCCTCAACTGGCACAGCTCCACCATCCTTGTTGGGCTGGGAGACTAAGGACACTATATTATGAAAATAACCAGTACTTATATTTGGCAGTGGCATTCTTGTTGTGCATATGTGACACTGCCAGTCACATATTCTAAAACACCACTGCCACTGTCAGTGTGTAAATTTGCCTTGCTCCTTGCTGCACTAATCGGTGCAATACTGCTGAGTTTGCTTTCAGCAAGCTAACCTGCCTCATGACATCACATCAGATTTCTTAAATTATTACAGTGACAACATTCTGCATTTAATTGCTCTCAGCACTGCTGCAGAATATCAGTCAGACTCACACTAATTCGCCAGTATGTGGTCGTTATGCTACATCCTGTCAACTCTGAAATGATGAAAAATCCTGAAAGGATGTATGTCAATACATGCATTCAGTAGCAATTGAAATAAAAATATATATCACATACACATAATGTAGTTGAATGTATATAAAAACAAAGATGCTGTAACTTACCAAACGAAAGCGTTGGTATGTTGATAGAGACAATAAAAAACACACACATAAATTTCAAGCTTTCGCAACCCAAGGTTGCTTCATCAGGAAAGAGGGAAGGAGAGGGAAAGACGAAAGGATGTGGGTTTTAAGAGAGAGGGTAAGGAGCCATTCCAATCCCAAGAGCAGAAAGACTTACCATAGGGGGAAAAAAGGACAGGTATACACTCGCACACACATATCCATATAAAGACACATATGTGCGGATGGATATTTGTGTGTGTGTGCGAGTGTATACCTGTCCTTTTTTCCCCCTAAGGCAAGTCTTTCTGCTCTCGGGATTGGAATGACTTCTTACCCTCTCCCTTAAAACCCACATCCTTTCATCTTTCCCTCTCCTTCCCTCTTTCCTGATGAAGCAACCTTGGGTTGCGAAAGCTTGAAATTTGTGTGTGTGTTTGTGTGTTTTTTATTCTCTCTATCAACATACCAACGCTTTCGTTTGATAAGTTACAGCACCATTGTTTTTATATATATTTTTCCCACATGGAATGTTTCCCTCTATTATATTCATATAATGTAGTTGGATAGATAAAAATCTACTCGCTGAACAGCAGCAGGAGAACACACATATAAAGGTATTTAAATATGCAAGCTTTCAGAGCCACTGGCTCCTTCTTCTGGCAGAAGGGTTGAAGGGGAAGGAATAGGGGTGGAGGAAAAGGACTGGTGAGGTTTAAGAAATGGGGGGAGTTTGTAAGTCACTCAGAACTCTAGGTCAGCGAAGGCTTAGTGGATGGAATGAATGAGTATAAGCAGAGGGTGTACACTGGCAGCATACAATATCATATTCCAGAGCATGTTCTACAGCATAACAGCTGTGATCTCAGTGCTCGTTTCACCACTTGTGCCTCAGAACTGTGCAAGTGGGACCTAGAGTTAAAACTTGTCCATGGTTCTCGCCATCAACCTGGCCTTAATTTATGTTAATATCTTTGGTTTCAGCATTTCTTCACAGTAACTATTCCTTTCTTTACTTCCTTTTAGTTTTCCTCCCTCTCACCTTTATCACATACAATGCACATATTAACTTGTGCACAATGTTTTGGCAGTAATCTCTGTCTTGCATATTACCCTATCTTCCACCTTTAAGCTTCTCGGTTTTCAAATCTTGTCCAGTGCTGTCCCCAACAATTAGTCTTTCCTCCTCATTCCATCCAACACGTCTCCCTTGACCCAGGGTTCTGGGTGACTTTTCTGAACTCTCCCAGTTTCTGAAACCTCACCAGTCCTTTTCCTTCCCCTTCAACCCTTCTGTCAGAACGAGGGGTCACTGGCTATGAAAGCCAGCAGATTTGAATAGCTTTCTATGTGTGTTCTCTAGTGGCAGCATGGTGAATAGATTTTTTATCTATCCAGTTACATTATATTTTCAAAAATTGATTATTTTTGTTGACATAGTGCACTATTTTGCCTGGATCTGACAGTGGTACGTTATTGCAGGAACTCCATGAGAAACTGAAAGCATTGGGGACCATTGTGATCATGCCTACTCAACCCCCACCCAAAACTTGTGGATCTTGGTCAGAGTGGAGTCCAAATACACAGGACGACAGGTTGAGTTCAAATGACCTGGGAGACCAAAACAGCATTCCTCAAATAACTCTGAAACAGTTTGGCAGTGATGGGGTTTGTGTATTTTCATGCTGAAGGTTATAGGTCGTGAGCAGCATATTGTGACCAAACACATCCATATGGCCGAACAGTTGGCTCCTGTATCATTTGCCACTGAGATGCGATGGCAGACATAACTGGGGATTTATTTTGCCCAGTATAAACATTTTTCACATTAGAATACTTACATCACCTGCTTTAACAGAACCTTATTTGAGTTTGAAGTATCATCTCGTGTAGTGTACCATAGAGTAAGAATATCTATGGAATGAGTGTAACATACTATGCATGTAACTAACATCGAACAGTAACAGTCACATGATGCTGGTATGACACCACTGTTTACCTTTCGTGCTAAGCCATAAACTTTAAAATACCACATAATAACTCTGTTTATTAGTAACAGCCAAGCTGCTCAGTTGGTACCACTATGGATGCAATTTGAAATTCATCAATGGCTGAAATGTTGCTTTTCATAGGTAAGTACCACAAAGGTCTAACTATAGCTATCATACTAATAGGAGGTGTTTTATGTGTTGATTAATATTGAAACACAGTGTTATGAAGGCATAGAATCACACAGCTAATTTATGTGACAGTATGGCCATCCATTTATAAGATAATTACTAGGTAAATACTTAGTGTGGGAGTGTGCTACCAGTCAGTCTGTTCTATGTATACATATTTCAAACAGTTTTCGCCTGCGTTTACCATTTACAAGGGGTATTCAGTTAGTAATGCAACATTCTTTTTTCTTGGCCAATTTTGGTTGAAAAAGTGCAAAATTTCTTGTGAGACATCATGGAATATTTCCATTTCAGCCCCTGTAGTTTCATGAAGTTCCAATACATGGTAGCGCTATATGAAGCCTTCAAAATGGTGTAACAGAGCTGCATTCCAAGCAGAGAGCTGTTACTGAGTTTCTTTTGCCGGAAAAACGGAGCATCATAGATATTCATAGCCACTTGCAGAATGTCTAAAACCTGTTCGATCTCCCGCGTGCCGGCCAGCCACAAACAGCTATGACTCCTGCAATGTTGGAATGGACACACTCAGTTGAAGTGACCAATGGATCACAATCAAACTCCTCGTTTCACAACTGGATGTCTCTTTGGTAGTGCTGACATACTCATCCACCCGTTGGGGCACTCAAAGGTGAGTGCCCGATGGGTTCCTCGCCACCTAACAGAGGACCATAAAGAGCAATGAAGAACCATGTGAAGTTGCTTGCACATTACAAGGCTGATTGTGACAAGTTTTTGGTGAACATCATCAAAGGCAATGAAATGTGTTCATCACTTTAAACCAGAAACAAAACAGCAATCTATGGTGTGACGCCACTCCATCTCTCTTCCAAAGAAAAAGTTCAAAGCCACACCCTCAGCTGTAAAGTCACAGTGACGATCTTCTGGGACTCTGAAGGGGCAATTCTATTTGATGGTTCCCTCACTGTGTAACAATCAACTCTGAATTATATTGTGCTACGCACAGGAGATTGCAGAAATGACTTCAGTATGTTCGTCACCATAAAAATGCAAATTAACTTCTCCTTCTTCAAGACAATGCAAGGTCTCACAGAAGTCTGTGCACCTGAGAGGAAGTCACAAAACTTCATTAGACTATTCTTCCTTTCCAACATCCATCTGTTTGGTCCAGTGAAGAATGCAGTCCACAGGAAGCAGTACATGGATGATGAAGCAGCAAGAAGTTAGAACTAACTCACGTCGACCAGTAGAGTGGTACCATATGGGAATACAGGCCCTCCCAGTGAGGTTGCATAAGGTCTGTGGCAGTTCCTCCTGCTTTTATTGATTAGTTGATTGATGATTGTCCTCGGTGTCCACATACTGCATAGCTACACTGGCTGAAAAATGGGTTGTGGATTCCGACATATACTACTGTAAATCATGTAGCTGACAGGTGCACAGTCGTGTTTCACAGTACTTTAATTTTCACTTTGCACAACCCCCAATATTACGCAGTTATATGACCAGTGCACTATTATTTAACTTTCAATAAGCCTCATTAATAGTTGGCAAAACTCCACATACTGCTACAATAGTTTCTTGTTGAACATCTACGAGCAGTAAAACCTAGCCACAAAGTTCACAGTTCTTGAAGAATAATCAGGTGTGTATGGAGCAGACACTGTCACTGTTTTTACACACAGTCTAATTATTTAATACTTATTACACTATTAATTGAAGCATTGTTGTTGACCTAACCAGCACAGGTTACTTGTCTGAAACTCGGCCGTGGATTGACTGTGTTGTGACCAAAAATTGGGCCCTTATATATCATCACTAAAATAGGTGCTGAAAATACATATTGTTTAAAGTTAAATTTACGGAAATTAAAATTAAACCTTAACTCACTCAATTAACTGAATACATAAAAAAACTGCATCTTTTTAACAGTTTCTTCTACTATGAAGTTTAGGCCGAATTATTTGTTTAAATCATGAAATTAACAAATAAAGTTACACAAACAATACTTTTGACAAAACTGTTAATTACTTTGAAATTAATGAAGGGCTGGTTTTGCTAACGTGTTTTCAAATAGAGTCAAATAAATACTTTAAGATTACTGGTATTTCATCTTCCAAATGTTAATGTTTATTATAGAATTTATATTTGTTGACACGTCAACAACAGAATTTAAGTTATGAAACAATTACTGATTTCACCCTATAATGACAGATACCAACCAGTAATAGTAAAAATAAATTAGAAAATCAATTACCTACATAAAATGAAGCACAAAATTAGATCTGGTGTTATTTGCTTTAAAACTGAGGGCCAACCTTTCTCTTTTATGAAAATGCAGATTGCATTCATGTGCGTTGGTGTTAATTAGTTAAAAGTAATAAAACAAATTTAAGGAGGCAGATGGAAAAACAAGAGAGAAATTAAAATAATCCCAGCTTGCTTCGTCACAGGCCGTAGCATTGAATGGAGATGTGTTGAAAATAGGGTTTTGTAGCCAAAACGGAGAATAATATAGTGGATTGGATTCTGACAAAAACCAACGTGCCTTCAGAAAAAAAGTGCTGCATTACTTATTGAATGCCCCTCGTATATATGACAGCGTGTCTCATTTCCATAATATTAACCAGTTTTCCAAATCACTGTGGTTATTTTACAATAATCACAATAGGAAACAGTAGTACAAACACCTCTGAGATGGAGAATAAGTATGTGTGATCAACATTTTAGTTTCCTTAGGGCTAAAGGAAGTATTAAAACATTTACAAGCAAAAACAGAAGTATTTTATGCATGCTGTACCTTCAAATTTGATGTTTGCAGGACACTTTCTCTGCCACAGCATAATTCAACCAGAAATGCAAAATATGATAAAGCATCATACAAAACCTAACAGCAGTGTCTATCCTCTCTTTTCCTATAACGAAAAAATAGACACATCTGAGCTGTGACACTTGTTACAAGTAAGCGAAATGCCCTTGCAGTTATCTCTTAAAAAATTTAAACTGAGTACATTCCAGATATCAACCTATGATATATAATACATAATACTTTGGAGTGGAATCTGTCTGTGTTAGTGATATAATTACACTGAAAATTTGCAGGGTGCTTACAGGCAGACTTTATACTGCACCATAATCGTGTGACTGTTGGGGTCGTCATATATTGGTGACAAAAATTCTGTTCTGCCTCACTCCATACACGTTTCTACTCCAGGGTGCGTTCCAAAGATATAAACTATGATAGAGAGGCTAACCATCACAAAAGTGAAGCAAGCTGAACAAATTTTTGCTATCTTTTATTTATTCATAACACATGGGCATGGTCTACAATAATAATAATGTGTAAACCCCTAATGATGAAGTAACATCAACTGGCAATTTTTAGCACTTACAGCAAGATATGCTATGATCTCTGGTTATATAGTTGCTCCAGATGAAAAGTTGTATTACATGCACAAGGAACAGTGTTTGAATGTTTCACTGTACTCTTTTCTAAATAAAAGATATGTCTCATATCAAAGAAATGTATTGTGTAGGGGATTTGTGCAGTTCACAACAGAGTTCAGAGAGAAACATGTTAGAAATATTAGAAACAAATTACTTTTAATTAAATTGTAAATATCATCTGCTCGATACTGGCGACTTGCCTTGAAATTCCTATAGTTTTCATTTTGCACATTTTGATGGGAAATCTCTGTTTCTTGTTGATAGTTTGTTGTATGACCACTATGTCATCTCTTATTGTTGTCAGTGAGTTATCAGATGTTGTGTCATGTTGTTCAGCTAAAACTTTGTAACATTTAAAAAGAGCAGTTGATTTTCCTGTAGCAAAACATAAATGTGCCAAGCATGCTCCAAAGGTTGCAAAATAGTAGCTTCTTAATTCTCTAGACCTGTCACTATCTATATTCACTCTTCATTTTAGCATCACTAGGACTAGATCCCACAAATTGCTTAGGTTGCAGCCCATGTCACTGTTAATTAAATTATCACTTTTGTGAATGCAGAGAGCCCTTTTCATAGCACAAGAGGCAGTAGCATGGTTCTTTATGTTTCAGTAATATAGGATGGAAATAGTTAAAATTTCACTACTTGAGTCAATTTAGAGAGAAAATTACGTACAGTATGGTACCCAGCTTTATAGGAATGATGTTCAGGATTTGCACTTTTAGTAGTGTTAGTGTCATGACTTGTCATTAAGTACTGGTGCTTGTATGGCGACATAGGGCTGAAACACAAGCATCAGTGTGCATTACAGTTGCAGACAATCAACATGCGTCTGTACAAGGTGATCAGTGCTTTACTCATAAAACTGTTTTGTTCAAACAATAGCAATAGTGCTGCTGCTCTTGTGAGTATCAACACATTAAAGGAATACGAGAGGTGCTGTTTCTGCACTGGGGTTGAAGATCATGTTTCAGAAGTTCAGATTAATAGGCAAATTGGGAATTGCTACTGGGAGTGGTCAATAGCCAGCTGCCCCACAAATTTTTGAAGAAGTTGCTGTTGCCACAGCTGAGAATGCTGGCCGCAATGTGTGATCTTCAAGCACTGCATGAGCTGTGTCGTGACAGCTGAACATACCATAGTACACCAATGTTTCGAGCAGAAGTTGAGCAATCTCTAGTGCAGTTCTGTACTGTCATCGATGTAGGTGGTCATCACACTGAGCAATGTTTGTAATGTTAGCATGGTATGCATATAACGATTGTTAACCTCTCATGTGGAAATTAAAATGCATTTCTTTCAATGGTTTATTCATTATTTCCCTTCTGCTTGTCCTAATAAATATTTTCACGAAGTTTCATTGTCCTACAATCACTCATTTTACATGAGGGGCCTCTCATGTAGTAAAAGTTTAATTACGACCACCTCATACATCCTGTATCATGTATTCATTATTCAGTGAATGTTCATTTTCATAGTTACCATACATAGATATCCATCAAGGAAAATGTCTGTAAATCAGCCAATGAGGATTTCCTCAATTGGACCCAAACACAAAGGCACAAATCCTCATAAGTTTCTTCAGGCTGAGTTATCATGATGAGAGCCACATAACATGGAGACACACACACACACACACACACACACACACACACACACACACACGGCTACTGTCTGTGGTCACTGTGGCCAAGCTATGGACAACAACTGTGCCTGATGGGAACAGCAATCTGGCATGGATGGTGGTGTTAAGAAGACGGCACAGGGCAGCGAGGGGGAGGGATAACAAGACAAGAGTGGAGGAAAGTGAAGCAATGCTTGTCGGACATGATAGGGATGGGATGGGACTGCTAGTTGCAATTGGGTGGTTGGAAGGGGGGGAAGGGGGGGGGGGGGGAGTGATGGTAAGCAGAAAAGTTCAGAACGTGAAAAAAGATTAGTTGGTGTATTGGTGGAACAGAAAGCTGTGGAGTGCTGGAGTGAGAGCAGGGAAGCAGATAGACAGGTGAAGGACAGGGACTAGCAAAGTCCCTGTCCCTGTCATTCACCTACCTTTCCCCTTCCCTGCTCCTACTCCAGTGCTTCCCAGCCTTCTATTCTGCGAACACACCCTAGTCACTAGTCTTTTTTTACCTTCTCTGCCTCCCCCTACCCCCAGCAGCACTAACTTGTCCCCATCATGTCCATGCACATTGTCACTACCAGTACCACACCTTCTGCCACTCCACCCTGCTATCTTTCCTCCTCCCGTCCCCTGCCTCCTCCTTACACCTTACACCCATAGCAGACTGCTGCTCCCATCAGGTGCAGTTGTCTGCTGTCCAGCCACAGTGGCGAGAGACAGTGGTCGTGTTCTACTTTGGAAGAAGATCTTTTGGCCAAAAGCTGAAATGTACAGTAGTCTTCACATTATGCCTGTCTGCGAGACTTGGTGTCTGCTCCATATAGTGAGTAGCAATTTATCCTTTCCATAATATTGTTATTAGCCATTGTTGGCTGTTTGTGGTGTGTGTTAAAAAAAACTTGTGAGGAAACTCAGAAATGTGTAGTTCCCTTACTGACCATCTTGAAGGACTGTAATTTCCACCAAAGATTTTCAGGATTACTTGAGGATGCATGAAAAGTTATTTTCATCTGCTTTTTACATTCCCATTTCTCCCCATTATCAAGTAGTAAAAAGGGGGAGGGCTTCAAAGAACTACAGTTCATATTGAGACTCAATAACAATGTTATCTTAGTATCTTTGCCTGGTGTCAGCAGATGCTCCTGACTTGAAAGACTCATATTAATCTCTGTGAGTACACCAAACTTTATAACCTATTTTTTGTCATCAAAATCTGTGTAGTTTGGCATGCATTTCACATTTGAAGGATTTTAAAATGCAATATTCACTTAGAAAGACCACTGTAGCCAAAGAAGAAGCAATGTGGTGACTCTCCTATTATTAAAGTTTGGATAGCCCCCATATAAACTGGTGAAATAAGTTTTGCACAGGCTATATGTCTGCAAATGGGTATGGCTTAGATTCAAGAAAATCAGATAATGGAAGAATAAGCCTTATGAAACTTCAAAAATTGCTTCATTGCAGAAGAAAAACAAAGCCATAACCAAAATATAAGAAGTCTGTTCAAAAATGGATATTTGCACATCTAGGAAATCAAAATCTGCTACTGGGCAATGTTCTATATCATGTTCCTCCGGCCCTCCTGAGAGCACCAAGTGTGTGAAGATGGTTCCTGTGATGTCACACTGCAAGTTTCAACTGGTCCCTCACACCTGTCATGCTCATGTAAGGAGTGCCACAGGCTATTCATTCAGTTGATTCCGACCTCCTGAAGAAGGGTATTCATGAGGTTGATGTTTTATGCTTGTGAATTTGCCAGAATGTTGACTGTCGGGCTGGACAGTATTTTACAGGATCTTGTACTCCTCAAATCATCCTTGATAGAGATGGGCGTCACCCCAAAGTATGAGTAACCCACCTCCCTGCTGAATCCATGTATTGGACTCTGGCTGCCTGTACATTCTTCTGTGGTGATTGTCAGGTCTCAGACAAATTGTACATTCATTCGTGATGAGGATCCAATACCACTCATAGAGTTTCCACTCCCATTGTACCCTCAACTACCTTCTTCACATATCACTCATGTTGGAGTTTATTACAGTTATTCATTATGGATGTCTATATGACGAATTGATCATTTGGGGATGGTTGCATACTGTTGGGGCCAATACAGAACTTCCGTTGTCCTGAAAAATCTAGTCTGCAGTTCTGTTACATTTTATTTAGGGTATCTACAAACTATAATTTTCAGGTACTGTTGTTGATAGACTTCTATGAGATAGATCTTCAATCTACATCTACATACAAGGGACATCACTAAATAAATGAGATAAATTGATGTCAATTTGAAACAATTTATAGGAGTACTTTTGTAATTTCATTACTTTATGTTGGTAGCACCGGGATGAGTTGAGAATGGCTGATGGATAAAAATTGTATTGCTTAGAACATCAATATTGCATGTAACAGTGATGTTTCTGCTTGAAGTTTCCATATTAATTGAAAAAGGTTCAGTGCTCCATGTTACAGCATGGTGAAATTTGTTCAAACCACATAAATGTTTAGAAGTGGGTAGAACAATTCAAAAATGGTTATATTTCAATGACTGATGAGCAACGTCATGGCTGTACAGTTGAAGTGTCAACTCCTTCACTTAAACCAGCATAGATGACAGTATTCATGAAGACAGATGTATTACTCTTGAACAGATAGCAAAAACAGTTACAGTAAGTATTGGAACAGTTTATAATGTTACTAATAATGAGCTCAAGTACAGCAGAACAAGTGCAAGGCACACCCCAAAAGAGTTAATGCAACAGCGCTAGGAAACAAGACTCAAAGTGTGCACAGACTTGGAAGATCCCTATGAAAGATTTCCATTTGTTTGGTCACTCAAAGAAGCATTACATGGAAAAAAGTTCAGCAACAACAAGGAGGACAAAGAGTTTATAGCAAAAAGGCTCAAACAATAAAATAAAGATTTCTTTGCATCAGGTACACTGGTTGTCATTTGCTAAGGAACAGAGACATTGTTGGACAAAATAATCACAGGCAATAGACAACATGACAGATAGTATATATGTAATAGAGATGGAGTGGTATTTTTGTAACAAAAGATGGTACAGATTTCACTACATGAGAAAGGGATAACATTTGACACAGGTCAGATTCTCAACGTGAAGGTCGATATTGGGCCGTCCTTGGGCACTGATGCATATTTTGCACCTATAATTCATGCTGGCTACCCAGCTGTCGAGGAGTCATTGGGGAATATTATCTCACTCCTCTCTCAAGGTAGTTTTCAGTTCTTGCACAGTTTGGGGAGGAGGTGTTCATTGAGAAACACATCTGCCAAAGGCATCCCAAGCATGCTCTACAGGGTTTAGGTCCAGGGAGTATGCAGGCCATTTCATACATTCAATATCTTCAATTTCCAATATGTCCTATGCCTCAGAGACCCTGTATGGGTGAGTACTGTCACCCACAAACAGAAAGTCAGGACCTACTGCACCCTCAAACAGATGGACATGATCCAAAATACCACTGTGCTGCAGTGGTACCTTGTGCAAAGATATGCAGCGATGTTTGGTCATTGTGCATAATACCTGCCCACACAATAATGCCTAGGTCATACTAACGACGTTGCTGAACATTCTGTGATATGTATTCCTGGCTCTCTCCACATTAACTGGTGGCCAGACTCACTTGTCACTGTGAAGTAGGATTCATCAGAGAACATTACTCTGGACCATTATTGCTGACCCCAGCCAACATGCTCCCTATATCAACAAACACATTCTTGATGATGGTCTGGTGGAAGTGGTATGCACTTAAATATGTGTCTGAGCATACAAACCAGCCTGATTTAATCACTGTGAAATGGTTCTGGCAGAGATATGTGTACTGGTAGATGTTATGAAGCCTGCACCAGTCTGCCTAGGAGTGAAATGTCTGTTCCTTTTTGCCACTAGGAGTGTGTATCGATCCACTTGTGGTGTGGTGGCCCATCTATGGCCATTGGCATGCTTTCACATAGCATCTTCACCTTCAGGAGCCTTTTGACACTTTCGGACACTGTGGCCACAGCAGTGACACTTTGACAGGCTAAAAGCTGTCCAAGTCTTGTTGCAGACATGTTCCCATATCGCACAAAATGTCGCACTAATTAGTTCCTAAACACTGAATTTTCTCATTTTTGAGACTAGTGAAGGAGCGATCTCTTTTACGTGCTAAAACCATTCAACTACCTAAAATACTGCTTTATTTAAGACAACCGGTTTTGAAAGACTTTGTAAAATGGAAACATTCCACATCAAAAAGACCTGAAGATGACAGCAAAGTTTTCTTAAATAAAGAAATATTTTATGTGATCTGGGCTGTTAAATGTTTTTTAGCTCCACAACAAATTTCATCAACACCATACTGCTTGAACTGTTGAGTGCATACAGAGCTTTCATGTACAGGCTTCACTGCAATTATGACATCCCAACCTCTCCATTTCCTTTTACTATCATTGGTCAAGTGTTTTGTAGCAGTTGTCATTTGTTCCATAGGAACTGACAGTTTTTCCTTAGCAACTGTCAAGCAGTATATACATTAAAAAACTAGTTTATTGTTGGGACAAGTGTGTTACTTGATAGTGGGAATTTTGTTGAGAAATACAAAGTCTCACTTTTTTTTCACAAAGTTTTTTTAAAAATTGATTTGTCTCTTTAATTATTGAATGTCAGTGGCACATAACCCGCAAACCGCTGTATGGTGCATGGCAAGGATACCTTGTACCACTACCAGTCATTTCCTTTCCTGTTTCACTCAAAAATAGAGTGAGGGGAAAAAACAACTGTCTGTATTCCTCTGTACGACCCCTGATTTCTCTTATCTTATTGTATCTTCATGCTCTTTATGCAAAATGTATGTTGACAGTAGAATCATTATACAGTCAGCTTCAAATGATAGCTCTCTAAATTTACTCAATAGTGTTCACAGAAAAGAATGCTGTCTTCCCTCCAGGGATTTTTCAGGGAATTCACAAAGCACCTCTGTAACACTTGAGTGTTGACTGAATCCACTGGTAATAAATATAGCAGCCCGTGCCTGAACTGCTTTGATGTCCATCTTTAATCTGACCTGGTGGGGATCCAAAACACATGAGCATTACTCAAGAATGGGTCACACTATTGTTTAATAGGGTGTTCAGAAATTCTCATAATGATCTTCTTGGACTTACAGAGGGGAATGAGCCATAATATTTTGAATACGAACACATGTCCAGAAATGTACCATTTCCGTTTTACGAGAGTTTCAGTTCCGATGTGTAACATGTACACATCTGCTAAGGGAAGAAGAAAAGTCTCAGCGTTGCTTGTCCAGGTATGCAAGAAGGTAGAGAAGATGACTTTCTATGAACATTTCTTGTGGGACTGTATGCAAAGTTTAATTTAAGAGGCTCTGTAAGACAAAGGAAGAGCTGCTGGCATGAGTTCCAGCCACTGCACTAGAAATTGAAGAGGTGGATTGGAGTGCGTGTACCAGAACATGGTTCATAGGAACAATGTCTGTAACAATGTTAGTAGTCACCACATAGAACCACTGTAGTAATGCATCAGTACTGTTCTGTATGTACAGTATGCTGTTTTTTGATTTTAAATAGTGTAAATACATACTGTTCAAGTGTTTATAACAACAAATGTACTTAAGTTATAAATGGATGTTTTATTATGTTTCCTTTTGAATTGTTAACTAACAATTGTACTGCATCACACCCACTTCAGTTCCACAAGCAGAAGTGGATGTGTTAAACATCGGAACTGAAACTGTCACAGAACAGAAACAGTATCTTTCTAGACATGGGTTCCTATTCAAAATATCATGTATTCACTCTCCTCTCCAAGTCCTAGAAGTTTTGTAATGGGAATTTCTGAACACCCTGCACGTGTGGTCCCATTTACTGATGAACCACATTTTCTTAAAATTCTCCCAATGCACCAAAATCAACCAGTCACCTTCCCTATTACCATTCTTACATGCTCATTCCATTTCATATTGCTTTGCAATATTATGCCAATATATTTAATCAACACGGCTGTGCCAAGCGGTACACAGCTAACGCTACATTCAAAGATTAAGGATTGTTTTCCCCACTCATCTGGGTTACCTTACATTTTTCTGCATTTAGAGTAAGCTGCCATTCATGACACCAATTACAAATTTTGTCTAACTCATCTTGTATCCTCCTAAAGGCACTCAATGATGACACCCTAGCATCACCAGCAAACAGCCACACATTTGCTGCTCACACAGTCCATCATATCGTTTATATATAGAGATAATAAGAGCTGTCCTATGACACTTCACTGGGGCACGCCTGACATCCTCATCTCGGAACAACACTCACTCTCAGGAACAACATATTGTGTTCTAATACTAAAGAAGTCTTGTGGCCACTTTGCACACTCAAACCTTCATTAACAGTCTGCAGAGGGGCAACACGTTAAATGCTTTCCACCAATCTAGGAATATGGAATCTGCCTGTTGTCCTTCATCCATTGTTTACAAGGTATCATGTAAGAAAAGGGCAAGTGAGTTTCGCACAAGCAATGCTTTCTAAATCCTTGCTGATTTGTAGACAGAAGCTCTTTGTGCCAAGGAAATTTGTTTTATTATAGTAATTTGAATGATACTGCTTTGGTCCATGCCAATTTTGAGGGGAACTTCCTCTGCTGACAACCCTCCTAGTCTGAACATGACACTGAGGCCATGGTCTAAGCTTGTAAGCCCCCTTCATTGCACAGAGTGTCTGGACAGTGTACACAAGCTGTAATGTTCCATTCATGATTCGAGACACAATGCTATCTATTGAATTACTCTGGGAATGTGGGTTTACTTTCATCAGCATTACACAGATAGCCCCAAACCAAGACCGAGCGAGGTGGCGCAGTGGTTAGCACACTGGACTTGCATTCAGGAGGACTACAGTTCAATCCCCCGTTCGGCCATCCTGATTCAGGTATTTTGTGATTTCCCTAAATCGCTCCAGGAAAATGCTGGAATGGTTCCTTTGAAAGGGCATGGCCGACTTCCTTTCCCGTCCTTCCCTAATCTGATGAGACTGATGACATTGCTGTTTTGTGTCTTCCCCTAAACAACCCAACCTCAACACAAACCAAGTCATAAGGGTGATAGAATTTTCTTGAGCCATTTACATAAGATACATCTCAAAAGAAAGAGCTCTTTCCCTGAGAAACATCTGTAAAGCATTCCTTAATGTGTGGCACCACTGCCTTAGCTTCTCTTCCTTCACAGCTGAAGGTCCCACAAGTCACACAGTTCCCTGTTAATTTCAGTCACATTATGCCCATTTGCATTGGAAATTCAATCACTTACTGTTATTCACACATGTAAGAAATGTGTTTTTTTTTACATTCATTTAGACTGTTGTACAAATAACCTAAACTCCCTGTTCCAAAGGTTACCATTAGTTTCTAACACTGGCTCCTAGGTTCAATTTCTGGTGATGCCCTCAGATTTTTCTGTGGTGGAAAGATTTGGAACAGGATCTGCTTGACCAAATGGGGTTAACTGAGAAGCTTCTCAATAAAATAAGTACCAAAGCTGACACATGAGCCGCTGAAGTGGCACTGAATCGAAAGATTTGGACTGGGCTAGGAGCCAGGTCACACTTCAGTTTAGTAATCAAAGTAACTGGTCTTCAGCATTCTATAAGTTACGCGAGCCTATCTGGTCATCCCAGATACTTCATAGAACTTTGCCATTCTCGGCAGGATATGGCTTTGGCAAAACTAGTCGAGTTGATATAAGAAGATACCTGACAGCTTTCAGATGCAAGTGAAAATAGCAGTTTATATAGCAGCAACAATGCTGAGGCACCGAAAAGAGGCATTTACAAAATCATGTTATATGGTTGGGTAGGGTAGGTGCACAAAGCTGCTGTGCTCATCCAACTGTTACTGTCAGGGATCATCTTATGCTGAAGCGACTATAGGGTTACCAAACTATACCTCTATAACTGTAACCTAAGTGCATGTCCATGCACCACCATTTGGTTTGATGGAATATGCTGTATGCCATAAAGGCTATAACTGTCAACATCACTACTGAAAGAAAAATTTTACAACTGAATAACCAGAAACTAAAATGAGTGGATTACAAATCTGTCTAACTATACTAAACTTGTGCTGTGTGTTGAAAGCAAAGATGATCGATCCACAGTAGCAGTGGGTTGTTGTTTGTTGTTGTTGTGGTCTTCAGTCCTGAGACTGGTTTGATGCAGCTCTCCATGCTACTCTATCCTGTGCAAGCTTCTTCATCTCCCAGTACTTACTGCAACCTACATCCTTCTGAATATGCTTAGAGTATTCATCTCTTGGTCTCCCTCTACAATTTTTACCCTCCACGCTGCCCTCCAATACTAAATTGGTGATCCCTTGATGCCTCAACACATGTCCCACCAACCGATCCCTTCTTCTAGTCAAGTTGTGCTGCAAACTTCTCTTCTCCCCAATTCTATTCAATACTTCCTCATTAGTTATGTGATCTACCCACCTAATCTTCAGCATTCTTCTGTAGCACCACATTTCAAAAGCTTCTATTCTCTTTTTGTCCAAACTATTTATCGTCTATGTTTCACTTCCATACATGGCTACACTCCATAAAAATACTTTCAGAAATGACTTCCTGACACTTAAATCTATACTCGATGTTAAGAAATTTCTCTTCTTCAGAAACGCTTTCCTTGCCATTGCCAGTCTACATTTTATATCCTCTCTACTTCGACCATCATCAGTTATTTTGCTCCGCAAATAGCAAAATTCCTTTACTACTTTAAGTGTCTCATTTCCTAATCTAATTCCCTCAGCATCACCCGACTTAATTCGACTACATTCCATTATCCTCATTTTTCTTGTGTTGATGTTCATCTTATACCCTCCTTTCAAGACACTATCCATTCCATTCAACTGCTCTTCGAAGTCCTTTGCTGTCTCTGACAGAATTACAATGTCATCGGCGAACCTCAAAGTTTTTATTCCTTCTCCATGGATTTTAATACCTACTCCGAATTTTTCTTTTGTTTCCTTCACTGCTTGCTCAATATACAGATTGAATAACATCGGGGAGAGACTACAACTCTGTCTCACTCCCTTGCCAACCACTGCTTCCCTTTCATGTCCCTCGATTCTTATAACTGCCATCTGGTTTCTGTACAAGTTGTAAATAGCCTTTCACTCCCTGTATTTTACCCCTGACACCTTCAGAATTCAAAAGAGTGTATTCCAGTCAACATTGTCAAAAGCTTTCTCTAAGTCTACAAATGCTAGAAACGTAGGTTTGCCTTTCCTTAATCTAGCTTCTAAGATAAGTCGTAGGGTCAGTATTGCCTCACGTGTTCCAACATTTCTACGGAATCCCAACTGATCTTCCCCGAGGTCGGCTTCTATCAGTTTTTCCATTCATCTGTAAAGAATTTGCGTTAGTATTTTGCAGCCGTGACTTATTAAACTGATAGTTCGACAATTTTCACATTTGTCAACACCTGCTTTCTTTGGGATTGGGATTATTATATTCTTCTTGAAGTCTGAGGGTATTTCGCCTGTTTCATACTTGTTGCTCACCAGATGGTAGAGTTTCATCAGGACTGGCTCTCCCAAGGCTGTCAGTAGTTCTAATGGAACGTTGTCTACTCCCGGGGCCTTGTTTCGACTCAAGTCTTTCAGTGCTCTGTCAAACTCGTCACGCAGCATCGGATCTCCCATTTCGTCTTCATCTACATCCTCTTCCATTTCCATAATATTGTCCTCAAGTACATCACCCTTGTATAAACCCTCTATACACTCCTTCTACCTTTCTGCTTTCCCTTCTTTGCTTAGAACTGGGTTTCCATCTGAGCTTTTGATATTCATACAAGTGGTTCTCTTTTCTCTGAAGGTCTCTTTAATTTTCCTGTAGGCTGTATCTATCTTACCCCTAGTGAGATAAGCCTCTACATCCTTACATTTGTCCTCTAGCCATGCCTGCTTAGCCATTTTGCACTTCCTGTCGATCTCATTTTTGAGACGTTTGTATTCCTTTTTGCCTGCTTCATTTACTGCATTTTTATATTTTCTCCTTTCATCAATTAAATTCAGTATTTCTTCTGTCACTCAAGGATTTCTACTAGCCCTCATCTTTTTACCTACTTGATCCTCTGCTGCCTTCACTACTTCATCCCTCGTAGCTACCCATTCTTCTTCTACTGTATTTCTTTCCCCCATTTCTGTCAATTGTTCCCTTATGCTCTCCCTGAAACTCTGTACAACCTCTGGTTTAGTCAGTTTATCCAGGTCCTATCTCCTTAAATTCACACCTTTTTGCAGTTTCTTCAGTTTTAATCTACAGGTCATAACCAATAGATTGTGGTCAGAATCCACATCTGCCCCTGGAAATGTCTTACAATTTGAAACCTGGTTTCTAAATCTCTGCCTTACCATTATATAATCTGATACCTTTTAGTATCTCTGGGATTCTTCCATGTATACAACCTTCTTTCATGATTCTTATTTATTTTATTTATTTATTTATTTATTTATTGTTCCGTGGGACCACATTTAGGAGAAGTCTCCATGGTCATGGAACGAGTCAATACATGAAATTATAACACGATTGTAGAAACAGATAAAATGAAATATAAGAAACATATTCAGGCGACAAGTCGTTAGTTTAAATAAAGAAATCAAAAATGTACACTGGAATTTGCTTAATTTTGTATCTCTTCCAGGAGCTCCTCGACAGAATAGAAGGAGTGAACCATGAGGAAACTCTTCAGTTTAGACTTAAAAGTGTTTGGGCTACTGCTAAGATTTTTGAGTTCTTGTGGTAGCTTATTGAAAATGGATGCAGCAGAATACTGCACTCCTTTCTGCACAAGAGTCAAGGAAGTGCATTCCACATGCAGATTTGATTTCTGCCGAGTATTAACTGAGTGAAAGCTGCTAACTCTTGGGAATAAGCTAATATTGCTAACAACAAACGACATTAAAGAAAATACATACTGTGAGGGCAACGTCAAAATTCCCAGACTATTGAATAGGGGTCGACAAGAGGTTTTCGAACTTACACCATACATAGCTCGAACAGCCCGTTTTTGAGCCAAAAATACCCTTTTTGAATCAGAAGAATTACCCCAAAAAATAATACCATATGACATAAGCGTATGAAAATATGCGAAGTATACTACTTTTCGTGTTGAAATGTCACTTATTTCAGATACTGTTCTAATGGTAAATAAAGCGGCATTTAGTTTCTGAACAAGATCCTGAACATGGGCTTTCCACAACAGCTTACTATCTATCTGTACGCCTAGGAACTTGAACTGTTCCGTCTCGCTTATAACATGCCCATCCTGTCTGATTAAAATGTCAGTTCTTGTTGAATTGTGGGTTAGAAACTGTAAAAACTGAGTCTTACTGTGATTTAGCATCAAATTATTTTCCACAAGCCACGAACTTATATCATGAACTACATTATTTGATAATGTTTCAATATTACACACAAGATCCTTCACTACCAAGGTGGTGTCATCAGCAAACAGAAATATTTTTGAATCACCTGTAATACTAGAAGGCATATCATTTACATAAATAAGGAACAGCAGTGGCCCCAGCACCGACCCTTGGGGAACGCCCCATTTAACAGTGCCCCATTGGGACTGAACATCATTACCACTCTCAATATTGCGGAGGATTACCTTCTGCTTTCTGTTCTTAAAGTAGGAGGCGAACCAATTGTAAGCTACTCCCCTTACTCCATAATGTTCCAACTTCTGCAGTAATATTTTGTGGTCAACACAGTCAAAAGCCTTCGTTAAATCAAAGAAAACACCTAACGTTCGCAACCTTTTATTTAATCCGTCCAAAACCTCACAGAGAAAAGAGAATATAGCATTTTCAGTTGTTAAACCATTTCTAAAACCAAACTGTACATTTGACAGCAAATTATGTGAATTTAAATGCTGCAGTAACCTTGTATATACAACCCTCTCAATAACTTTAGCAAACACTGATGGCATAGAAATAGGTCTATAATTGTCAACATTATCCCTGTCTCCCTTTTTATAAAGTGGCTTCACTACCGAGTACTTTAATCGGTCAGGAAACCGACCACTCCTAAAGGAAAAGTTACAGATATGGCTAAGTACTGAGCTAATATACGTGGAACAATACTTCAGTATTCTGCTAGATACCCCGTCATATCCATGAGAGTTCTTGGTCTTTAGTGATTTAATTATTAACTCAATCTCCCTCTTGTTAGTATCATGGAGGAGCATTTCAGGTAACAGTCTCGGAACACTTTTTTCTAAGAGCGCTATATGATTCCCTGTTGGGACTAGGTTTCTATTTAGTTCACCTGCTATATTCAGAAAGTGATTATTAAGTACTGTACATATATGCGACTTATCAGTAACACGGACATCCCCACTACGCACTGATTCTATATTCTCGACCTGTCTCTGCAGACCAGCCACTTCCTTTACGACTGACCATATGGTTTTAATTTTATCCTGAGACTTAGCTATTCTATCTGCATACCACATACTTTTTGCCTTCCTAATAACTTTTTTAAGCACCTTACAATACTGTTTGTAATGGGCTGCTGCATTTAGATTTTGACTGATTCTAACGTTTTGATATAATTGCCACTTTGTTCTACAAGATATTCTTATCCCTTTAGTCAGCCACGCAGGCTGCCTGTTTGTGCTAGTACCCTGTTTTGAACGTTCTAACGGAAAGCAACTTTCAAAGAGCACGAGAAAAGTCTTGAGGAAAGCATTATATTTATCGTCTACTGTATCAGCACTATAAACATCTTGCCACTCTTGTTCCTTGATAAGGTTTACAAAAGTCTGTGCAGCAACTGGATCAGCTTTCCTAAAACGTTGGTAACTATATTTAACATGTGTTGCAGCACAAAAAACTTTTAGACTTAAAATTTGTGCATCATGATCTGAAAGGCCATTCACCTTTTTGCTAACAGAATGCCCTTCTAATAATGACGAATGAACAAAAATATTGTCTATGGTTGTTCTACTGTTCCCTTGCACTCTCGTTGGAAAGAATACGGTTTGCATAAGATTATATGAATTAAGGAGGTCTACCAGCATCCTTTTCCTTGCACAATCACTTATACAATTAATATTGAAGTCACCACATATAACTAACTTTTTGTATTTCCTATAAAGTGAACCAAGAACCTCCTCTAGCTTTAGCAAAAATGTTGTGAAATCGGAGTCTGGGGATCTATAAATAACAACAGTAAGAAGTTTAGCTCCACTAAATTTAACCACACCTGCACAACATTCAAACACCTTTTCGGTGCAGTACTTTGAAACATCAATTGACTCAAATGGGATACTGTTTTTCACATACATGGCTACTCCCCCACACCACAAAGAGCTCCTAGAAAAGCTGCCAGCCAACCTGTATCCTGGTAAAGGAAGCCTCTGAATTATCTCCTTATTTAAGAAGTGTTCAGATATACCAATAATTTCAGAGTCAACATCTATAAGCAGTTCACTAACTTTATCTCTAATACCTTGTATATTTTGATGAAATATACTAATTCCCTCATTAATCGGATACCCAAGCTTTGTAGAGAGTGGTTTCTTTGTTAGAGAGACTTCCCTTAAGCAGGAATACCTATCAGCTGACTTCAATCTAAAAAAGGTACAGCTCTAACACCCACAACTACCGGAATTTTCCCATGAGTGATCCCACCACCCCCACCTATGCTGTCACCTATAAGTTTTGCCAACCTCCCCTTCCCATACCTGTTGAGGTGCAGGCCATGTCTAGTGAAACCCGTCCTACTGATAGACTCCACCGACACCACTGAAATGTGACTCATGCCTTCTGTCATCAGCGCACCCCCAAGTCTCATGTTATTACGCCTGACGGCTGTATTAAGATGAGGCTGATCGTGACGCTGAAACAGTTCCACGAAATGCACATTCGTGTTGCCAGTCTGAGTGGCTATCTTTTCCAGGTCACCATCTATGTCATACTCCCCATCCCTATCAATACTATTACCAGCCCCACCCACAATCACTACCTGATCCTCTTTAGTAAAATCCCTACATAACCCCCCTATGTTAAAAGTCACCTGAGCCAATCCTGCATTAGGCTTCACAATGCTGGTGACCTGGTACTCACTCCCCAAAACTTCCTGCAACTGCTGGCCTACACCTCTACCATGAGAACTACCTAACAGCAGAACCTTCTTCTTTCTCTTAGACTTTGCAACTGTCCTAGCCACCGTAACTGCTGAGGTCTGCTGCATACTTCCTACATCTACAGCTACTAGAGATTCCTCTCCACTAGACTCTGACAGTTGGTCATATCTATTACAAACACCAATAGTAAAACTATCTGAAAATCTCCTTCTCCTAGCATATCTCTTGCCAACAGCCAGCTCCCATTCCCCAACCCCCCTCTCCCTCCTCATCCTATCTAGCTCCTCCTGTGCGTTTTTCAACTGCACCTGAAGGGCACAGATCTTACGCTCCTGCTCCTCTATCAACTTACTCTTGCTACATAACCTGCAGTTCCAGGAGAGGATCTCACCAGAATGCCCACTGGCTTCCCCACTGCATTCCCCCCAGTGAAAATACTTCGAACAAGTCTCACACCGCAATCCACTACTCACGAACCTACGGCAAAGCCCACACTTCTCACTCATGGTAAAATTTTACAATTATTGAAACAAGAAAACAACTTTATCTAAGTTCCGCTACTACAATAAGAAGATGTTAAAAAACTGACTACAATAATGACAAACTTGCTCTACAAGGGAAGTAACTACTATTATTGACAGTATTAATCAACAACAAATGAGAATATAACAAAATACTAGCACAGAAAGAAAATCAAACGTCTAATGACAGTAACGAAACTGAAAGCAGTTCGCAAAAATTTCTTCTGAAGTTATTTCACCGGAAAACACCAAGAACACCGGTTGAAGACTACTAAAGTTCCTAAATAAACTACTATACACAAACAATTAATTAGTACTTAGCTTTCGATGCGCCGCTACAGCTGCAACTGGTCAGCGCGGAATGTAAACACGGGTAAGAGGTTAAGTTGCTCGATACGAAACACTCACAAATATCAGGCCACAACACAAGAAATGCAGAGGTGAATGAAGAAACCACTAATAAGTCACTTATATAGTAAATATTATCACAAAAACAGTTAAAATATATATCTGAAACCTAAAAATAGATGAAAACTTAGAGAGCGATCTCACACGCAGTCACGCGCTTATGACGAACCAAGTGTTAGCTATGATTAAGTTGTGCTCTGTGCAAAATTCTACCAGGCGGCTTCCTCTTTCATTTCTTACCCCCAATCCATATTCACCTACTACGTTTCCTTCTCTCCCTTTTCCTACTGCCGAATTCTAGTCACCCATGACTATTAAATTTTCGTCTCCCTTCACAACCTGAATAATTTCTTTTATTTCATCATACATTTCTTCAATTTTTCGTCATCTGCAGAGCTAGTTGGCATATAAACTTGTACTACTGTAGTAGGTGTAGGCTTCGTATCTATCTTGGCCACAATAATGCGTTCACTATGCTGTTTGTAGTAGCTTACCCGCATTCCTATTTTCCTATTCATTATTAAATCTACTCCTGCATTACCCCTATTTGATTTTGTGTTTATAGCCCTGTAGTCACCTGACCAGAAGTCTTGTTCCTCCTTCCACCGAACTTCACTAATTCCCACTATATCTAACTTTAACCTATCCATTTCCCTTTTTAAATTTTCTAACCTACCTGCCTGATTAAGGGATCTGACATTCCACGCTCCGATCCGTAGAACGCCAGTTTTCTTTATCCTGATAACGACATCCTCTTGAGTAGTCCCCGCCCGGAGATCCGAATGGGGGACTGTTTTACCTCCGGAATATTTTACCCAAGAGGATGCCATCATCATTTAACCATACAGTAAAGCTGCATGCCCTCGGGAAAAATTATGGCCGTAGTTTCCCCTTGCTTTCAGCTGTTCACAATACCAGCACAGCAAGGCCGTTTTGGTTATGAAATCTTATGGAAGGACCTAACCAGTTCCTCTTCTAAACCTTCAGCTGACATAATAATACAATCTCCAATCACTCCTTTCAGCCTTTTGGGTAATGAGTGAAAATACCCAACAAACTATTAAAACGAGCAGGAAGATACCATGCCAAGTGTTTCAGGGCTCAGTCAATCCCTCACTAACTCAAAACAAGCTGCAAAGCCATCAAAAGTGTTTATGAAAAATGTAGTAGAGTACCTGAGTCATCTACGCTGAACAGCCAAAGAAAATGATACACCTGCCTAATATTTTGGAGGGCCTCTGCGAGCACGTAGAAGTGCTGCAACATGACGTAGCATGGGCTAATGTCTGAAGTAGAGCTGTCCATATATCCATAAGAGTACAACGGGGTGGAGATCTCTTCTGAACAGTATGTTGCAAGGCATCCCAGATATGCTCAATAATGTTCATGTCTGGGGAGTGTTTAAACTCAGAAGAGTGTTCCTGGAGCCACTCTGTAGCAATTCTAGACGTGTGGGGTGTCGCATTGTCCTGCTGGAATTGCCGAAGTATGTTGGAATCCACAATGGACATGAATGGATACAGGTGATCAGACAGGATGTTTACGTATGTGTCACCTGTCAGAGTTGCATCTAGACATGTCAGGGGTCCCATATCACTCCAACTGCACATGCCCCACAACATTACAGAGCCTCCACCAGCTTGAACATTCCCATTGCTGACATGCAGGGTCGATGGATTCATGAGGTTGTCTCCATACCTGTACACGTCCACCCGCTCGATAAAATTTGACGCAAGACTCGTCCAGTCAGGCAGTGTGTTTCCAGTTATCAAAAGTCCAATGTCGGTGTTGATGGACCCAGGTGAGGTGCAAAGCTTTGTGTCGTGCAGTCATAAAGGGTACACAAGTGGGCCTTCAGCTCCTAAAGCCCATATTGATGATGTTTCATTGAATGGTTCAAATGCTGACATTTTTTTGATGGCCCAGCATCGAAATCTGCAGCATTTCGCAGAAGCGTTGCACTTCTGTCGCATTGAATGATTCTCGTTAGTCGTTGTTGGTCCCGTTCTTGCAGGATCTTTTTCCGGCTGCAGTGGTATCAGAGATTTGATGTTTTACCAGATTCCTGATATTCACAGTACATTCGTGAAATTCCAAATCCCCACTTCATCGCTACCTCTGAAATGCTGCGTCCCATCGCTCGTGCACTGGCTATAACACCATGTTCAGTGTCACTTAAAACTTGATAACCTGCCATTGTAGCAGCAGTAACATATTTAACAACTGCGCCAGACAACTGTTGTCTTATATAGGTGTTGCCGACCACAGTGACGTATTCTGCCTGTTTACATCTATCTGTACTTGAATACGCATGCCTATACCAGTTTCTTTGGTACTTCAGTGTAATTGTGTACCCTCCGTGTGGGGGCTCAATATGGTATTGTCCAGAACTCATGATATTGTGTCTTTTCATGACCGAGTTGAATACAGCTCTGTGACACAATGTAGGCAAATCAAAATAAATCCTCGGGTTTTTTAAATACGATATGGCAGACAATTTTGATGAATCCACACAAAGCAAGAAAGGACTTAAAGCAGCCATGTAGCAAAAAACTTGGCACAAATGGTCAACTGCCTGGTCTGAATCCTTGAGACCAGAAAATTGGATGCCCACTTTCACTGCAGGTTTAGGTGGTATTGTTTCACTGTGAACAACGTGGTTCTGCTTTGGCCAGTTATTTGGCATGGTTTCCTATACTGACAGCATTTATCAGCACTTTTTCAAGGTCATAAAAGTATATGACATTACTAAGAGGCAAAATATACTTTGACAGTACCACTATTGCGTCTTCCATGGTCACTGGCACACTATTTTAGATACCAAGTTGGTGAAGTTCTGCCAGATTTTAGTTTAAGAATAGTCCCCTCTTTGCTACTGCCTTTAATGGCATAATCTGTATGGTAAAGAGTCATATGCAATTCTACTTATATGCAGATGATTTTTCTAGCTGTGTTCCTTCTAAAACACCTACTGACCAGTTTCAATTCACATTACCTGACTTGCAAATAAGCAATACCATTCTATGTTTTTAAAGATCCATGTGATTTGTAAGTTTTGTCTTCCATTCTAATCTGTCATAGTTATTGCGTGTAACAGATCTAACAGCAGCGTCTCTGAAGACATTTTAAAGTGCCTTAGTCATAGGTCTAGGGAGCAGGCAGGATACACCTGCTCCTAATGATTAAAGCTTTTTTGTGAGACTGGCAAGATTATTGATGCACAGTGTATGGATCAGCTAAACCTACTTACCATGACACCATCAAATACTATTCCCCCATGAGAGGATTAGACTGTTCACAGGTACTTACAGGAGCAGTTCATACCTAGCCTCTGCACCGAGGCCTAAGAGCTGCTATTTTACACCTGGCAGCAGCTCTTCATAGTACATTAGACTTAACATATTTTTTCCGTGATTTCCCTAAATCGCTCCAGGCAAATGCCGGGATGGTTCCTTTGAAAGGGCATGGCCGACTTCCTTCCCCATCTTTACCTAATCCGATGAGACCGATGACCTCGCAGTTTGGTCTCTTCCCCCAAAACAACCCAACCCAACTTACATATTCCTGCTCTTCCAGAATCGTAGACACTCTAAACTTGTTGGTAACCATACAATGGAGTTGATTTTCTTAAATTACCCAAGAGGCATGTCATTTGGGATCATTGAAAACAATGATACAACACTCTTTAAGTTTGAGCCTTAATGTCCTAAGCCCAGAAATACCCTTTGCTGCAGCAGCTGCACCACCACCACCTTTTTTTTGGGATGGTAAATTAATAAATCACTGTGTAAGGAGGTGTATCCATGATTAAATCAGATATGAAAGAGGGGGGTGGGGAGACAACTGGATGCAATGTTCAAGGACCCATATCACATTTTGCCTGTTGTGATCGAGGCAAAATATTAGAATCACAGGGTTTTGCAATCCTGTTTTATCACTCAGTTGCTTATGGTGGCTGTTAGTGACAACAGTTGACAAAATAAACTTAAGTATCAGTGAGAAATTAAGTAAGTTCAAAAACACCTTTTCCATTTGGGGGGGGGGGGGGGGGGGGGCAAAGATAATCTCAGTGATGGAACTCAGCAATGAAATACTTTATAACAAAATATTAGATGACAAATGCTTCCTGTCTCACTTTGATTGCCTTACTACAGTAAGCAATTTTCTACTTTCAGGAATCCAACGCCCAACAAGAGTGAGCAAGAACCAGTATTGTGGCCACGGTACTCACATGAAGATCAGAGTTACATTTGCATAGATTCTGAGCTGTCAGTAAAACATGGACTATTTAGTGAACGTATGGAATTTTGGACTCGGCTATACAAAAAGTACTGTCACACATTAACGTAATAAATAATATAGTTGATTATGCTAATATACAAAGATACCTGTATACTCAATAAATAAAATGAATAGTTGGGTTCATTGCCTATCTGTGACTCAGCATCTCCACTATATGGTGAGTAGAAACTTTCCTTCTCAAAATAAAAAGTGCCCTTTATCTCTTCCATGTAGCTGATTGGACAGGTGTCAGACTAAAAATTTAAAGCTCTAGTGTTCAATTATCAGATTTTTCAGCATAGGTAGGCTTTGTTTTTTTGGGGGGGGGGGGGGGGGGGGGAGGAAATATATCTAACTACACAATCGTATGGAGCCCATGTTAAACGTAGATCCAACTACAAATCTGAAGAAAGCAAGGGCATAGTTCCTCCAAGAGAACACTAAAACCAACCTTTAGGTTCAGAACAGCTTTACCTTAGTTTAACTACTGTATTGCTAAAATGTTAAAATGCATTACACTTCAGATCTGCACAATGCACATTTATTTTAAAGGCTTTTGTTCATTACACTGGTTTATTCAGAACCTTACAAAATACGATAAAAAAAGAAATTTTTACAATAGTGCAAGCAGAATAAATATACCAACAATTCACAGCCTCAGATACTCAATCTCTCTCTTTCAGTAAAACAGGTGTCAAAATATATACAAGCAACAGACATATTTTTATTTCCATTACAAAAAAGACAATACAAAAATAATGGCTCACTACTCAATTTCAGTCCTTGCTTTCACACACAGCCCATTAATTAGTGTATGGGATTGTCACATAAATTTCTATGAATATTGGGTAAAAAATAATAATTCATTTTTATTGTTCATGAACTTGACAGATAATACTGACATCGTTTTTAATAAGAACCAACTTTGGATCGCTTTTAGAATTCATGGATTGCATCAATCCAATAATGAAAGAGTTTATTCATTTGGCTGCTGCCACTTCTGCTTAATGTATTCAGTATCGTAGTTGAGCTCCAAGTGTGGATTTGCCTTAAGCACTCTTTCACATGTTATCTCATCAAATCCATTGCAAAACTGCAGTCCTATGTAGCGTAGGAATTTATTTTGCTTGATAATCTGTTCTAAGCGGTCAGGAACAACAGTCAAATAGCTTACATCGATCCATCTTAATTGATGAAGCTCCAGCAGTGGTTTCCACCAGTCCTTGATGTTGTAACATCTTGACACATCTAGTACTCGCAAATCGGTCTGGAAGAACATCGTAAATCATATTTCTACATGACAAGAAAAACAGAATCAAAAGAATAAGTATAATCACACTACAGAGTACAATTATCAGTGATTAAAAAGTTGCCAGAAATAAACAAAACATACTAATAAACTGTGATGTTACAGCCTGTGGCTGTTTCTTGCAGAGGTATCCGTCTCTATGCATCTCCTCTTCCTTTCACACGCATTCCTACTACTATCGTGACACTGTACACATTCCTTCTGTTGTTTATGATCGCTACAGTGTTCTCTCATGGCCATATCATCCTACTGGCATTCTCAATTCAGTATGCACCTGCGAGGTGGGCTTCCTGGGGCATCAGCTGCTTTCAGAGTTGCATATTATGTCCGCACATGCTGCAACAATATCTTATGGCAGTAGCCGCCATTCAGTGTTTTGTATTAGCTCCGCTCTCAGACTGTGTGGTGTCTGAGGTTTCAGGTGGTTGATGTGGTTCCCTATCTTGTGCATAACTGCTGTGGTTGTCTCCTGAGGAGATAGCTGCTGCCTGGTGCTCTGTACAAGGTCTGATCCTGTAATGAGATTCATTACTGGAGAAAGGAACTTCTTGCTGTCATTTCTGTAGTAGTTCCACAGCAAATTCCACAATGTACTGAGCTGGTATCCTGCTTCCCAACTGATCAGGTTTTCTTACATATTGTTTTCGATAGATTCATTGATGACACTGTCTCAGAATCTGGGGATTTGAACAAGAAATCTAGTTTAGTTTTGTCATAATTTATGGTGTGTTCAAGTTCAGGCAATGTTTTGCTATTGCCTGATTTAGTGGTGTGTTGTAGCCTGGTGTGTGTGTGTGTGTGTGTGTGTGTGTGTGTGTGTGTGTATATATATATATATATATATATATATATAAAAACAAAGATGAGGTGACTTACCGAACAAAAGCGCTGGCAGGTCGATAGACACACAAACAAACACAAACATACACACAAAATTCAAGCTTTCGCAACAAACTGTTGCCTCATCAGGAAAGAGGGAAGGAGAGGGGAAGACGAAAGGAAGTGGGTTTTAAGGGAGAGGGTAAGGAGTCATTCCAATCCCGGGAGCGGAAAGACTTACCTTAGGGGGAAAAAAGGACAGGTATACACTCGCACACACGCACATATCCATCCACACATACAGACACAAGCAGACATATTTAAAGACAAAGAGTTTGGGCAGAGATGTCAGTCAAGGCAGAAGTGTAGAGGCAAAGAAGTTGTTGAAAGACAGGTGAGGTACGAGTGGCGGCAACTTGAAATTAGCGGAGATTGAGGCCTGGCGGATAACGAGAAGAGAGGATATACTGAAGGGCAAGTTCCCATCTCTGGAGTTCGGATAGGTTGGTGTTGGTGGGAAGTATCCAGATAACCCGGACGGTGTAACACTGTGCCAAGACGTGCTGGCTGTGCACCAAGGCATGTTCAGCCACAGGGTGATCCTCATTACCAACAAACATTGTCTGCCTGTGTCCATTCATGCGAATGGACAGTTTGTTGCTGGTCATTCCCACATAGAATGCATCACAGTGTAGGCAGGTCAGTTGGTAAATCACGTGGGTGCTTTCACACGTGGCTCTGCCTTTGATCGTGTACACCTTCCGGGTTACAGGACTGGAGTAGGTGGTGGTGGGAGGGTGCATGGGACAGGTTTTGCATCGGGGGCGGTTACAAGGATAGGAGCCGGAGGGTAGGGAAGGTGGTTTGGGGATTTCATAGGGATGAACTAACAGGTTACGAAGGTTAGGTGGACGGCGGAAAGACACTCTTGGCGGAGTGGAGAGGATTTCATGAAGGATGGATCTCATTTCAGGGCAGGATTTGAGGAAGTCGTATCCCTGCTGGAGAGCCACATTCAGAGTCTGGTCCAGTCCCGGAAAGTATCCTGTCACAAGTGGGGCACTTTTGTGGTTCTTCTGTGGGGGATTCTGGGTTTGAGGGGATGAGGAAGTGGCTCTGGTTATTTGCTTCTGTACCAGGTCGGGAGGGTAGTTGCAGGATGCGAAAGCTGTTGTCAGGTTGTTGGTGTAATGATTCAGGATATTCCAGACTGGAGCAGATTCGTTTGCCATGAAGACCTAGGCTGTAGGGAAGGGACCGTTTGATGTGGAATGGGTGGCAGCTGTCATAATGGAGGTACTGTTGCTTGTTGGTGGGTTTGATGTGGACGGATGTGTGAAGTTGGCCATTGGACAGGTGGAAGTCAACGTCAAGGAAAGTGGCATGGGATCTGGAGTAGGACCAGGTGAATCTGATGGAACCAAAGGAGTTGAGGTTGGAGAGGAAATTCTGGAGTTCTTCTTCACTGTGAGTCCAGATCATGAAGATGGCGTCAATAAATCTGTACCAAACTTTGGGTTGGTAGACTTGGGTAACCAAGAAGGCTTCCTCTAAGCGACCCATGAATAGGTTGGCATACGAGGGGGCCATCCTGGTACCCATGGCTGTTCCCTTTAATTGTTGGTATGTCTGGCCTTCAAAAGTGAAGTTATGGGTTAGGATGAAGCTGGCTAAGGTAATGAGGAAAGAGGTTTTAGGTAGGGTGGCACGTGATTGGCGTGAAAGGAAATGCTCCATCGCAGCGAGGCCCTGGACGTGCGGAATATTTGTGTATAAGGACGTGGCATCAATGGTTACAAGGATGGTTTCTGGGGGTAACAGATTGGGTAAGGATTCCAGGCGTTCAAGGAAGTGGTTGGTGTCTTTGATGAAGGATGGGAGACTGCATGTAATGGGTTGAACTACCCTCCCGACCTGGTTCAGAAGCAAATAACCAGAGCCACTTCCTCATCCCCTCAAACCCAGAATCCCCCACAGAAGAACCACAAAAGTGCTCCACTTGTGACAGGATACTTTCCAGGACTGGACCAGACTCTGAATGTGGCTCTCCAGCAGGGATACGACTTCCTCAAATCCTGCCCTGAAATGAGATCCATCCTTCATGAAATCCTCCCCACTCCGCCAAGAGTGTCTTTCCGCCGTCCACCTAACCTTCGTAACCTGTTATTTCATCCCTATGAAATCCCCAAACCACCTTCCCTACCCTCCGGCTCCTATCCTTGTAACTGCCCCCGATGCAAAACCTGTCCCATGCACCCTCCCACCACCACCTACTCCAGTCCTGTAACCCGGAAGGTGTACACGATCAAAGGCAGAGCCACGTGTGAAAGCACCCACGTGATTTACCAACTGACCTGCCTACACTGTGATGCATTCTATGTGGGAATGACCAGCAACAAACTGTCCATTCGCATGAATGGACACAGGCAGACAGTGTTTGTTGGTAATGAGGATCACCCTGTGGCTAAACATGCCTTGGTGCACAGCCAGCACATCTTGGCACAGTGTTACACCGTCCGGGTTATCTGGATACTTCCCACAAACACCAACCTATCCGAACTCCGGAGATGGGAACTTGCCCTTCAGTATATCTTCTCTTCTCGTTATCCGCCAGGCCTCAATCTCCGCTAATTTCAAGTTGCCGCCACACATACCTCACCTGTCTTTCAACAACTTCTTTGCCTCTACACTTCTGCCTCGACTGACATCTCTGCCCGAACTCTTTGTCTTTAAATATGTCTGCTTGTGTCTGTATGTGTGGATGGATATGTGTGTGTGTGTGTGTGTGCGCGAGCGTATACCTGTCCTTTTTTCCTCCTAAGGTAAGTCTTTCTGCTCCCGGGATTGGAATGACTCCTTACCCTCTCCCTTAAAACCCACTTCCTTTCGTCTTTCCCTCTCCTTCCCCCTTTCCTGATGAGGCAACAGTTTGTTGCGAAAGCTTGAATTTTGTGTGTATGTTTGTGTGTCTATCGACCTGCCAGCGCTTTTGTTCGGTAAGTCACCTCATCTTTGTTTTTATATATAATTTTTCCCACGTGGAATGTTTCCCTCTATTATATTGATATCATTAATTTGAATCCAACAATTACGTTTGTTATTGTCACTGTTGCATTTCGAAATCTTTCCTGTCGTCTTATTTTCCTCTTTCTGTTTTTGCCAGTAGTTTCACTTTGTATTCACCTTCTCCTTTTTACCGTAATCTGCTATACTATTTAATCCCGCCTATATATACTCAATAATACCTAACCCACTTCCAAACCATAACCAAAAAAGTTTTTTTGCCTCTTTCAGCACTACCGCCACTATAATATCCACCGTTTCTAGTTCACAAACAGTTCCTTTCACCTTTTAAACAACCATTTTGGCCAGTTCTAATAACTTTCACTTTATTTCCATTTCCGTTTTTCCCACATCACTTATAATTTTTAGCCGCTTCCCACAGGTTTTAACGCCATTATTTCTTTGTCAGACAATTGTTAGCCTCATTTTCATAATCTGCCACCACAAAACCACTCATTTTAATATTCTACACGCAGTTTTTTCGAAATTTTCCCGAATTTCTCTGTCCTTTAATGTGTTTTGGCGGCAACACAACCACCTAACCTTTATGCACATCGTTGTCTACCAACCCAAGTCCAACATAGCCCAGCTGTAACCAACACCTTAACACCTTTTTTCATTCCAGTTACTTTCCGGTTCACCTTTATCTCTCCCCATATATTTTTATTTTCATTTTCATTTCACCTCATGTTACACTTTCCACCTTCTAATACCATGTCACCCTCACAACACCTCCACAACGACCCCATTAAGTTTTATTTACATTCCCTCCGCAAACATGCCTTCGCCCTAGCCAGATTACGCTCCCATATTCTATTTTCTCAGGCATTACCCCCAAAGGCCTCACACTTAAAGTTCCCATCTCTGGCTGCAACCCTTCCTTCCATCAGTCCCTATACCAGTTCCAAACAGAACAATCCATTGCCCTCACCTGCCTAATCCTTCACCTACACATCAACTCAGCCAATGAACACACCTGTCAACTCCTACCCTTAATAAAAGTCCTTAATCTTTCCTCTCCCACATCCACACCGGCTGTTCAGAGCATCCTCCTACAGGCCAACCGTAAATTAGAACAGCATGCTACCCTCCACCTCAAAAAACTATCCAATCTCCTGGTTTCCCACCTTTGGAAAGGCAACTCACTCACCCTTCACAACCTTTCCAGCACACCTCAACCTCCTCTCATTGCACACAAACCCAGTCTCTCCCATCTACTCAATCTCCCACTTCCAGCTCCACTCCCTCCAAAACCTCAAAATTCCGATCAACACAATCTGGAACCACAACACCCTAATTCAGTAGTTAAAGTTTCCTCCAAACCTCTCTCCCAATCCGAAACCTCTGTCCTATCCAAAGGCCTCACCTTCAGCCCCACTCCCAGATTCAACCAAACAACCCTCGTCAAAGATTTACTGTCCTACACTGGTACTCTCTGCTGGAAATATCACTTTGCCACGAAGAAAAATGATCCTAATCCTACTCCTAATGATCCAACTCCCCAAGACACCATCCAAATTGAACCCTGCCTGGAACAGTTCCGTCCTCCGTCACAGCGGGACCCACCTCCTCTTCCTCGAAATCACCCTCTCCAAGCCTTCAAGGAATTTCTGACTTCCAGCCTTGCATCTCAATCCTTCTTAAAAAACCTTAATCCTACACCCAACATCACCACTGCTGAAGCCCAGGCTATCCGTGATCTGAAGGCTGACCGATCCATCGTCATTCTTCCGGCGGACAAGGGTTCCACGACCGTGGTACTTGATCGTCGGGAGTATGCGGCTAAGGGACTGCGTCAGCTTTCAGACAACACCACATACAAAGTTTGCCAAGGTAACCCCATTCCCGATGTCCAGGCGGAGCTTCAAGGAATCCTCAGAACCTTAGGCCCCCTGCAAAACCTTTCACCTGACCCCATCAACCTCCTGACCCCACCGACACCCCGCACCCCTACCTTCTACCTTCTACCTAAAATCCACAAACCCAATCATCCTGGCCGCCCCATTGTAGCTGGTTACCAAGCCCCCACAGAACGTATCTCTGCCTACGTAGATCAACACCTTCAACCCATTACATGCAGTCTCCCATCCTTCATCAAAGACACCAACCACTTCCTTGAACGCCTGGAATCCTTACCCAATCTGTTACCCCCGGAAACCATCCTTGTAACCATTGATGCCACGTCCTTATACACAAATATTCCACACGTCCTGGGCCTCGCTGTGATGGAGCATTTCCTTTCACACCGATCACCTGCCACCCTACCTAAAACCTCTTTCCTCATTACCTTAGCCAGCTTCATCCTGACCCATAACTTCTTCACTTTTGAAGGCCAGACATACCAACAATTAAAGGGAACAGCCATGGGTACCAGGATGGCCCCCTCGTACGCCAACCTATTCATGGGTCGCTTAGAGGAAGCCTTCTTGGTTACCCCAGTCTACCAACCCAAAGTTTGGTACAGATTTATTGATGACATCTTCATGATCTGGACTCACAGTGAAGAAGAACTCCAGAATTTCCTCTCCAACCTCAACTCCTTTGGTTCCATCAGATTCACCTGGTCCTACTCCAAATCCCATGCCACTTTCCTTGACATTGACCTCCACCTGTCCAATGGCCAACTTCACACGTCCGTCCACATCAAACCCACCAACAAGCAACAGTACCTCCATTATGACAGCTGCCACCCATTCCACATCAAACGGTCCCTTCCCTACAGCCTAGGTCTTCATGGCAAACGAATCTGCTCCAGTCCGGAATCCCTGAATCATTACACCAACAACCTGAAAACAGCTTTCGCATCCCGCAACTACCCTCCCGACCTGGTACAGAAGCAAATAACCAGAGCCACTTCCTCGTCCCCTCAAACCCAGAATCCCCCACAGAAGAACCACAAAAGTGCCCCACTTGTGACAGGATACTTTCCGGGACTGGACCAGACTCTGAATGTGGCTCTCCAGCAGGGATACGACTTCCTCAAATCCTGCCCTGAAATGAGATCCATCCTTCATGAAATCCTCCCCACTCCGCCAAGAGTGTCTCCCCGCCATCCACCTAACCTTCGTAACCTGTTAGTTCATCCCTATGAAATCCCCAAACCACCTTCCCTACCCTCCGGCTCCTATCCTTGTAACCGCCCCCGATGCAAAACCTGTCCCATGCACCCTCCCACCACCACCTACTCCAGTCCTGTAACCCGGAAGGTGTACACGATCAAAGGCAGAGCCACGTGTGAAAGCACCCACGTGATTTACCAACTGACCTGCCTACACTGTGATGCATTCTATGTGGGAATGACCAGCAACAAACTGTCCATTCGCATGAATGGACACAGGCAGACAATGTTTGTTGGTAATGAGGATCACCCTGTGGCTAAACATGCCTTGGTGCACAGCCAGCACATCTTGGAACAGTGTTACACCGTCCGGGTTATCTGGATACTTCCCACAAACACCAACCTATCCGAACTCCGGAGATGGGAACTTGCGCTTCAGTATATCCTCTCTTCTCGTTATCCGCCAGGCCTCAATCTCCGCTAATTTCAAGTTGCCGCCACTCATACCTCACCTGTCTTTCAACAACTTCTTTGCCTCTACACTTCTGCCTTGACTGACATCTCTGCCCAAACTCTTTGTCTTTAAATATGTCTGCTTGTGTCTGTATGTGTGGATGGATATGTGTGTGTGTGCGCGAGTGTATACCTGTCCTTTTTTCCCCCTAAGGTAAGTCTTTCTGCTCTCGGGATTGGAATGACTCCTTACCCTCTCCCTTAAAACCCACTTCCTTTCGTCTTTCCCTCTCCTTCCCTCTTTCCTGATGAGGCAACAGTTTGTTCCGAAAGCTTGAATTTTGTGTGTATGTCACAAAATTCTAGCTTTATATATAGTGAGTATGGTATGTCTTACATCAGGCAAACCACCAGAACAATGGACGTAAGATGCAAGGAACACCAAAGACATACCAGACTACGACAGGTCACTAAATCAACAATAGCAGAACATTGCCTGGAACTTGAAAACACCATGAATTATGATAAAACCAAGATCCTGGCTCAAACCCCCACATTCTGGAATAGTGTCATCAATGAATCTATCAAAATCAAGCTGGCAGAGAATCTGATCAACTGGAAAGCAGGATACCAGCTCAGTACAGTGTGGAGTCTGGCATTGGAACTATTACAGAAACACCATAAAAATGTTCCCTTCTCTGGTAATGAACCTCAGACGACCAAGAGTGTAATCGACAAGATCAGATCTCATATGGAGCACCAGGAACTAACAACCTCCTTGGGAGACAGCCACAGTAGTTACGGACAAAATAGAGAACCACATCAACTGCCTGAAACTTCAGGCACCGCACAACCTCTGACTAGATGGCGGCTTCCACCATATGAGAATGCTGTAGTGTATGTGGACATAATATGCAACTTCAAAAGCAGCCTGATGCCACAGGAAGCGCAGCTCATAGGCACGTACCGAATTCAGAATGCCAGGAGTAAGACATGGCCACGAGAGAAATCCTCGAACAGCAGAAGGAACACCTATAATGTCACGACTGTGTTAGGAATGCATGTGGTGAGCATATACCTAATACAGAATGCCATGAGATGGCCACCACTGTAGGGGACAGAAAAAGAGTGTAAATCAGTCATCGATACTCAACAATGGAGAAGCACTCTTAGAATCGCAATAATTATTATCTTTGTCCCTTTGTACAAGAAGAATGAGCGTATTTTTTTGTTTCCTTATCTTATTGATTCTGATGATCTAGCTGACAGATGCTAATTATTCACTGTCTGTAACTGATACAATTATGTGTAGTAGTATGGCCATTTTGTGTAGGCTCATTATTGTAGCAACGCCATTGATGACAAAAATTATATAAGTTCCTTTAACAGTTATTTAATGCTAAAAGTATTAAAGAGAATAATCTCAATAAATTGAAAACGGCATCTTGTAATATTTTCCAATTCATATTAGACCAGAGGTACAGTTTTTTTTGTTTTGTTTTTTTTATTTTTTTTTTTTTTTTTTATTAATAGTAATATCTATAAATGCTTACGCCGCCATTGCACACAGCCTGACAGAAAAAATAATTAAGCATTGTTTGCATTGTTTAAATGGGTTATCGTGTAATATTAAAAAAAGATTTTTAATCCATCGTGAGACGGATGTCTTCACATTGGGATACGTATGGTATTTCTGGCGATAGCGCCCTGAGAAAAATTAGCCGTGGATTTTAACAAACATAAAAGAGTACTTTCAAAACCATTTCATACAATGGGAATAATGGCACAGTTGAAACTTCCTGGCAGATTAAAACTGTGTGCCGGACCGAGACTCGAACTCGGGACCTTTGCCTTTCGCAGGCAAATGCTCTACCAACTGACCCAAGCACGACTCACGACCTGTCTGGCACACAGTTTTAATCTGCCAGGAAGTTTCATAACAGCGCACACTCCGCTGCAGAGTGAAAATCTCATTCTGTAATGTCACAGTTATCATTGTATGAAGCAGTATTCAATTTAATTCATTCAAAACAAAAAAATTATGCGATAACAGGTGCAGATGGAAGAAGGAATCCTTGGAGACAAATATGGGACCCAGTCAGCAAAGCAACCACTCCCAGCAAACACCTGATGAAGACGCCAAGTAATGATGTTGAAAGACCATATTAGGAAGGCGCAAACCACCAGCAGAACACCCAATTCTATGAGATATTTGTTGCTTATGTCAGATCTGTGTGGTCTCCTCCCTGTGCTTCCTCATAATTCTTCTACACAACATCCTTGTATTATACTTACCATAAATACTGTAGGATTAAAGAAGACCACTCACCAAAAAGCACAATTGCATTCTACAGGAACTTTACAACAACATTTGTATTATACTGATGTATCCCTTTGATTAATTCCTATAAATAAATTCCCGGAGGGGATGGGGGGGGGGGGGGGGGGGGAGTGAGGGAGTGACATGGTATTTGTCCCTTTCACAGTTCTACTTTGTCTCCTTTATATATGGTCACAATCTCACTGAATTAATTGAGTTATTTCATAATAAGTAGTAGTATTTGCAAATAAATAAAAAACAACTGAAACTAGTATGGTCTCAAAGTGTAACAAAACAAGTGACAGATTTTCATGAGTCAACACAGCAGCAAATGTTCAGCCACATCACCCACCAGATACTTGAGTTACACTAACTGATGGTGAGACAGATAGTTATGAAATGGGAATCACTAATGAATCAAGAGTAGTGACTAAAAATGCAATGGTTGAATATTTTACATCATAGCTTTTGAATAAAGCTAAATCAAAGTCAAAGATTTCAAGAAATACATTCTCAAACAACTATAAATATAAAATATATGTGCCCAACGCAAAGCTGAGTTGAGTATTCAGCAAACTGCACTCCCTTGTCTTCTATTTAACAAGCATGAGGCCAGGAAAAACTGAGATGACAACTCCACAGAAGATGAGTAGGTAATACTAAAAAACTTGAAGCAATGACATAGGTGTGTATTGCTGAAAATCATAATGCATGGAAAAGTCTAGACGAAGCTTTTATCTAACAACGTATATCAAACTGGCTCATGATGAAAATTTGTTGCTCTGGAGCGTAAGCAAATATCAGCAATACGTCTGTATCTACTTGGCATAAACCTAAAACTTCAACAGGTAAATCTGGTGGAAACTTTCAAATCATCCAGCTCTTATTAAACCAAACTTCTTTAAAATTAACTGTAGTTTTTAGCGTAGAGAAAGTTATATTCTGTGATAAGAATCTTCAACTCTGACAAACCAACAATGGTCTCAATAGATATCAGATGCATCATTGATGATGTGTGACATAATCTTCCTAAAGTATGCAGTAACCCAATGTTTAAGAATTCATAGCATCCAAAACAGTCTTTGGGCACAAAATTTTTCTTTATTCTGTGACTGGTTTCAATTTATTCGATCGTCATCAGATACAAATGAAACACTTCATAATATACAATATAATGGAAGGAAACATTCCACGTGGGAAAAATTATATATAAAAACAAAGATGAGGTGACTTACCGAACAAAAGCGCTGGCAGGTCGATAGACACACAAACAAACACAAACATACACACAAAATTCAAGCTTTCGCAACAAACTGTTGCCTCATCAGGAAAGAGGGAAGGAGAGGGGAAGACGAAAGGAAGTGGGTTTTAAGGGAGAGGGTAAGGAGTCATTCCAATCCCGGGAGCGGAAAGACTTACCTTAGGGGGAAAAAAGGACAGGTATACACTCGCACACACGCACATATCCATCCACACATACAGACACAAGCAGACATATTTAAAGACAAAGAGTTTGGGCAGAGATGTCAGTCGAGGCAGAAGTGTAGAGGCAAAGAAGTTGTTGAAAGACAGGTGAGGTATGAGTGGCGGCAACTTGAAATTAGCGGAGATTGAGGCCTGGCGGATGACGAGAAGAGAGGATATACTGAAGGGCAAGTTCCCATCTCCGGAGTTCGGATAGGTTGGTGTTGGTGGGAAGTATCCAGATAACCCGGACGGTGTAACACTGAGCTAAGATGTGCTGGCTGTGCACCAAGGCATGTTTAGCCACAGGGTGATCCTCATTACCAACAAACACTGTCTGCCTGTGTCCATTCATGCGAATGGACAGTTTGTTGCTGGTCATTCCCACATAGAATGCATCACAGTGTAGGCAGGTCAGTTGGTAAATCACGTGGATGCTTTCACACGTGGCTCTGCCTCTGATCGTGTACACCTTCCGGGTTACAGGACTGGAGTAGGTGGTGGTGGGAGGGTGCATGGGACAGTTTTTGCATCGGGGGCGGTTACAAGGATAGGAGCCAGAGGGTAGGGAAGGTGGTTTGGGGATTTCATAGGGATGAACTAACAGGTTACGAAGGTTAGGTGGACGGCGGAAAGACACTCTTGGCGGAGTGGGGAGGATTTCATGAAGGATGGATCTCATTTCAGGGCAGGATTTGAGGAAATCGTATCCCTGCTGGAGAGCCACATTCAGAGTCTGGTCCAGTCCCGGAAAGTATCCTGTCACAAGTGGGGCACTTTTGTGGTTCTTCTGTGGGGCATTCTGGGTTTGAGGGGACGAGGAAGTGGCTCTGGTTATTTGCTTCTGTACCAGGTCGGGAGGGTAGTTGCGGGATGCGAAAGCTGTTTTCAGGTTGTTGGTGTAATGATTCAGGGATTCCGGACTGGAGCAGATTCGTTTGCCACGAAGACCTAGGCTGTAGGGAAGGGACCGTTTGATGTGGAATGGGTGGCAGCTGTCATAATGGAGGTACTGTTGCTTGTTGGTGGGTTTGATGTGGACGGACGTGTGAAGTTGGCCATTGGACAGGTGGAGGTCAACGTCAAGGAAAGTGGCATGGGATTTGGAGTAGGACCAGGTGAAACTGATGGAACCAAAGGAGTTGAGGTTGGAGAGGAAATTCTGGAGTTCTTCTTCACTGTGAGTCCAGATCATGAAGATGTCATCAATAAATCTGTACCAAACTTTGGGTTGGCAGACTTGGGTAACCAAGAAGGCTTCCTCTAAGCGACCCATGAATAGGTTGGCGTACGAGGGGGCCATCCTGGTGCCCATGGCTGTTCCCTTTAATTGTTGGTATGTCTGGCCCTCAAAAGTGAAGAAGTTGTGGGTCAGGATGAAGCTGGCTAAGCTGATGAGGAAAGAGGTTTTAGGTAGGGTGGCAGGTGATCGGCGTGAAAGGAAATGCTCCATCGCAGCGAGGCCCTGGACGTGCGGAATATTTGTGTATAAGGACGTGGCATCAATGGTTACAAGGATGGTTTCCGGGGGTAACAGATTGGGTAAGGATTCCAGGCGTTCAGGCCTGGAATCCTTACCCAATCTGTTACCCCCGGAAACAATCCTTGTAACCATTGATGCCACGTCCTTATACACAAATATTCCGCACGTCCAGGGCCTCGCTGCGATGGAGCATTTCCTTTCACGCCGATCACCTGCCACCCTACCTAAAACCTCTTTCCTCATCACCTTAGCCAGCTTCATCCTGACCCACAACTTCTTCACTTTTGAGGGCCAGACATACCAACAATTAAAGGGAACAGCCATGGGCACCAGGATGGCCCCCTCGTACGCCAACCTATTCATGGGTCGCTTAGAGGAAGCCTTCTTGGTTACCCAAGTCTGCCAACCCATAGTTTGGTACAGATTTATTGATGACATCTTCATGATCTGGACTCACAGTGAAGAAGAACTCCAGAATTTCCTCTCCAACCTCAACTCCTTTGGTTCCATCAGTTTCACCTGGTCCTACTCCAAATCCCATGCCACTTTCCTTGACGTTGACCTCCACCTGTCCAATGGCCAACTTCACACGTCCGTCCACATCAAACCCACCAACAAGCAACAGTACCTCCATTATGACAGCTGCCACCCATTCCACATCAAACGGTCCCTTCCCTACAGCCTAGGTCTTCGTGGCAAACGAATCTGCTCCTGTCCGGAATCCCTGAATCATTACACCAACAACCTGAAAACAGCTTTCGCATCCCGCAACTACCCTCCCGACCTGGTACAGAAGCAAATAACCAGAGCCACTTCCTCGTCCCCTCAAACCCAGAATCCCCCACAGAAGAACCACAAAAGTGCCCCACTTGTGACAGGATACTTTCCGGGACTGGACCAGACTCTGAATGTGGCTCTCCAGCAGGGATACGATTTCCTCAAATCCTGCCCTGAAATGAGATCCATCCTTCATGAAATCCTCCCCACTCCGCCAAGAGTGTCTTTCCGCCGTCCACCTAACCTTCGTAACCTGTTATTTCATCCCTATGAAATCCCCAAACCACCTTCCCTACCCTCCGGCTCCTATCCTTGTAACTGCCCCCGATGCAAAACCTGTCCCATGCACCCTCCCACCACCACCTACTCCAGTCCTGTAACCCGGAAGGTGTACACGATCAAAGGCAGAGCCACGTGTGAAAGCACCCACGTGATTTACCAACTGACCTGCCTACACTGTGATGCATTCTATGTGGGAATGACCAGCAACAAACTGTCCATTCGCATGAATGGACACAGGCAGACAGTGTTTGTTGGTAATGAGGATCACCCTGTGGCTAAACATGCCTTGGTGCACAGCCAGCACATCTTGGCTCAGTGTTACACCGTCCGGGTTATCTGGATACTTCCCACCAACACCAACCTATCCGAACTCCGGAGATGGGAACTTGCCCTTCAGTATATCCTCTCTTCTCGTCATCCGCCAGGCCTCAATCTCCGCTAATTTCAAGTTGCCGCCACTCATACCTCACCTGTCTTTCAACAACTTCTTTGCCTCTACACTTCTGCCTCGACTGACATCTCTGCCCAAACTCTTTGTCTTTAAATATGTCTGCTTGTGTCTGTATGTGTGGATGGATATGTGCGTGTGTGCGAGTGTATACCTGTCCTTTTTTCCCCCTAAGGTAAGTCTTTCCGCTCCCGGGATTGGAATGACTCCTTACCCTCTCCCTTAAAACCCACTTCCTTTCGTCTTCCCCTCTCCTTCCCTCTTTCCTGATGAGGCAACAGTTTGTTGCGAAAGCTTGAATTTTGTGTGTATGTTTGTGTTTGTTTGTGTGTCTATCGACCTGCCAGCGCTTTTGTTCGGTAAGTCACCTCATCTTTGTTTTTATATATAACTTCATAATATACTATGTACATGAATACCTTCAGCTGTCATTTTAAAACTGTAAGTGGTATTTTATGATAAGCCTATTTATACAGGGTTTATCATAATTAATGTCATATATGCATACATTTGAAAGTACATGATACTAGAAAAAAGGTCTAATAAACATGGCTCTAAAATCCATACCTTAAGAGCTACAAGCACTAATTCATCTTTAATACTGTGAAACAAACCTCTCCAAATGCAAGCTCTTCGTTTTCCATATTTTGGGAGGAGGTAGTATGAACCAAACTATGAGAAAATTATCTAGTAAACATGAGCTCTGAAAAGCATACCTTAAGAGCTGTGAACACTTGTTCATCTTCACTATTGTGAAACATGGCTCTTCTATTGAACAAGTGATCATACATCTTAAGGTATGCATTTTAGAGCCCATGTTTACTGGACTTTTTCACTTCTAGTATTGTGTACTTCTAACTGTATGGCCATTAATTATGACACACTTTGTATTGTTCCTGCTCTGTTTTTATTATATTATTTATTAACATTATATTTGCTTATGTAGAATTTTAATTTCTCTATAATATTTTTTTTTTAACACAGAAAGGTAAACTGAGCACGCACGAAGCTACTCCCAGCAGCCAAGCCCCCTGAACTACTTGCACTGCAGCTGCAAGCACAGTGGTGACCCACCAATGCAGACTATATGGTTGCATCTATTAGTATTACAATCAATTATGTGGGAGATACTGCAGACCACAGAAAGAAGGAAGTACAGAAATTGTGGGACATCTCAGAAAATGCAAAAATAGAATTTAGAACGAATGAGACTAATAATAATATCGGTGTACCTCTTGAGTTTTTTGAAGATAATCAAATGAAAATGGAATAAATTTTTCTGAACAGTTTCCAAAGTTCAAAATGGATGGGGAGGTGCATCCAGTATATCTTTATGGGTGTTCTCCAGATCATTACCAAAAAGATGGGAGGACCCAAGAAAGATAAATTTCATGCTCAGTTGTTTGATTGGCAATGCAGCAAACAGGGAAAGTCCCATTCTGAAGATTGAGTTAATTAACCCAAAACATTATAATAGTTCTTGGATTAGCTGCAAGAAGTACATAGAGCGGCATCTAATAAGACTGAAGTATTTAGAATATTCAGAGAAGCCATAACAGGAATCACACTACGTAAAAGCGTTTAAGTTTAAAAATACGGCAGATGTACCTACATTTAGTGTAGATGACTTAGCTTTAGTAAAAGGTGTCCATCATAGTTCTAATGTAAATAAAGAGACAAGTAAGGTCTTTCCATGGTATTGTGGAGTTTTTAAAGTAGTAGGAATATCAGATGCTAAGGCACTGTTCTTGGTTGACTCAGGTACAGACCAGGAAAAGGGACTACACAATTTTGATACGGTTCAAAAATATACACCCCCAGGAAAAATTGCTCACTTCACAAATTCAGCAGAATAATGCCCATTGGAAGTATTTCTTATATGTAAAGTATATATTATATGTAAATTGAAGGTGGAGAGGGGAAGAAAGGAAAGGAAAAAAAGGGGATCACTGCTGTGAGTTGGATCAGGACATAATGCAGAATCAGCGGCGATTAGTGAAAACGTGTACTGGACCAAGATTCAAACCCGGGATTTCCTACTTATTAGGCTGGTGCATTAACCACTGCACCACCCAGGCTACAGCATTATTGCAACTGTGCAGACTATCTCGGTACGCCTCATGGCCAATTCAGACTCATCCAATTCAGACTCCCACTGAGCACAACCTATCCATAGTCCCTAATCATTTCCTCCATGTTCGCTTCTCTGAGATTTCCGCAGGAGGTTGGACATATTTGTGCATCCACACTGAAGAAGCTGAATCCATTGCCCAGCTAGGTGAATCAATTACATGAATGTGTGGTGTTTGTTCTTTCAGACACGTCTGAAAGAACATACACCAAGCAGAATCTGCAGCTGTGACACATTATACGTAAATTGAAGCTAGAGAGAGGAAGAAATGAAAGGAAAGGGAGGGGAGGGGAGGGGATCACTGCTGTCAGGGGATCACTGTTGTCAGCTGGATTGGGACTTTAGCTGTAATAAGCGGCAACGAGTGAAAATGTGTACCAGACCGGGATTTGAAACCGGGATATCCTGCTTACTAGGCAGGTGTGTTAACCACTGCACAGTGGTTTTATAAAATAACTGATATTGGAGAAAACAAAATAGAGTTACCTCAACTATCCTAGCAGGTTTTGTTGTCGATTTCCCACATAATGTATCTCAAGATGGAGACTTGATGTTTTGTTATTAATAAAGTAATTTTGTACTTACCTGTTATCATCAAACTGTAACTAGTGATTCCATAGTATCATTTAAAATATGAAACCTTGCTTGTGGTGATAGACTAATCTGTAGTGTAGGTCAAGATCTAGGTTAGGGCAAAGTGAATTTGTTGTATGTTGATGAAGACAACAAAAGTAAATACAAAATCTTGGTTGTGTTGAGAGACTGCACTGTAGCATTCTCTGAGGTTTTGGGTGGATTACAAGCTGACAGTTTGGGTGTGAATTTGTGTAAAATTTTAACTGTGGAGACAGATTGCTCTGTAAGCAAGAGGGAGATCAGCTTGGTACAATGAGCGAACAAAGTGGCTTAAACAAGCTGAAAACCAGAATTGCACCATTGAGATTACTGTTGGCCATCCATCTGCTATTTCAGCTGATTTTATACATATTTATGTCAATTTTTCCCAGAAAATAGTGTGTTTCCCTGAGTACATGACTTGCTTACACTCTGACTCAGAGTAATGTAAGGATATAATCCCATTATCTTTACTTTTCACGTAATTGAAGGAAATCATCTCGTAATATGTCACTATCTCCCCAAAATCAGCTGCTATCTCCTATCTTATTCCCTTGGTGTTCATGACAGATGTTACAGAAATTATGGAGGAAAATTTACATAAAAGTGCTTTAACTGTGAACATACCAATCCAGCTAGAGGATGAAGTGCATTTTCTTCCAAGGTAAGGCAGGCACATAAGCGCAGTTCTTGTAACTTTGGGCATCTCTGCACCACCTCAATGAGAGAAGTGTCTGTCAGTTTGCCACAAGAAGAGAGATTTATCGAAAGTAGTGGTAAGGGGTCTGGTTCTGTGGCACTCAAAGCAATAACCAGATCTGAATCCTCAATCTGCCTGCACCTGAAACAAATATTACAGGTTTATAAGAACTTTATGTCCCAGTCCTTAGATGAAATCTACACCGATAAGATATGAACATTGCAGATTAACAAAGGAGCTATATTATAATGCCCATTACCGTAACATTAAAAATTCAGACTTTTCATCTTCTCTGTGTGAATTAAAAATGCTCTGATTTGTGAGGCAAGCATTTGAACTCAAAATCTTCAGTTTTGGAGAAATCAAACTCCTTTCACTCTGACCAATTGTATATAAACAGGCCACAAGACTGTGACATTCTTAGAAGTCATATTAGCCACCTGAGTTAACAGTCACAAGCAGAATAAGTGAGAAACTAGTTCTCAGTCTACTTCATCACAACATAATCATCAGGACTAGGTGTATGGCACACTCCACCTCCACAGTCATACAGATTCCCGTGGTCAGTTTCTAGTAGCACCTCAAATCACGTTAAGCTACTGATAATCTGTCATTGACATCATAATATGAATGACAAGGGCCGCTGTCAGCTAGCTTGGTTTGTGGATAGGCAGGCGAAAGTGTAGAACAACATTAAGCAATTTAATGTCATAACATCAACAAATGGTCAGCTCTTCCAGCTGGAGCCATCTCCTCATTATGTCGCAAATGAGCCACCAGCCAAAACTGTTACTTCTGCTACCACATCTCTGGACTCAGTGACTAGTAAAAGGAAAGTCTTTGATAACAGTCACTGGACCAATGCTAAGGCTTTATTTAGAAAGATATAACTTACCTGATTTCTTTGTGACATGTTCTTTGTGGGTGGGGAGGGAGGGTGTTTATGCCAAAAGTTGTTTCACCCAAAAGTACTGAAATATCGAAACACTGGAACAGAACAAAAATTTGAGAAATGTACAGGCATGTTTAAATTTTTAAGGAAAAGACCTGTAATTATGGTCCTCAACATTTTAAAATACATGATTTTACTATCCTCAGTAGTAGACTGATAACTTTGCTGGTGCATGTGTGTACAACTTCTAACGGTCTTCGGACGACAGGAGAGAGAGTGTGGGACTGGGGTGCAAGACTCACGCGTCTCTCGCAGTTGACTCACGTATTGTGTGCAGGAGATCTTCTCAGGTCAGATGGCTGCGTTGATCTTCACAAACTCTTCTCCTCAGAAGAATCTAGCTGGTTAAGGGAATTTCAAAATAGACTTCTTTTCTACTCTTGAAATGATTCTGTACTCTCAGGATACTTTTGTTCAATTCTGTTGTATCTTCATCTCCACAATAAAACAACTTTACAAGATTTACACAAGCGTTCAACTATCACGAGTCAACCCCGTCTTGGACCTTTAGAAACTAACAAATACAATTATAATGTGTTTGGTTTAATAACCACTATAAAACCAGTTCTTGCTTCTCGCAAGTCCAACACCTGAAAGTCAAATGCAAATGTCTTTAGTTCAATACATAATTCATTTGTTCACAACAATACAATCATTATACCATCAAGGAATTGAGCGTGCTTACTCCTTGTATTGGACATACAACTTCACAGCTTCTCAGGCGTGCGCTGCAAACGCTTGTCCGCACCGATCAACCGTCGCTATTGCCGTATTCTCCTGATACACATCCATCCTACACACACAGAAACTGGCGGCGAGGTAGACACATCCACATCTCCACTCTCTCACCTTCATACTTAAAATATCGGGTGGTCGAGACGGGGGAAAGCCAAGTGTGTCTAGAATTTACACCGAAATTTTCGAGGCACTACATATTCCTCCCATTAGCTCGAACATGCGATATTTTATACATATTCATTATGTACAATTACACAAGATAATTCTTTATCTTTTAACGATGTCTCTTTCTACTAATAACTGTGCATATTTTACCACACTTATAATACATGACTCTTTCAATCCATATTGGAGTTGGCTCTGTTTTCTATTTCTCTTACAATCATAAATTACAGGTGTACATAACTCATGAGTACTCTGCTGTTTCGTTCTTATTTCCCGTACTACTTTTTCTAAGTGTGTACTTATTCATTATCTACTGTAATCAATCTGGAGGAAGTCTGGGTGGAACAAAAGTGTTCTGTTCTTGGATATTTGCAAATACGAAACTTAATGAGGCTATTTATGCATAGAATTCAAACTTACCATACTCATCCCTTTAAACATGTCACCTCTGTCACAATACTGCCCTTTTTCCCTTTAGGAACAGTAGCTATCCCTTACATGGGTTGGTCCTAGGAGTACGCTTTCTCCTTCTGTTTTGGTAGGTATGCCCCTTTCTCATTCCTGTCCTCCTATGGTACAGGTCAATCCCCTTCTTGGTACTCCTGTCCATGCAGTATTGGTCAGCCGTTCATAGGTCTGCCTATCTGCCCTTTTTCTCACCCACCAAATGTCGAGTGCGCCCTACATATCCTTCTTGAGTTGGCCTCCTGGTTCATTGCCTTAGCACACATCTTTACATATACTACAATATTCTCTGGTAAAATTACAAAAAAATGGTTCAAATGGCCCTGAGCACTATGGGACTTAACATTTGAGGTCATCAGTCCCCTAGACTTAGAACTTCTTAAACCTAACTAACCTAAGGACACACACACACATCCATGCCCAAAGCAGGATTTGAACCTGTGATCGCAGCAGCAGCGCGGTTCCGGACTGAAGTGCCTAGAACCGCTCGGCCACAACGGCCAGCTAATTACAAATCTACTTTACACTCATATTCCACTTTCTAATACTCCATCTTATACCCTAGAGTCCACTTTCATTCCTCACTTTTACCATATAAACAGACAATGTCCACACATAGTAGATGCTATGTCTACCTGTATTTACCAACTCCCAGTAGACTAGGCATGGCGCACATGTAAATATATATTCGAGATCGACAAAATAAAAGATGCAGAACTGTCACCAATAAGAATAATAATCATAATAGTTCTTACACATCGGTACTTGCATATATGTGATGTGGAACAGTCACCGCAAACAACAATGGATGCATATTTTTGGTCCCAGTAATACCTACTATGTACACTCCTGTTACCGGTAATAGCACTAAGTTATGTTTAGTTCTTAATGTATTAAAAAAATCATTAGAAATAAGCGACACTTCACTACCAGAATCAATAAATATGTTAACTTCAAGACCTACCCTTCCAACTATAATTGGTTGTGGATTAATGGTAGTTAAGCTAGGTTCTTCTAGCAACAACCATTCCTTTGTCGGTACTTTATGCGTAAAGCTAACATATTTATTATGAGCTGGGCCTCCTAACGTATTTCTTAGACCTGGACCCTGGCCCTGGATTCATATCTCACAACGTTTTCCTCATTGTTTGTAATTACTGGTTGGTTACCAGATCAGGATATTACATTTCCATTTTGTACTCTATTGCTACTAGGTACAAATTCCTGCAATGTTACTGGGCCTATATTTGCAGGGGGATGTTTCTTTTGATAACTTTCAGAATCACTATTCCACCTACACTGGTGTACTCTAACTAGATTAGCTTCATATCACTTATAATTACTATTACTACTATTGTTATTTCTTTGGAAATTCTGACTTTCACTTTGATGTACGTTCTCATTTTGGTCTTTATTCAAGGCATCAAGTATGTCTACAAAGGACAACAATTCTTCTACAGTCTTCCACCCACCACATAATACATCCTTCCTAGTGTAGATAGGTAACTGCCTTATTAAGATTCTAACTAAGCCCTCTTCCTCCATGAGTTTATCCAAGTACTTTGCTTGTGTCAGACGCCAGTCAAAACATCTTCTCATTGTTCCCACATACTGTTATAATACTTTGGGTCTCACAAATCAGATAATTTTTCTTGGACACTTGCTGACCAATACTTCTCCTTAAACTTTTTCTGGAAGTTGTCCCAAGACAAAAAATTTCTCATGTTCACAGTGCCCCATTCTGAAGCTTCCCTAAAAGGTACCCTACCGTGAATTCTATCTTTTCTGAGTCTTCCCAGTTTTTTTGGCAAGGCTTGGTTACATCTTTTTAGAAAACGAGTTGGGTGTATGTCCCAATCTGGCTTAAATTTTGGAAAATGCCTGGATAGTCCTGAATTTGCTCCCCATTGTAGGTCGGTTATTACCTCACTGGTTAACACCATGTTAGAAGTCACTTTTTTGTCTACCTTATCCTGCATAAGTTTGAATTCTTTCCATAAACTATCTATGCCTTTTTTCATATCATTAAGTTCCAAAGCTAAATCTGAAGAAATGTTAAGGATTACCCTCTTGGCCACTTTTCTATCTCTCAATTCTTCTTTGTTCCTACAGATTGCTTATATTTAAGGTATCTGATGTCGCTAGTTTCTCTTTAAAATCCCTTTCCACGGTATCAACTCTAGTGTTGACACCTGCAATTTGTGATTGGACAAAAGGAATTAGCTTATCTTGTTTATCAATACTATCCTTCAGGGTGTGCAACCTCTGATTTACAACATCGAAGGTAACATATTGTACGCTTTGAAATAATCCTAATGTTTCAACAAATTTCTTTTCTACATTATTAAATTTATCTTCAATGTCAAATTCTAATTTTTTAGTCAAATCTTTAAGTTGCTCATCCTGTCTATGGTTAAATTCAATAAATAGTTGATTAACTTGAGTATTCAAATATCTAGTGAGGTCACTCTTTAAATCTAACTTCAGATTTTCTGCCTTATTATTAAGAGTGTCAAATTCAGTCTTTAATAAAACTATATTTGCTGCTTGACTACTCAAGGTTTCATTTTGATTACTTAAAATTTCACTCTGAGCATCTAACTTACTATTTAATTGGATATTCACTGAATCTGACTTGAGGCTTAAATTCACACTCAGTTCATCTCTCAATGAAGAAACACTTGTCTGCACCGATTGACTGTCACTATTGCCATATTCTCCCCTCCCAATACACGTCCATCCTGCACACACAGAAACTAGTTGCGAGGTAGACACATCTCCATTCTCGCACCCTCGTACTTAAAATATCAGGTGTTCGAGACAGTGGAAACCTGAGTGTCTCTAGAATTTACACCGAAATTCTCGAGGCACTACAAGCTTAATTGTGCAGGCTCAATACACTGTGTCAGAACTGCAGTTCACAGCTAGACTGTGTAACAAAGCAGGTGGATTTTTCCACCAGTTATGCTTTTCTTTCCTCCAAATTATGTTTCTTTTTTTTCCAGATATCTTCAGCATTATCACTTGTATGACATGCAGAGTTCCAGAAATCTTGAATATTAATCCAGTGCTTACCCTACTTTATTATGCATTACATTCTTTTCATTAATTGTGATCCATAAGTATAATTAGATAACCTGAAAACTGTGCTAATTGCAAAATATTAGTATTATAAAACTTCGTTATCACAGTTCACAAGTAAACATATACCCAGTTACTAACTTTTGCATATTGTAGAGGAAAAAGACAGCTTAACAGTTATAGCATTTATATAGCTAATGTTGGAAACATGATAGTAACATTTGCTCTCATTTAGTTTCAAAACAATTAGCATCTATAGTAAAAAATTGTAACTGAAAAAGAATACTATATTTTGGCAACCTAGACAGCATAATTCAATAGCAATTTTTGTTCTATCTAAATGTCCTCAGTCAAACAAATCTTATTCCACTATTCAGTTATTCAGAAATAGAGATCTTTAACTGTAACTTGTAAAACCCCAGCAAACAATAGTAACTGGATGCATCACTAATTATTGTAATTTTATAAAAGAAAGGCTACTGGAGGTCCTCCTCTGCAGGAGGTTATGATATTAGTAAGATCTGTGTCAAAAAAATTATTGCATAATGTGCACAGACAAGTTAGCACAAATCACAAGTCATAAGAAGATGCCGAGTTTTATCTAAATTTTGTGCCTGAGTGTTTGTACAGTGACTGCTTTTCAGTGACTGACGCAAACTGGCAATCAATCTCAAGAACCATGTACATCTTCAATAATGCTTACTGTGACAATATGATCAGACTGTCAATTGTGTTATTTCCAAATTCACGTCATTTTGGTTTTAATATGACTGTCGACTTCAACCGACAGTGATTTAAAAATGTTAATTAGTGAACATGTTAATTGAATGTCTGCTACACGTAAACTTCTGTCACTTCAATGTTAAGTTGCACTCAAACAATTGCCATTATAGGACATCAACTGAGTGAAGTACGTAGCTTACCCATTATCTGTGCATAAATAATAGTAAATTAGACTCGATATCACCGTAAACAGTAGGTTATCTATTAACAAAGAGCAATTAAAGGGTTTTGGACTATAAACCTGGTGTGGATATCATCATTTAAAATAGCCAACTTTAGACAACCACTCTTCAGCTCTGTACCACATACTCTCAGTTCTCTGTGCAATGTAGCCTTCAGACAAGGTTCATTTACACACAGGTCAAAATGCACTTAAGTCAATTTTCTTGTTACTGGTATTTTTCCAGTTTTTTAAGAAGGCTCTGTATAAAAGGGTGGTATACTATCTCAGTTGACATACTTTGTTGTAAGATAAACAGTTTCACTAGAGAATCCAATTAATTCTTCTCATGTAAGGCACTTGCAGGGCTAAATTAACAGGATGGGTAGATATCTGATGGTTGTGTAGACAATCCTATAATGAAATTTGTGGAAAAGCTCACCAATGGTTCCTTTTGTAGCCAACAAACAGGAAGGAAAAATTAGGGTTAAAGTGGTTACATAGTCTGTATAGCAGTGGATTGACATTTATGCAATGACAGAGAGAAAAAAATAAAGAGAAAGTAGAAGGTTGTCATCCAGTACCAACAAACAGGAAACAAATTTGAAGCAGACAGAAGGGTTGTGAAATGGAAGGTACCACAGGGCTCTACTCTAGCTCCATTGCCTTTCTTGATACATGCCAAAAATCTGCCATTGCTCAAGCCACACGATCACAAATCCAAAATGTAAAAACTTGGCATTAATGTTATATAGTGAGCAAACAGAGTAGTGCGTTACTCATTCTGAGAGCATTTTCTTTAGTTATGCTCTCTTTTTGGCCATGTTTGCTTGAACAATAAATATACAGGCTGAAGAGAAAATATCGCACTTGGAAGTTGGCATGCAATTCCTCATCCAGATTCAAGACAAAAGTTTATCTAATAAAATCAAATCAGGTGCATTCTGAAAACACTTGTATCAAAACAAGGATATGGTGACACTGTCACACTGCACAGCACATCGAAATGCACAGAGGAGTATGTATCGCTCCGCACTACTATAACAGCTGTCCGTAGCTCACTGAGTAGACTGATGGCACATCAAACCCAGAGATATGATGGAGCTATGGTTCGAATCTTCTTTAGGTTCCTTTTTTTTTATTTTTTCCCAGTTATCATTTATGAACAGGACATCATTTTGAAACATGGCAATAGCATAGAACTTCAATGATATCGTTACATATTAACACAACACCAGTGGCCAGAAGACCACATTTGATGAGTACAGTTTTGTGAGTGACTTTTTCACCAAGTGGAACATGATGAACATTTTATAAATAACTTTATATGGACTGATGAATCTAGCTTCACTTTTGTATGTATTTTTAACCTTCACAACAGCCATTATTGGTTGGAAAACAACTCACATATCACCTGTGAACATGGCTTTCACGCATGATCTGGCATAAGTCTGTGGGCTAGAATCATAGGAGGAGTGCTTTTGGGCCCTTACCTCTTGCCAGACAAGCTGAATGCACCCTCTATCATATGTTCCTTTGCAATACTTTGCCTGATGCATTAGAAAACACTCCACTTAGTGTTTGGCAACAGCAATGGTATCAGCATGATAGTGCACTGCCAACTCTGGAATGAATGAGCATAATTATTTAAATGAAGCATTTGCAGGGACATGGATTGGTCATGGAGGTCCAATGTTCTGGCCTCCACATTCCTCCATGGATCTTAAGCCACTAAATTTTTATTTATAGGGACACTTAAAGGAACAAGTTTATAGTTCTCCACCCATGGATGTACGTGACCTATAGCTCGGATACATGCTGCTTCAACAATGGTGCTGCACACGGTCCAGCAAAGTATGATCCAGTGAATAACAAAGTGTTTAACACCTTCTCTAAAGAAAACATGGCTTGTACATGTACATACTAATTCTGTGAAGATAAAACAGAATGTAAAATGTACAGAATGGAATAATTGTGTGTAGCATACTGTGCAATCTAGTATAGCCTCCTTATTGTGTTTATTGTACCTCACTGGATACAGATGATGTTACTGTATCCACTACTATTTTCTGCTGGCTTTACTTATGTCATGGACAGAACAAAGTCATTGTTTACATCTGTAAGAAGTTCATGTTATGTCTTAATTTTTTAAGTAAATGTAACATTAACAGAAAGAACTACACAAGATACAATGCTGTGAAGATGTACAGTGGATACAATTTGATGTTTTAACTTAAGGGGTCAAACATTGGCGAGTCTGCATATTCATTCCCCATGGCATTGCTTCGTCTCTCTGAACTAATCATATAGCTCCGACAACACAGATATCATGCTATCTGTTCTTGCCCATGCTGCATGCAGTTACAGCATTGCCTGAGCCACATTTCTTAAACTGCATTTCTATTAAACCTATTGGTGGGACTAGGTTTTGTTAGATACACTTCTGTCTTGAAATGGGATGAAGAATCGCATGCCGACCACCAAGTGTGGCATATTTTCTTCACCCTGAATTTTGAGGATTCTGCCTTGGGCCAAACACAATTTCTTTTTACTTCTTTTCCTCTACATACATTTTGATAATGTTACATAACTGCCAGTGGGACTCTTCACTTAAATTAACAGCACATTATGTTGTTCATGTTTATGTGTTTTCGGCAGTATAGCTGATATTTTAAAACAGATTTTCATCTGCAATTTAGTTGGTGGCAATGGTTTCCCTCTTGTCAGAAGTTTATCCACTGAAATTCCCAATCCACACTGTTTCACTGACCACAGATTAACTGCGACAATACGCAGTGTACACAGTTTCTGACACAAAATTCTCATAAAAAAGATTTTGCTAATTAATGAAATCAAATATTTTAAATCAGTAGGACTGAAGACGTATGGAAAACTTTCATGGAAGTATTATATTCAAAATCTTGTTCAAAATTGAGTGCTGCTGCACAGACACACCACACACACACACACACACACACACACACACACACACACACACAATCACATACACACAACATTTGAAGCAGACAAAAATATCCATATCTAAATGGTTTTTCCAAGTTGACAATATCCTTTAGTTATAGAAAGATACAAAAGTTATACTAACCCACTAATGTCCAGATGTTGCAGTTCTGGTCGATTACGGAGGAGTGCCGCAAGTGGTGCCCCTCTCAATCCATGCATATCTCTGAAGCAAGCAGATTTTAAATGACGTAGTCCATTCCCAGAAAATGCTTCTGTCAATTCATTTGACACTTTTCCAGGTACCTGGACAAATAAAATGTATATATCAATGACATCAGCCTTATTATACATAATTATATTTAAATGTAGTGTAGAGAGAGTCTTGACATTAAAAGAAAATGGACACTGTAGATAATGTTGCTTTGTTACAAAGGAGTCACAATATTTTCTTTCACGGCAGGAGGAAACTTGGAATAAAGTTAGTACTCAACCCAGCAATTTTAATGGAGGGACCAATGAGCCGGCACACCTCAATATTTAAACGAAAACTTGAAACACATTTTTGTGGAAAATTTTGTGTATTTAGACATGCATCCTACACAGTAATCAGCTGCAAACTCACCTCCAGTAATTTAAGCTCTACAATTGCTTCAAACCTTCCAAGCAATGGCAGCGTGCTGGAAAATCCTTTTGCCCTTGCCTTCTCCAGAGTAATGCATAATTTCTTGAGGTTTGTGTGGCATGGTTCCAGTAGGGGCAAGACTGATTCCCCATTGGTGGTCATACCACACAATGACAGTGCATGCAACTGACTACCCTTCTTTTTTAAGAAAGATGTAAGTGACACCGGATTGCACACTACTTCCATAGCATCAACATCTGTGATGTGTGGACAACCCTCACTTAGCATCCCTAAGTTTAAACCAGCTCGATTCTCTGCTTTCACAGCCAGTTGCTGCAAGCGTTCTAGGCTAGCCACAAGTTGTACACAATCAGACCGCTTCAAAACATCAGATGGTACACCAAGAGCAACAATGTGAGGACAGCGCTCAAATAACTGATGTAACACTTCTGTTGACATCTGCTGTGCAGGATGAAAGACAAGTGTTTGAAGCATGCCATCAAAACCAACGGCTTGCAAGACAGATGGTTTCACTGGGCGCAGGAATTTTACATGTCGCACACCTGGACACTGCTGCAGAGCACATGCTACTTCTGAATCCTCTCTCGTTATACCAATGTCCGTGACCACATATTCTTTCCCTTGCCAAACACTGTAATCTCCGCAAAGTGTCTGCCATCGAGTGCATATTCTGCTTGCAAAATGCACCAAGTACTCCGATGGCAGATACGAAAGGATTTTGAGTAGCACAGTATCTGGCAGGTCATCAGCTGTCTTCAAGCTAGATTCTGGTTGCTGGGACATGGTTCTCTGAAAGACAGTGAATAATGTGTTCATTATTTACACATGATTGTTTATATTGCTGTCTACATATTTAACATTTTTTAAAAATAATAATAAAGAGATGAAACTATCGATTAAGTGATTTTTACATACAAATTACAATAATTATACATAAATCATAGTCCAGGTAGAGCCTACATACGTCTACATCTTCCCTGTATGTAAGTATGATATTGTGTAATATGCTGAACACACAAAAACACTAATATTTTTGTAAGATCCAAGAAGTTTAAATTCTGTGCCTTGTTTTTAATCACTAAGTAAACAAATAGCATTAACTAAATTATGTATAAGGAAGATAAAAGTTTGATACAACAAGCAAAAAATAATACTAAGAAGGGATTTATAATCAAACACAGTTGTGCTAAGTCATTTACTTGCAAGTTCCCTGAAAAACCTATGTCAGTATATACCTATAGAATATGTAACACTACATACTCCTGTTTATAGAGCCCAATGACTACTGAGTGACAAGAGAACTGAGCAAATTCAGCTCCTTAGAAGAGACTGTAGGGATCTTTTATTCAGTGAATCATCTAAGCATTCAATTGTTGCTGTGTTTTCCCCTCCTAATTCCAAAGCTACTCCCTTGAAATAGTAGTAACTGGCAACAATACTTCCATGGCTGGTCTGCTGAATCAAACATGTTGCGGCAGTATTTGTGTGAACCTTTGAACACTCCATAGTACAGTACAAAATGTAACTGTCAACCTAATGAAAATGGGCTATTACATGTAAAACACGGCTGCTTGAATTTTGAGTATGACAGTTTATTTAGAACACCACTGACATACATAGATGAAGAGGGCAATAAAGTTGTAACCCACTTATGCAAGCATGTTATGTGTTAGCATAGGGACTGAAGTTAGGAGAGTAATAAATATGTCAGAAATACAGGTGAGTCACTAAGGGTGAAAAAGTTTGAATTGGTTATTGACTGATGAGACAAAGAGGGAATTATATTAGGAAATGAAACACTTTAAGTAATAGATGAGTTTTGCTATTTTGGAAGCAAAATAGCTTATGATGGTCCAAGTAGACAGGATATAAAATGTAGACTGGCTATGGCAAGGAAAGTGTTTCTGAAGAAGAGAAATTTGTTAACATCAGGTATAGATTTTAAGTGTCAGGAAGTCCTTTTTGAAAATATTTGCATGGAGTGTAGCAATGTATGAAAGTGAAACATGGACAATAAATAGTTTAGACAAGATGAGAATAGAGGCCTTCACAAAATGTGGTGCTACAGAAGAATGCTAAATATTAGATGAGTAGATCACATAACTAATGATGATGTACTGAAAAAAATTGGGGAGAAGAGGAATTTGGGGGACAACTTGACAAGAAGAAGGGATTGGTTGGTAGGACATGTTCTGAGGGATCATGGGATCACCAATTTAGTACTGGAGGGAAGCATGGAGGAAAACCAAGAGATGAATACACTAAGCAGATTCAGAAGGATGTAGGTTGCAGCAGTTACTCGGAGATGAAGAGGCTTGCACAGGATAGAGTAGCATGGAGAGCTGCATCAAACCAGTCTCTGAACTGAAGACCACAACAACAACAACAAACATTTCAGTGATTATTGAATTTCATTTTCAAATGAGCTAAAGTTGTCTAAATTGCTCCGAAATGGGAAGGTACATTACCAAGACAATAGAAGGCAAGAACAGGTTTCTCATGTCATTCCTTACGAAGAAAAAATTTTCTAACACAGAGAAAGAAAACTGTGGTTCACTGAGCATTAAACACATTCCGTACAACCCATTATCAAAGACCTGCTCCATTCTTGAAGTATTAGTGCACAATGGGTTCAATATCTGCAGCTGTTGCAACTAAATACACAAGCAGTGACTATGTGATGAGGAAGGGCACAGATTTCTGTCCCATAACAATGATTGGGGGGGGGGGGGGGGGGGGGGGGGGGGGGGAGCACTCTGTACTTAGGAGTGTACAAGAAACAGTGGAAATACATTAAATCTACACACAGAAAAAAATTAAAGCCACTTACACATGGTTGGCTCCCTACGCCTAGCAATAGATACGAGGTGCTATCGACTGCTGATAATAACTCTGAGCCAGCACGAGATGCCTCTCCTGTTGGGCCAGCAGTCGATTTTCCTGCCTAGTCCGGACATGTGCTGAGGGTGGATATGCTTGTCATTGGTAGCTCCAATGCTAAATGAGTGATGGAGCCTCTCAGGGAAATACCAGGCAAGGCAGGAACGAATGCCAGCATGCACTCGGTATGTTTGCCAGAGAGGGAGAGGAGGAGGGGGTCTCGTCCGTGATGTGGAAGAGACCCTGCTGGCAGCTGTCTAGCGCACTGGGTGCATGTAGTGGCACATGTCGGCATGAATGATACCTGCCACCTGGTTTCTAAGGGCAACCTCGACTTCTTTCAGCAGACGGCTGATCTGGTGAAAGCAACTTACATTTCATATGGGGTGCAGGCTAAGCTGTCTATTTGTAGCACCATTCTCAGGATTTATTGCGGTCCTCTGGTTTGGAGCAGGGTGGAAGGCCTAAACCAGCGGCTCAGGCAACTCTGCTATAGTATCTGAAGTCAATTTCTTGACTGCAGGTTCCCCTTAATAGCTCAAGCATGCACTACACACAGGAAGCGGCTACTAGGGTAGCAGCCAGAGTATGTGTGGCATGCACATGGGGCTTTTTTAGGTTATAAAAACCCTCCCTTGGAATCAAAGACGATTTGCCTCATAAATTAGACAGAATGTCCACAGAGAACATTCATCGTCTCAGATCAGTGATAGAAAAGATTAATATGATTTTAGTAAACTGCAGGTGCATCCAAGGAAAGGTCCCAGAATTACTATCGCTTACTGAAGGTAATAATGCACATACAGTATTAGAAACAGAAAGCTGGTTGAAACCGGATGTTAATGAGTATGGAATCCTAAGTTCAGATTGGAATATTTATCATAAGGATAGGTTAGTTTCCAATGGTTGTGGCGTGTTTATTGCAGTAAAGAATTCAATAAAATCTAGTGAGGCTATCATGGATTCCAATTGTGAATTAATCTGGGTGAAGTTAAGTATCAAAGATTGATCAAAAATGGTAATCAAATGCTTTTATATACCGCCTGGGTCAGGAGCTGTAGTGGTAGAGCACTTCAGAAAGAACTTGCAGAATATCATTAGTAATTTTCCTGATCATACCACTGTAACAGGGGGCGACTTCAACTTGACAGATATAGATGGGGAGTGTCATGCTATCAAAATGGGTGCCAGAGACAGGGATTTGTGTGACTTCTGGATGTCTTGTCCAAAAATTACATTGAGCAGATAGTTAGAGAACCAAATCATGTGGGTAACATCTTAGACCTCCTGGCAAAAATCCGACCTGAACTTATCATATCAGTTAATGTAAAGGAAGGTATTAGTGATCATAAGGCTGTGATGGTTTCTATGAGACCAGGTCTGATTAAGAATGTTAAGAAAGGTAGGAAGATATTTTTGCTTAGCAAGAGTGACAGGACACAAATTTCAGAGTATCTGAGCAGTCAGCATCAAATATTTGGTAACGAGGATGAAGATGTGGAAGAAATTCAAAGGAATCGCGCAATATGTCCTAAGCAAGTATGTTCCAAGTAAGGTCTCAAGGGATTTGAAAGACCCACCATGAATGATATAATGGCTGTGCTAGAAAACTGCTATGTAAACAAAGAGAACTTCACAACAGATCAAAGAGAAGTAAAAACCTAACCAACAAACAAAAGCTGGACAAAATGAAAAAAAGCATAAGGAGAGCAATGAGAGCAGCATTCAATGACTTTGAAAGTAAAGCTTTGTCAACTGATCTGATTAAAAACCCTAACAGGTTTCGGTCGTATGTAAAATCAGTAAGTGGGTCCAAATCATCAATTCATTCACTCAGTGACCACTCTGGCACCAAAACGGAAGATGACAGAGAGAAGGCCAAAATACTGAATTCAGTCTTCCAAAATTGTTTTACTGTGGAAGATCATAAAACAGTCCATCCATTCAATCATTGTATGAACATCAAAATGGCAAATATTGAGATAACCGACTGTGGAATAGAAAAACAACTACAATCGCTTAGAAGTGGAAAAGTATCAGGACCAGATAAGGTACCTACAAGATTCTACAAACATCATGCGAAAGATCTTGCACCCCTTCTAGCAGTAATTTATTGTAGATTGAGGAGTACCTAGTAACAGGAAGAAAGTGCAGGTCATTCCCATTTCTAAGAAGGGCCATAGGACAGATGCACACAATTATAGACATATATCATTGACATCAATCTCTTGTAGAATTATAGATCATGTTTTATGCTCAAGAATTATGATGTTCTTAGAGAAGGAAAATCTCCTTTATAAAAATCAACATGGATTCTGCAAACCTAGATCCTGCGAAACTCAGCTCGCTCTGTTCCTTCACGAGGTCCACAGTGCTGTAGACAATGGTTGGTTCTCAGGTCGACGCTGTGTTCCTTGACTTCAGGAAGGTATTTGACACTGTCCTGCAGTGCCGTTTACTGAAAAAAATACGAGCTTATTGGGTATTTGAGCAGACTGGATTCAAGATTTCCTTTCAGACAGAACTCAATATTTTGCTCTTAAGAGAAAAAAAAAATCGACAGATGTAAAGGTGATTTCCGGTGTACCCCAAGGAAGTGTGATAGAATGTTACTGTTTACAATACATATAAATGATCTAGTAGAAAGCATCGGATGCTCTCTAATACTGTTCGCAGGTGATGCGGTTGTCTATAACAAAGTAGCAACACCAGAAGATAGTTACGATCTGCAGAATGACCGCCAGAGAATTGATGAATGGTGCAGGATCTCGCAGCTGACACTGAACGTAAATAAACGTTACATATTGTGCAGACATAGGAAAAGAAATCCACTTCTGTATAGCCACACTATTGATGAAACACTGCTGGAAACTATCTGCCATAAAATATCTAGGAGTAACTATCCGTATCAACCTTAAGTGGACTGACCATTTAAAACAAATAGTGCTTCTTTGACCTGCACATTCACTGACATGTCAACCACTGAACATGTCTGGTTCATTCTGATCCTCCTGCAACCAGTGCTGATGTTTTGTGGACATCCCTGCAAACTGCACAGCACTGTATTCCCCAGCATGATATCCAGTCTCTCTTTGATTCTAAGCCACAACTTCTGCAAGCTCTGATTGCAGCATGTGGCAGCTTTACACCAAACTAAGAATTCTCTCATGGTCACAGTACATGTACAGTTTTGTAATTCTAAAAAAATTCTATATTGCAATGTTCCTAACCTGTGAAATAAATTGAATTGTAATCACATGCTGCCTTGGTTGCAGTTGTCACAAACAGTATTGTCACTACTGCCAATACACAGATATCAAATTGCACAACACTATCCTACTTTTTGGAGACAACAGGTCAGTCCTTGGCAGGTGCGGTTGGAGATGGGGTGCAGTTCGGTGGAAGGTTAAAAAGGAAGAGCAAATCACTCAGATCCCAGGATGAGGGAGACCCACCTGTTGTGATGCTAAGGAGAGAGAAATATGAGTAAATTTGTGTTACCCATCAGTTTTGTGGTGCTAATTTGGCAGAACATATGAGTGGACATAAGACAACTGTTTAACTTGGCAATGTCCAGTACTCAATCGCTGAGCGTGCTCCACATGACAAAACAGACCCAAGTGTCTGCTGTACTACATGAGCAACTGGAAGCCTCCCACCTAAGACCAGTTTCACTGAACCTAGAAGACGGGAACTTGATATCTAACATTTCCTCTCAACTCACCGTAATACTGCACTTAAACCTTTGTTTGCCTAAATACTCTTCTCCCATTTCTATATGGTGCTTGTTAGAATTTTATTAGTAACTATGATTTGGGTTACCTCTCAGTTTATATCAGCACAGAGAAAAAGTAGCTACAATTATTGAGAGTATGTAAAATAATCTTCAATTTTAAGAGAATGTTACATTATTTCCTGTAGTAATTGAGAATTTAAAACCCGACATAAAACATTGGAATTTTAGTAATATTCACATCTATAAAAATACTAATTACTGCTCATGGATTAATGATAAAAATGTGATATATGAATGTAACGTATCTAGAAGCTAATTACTGGGTATCCAATCTTGCTGAAAATTCCAGCTCAAAATCCAAAAATATATCTTCTGTCAACTATAGCAGGGAAGCACTAGAAATCATACAATGTTTCTAGTCTGACTACGACACAAATAATCACTGGTATAAGTTCCTGCCATACCCTTCACCTTAATAATATCTCCATCATGGAGATAAATAATGTAAATGAACTACATTTTAAGTTAATACACTATGGTGGATAAGTTGTCTTAATTACTATGAATGGACGGTGTATGGATCTTACCTAGCATTCAGTAAAGACCTGGAGATGGTAGACAAAGCAAGCCATTATGCCTCCACGATCCCTTCTATGCCATCATTATAGCCATGCAAATTCATTTCACAGTCAGGCCTCCTATCTCCCAAACCTGTGTTATCTTTTACGGCTGTCTTACTTCTATCTTTCTGTTGCCTATTCATTTCATTCCCATTGTTTTTTATGCTACCACTTCCCATTTTTGTGTCTACTCCCATATTCTGCAAATCAGTGTCAGGTGCATGTCAGACGGTATTTCACATTGTACCATATATTTGCATTTTCTTCCTGTTCTACTTGCATAAGGAGTGTGGGAAGCTTTTTGATGAGCAAGGACCTGCAATACATTCCTAGATTCCTCACTTAATAGGGGTTTTGAAACTTTGTAAGTACACTCCTGGAAATTGAAATAAGAACACCGTGAATTCATTGTCCCAGGAAGGGGAAACTTTATTGACACATTCCTGGGGTCAGATACATCACATGATCACACTGACAGAACCACAGGCGCATAGACACAGGCAACAGAGCATGCACAATGTCGGCACTAGTACAGTGTATATCCACTTTTCGCAGCAATGCAGGCTGCTATTCTCCCATGGAGACGATCGTAGAGATGCTGGATGTAGTCCTGTGGAACGGCTTGCCGTGCCATTTCCACCTGGCGCCTCAGTTGGACCAGCGTTCGTGCTGGACGTGCAGACCGCGTGAGACGACGCTTCATCCAGTCCCAAACATGCTCAATGGGGGACAGATCCGGAGATCTTGCTGGCCAGGGTAGTTGACTTACACCTTCTAGAGCACGTTGGGTGGCACGGGATACATGCGGACGTGCATTGTCCTGTTGGAACAGCAAGTTCCCTTGCCGGTCTAGGAATGGTAGAACGATGGGTTCGATGACGGTTTGGATGTACCGTGCACTATTCAGTGTCCCCTCGACGATCATCAGTGGTGTACGGCCAGTGTAGGAGATCGCTCCCCACACCATGATGCCGGGTGTTGACCCTGTGTGCCTCGGTCGTATGCAGTCCTGATTGTGGCGCTCACCTGCACGGCGCCAAACACGCATACGACCATCATTGGCACCAAGGCAGAAGCGACTCTCATCGCTGAAGACGACACATCTCCATTCCTCCCTCCATTCACGCCTGTCGCGACACCACATGAGGCGGGCTGCACGATGTTGGGGCGTGAGCGGAAGATGGCCTAACGGTGTGCGGGACCGTAGCCCAGCTTCATGGAGACGGTTGCGAATGGTCCTCGCCGATACCCCAGGAGCAACAGTGTCCCTAATTTGCTGGGAAGTGGCGGTGCGGTCCCCTATGGCACTGCGTAGGATCCTACGGTCTTGGCGTGCATCCGTGCGTCGCTGCGGTCCGGTCCCAGGTCGACGGGCACGTGCACCTTCCGCCGACCACTGGCAACAACATCGATGTACTGTGGAGACCTCACGCCCCACGTGTTGAGCAATTCGGCGGTACGTCCACCCGGCCTCCCGCATGCCCACTATACGCCCTCGCTCAAAGTCTGTCAACTGCACATACGGTTCACGTCCACGCTGTCGCGGCATGCTACCAGTGTTAAAGACTGCGATGGAGCTCCGTATGCCATGGCAAACTGGCTGACACTGACGGCGGCGGTGCACAAATGCTGCGCAGCTAGCGCCATTCGACGGCCAACACCGCGGTTCATGGTGTGTCCGCTGTGCCGTGCGTGCGATCATTGCTTGTACAGCCCTCTCGCAGTGTCCGGAGCAAGTATGGTGGGTCTGACACACCAGTGTCAATGTGTTCTTTTTTCCATTTCCAGGAGTGTAGATTTTCAGGGGCTGGTTGAGTCTATCTTCAGTTAACTGCCAGCTGAGGTTTTTCAGTGTTTCCTTAATGCTCTCACATGTACCAAATGAACCTCTGACTGAAAATAATTTATTGTCTGGAACAGTCACACTAGCTTCAAATGGAAAAGAACTTGTTTTGGCTGGCATCAACCATCCCCAGATAATAAAACACATGCTGTAGTTCAGTCCCACCACTATCATTCTCAGATGATAAAACACATTCAGTGGTTCAATTCCACCACTGTGGAAACTACATTTCTCAGATAAGAAAACACATGTCGTGGTTTCCATCCACCTCATAGTGAATGTGAGTTATGATCTGAGGATAGCTTACACGGGCTAAAACTGGTATTTTGTTTGAAATAAGTGTGACTGTGGCGGACAACAAACTATTTTCAGATCAATCAATCATTGTGCATCTCCACCTCAACTGAATTATCTTTCTTCCTAAAACCAGTGACTATTCTTGGTGCACTTTTCTGTAAATGTTCTACGTCTTCTGGTAGCCCTATTTGGTGTGGGTTCCGTACAGTTGAGAAATATTCTAGAATGGGTTGCTAGAGTGTTTTGGAAGCAATCTCATTTGTAGTCTAATTGCATTTTACCAGTGACCCACTAATAAAATGAAGTCTATGCCTGCTTCACCTTTTTTGTATGTTTCCCAATGTTGCACACTCTTCTTTTCACCCTCAAACAACTACGTGGATGGGTAGGAAAAGCAAACCCTTAAGGTTTGGATACATAATTAGTAGTATCGTGCTTGACATAGTCACATCATTTAAATATCTGGGCATAATGTTGGAAAGCAATTTTAAATGGAATGAAGATGTGAGGATTGTGGTAGGAAAGGCAAATAGTTGACTTTGGTTTATTGGGAGAATTTAGGAAAGTGTGATTCAGCTGTAAAGGAGACCACATATAGGATGCTAGTGTGACCTATTCTTGATTACTGCTAAAGTGTTTGGGATCCACACATGAACAGTACAGTCTCATTTGGGCTGTGGTGGTACCTATTCCATGAAGTGATCTGTCACCTTGACATTAACGGAAGTGTCAATTACCATGAATATCTACTTACAATTGCCTTTTTGTTGATTCTTGATGCAGTGGTCCTGCTATGCAGTACCACCAACTTTTCTATCGGACTTCGTTTCAACTGCAGCAGGTTGAGGGCTGTAAGGGTGATCGTATACTCTATCCTTGAGCTATGAAATCATGTAACCATGTTTTCAATAGTTCTTCTGTATTTTAACATTTCTTCTAAACTTTTATAACACCAGTTAACCAGAATTCTCTTTACAATCTGAAAGTGACTCATGACGACTCTGCAAGTGACAGGTCTTGGGAGATACGTTAAGTGAACAACGAACTCTGTAACAAGCTTCCTTTGACCTGGCATGAGACTATTGTCGACTGGAGCTATTATTATCTGAAACTCACAGCATCGCCAAGCTGTGACAACAAAGTGTAAAGGACTTATTCAGTGCAAGTAAAGACACTCACTCGTGGTTGCGTCTTCTTGATGGACTGTGTTCACGTTTCTTCTATCATATCTGCACATAAATTTGAAAAGAAAATTGTGCACACTAGGCATCCCTTTCCATACAAGTAACTAAAATCAAATTTCTCCATGAACATCTTTCATCACTATAGTAGAAGGAAGTCAGACATGTTGCCATTTCTCAAATAACAACTTGTACCACTGTAGCACCAGGTTGAATCAAAGGAAGACATCGAAGCAATTCTTAAATGGGCTGTTAGATTTGTCACCAGTGGGTTCAAACAACACAAGAGTATTGTGGAGATGATTCAGGAACTCAAATGGTAATCCCTAGAGGGAAGACAACATTCTTCTTGATGACCACTATTGGAAAAATTTAGAGAATGGCATTTGAAGCTGACTAGATCCATTCTACTGCTGCCAACATACATTTCATTTCATGTAAGGACCACGAAGACATGATGTGAGCAACTAGGTCTCATATGGGGGCTCTTAGAGTCATTTTTCCCTTGCTCTATTTGCGAGTGGAACAGGAAAGAAAATGACTAGTAGTGGTGCAGGGTACACTCTGTCACGCACCATATGGTGGCTTGCAGAGAATGTATGTAAATGTAGATGTGGAACTATCATGCATTATGGTGTATGTGCTATTTATAGATTATTTTTCTTCACTGGCATGTAACAGGGAATGGAGGTATCATAGTACTCTTCCATTCTGGTTTTCTTTACTTAAATGTTTTTGTGCTCCACTCAAAATCATGCATTTGATCCATTTAATTATTACGAAATGTTTTTGTTGTAATTATGTTGTTGTTGTTGTGGTCTTCAGTCCTGAGACTGGTTTGATGCAGCTCTCCATGCTACTCTATCCTGTGCAAGCTTTTTCATCTCCCAGTACCTACTGCAACCTACATCCTTCTGAATCTGCTTAGTGTATTCATCTCTTGGTCTCCCTCTACGATTTTTACCCTCCACGCTGCCCTCCAATACTAAATTGGTGATCCCTTGATGCCTCAGAACATGTCCTACCAACCGATCCCTTCTTCTGGTCAAGTTGTGCCACAAACTTCTCTTCTCCCCAATCCTATTCAATACTTCCTCATTAGTTATGTGATCTACCCATCTAATCTTCAGCATTCTTCTGTAGCACCACATTTCGAAAGCTTCTATTCTCTTCTTGTCCAAACTATTTATCGTCCATGTTTCACTTCCATACATGGCTACACTCCATACAAATACTTTCAGAAATGACTTCCTGACACTTAAATCAATACTCGATGTTAACAAATTTCTCTTCTTCAGAAACGCTTTCCTTGCCATTGCCAGCCTACATTTTATATCCTCTCTACTTCGACCATCATCAGTTATTTTGCTCCCCAAATAGCAAAACTCCTTTACTACTTTAAGTGCCTCATTTCCTAATCTAATTCCCTCAGCATCACCCGACTTAATTAGACTACATTCCATTATCCTTGTTTTGCTTTTGTTGATGTTCATCTTATATCCTCCTTTCAAGACACTGTCCATTCCATTCAACTGCTCTTCCAAGTCCTTTGCTGTCCCCGACAGAATTACAATGTCATCGGCGAACCTCAAAGTTTTTATTTCTTCTCCATGAATTTTAATACCTACTCCGATTTTTTCTTTTGTTTCCTTCACTGCTTGCTCAATATACAGATTGAACAACATCGGGGAGAGGCTACAACCCTGTCTTACTCCCTTCCCAACCACTGCTTCCCTTTCATGTCCCTCGACTCTTATAACTGCCATCTGGTTTCTGTACAAATTGTAAATAGCCTTTCGCTCCCTGTATTTTACCCCTGCCACCTTTAGAATTTGAAAGAGAGTATTCCAGTCAACATTGTCAAAAGCTTTCTCTAAGTCTACAAATGCTAGAAATGTAGGTTTGCCTTTCCTTAATCTTTCTTCTAAGATAAGTCGTAAGGTCAGTATTGCCTCACGTGTTCCAGTGTTTCTACGGAATCCAAACTGATCTTCCCCGAGGTTGGCTTCTACTAGTTTTTCCATTCGTCTGTAAAGAATTCGTGTTAGTATTTTGCAGCTGTGACTTATTAAGCTGATAGTTCGGTAATTTTCACATCTGTCAACACCTGCTTTCTTTGGGATTGGAATTATTATATTCTTCTTGAAGTCTGAGGGTATTTCGCCTGTTTCATACATCTTGCTCACCAGATGGTAGAGTTTTGTCAGGACTGGCTCTCCCACGGCCGTCAGTAGTTCCAATGGAATATTGTCTACTCCGGGGGCCTTGTTTCGACTCAGGTCTTTCAGTGCTCTGTCAAACTCTTCACGCAGTATCATATCTCCCATTTCATCTTCATCTACATCCTCTTCCATTTCCATAATATTGTCCTCAAGTACATCGCCCTTGTATAGACCCTCTATATACTCCTTCCACCTTTCTGCTTTCCCTTCTTTGCTTAGAACTGGGTTTCCATCTGAGCTCTTGATATTCATACAAGTCGTTCTCTTATCTCCAAAGGTCTCTCTAATTTTCCTGTAGGCGGTATCTATCTTACCCCTAGTGAGATAGGCCTCTACATCCTTACATTTGTCCTCTAGCCATCCCTGCTTAGCCATTTTGCACTTCCTGTCAATCTCATTTTTGAGACGTTTGTATTCCTTTTTGCCTGTTTCACTTACTGCATTTTTATATTTTCTCCTTTCATCAATTAAATTCAGTATTTCTTCTGTTACCCAAGGATTTCTACTAGCCCTCGTCTTTTTACCTACTTGATCCTCTGCTGCCTTCACTACTCCATCCCTCAAAGCTGCCCATTCTTCTTCTACTGTATTTATTTCCCCCATTCCTGTCAATTGTTCCCTTATGCTCTCCCTGAATCTCTGTACAACCTCTGGTTCTTTTAGTTTATCCAGGTCCCATCTCCTTAAATTCCCACCTTTTTGCAGTTTCTTCAGTTTTAATCTACAGGTCATAACCAATAGATTGTGGTCAGAATCCACATCTGCCCCTGGAAATGTCTTACAATTTAAAACTTGGTTCCTAAATCTCTGTCTTACCATTATATAATCTATCTGATACCTTTTAGTATCTCCAGGGTTCTTCCATGTATACAACCTTCTTTCATGATTCTTAAACCAAGTGTTAGTTATGATTATGTTGTGCTCTGTGCAAAATTCTACAAGGCGGCTTCCTCTTTCATTTCTGTCCCCCAATCCATATTCACCTACTATGTTTCCTTCTCTCCCTTTTCCTACACTCGAATTCCAGTCACCCATGACTATTAAATTTTCGTCTCCCTTCACAATCTGAATAATTTCTTTTATTTCATCATACATTTCTTCAATTTCTTCGTCATCTGCAGAGCTAGTTGGCATATAAACTTGTACTACTGTAGTAGGTGTGGGCTTCGTATCTATCTTGGCCACAATAATGCGTTCACTATGCTGTTTGTAGTAACTTACCCGCATTCCTATTTTCCTATTCATTATTAAACCTACTCCTGCATTACCCCTATTTGATTTTGTGTTTATAACCCTGTAGTCACCTGACCAGAAGTCTTGTTCCTCCTGCCACCGAACTTCACTAATTCCCACTATATCTAACTTCAACCAATCCATTTCCCTTTTTAAATTTTCTAACCTACCTGCCCGATTAAGGGATCTGACATTCCACGCTCCGATCCGTAGAACGCCAGTTTTCTTTCTCCTGATAACGACATCCTCTTGAGTAGTCCCCGCCCGGAGATCCGAATGGGGGACTATTTTACCTCCGGAATATTTTACCCAAGAGGACGCCATCATCATGTAATCATACAGTAAAGCTGCATGCCCTCGGGAAAAATTACGGCTGTAGTTTCCCCTTGCTTTCAGCCGTTCGCAGTACCAGCACAGCAAGGCCGTTTTGGTTATTGTTACAAGGCCAGATCAGTCAATCATCCAGACTGTTGCCCTTGCAACTACTGAAAAGGCTGCTGCCCCTCTTCAGGAACCACACGTTTGTCTGGCCTCTCAACAGATACCCCTCCGTTGTGGTTGCACCTACGGTACGGCTATCTGTATCGCTGAGGCACACAAGCCTCCCCACCAACGGCAAGGTCCAAATATTATGACAATAATAATAGTTACTATAACTGTTGATGTTATACCTCCACACCCCTTCTCTCCATTTGTAATACCCAAATCTCACACCTACCATAACATTTATTTCCTACCTTTCTCTACTACTATCTTTGTGTGCATCCTGTATACCCTCCCACACTTTGGCTAGAACTCTTCTTCCTCCTACCTGTACTGACCTCTTCTCTTAGCCATGACTCAATCTCAAACAGTTTTCCTGAAATCCTTCACAGCCTATAGTATTTGGCTTAGTGACTTTACTAAACAAATGCTGAGCTCCAGCTGTAGCTTTCACAAGGCTTCCAAATTTTCCAGTTACAACAATTTCTAGTCCATGACAAACTGGATCAGACTCTGTTATTACTGGAAAATTGTGAAAGGTCTACAAAAATACACTGCCCTGGCATATACACTTCTGAACCCCATTCTGTCTCTTTACAGTATTATCCTACACTGTAACATCCATACCAAATCTGATACTGAGACAGTTTTCTTTCCATTTGTAAAGCAACATTGTAAAACACATTTGAACAAACTACCTATTAATCCGCTTACCTCTACTATTGCCAGATCTTCTAACCAGCCCTTCCACCACTTCCTGTTTCTTCCACTGTAGCTTTCAGCCACTGGATTGCTGGTTTATTCCACCTATCACAGTCACAGATTTTTTCCTTCACTGCTGGAGCACATAACATAAAATCAACCTTACTAGGGATGCCATCATGCTCTCAATAAATTTGCAAGAATGAGTTAAACTTCACTCTATTTGATAGATTTAACTTTTAATGGGAAGCCATACTGCCTTTTACCTACTCCTCCTACTCAAAATGACTTCTTTCAGTTCAGAGAGCACTCCCTGGTATTTTTCCAGAAATTCATCACTACAATTTTGTCTCAACTCCATTCTGACTTTATATGACTATTCTGCAATTCACACTTAATTGCCTGGCAGAGGGTTCATAAAACCACTTTTAAAGTATTTCTCTCCTGTTCCAATCTCAAACAGCACATGGTAAAATTAAACACCTAAATATTTCCGTGCAACCTTTGATTTTTCTTATTACAATGGTCATTTCTTAGTATGTATGAGAGAGTTATCAAAATATTTTTGCATTCTGAAGAGAAAGTTGGTGACTGAAATTTTGTGAAAAGATCTCACTGCAACAAAAAATACCTTTGTTTTTTGATGTAGGCCTGAAACTACCAGTAGAGGTATGTGACCATTGTTATTAATATAACCGACTGGATTTTAGAAAAGCCAGTTAGTTGCAAACAAACAGATGCTAGTTGTTTTTTGGTGCATTTATTCCAAATGACATGTTTCAGGCTCTGCCCATCATCAGATTTCCTCGTGTGAACAATATAACAAATAATTAATTATACTTTTCTTTATAAAACACCAAATGATAACAAGAAAGTGCAAAATTTAACTAAATGTCAGAACCAATACATAACATTTCACAGCAAAAATAACTTAACAGCTTGTTTCTTACTCGTACATTCATGAACCAAAAGGTGTTACATCTAATTTAAACTTTGAGACTGGGAATGTTGGTCTTGTAAAGGACTATGAAGAACTGTTACTTCATTGCACTCTAACTTTCTAGGTAAACCATGCGGTGCAAGAGGGCACATACTACTGCATGCGGCTGTGCAAATGACAATATGTTTACTAAAAATATAAACAATAACCAATAACAACCAAATGTACATTTGTGCGCCTGCACATAGGCACATTAAAACACATCACAGCTTTTTTTTAAGAAAGATAATATATAAAAAATTATTTGTTACATTGTTTACACCAGGAAATCTGATGATTGGCAGAGCCCAAAACCATGTCTTTTGGAGTAAATGCACCAAAAAACAACTAGCACTTGTTTGTTTGCAACTACTCAGCTTTTCTAAAATGCAATCAATTATGCCTTTGTTTTACTGATTGCAATGCTAACTTGCATACCATAAGTGTGAAACTCTCACCCCAATTTTGTGATAGTACAAAACAAGCTGCACGAGATTTCTTCACTGGGACATCAATGTTACAGTCTTTCCTTCTCATCCCGACCAGGGTTTTGGATGACTTTTCTGAACTCTGTCCCTTTTCCTAAACTTCTCCAGTTCTTTTCCTTTACCCCTCTTCCCCATTCTTCAAAACTTCTGCTGGAAGAAGGCGCCACTGGCCCTGAAAGCTTGCATACTTAAAACCTTTTTTATATGTGTGTTCTCCTGCTACTGCTTGGTGAGTAGACTTTTTATCTTCCCAATTACTTTACAGGAAAACCGTCATTCACACTATTAAAACCCAGCCCCACCTTATTACACCTGTAAGAGACAACTATGGGTCACATCGTTAAACCATCTGCTGTGAAAATCTCCATCTACAACCCTGCCATTGCAGAAATTACGTATGACTTGTAAAACTCTTTAAATTCTAAAACCATTTCTGAAATTCATCAATTGCACTTAAAATCCTTGTCACATGACATGTCTAAATTTTCTTATCATCATCATAATCTTGTGAGTAATCTACAACTGGCACCACTTCTTGCTTCCCATTTTCCGCTTCTTCCTATTGTGCTGGTCTCCTCCTTGTAGTCCTTTGGCATCAATGACATCCCAGACTTCAAGACTCCAGCTCCACACTTTTTTCTTTCTGCTGAGGTCAACTGCCACACTGTTTGGTAATACGCAATCGACCATCCTTTCTAGACTTTCAAACGCAATTGACCATCCTTTCTAGACTTCCAAATCATTTTAGGAGTTTCATCTCTATGGTGTCTATTATTGATTTACTGACACCCACAGCCTCTCTTATGATGAATTTGGTACACAGTCCAGCTAGAGATGCCACAACTTCACCTCCAGAGTCAATGTTTAGTACAAGCAACTTGTTTCTCTGAATGTTGTTTATTACAGACATTTCTGCTCTGTACATAGCGATGTTTTCAACAGCTGAATGATATCATCTGTTCGGTACTTTTTGTTATTCCACAGGACAGAGTTCAATTTTTGTATGGTCCTCCTGCCCAGACCTATTTCATTATTTACGTCATCTTCACTTTTCCTGTTTGATGACATCATAACCCTCAGGTACTTAAATGACTTACACCCTCTGATCTTATTAGCTTCACCATCCAGATGTTCTACAGTACTGTCGTCAACTTTCTGATCTTTGGTTTCTGTCATGCTTATTATAGTGCCCCATCTTTCATATTCCTCTTTTAACTTCCGAAGCATGTTCTCAGCATCAATCTGGTCTCCTGCAATGATGACCTGGTCATCATTGAAGTGAAGTGTGTACAAGATTTCATCACCCACAGTGACTCCCACTGCCTCCACATTTGTTTCTCCATGCCTTAAATGCATCCTCCACATAGATTTTAAATAGTGTATCATGAAACTTGAATGACGCTGAATTTCTCACTTTGACAGCACTTACACAGTTCGTGTAGTACTGTTTAACTGCTTTGATGTAAATAGTTGACAGACCACTATTCTTCATGCTTGTCTACAGATTGTTTTGTGGCACTATATCATATGCCTTCTGCAAATCCATGAAGACTTAGTGGATCTGCCTCCCTCTGGGAAGTAATTTCTTGGGGGCAATGGATTTCTTCTTTATTAGATTCTGTAATGTGAATACTCCATTAATATATGAGTGCCCTGGTCTAAAACCATTCTGTTCTTCAGATATATAGCCCCCACCTCTATTCTTTTTTTCCATGATTCTCCCATATACATGTCCACATTTTACATGTTTTAAAAAGAAAGGTACTAGCAAAAGCAAAACTGTGAGGCCGAGTTGAGTCATGCTTGCACAGCTCTGTTTGGTTTTCATGGACAAGTGCTCTACCAAGGTCCCAGGTTCAAGTCCAGCTTTAATCTGACAGGATATTTCAATTCAGTGTACATTCCCCTGCACAGTGGAAATTCATTCTGGAAATAGTTTAGATTACCCTCATGCAAATGATTCAAGAGTATATCCTTTCTTTGTAGAGGTGGTGATTACAGCATTATAGATTTATGAAACAATAAGGCCCACAGCTCTGGTAGTGCTCTGCTAGACTGGAGACTGAATTCAACCAATCTTATTTTTAATGTGTAAGTCTACGTCTTTGAGAAACTTTTGTGTGGCAGAAAATTTTACTCCAGAATGAGATTTTCACTCTGCAGAGGAGTATGTGCTGATATGAAACTTCCTGGCAGATTAAAACTGTGTGCTGGACCGAGACTAACTCGGAACCTTTGCGTTTCGCGGGCAAGTGCTCTCCCAACTGAGCTATCCAAGCACAACTCACGACCCATCCTCACAGCTTCAATTCTGCTAGTACCTCGTCTCCTATGCTTCCAAACTTAACAGAAAGTCCCGAGTTCGAATCTTGGTCCGGCACACAGTTTTAATCGGCCAGGAAGTTTCGAAAATTTTACTGTTTGTTTACTTTAGTTTTTGTATGTTTCGTAATTTACATTCACAGTAACTCACTATGATGTGGTTAGTGTCAGCAGGTTCAAAAATAAGATACATTTCCTCTGTGAAAACACAGCTACAAGCTGGCCATTTACATAAATGGATTTTTTTTTTTTTTTTTTAAACAACTTAAGCTACATCCAAATTTAATACCTTTAACTCAACAGCACACACGTTATGTATTTACAAGTTCACCTACGGAGTAGAAGGATTTGTCAAGCAAACACTTTTTTTTTTTAAAAAAAAAGAAAACTTTATTTGTGTGTTAGCACCTATAATTCACAAGGGCTGGATAGTTTTGTTCCTTTTGTGCAAGAGTATGATTAAATTGTGGAAAAGGGGGGGGGGGGTTATTTTTGTTAGTTCAGTTGTATGTATCTGTAAGTGGCAATCAAAAAGTTTCTGTTTAAGAGTGTTGAGTGATGCTGCAGCATATATACCACATAGCTTGACTCCAGTGCAGGTATATAAGCAGTATCATGTAGGCAATGGATCAGTGTATAATTCTTGTCTTTCCGATGTGTGTGCAGTAAATACAGAAACATGAACCATTTTAAACATTTTGTGGCTGTGAACTCAGCAACCATGTATGCAATTATATAAAATGTAACAGTCAGCCAATCAGTTGCACACAATTAAGAAAAAATAATAAAATAAATAAAAATAAAAACACATTAACCAGGTTTCAATAGTTCTAAGACTATGTCCATCAGATTTAGCCTTAGAAAGTGGTTAAACTGTGTGTTTCCTTTTAATTGTGTGCAATCGGCTGGCCGACTTTTACATTTTATATAACATGAACTATGGCAACGTTATTAGCAAATATGTCCGAATCCAGACCAATGTACCATTATTCTTTTCTTAGCTGCCAAAGGACAAACACAGGACACATCCATGACAGAATGAAAAACTTTATGAGGCAGCATGTCTGTCAAATGGTGCGATAAGTTCTGTGCTGGTCACAAGTAAACACAAATTGCTTTCTGATCTGGTGGCCAGCCTCATCCATTGTGGGCAACAACAAGCACTCTGTCAATGGTGCAATTGAGCGGACCAGCGCATAACCATTTGTGCACTCTAAAAGGCTCTCAGTATTGGCTTTGGTAGTCTGCAACACATTATCCAGCAGGAGTTAGGCCACCATAAGATCTGCAGGCAATGGATACCCTGGGCAGCACATAAAGCCGAATGGCTGACTGCCTGAAGCATTTCAATACTGAGGGCAAAAAGTTTCTAGAGTGTATTGTCGCACGAGACTAAAGCTGGTGCCACCACTGGGAAATGGCTTGCAAGTGCTGATGTTGCAGTGGTGTCATCCATTGTCCCCTCATTCCAAGAGGTTCAAGAGGCAGCCATCTGTTCAAAAGGTGATGTTCAGTCTGTTCTTTGATTACCAGGGCTTATTCATTTCAAGGAACGTGGTGTCTACATCACCGGGGAATGGTGCTGCGCGACACTGGAAAAATGTAGTAAGACAGAATTGGGCCAAATCAAGTGGGAGATGCTTGACCATCTGACCTATAGTCTTTATCTCTTCCCATGTGATTATTATGCCTGCAGCCCTTTGGAAAAGCATTGACAATTCCTGTTGGACGAGGATGTGCAGCAGGCAGTTATGGACTTGTTCACGCAGCAGGACACAGTGTTTCACGAAACGGGTACCTTGAACATGATGCGTCAGTGGCATGACTGCCTTGATGTTACACAAAAACAGGATTTATACAGATAAAAACGTCTCTGCTCAGTACACAAAGGAAAAAATTACTCTAACATCAAGATACACAATTCCCTACAAGCTTGCGTCATATTTGGTGGTGGTCCCCCGTAGAAATTTTAAAAAGGCTAAAACATTATCTTTTACAAAAGTCCTAAGGCAAAAAGGAATTTCCAGTATCATTTAACACTTCACAGATAAGAAGGAATGATATGGGATATGTTGCCGGTAATAGTTCGTAAGTTATGAGGTATCAGTAATGACCTACACACTGCACCTTAAAATATGTGAGTACCATTACTGTAATACGAGAGCACTTGTACATATGATGACGTAATGAACCGCTTGCTGCCAATATAGTATTGCATATCACAACATCCGTATTGTGGTGTGATAAGTTAGTGTACAATTCAGTAAAAGTTTGTAATTGTTATTAACATAATGCACGCATTCTATATCTGAGTAACACACTCTCAACATGGATCCACAGAACATGAAGTTAATAAAAAAAAAGTAGATAAATGATCATGCAGCATCAGACTAAAATATCAACATCAAGTGGGTTTCCCCCCCCCACTGAACTGCTGTACCAGTTTCTGCTTCTGAAAATAATCTCAATTCACATTTATCATCCACATTTAAGGGTGAGCCCATTTCAAGAAAGAAAAGCTCCTCATTCTACTTTTTAAAATCAGTTTTTTCAGTAAAGTTTGTATATAATCAATTACTAGAGATATGTGGGGAGAAATTTAAGGGATGGTGATAATAGTGACAGCTGTAACTAAACTGGGAGATTCCGAAAAATGGGTGAAAGTAAGAGCTACGGATGCGAGTTAATGTAAATGGCATCAATTACACTTGTGCTCATGCAACTACATGTACTCATGCAACTGCGAGGAAAAAATAGACATCTGCAAGTGCAACTCATATACGAAGGTTGAGTGCAGAACTCTCGTTCAGTTTTTATCATCACATAGTTTGTTTAATGGAGAGTGAAAAAAGAACTGGTTGCTTCATCACAGGTTTGCTTAGGCAACAACAGAGAATACAAAAACTGCAAACTGCACTGGAGACACTACAAGAAAGGTGTTTTACATCACGGAAACATATCACCACAAATTCTGAGAGCCCACATTCCGCTACAAGCCAAGAAAAACTTACTTCCTTACACATAGATCTCTCATAACAGCCATAATAGCAAAAATCACAAGAAATTTGGGTCTGTACAGAGAAATGCTAACATTCATTCTTTTCAGAACCCATCTCCTAACAATGGAATGTTCATCAATGGAATGTTCAAAATGGCTCTAAGTACTATGGGACTTAACACCTGAGGTCATCAGTCCCCCTAGACCTAGAACTAGTTAAACCTAACTAACCTAAGGACATCACACACATCCATGCCTGAGGCAGGACTCGCACCTGTGAACGTAGCAGCAGCACAGTTAGCAATAGGGGTGGCGGAAGAGGCGGGGGGATGACTTTGGTACACCATATACCCTTAGTCACATACCACAGTGTAACTTGCTGAGTACAGGTGTAGACAAAAGATAGGAAAATGGTAAGGTAAAACATGGTGCCCAGTAGGTGTTGCATGCAATGGAATGTTGATTAAGGTAACAGAATCGGTCTACAGAAACACAAAGTAAGTTTTTTTTTTTTTTCCAGAGAGAGAGAGAGAGAGAGAGAGAGAGAGAGAGAGAGAGAGAGAGAGAGAATAAACTGGAAGAGGACAAGCATGAGGCAGGAAACTGACCATGACTATTTCAGGGGAATCGCATGGGCTTGACAGAGTAATAGGAACAACAGAAAAACCAAACCTGAATGGCCTGAAAGGTATTAGAAACTTATTCCTTCTAAATGCGAGTGCAGCATCTTTACTACGAAGCCAACATGCTTACTTACAAAAGATGAGAGTACATGAAGTGTAGTTAACTTTCACCTGAGTGAGATGGATGTTATTCTTGCATGTTATACAGTGGAATTGTGTCCAGAAGTTATCAATCTCATACAAAAAAAAGTAACACTAAATTCCCAAGTACTGTTGCCTCCAGTAACAGATTCCTTGTGTACTTTTCCATTTAACATACAGGAAATTTTGTGCTCACATCTTCGTGCATTTCTAACTCTTGCAATTGATGAAAGTACATTTTATTGGAGACATGAATCCCAACTTTATCTTCAACGTGGATAGCTGAAGTTTGGTAGATAGTTTGGTTCTTCAGTTTTTATTCTTACAGTTGAATTCAAAACATTCTGGTAACGATTCAATTACCACAAGGGAATGGAAGAAAAGGAAATGATGTTTACAATTTTTTTTTTTTTTTTACAATGTTTTCTTCAGTACAATAATTACGAGACCATTTCTTATATTATCTCTAAAATTCTGTACTTCTTGATAGACAAACATGTGCTCAAAAACATGTATCTTCAAAAGCCAACATAATGGCAATGAGACCATGTTTCTGAATCTGTTTTATGTAACACGTGTTAAAAAAATTATCGATCCATCAGTGAAAAATAAAAGTAAAAAACACTGGTAATATCTCAAAGTATTGCCACAGGATGCCTCTGGCACTTTGTTGGCACTGAAGAAAAGCATGAAAGTTATGATACGTCTTGATAAAAGTGCACTTAATGGTGCTGGCAGCTTTAATCTTGTGTGCTGCAATTGGTAACTGTTTGCACAGTGAATGATAGGAGGTGAAAGCAACAAATAATGAGTGGGATGATTAAGCTACATGGTGAAACCAGTGATAAAATAGTATTTGATAAACGTCTTCAGCATGTGTGTACAACTGCCAGTTTTCCCCCAGTCACATTTGTCAGCAATGCCATTTCACAACTGAACGACAATATCAGAATACGAAACAATATCCCAAGAAAAACATACAATAAAGAAAACACACTTGAAAACAAGTAACCTTTAACCCATAATAGCCAGATCAATTAACTCTTACTATTCATGCCAAAAACTAAAGCTATCAATTAGTATTTTCTACCAAAACAAGCCAATAGATTCAGCTATTCTCTCTGGCTACTCTATACTATCAACACTATCACCTGACTGGCTATGACCATGAGAAACAAACTGCCATTAGCAGCAAGCAGAGGAAGAACTGCATATACCATAAGTGCACTTCAACCTTCACAAACAGCAAAAATCACATGTTACACAATGATTAAATTTCACACGTCATGAAACATTAAGCCAAGAATAAATCAAAATTAACATGTTCCCTGTTTCAGGCGAGTTCTATCAAAGTTTTCAACAATAAAGAGACAAACAGACTCCTGATTTCGAACATGGTTATTCTTCAATATTCTATGGAGAATGTTCAGTCTGCAGAGACACCATCGGATGATATGACACTGTTACTTTATCACAAGGTCTTAAACACTTATAAATAAAGAATGAAGTATCACAAACAGAACAAAATGAATTTTTAATGCTGTCCAATTGAACTTTTTTAGTTATTTGTTGTTATTTCTGAGTTAGAGATACACTACACATTTAAATGCTTAAGATAAAAACAACAGTCCAAACGATGAGAGCTAATGTAACATGATAGTGGCAAGCGCATAGAGATGTAGTGAAAATGCAGATCACACAGCTTAAAGAGTGTTCACATTATTTAACTATAAAGATAATTACTTTCAGTACCAATCACAAGTAATAACACAGTGAACCACTGCAATAGGAGAAAAGCACATCAGATGAACAGATGCAGTACACCCTGCTCTTCAGCTCAATATATTAGGTTTCATACTTTAAATGTAACTGTAGCTTCACATATTGTTTCACATTAAATTACCATAAAATCACAACAGTGAAGTAGGGAGAGCTACAGCAGCACAACAAATCTGAACAAAGTAGCCAACATTTGAAATTAGAAAAACAAATATTCAATGGTGCCATTTGGGAACAAAGCATACACATTTTGATATGAACATCTGACAGCATTAAATCATAGCTATAACTTCTTACAAATGTGGTAAATGCAGAATTACGAGAACTTTCTACACAGCTTGAAAAAAAATTAAATAGTTATGTTTGAAAATAGAGCTTACACGACTGTCATGTACATCACAGCCTGAAACAAATTCCTCTCGAAAATTATGACAAGGCCATGTTTTAAGACCGTAAATCTGACAAGACAATATCTGTGATATTTGTGGATTTGTTGCTTGTGATATCCAGTCACACACTATAACAAAATTTGGTTCGAATTTTTCTCATAATTGAAGTAACCTGCTTATTCATTCGTACGCACAATGCGGATGCCTACTTTTCTTTGTGCATGCAGACTACTTAGATTCAACACACTGTCGTTAGTTCTTAACACTCTAAGCCTTCCTGTCAACTATCGGGGGACAAATATTTGCGATCAGTACAAACATAAATAATAAATATTTCCGGAAAGTGTCATTTGGTTAACCATGTCATGTCTGCTGGTTAAGTGACATGGGGGCGTAACCATTGTCCGTTAATAATTATCGCTCTTTTAGTATATAGTAGCAATTTACACAATGATAACTTACATTTAATAAGATAAATTGACGATGCGGTTGTCTAAACGCAGAAACTTCGAGTACTGTACTGTAGGGTCCTCATGACTCATATCCCGAAGCTTCGGTTGCGCCCCCTCTCTTTCCCCACCACATGTACAGTACCAGCCCTCCTTAGGTTGCTTACAGCCCGATACTCAGAAACGTCAGAATTCTTCCTCCCCCTCCCCTACCAGCACGACCAACACTACAAATTAACGATTATGACAATTAGTCACTCACTAAATGTGAAAATTCAAATAATGTAGTTGATTTGACGAGCTTGTACGACAATACGAAGACATAAAACAATTGTTCCCATGTCAATTTTGTGCATTGTATAAACTTTATTATTGGATTCTCATAATCTACTGCGAAGTACCATCCCCTTACTGTATAACAATACACATTACAAAACCAATACTTTTAAAGTTCGCCTGTTTTAGAAAATGACAACAACCAAAATGTAATGTTGACGACAGGCCTGGATATTGCAGAAGTTCCGCCCATACACACCCACAGAACCAAAGGGGTGTATAAACTACATACTACATAGAGTGGCTATCTGTGAGGTAACAGCGCTCCCAGCGGCAGCAAAAAGCAAAGCCGGCCGCCAATTTTTGAAACGTCTACACGTCAGTATATTTACATTTGGTGTATAGTACTGGCGTTAGAAAATCACTGTTTTCCAGTTGTAATTTGTTTTAAAAGTCTTATTGACCGCTCGCGAATCATGCCCAGTGTATGTGCAGTGTACAATTGCGCTAGTAGAAGTGATAAAACAACTGGAATATCATATTTCAGGTATCTAAATGCGTGTTGTACTTAGCGTCTTGTGCATCATTTTCGTGTTTAATCAGTATACAAAATGTAAATAAGCTACTGTATACACGTCTCTTTATTTTTAGATTTCCTCTGAAAAAGAAAGAGCTGTTAAGTCGATGGGTAGCCAAGATGAAGCGAGATAAGTGGCAGCCAGCTCAATATAGCTACATATGCTCGTTTCACTTTGAAGATAGATACATGTATAGTACAAACGAGAAAAGGCGACTTCTGGCAAACGCAGTACCGATAATATTTACGTTTCCTGACCATCTGCAGAAAACAACTATAGTATAGACACAACCAAGGAAACAGCCTGTCAGTGAAGAATCAGCTTCCTTATCAAATGAACCAGGTAAAATAGTTTGCTGTTATTTATTTGCTATATGTGTTGTATGTGAATTTTACTATTAATCAATGTACGTTTAAAGAGAAATAAAGCTTAATGATAATACTTCATTTTTGTAGGTGAAAGAGTGAATCAGAATGATCATACAGATCATTCTTATTGTTTGCCTAGCCCCAAAAAATTGAAACAGAATTATGAGGCACTACAGAAAAGGACCGAGAAGCTGAGGAAGCAAGCGAAACATGCAAGGCAAAGTGTTTCAAGAAAGAAGAAACAAATTGTGACATATAAAACAGTGGTTGCAGGCCTAAATAAGAGACTTTAAGACTGCTTCTGAAGTGATAGGATGTGACAAAAATAGTGATATTCTGAAGCAACTTTTTGCAATGCAAAACAAATGTTCAATTCCTGAATATCCTAAAGAAATAAGACAGTTTGCCCTTACACTCAATTTTTACTCCTCCAAAGCTTATAATTATTTGAAGAAGTTTGTTAAATTACCCCATCCTCTAACACTCCGCAGGTGGGCAACTACAGTAAATGGTACTCCCAGATTTACAGAAGAAAGCTTAAAAAATTAGCAGATGAGGCTCAACGTAGTTCAGGACCTGTTTTAGCTGCACTTATGTTCGATGAGATGGCTCTTAAAAAGGAATTCATATGGGATGGTAATAAGGTCTGGAGTTATGTTGACTTAGGGCAACGATGTGAGGAAAGTGATGAAAGCCAAATAGCAAAAGAGGCACTAGTGTGTATGGTCACTGGCATTAATAAGGGTTGGAAAATTCCTGTTAGCTGTTGTTTTCTTAATGGTTTAACAGCAAGTGTGAAACTTAATTTACTGCAGCAGTACCTCCGTAAGTTGGAGGAAACTGATGGAAAACAGGCATTCATTGCAATAAAATGTATCAAAAATAGTTTTTATACTGCTTCAAAGGGTGTATTCAAATTCTTAACAGTGGCATGAAGAGTTTTCAGGGACTGTCAAACCTTAATATGGAAGAACAACTGCCTTCTGTAGTTGTGTGTGAAATTGTTCAGAATGTTGGGTGACAGGCCGAATTTATTTACTCAATTTTGACCATCTAATGGTGCCAGCTGAATTTGGAGAAGAGTAACATTACTTTTTTCTAGTCAGGATGCTGTTAAAATAGTATATTAATTGTAGGTTACACCATTTGTGCAAAAAACAGGCCAATGGAAGAAAGAGGGGAAACATATTCGGCAAATATATACAAACTTATATTGTTTAAGGGACAATGAAAGGTCCTGCACTGTCAATTGATCATTTTTGGACCTAATGGACTATTTAAAATTGTTTTTGACCTAATCTATATGGGATTGCAGCGAAATGAACTGCAACATTTCGTAATAAACTTTTCAATTAATCGATGTCAGAAGCGTGTTTCGATTGTCAGTGTGGATTGGCTTTTTTTCACTCCATGCGTAGTAAACAACAACAACATTCAGTATTAGCAGACGACGTGTAGGCTGGACCTTGACGTTACAAGACATGGCGGCTCAGTTTTCAAGTTGCTTCAAAGATGGCGGTGCCTTAGCCAGTCTATGTTGTTTATATAGGTTGTTGCACAGAACAACACCTATCCATATGGCGTAAGCTTCGACCAATATCTATGGTCGAAGGGCGTAAGGCAAAGCTACCCCCCGCCCAACGTCTTCCGCATGTTCCGACATCAAAGTTATTAGTGTCACAGATATGTCAGATGTAAAAGCCCTCAGGAGGACACAACTTTGTGTCAAATGCTTGGCGAGCACTAGGCCTCCGAGCTATGTAGCATTCTATTTTTCTTCTTTTCGGTTTCAGATCCTGCATCTTTTACTCATCTATAAATCTGTAATGAAGTCATTAGGTTACCTGCCGTTATTGAAAAACAAAAGTCCGGAATAATTTTTTTTAACGATGAACCCATCATCATCCCACTTTTATATTTTGCGATGTGATTTACATCAGTATGAAGTAGCTATGGAAATATTTTGAAAATTTTCATTTATGTACTTTTGTAAAAAAAATTAAATTAAAATATTAATTACCATTTTGAAAAAGGTTATTAATTAGAAGCTATATTTTTTGTCTATCACTGGAAAGAGCACGAAAAATGCTGCAAAACGACACCTTTCCCAGTTCTCTAGCTCAATTAGGGCAGTACCTAGGGCAATTTAAAAAAAGTCTGTTCACACATTTTTGGCCAGTTTTTGAAAAGTTTACATAGCCATATTTCAGGAATGGTTTGAGGTAAAAAATTGAAATTTGGTATTTTTCTTAGTTCCAACACCCACCATAAGTATACCAACTTTCAGCAAAATCTAAGAGGGTGAGGTAAAATTTTTATTTAAAGTGTGTTGATTTGACATGGAATGACTCGGCTGTTGCATGCAGCGACTGTTATATTGACTTGTAAATAATAGATTTCAGCAATCAGTCGCCCTTTTTAAATTTTGTTGGCACATCTAGATTTCAGCTAGAAACTAACCATTCTCAATGCTAAGAATACAAGAGGTACATAGTTAGATGACATCATAAAAAAGTTGCAATTTATGGCTTACCTCATACGGTTTGTATATTACACACCACTTTCATTTTTGGTCAATGCATATAATGCCTGTTGGTTGAGTTTCATCCACAGTTCATTGAATACTACTGCTTGCAAAAGGCGGGCTGTATGGAGAACACATCGGTTCGTTACATGGCGCCATCTGTGTGTACTATGTATGAATCTGAAGGGAAGTAAACCAATTTCACATGAAATGAAACGTAAGTAAAATTCTTACATTGTCGTCCGACTTATCTCATATTTATCATCAAGTAATAAAGTTTCTAAGTTAACTCCTTGTGAGTCCGTTATTATTATCAAAAAATTTAAATTACGTCAGGTGGATAAAACTTTTTAAAATGATTTTAAAACATTTGTTTTCAAAATTTATAAAATACTAGAATACACATGCTGTATACACCTATTAGTTGATATGGCTTAAATATATTTATTTATTTATTATATATCTCCCTTTATTAAAACATAATAAATATATTGTTCATCATATTTACTAAATAGTTCATTGCTGGCGCCAAACATCAGTCTGATGCATGGTTATTACAATTTGGCTATTTCACTATAGATATAATATAAAAATAAATATATTTAAGCCATATCAACTAATAGGTGTATACAGCATGTATCTTCTAGTGTTTTATAAATTTTGAAAAAAGTTTCAAAATAATTTTAAAAAGTTTTACCCACCTGACATAATTTAAATGTTTTGATAATAACAACAGACTCACAAGGAATGAACATGGAAATTTTATTATGTGATGATAAATATGAAATAAGTTGGACAATAATGTAAGAATTTTAATTATGTTTCATTTTATGTAATTAAAGTTGAGGTGGTTTACTTCCCTTGAGATTTATACATTGTTCACATAGATGGCGCCATGTAACGAACCGATGTGTTCTCCATACAGCCTGCCTTCTGCAAACAATAGTATTCAATGAACTGTGGATGAAGCCTGACCAACAGGCATTACATGCATTGATCAAAAATGATAAATGATATGTAATATACAAACATTATTAGTTAAGCCATAAATTGCAACTTTTTAATGACATCATCTAACTATGTACCTCTTGTATTCTTAGCATTGAGAATGGCTAGTTTCTAGCTGAAATCTAGATCTGCCAATAAAATTTAATAAGGACAACTCATAGGTGAAATCTATTATTTACAACTGTAATGAAGTTATCTCTTACTGAAAATACTATCCATTCCCTGTAGTATAAGTTTCCTGTATGCAATATCACTATTGAGTGACATTATTTGAGGAATAATTTGAAAATGTAAACTGTGTACTAAATGTGACTTTCCTACAATAGTGATTGACCAGTTATTGTAGTTATAATCTGTAGTGCATGTATTTGATTTGTGGGTGCATCTTGGAGAATTACAGGCATGGTCATGATTTTATGAATTTGCTAGTAAGATGAACAAATGGACAATGGTAAAGATGTACATGTGTTACTAAATAGACAAGTTGCACTGTGACAAAAGACATTTTGTGAAAAGTTTGTTATTACAAGATGGTGTGATTATGAGCAGTTGGTCAGTTTGTTTGACGATAAAGAGTTAAATGATATCGGGGGGAGGGGGAGGGTCAAATATACTGTATAATGGAATATACTGAAATATTAATCAACAAGAAAGGATACATATACAATTCATTTTAGGTTCACTGACTTTAATATGTATATAACTAAATCTTTACAGTTTACAGATGCTTAATTTTGTGTGATTTTGTTTGTAAATATGCTAATAGTATAGGGTAATATGTGAATGCTTTTGATATATTCATACCTGACGTTACCTTAACTGTAACCGAAAGGAGTATCTTGAGTAATGAGTTCATCCCTGTTCCTACCTAGAGAATTGTATCCTAGATCCTTTCCTGACCTGGAAGTGAAAATTAAAAAACTGTGGAACTAATAGTGGACTGTGCCAGAAAATGAGGGGTTGCAGACACAAGATGGACAGCGCAAAAGGACTGATGATTGTGAGTTGCCAATTCCTTAAGAAGTTCAATGTGAACCAGTGACTGGAGTGACAGCTAAGAAAAGAAAACTTTTTTGATTTCTTTTTTTTTTTTTTGGTGATTGGATATACAGGGTGGTCCATCTGAAGTTTCAGATGAGATTATCTCGAAAACTATAGATCTGATAAAAATAGTGGGTAAGACAAGTTCGTAAACTCAAAGAGTGACATCAAATGACACCACAAGTGACCCCCAGCCCCCAACCCCGCCCCCTTGGGGAGGAGGAACTTTTAAACCTTAAATGGAAACATCCATTTTCTACTGCAGATCGGATTCTCCATAAAGAAAGTAATCAAGTTTTGTCTGAAACATTTTTTTAAACCATTGACAAATGGCGCTGAAATCGAGAAACATTCAAATTGGGGAAGAACTCCAATTTATTTAGAATGATCCGAGAAGGACGCGTCAAATCGCTACAAAATATGCATCAACTATTTCATTACGCCAAATTAAGCAATTTTCTTTTTACAAAATGTTCCGTACTCGCCATAGTTTTTGATGGAGGGAGGCGGAATGGTACTACAATGTCGTCAGGGAACTCTTCACAATTGCATTACTCACCCTACTGTGGCCGTAGCCAAACTGCGAACTATGGCTCAGTATAAAGGTCGGTGCCATGCGATCAGACGTCACTTCACATTCAGATTGTGAACCATAAACATCAACTAACGAAAGTAAATTATTCTTTAGTGAAACATGGCTTACTATCATCCTACAAAGACTGTTGATATGATGTTAATTTTAGGTGAATGCCATAACAATTACGCTGGAGCTACACAATTGTATGTGGATATCCAAGCGAAAACATTATTCGAAATTGCACTCAATGAGTTCGAAATGGATACATGCACCATCCACCTCGTCATCCCGAATACAATGAAAATGACGCTCGTACCCTTACTGTTCTCTCCGGTGTTCAATTGGATCCCGAAATTACTAGTCGTGCGATTCAGAGACAACTGTTTTGAGGATTTTGAAGGCACATAAATATCATGCGTATCATATCACACTGACACAGGCATAACGCTGAAAGATATTCAAATACGCATCCATTTTTGCCAATGGGCCTTGAAAATGGTAAGAGGTGACAATTATATTTTTAGATATGTTATGCTCACCGATGAAGCCACATTCAAAAACAATGGCGAATTAAATCGTCATGATTGTCATTATTGGTTCCCTGTCAATCCACACTGGCACAGACACATTGACAATCAACACAAATGCTCGTTAATGGTCTGGTGTGGAATTTGAAATGTTTACTTGATTGGACCATTTTTTTTTTTTGATCGAAATGTTACTGGGGATACTTATTTACAACTTCTCTGTGATGATTTGTTGGAGCTAATTGAAGATGTTGATTTAGAAACTAGGCAAAGAATGTGGTTCCAACAGGATGGAGCAGCTCCCCATTATGCTAAAAATGTGTGGAACGTTTTAAATTTATGGTTCCCTGATCGGTGAACAGGCCTCCATGTTCACCAGACCTAACATCTGATTTTTTCTTGTGGGGATATTTAAAAAACATTGTTTATGAAAGACAGCCCCCAACCAGAGACGATATGGAGCAACACATTCAAAGAGCATGTGCAGCCATACCACAGGATGTGCTGCTCAAAACTGTGGACAACTTTCGAAGACGATTGAATTTATGCATTGAAGCACATGGGGATAATTTTGAACCATTTATTCGCCTCTAATTTGATTAGTTAAGCACCCCAAACTGTGAGGGGCAAGGGGACTCACACTAATGGAGCACTCCATGGGAACATCATTCAACTGCGTCCCTGTCGTTGTTCCTGGTTAATGCTAAAAGTAGGATAATGTACATTTTGTACAAAAATAGCTTAATTTGTCGGAACGAAAAAACTGGTGCACATTTTTTATCAATTTGATGCATCTTTCTCGGATAATTCTAAATAAATCGGAGTTCTTCCCCAATTTTAGTTTTTTCTCGATTTCGGTGCCATCTGTCAATGGTTTAAAAAAATGTTTTGGACAAATGTTGATTACTTTTTTCATGGAGAATTCGAATCTGCAATAAAAATGGGTGTTTCCATTTAAGACTTAAAAGTTGCCCCCTGCCCCACCCAGGGGGGCGGGGGCTGGAGGTTAACTTGTATTACCCACTATTTTTACTCAATGTATAGTTTTCGAGATAATCTCATCTGAAACCTCAGGTGGACCACCCTGTACGTATTTAGCAGCCATTCATACATGTAATACTTGTAAGAGTGGTTGGGGGTGTATAACGATTCAGCCTTCCGCAAAATTCATATGAAATGTCTGATACCACCTTTTTTTATAGGCATGTGGGTAATTACCAGACAATTCAGTGCTTCCTAAGGCTTTGTATATCTGTCTTTATATGTATCATTCTATCTTATTTGATAAAAAAACTTGATATTCATTGTGAATGCGTGTGGAATGTTCTGGAAGGACGTGCGTTGCTGTAACTATCGGTGGATTGTTGTCATTGATAAAATTATGTGCATATACTAAATTAAAGTAACTAATCAAGAAACTGAAGTAATAAGTCCTTAGCAATAAATAACTAGAGACTGCAGAGATGTTAGCATGAAAAATCAATGCTTCTAATTAACAAAATTGTAATCTAAAAATCCAGTAACAGAAGACCTTGAGAAACAGCTTATAAGTTATTTCCAAGCGATGTACTTTCATTTGTTACTTATTTTTATGTCTTCCTCTGTAATTAATGTTCCTTGTAATTACATTTCTAATTAGCTCTCCAATTGTTTACATCTCACAGTTCTCCAATTACCAGAATTTTAGGACTTATTTGTGCATTTTATGTATTTAATCAGATAAAGCACGAGCTCTGCACTATCATTGAATGTTAGTAACTAAATCCAAACTGTAATTAATTACATAACTAAAATAACACAAGAGACATTACTGTAATTAAAGTTCAAAATAATTTTCTTATGGAAAACTAAAGACTATAAAAGATTGTCATTCAATATTGTAGTTTATACCTTATTCAGCTGTAACATCAGTTTCTCTACGTTTTGTAAATCTTAATTGTAACATCAAAATTGTACAAAATTAATAATGCTTTATTTTGGAAGTTATTGTTACAATTCTATATAAAGCGATGCAGCAATGCTGCAAGGAGTCAGTATTGAAGTTACGTTTTGGAAGTCAAAGAGATCAGTGAAGTCTGCCCGTGTTTTTGTTTGCATGACAAGTCTGCAGTTTGGATGTCAATCAATGTGAATAAATTTTTGAAGCATGAAAATTTCGCATTCACTCATCAATGGACCAGGCAGAAGAAACTTAAGTTAAGTAACGTTCAACATGAATCGTTACACTCTTTATAGTCATGATGTTTCCCTATCCCACTATCACTTGTTTGGTCCACTCAAAGAGGCAAAAATTCGCCTCAGGCCATGAAGCGAATGACTGCTCAGCTGATGACCCTCTTTGAGGGCATGAAGAAGCTTGTGCAATGATGGTCCAAGCGCGTTGAAAAGGAAGTGGACTATACTGAAACATGATGCTAATGTATGTGCTCCATTTGTGTTGCAATGAATGGTATAGCTACAATGCAGATAATTTTTGACTTACCCTCGTAGGATATACATAGAGATCAGGCGCGGCTCGTAATTAAAGGCTCTGAGGCGGAGCCGCCCCAAAATATATGTTAAAGTAAATTTCGCAAGAACGTATTACATAATTTAAATTATCAGGACGAATTTCGTATATTTCCCATTCCGATTAAAATAACGACGTTCAACGTTTTTGGAACTGTTTGTATCGATGAATGTTTTCTGAACGGTTAGTAGTGTTTAGGCTGCGCCTTGGAAAGTCCGTAAGCTGCGTGTATTAGCGGTTTAGGGGCGTGGCTTCTACATAGCATTGCTCGTTATGGGCGATCCGAAGGCTCAGAGCTTGCAGCCTAAGGGTGTTATACCAACCACCACACGTTTTTCACGTTCCACTATCTATGTAATAAAGGAATGTAGAGTGGCCGAAACTTCGCTATCCAATATCTGTCTCTGCACATCTCTACTATGCCTCGATGCGTCATTAATCGATGTTTAGTATTTTTGTTTTGATAATGTTTTACATAGTAGTTTTGTTTCTGCCATTGGCTATTGTATCCACATTTAGAGTAAGTTTGCAAATATCCCGCCAGAGTGCACTAGACTACAGTAACATAACAGTACTGCCATCTAGCGAGAGTTTCGTAAGTGATTAGAGGACAAAGCGCGCGAAATTTGTCCCGTTACTTTATTTTCCGTGTTTGCTGATGCTGACTGCTTTTGTTGACACCGTGTGATATTAGCAAATTTCTATTTCGGAGTGTATTTTGCAAGATTTTAGTGAGTTTTACTTCCTTGTGAATATCTGCGAATTACGGCGAGTGTGAAACCAGCGCAACATGAATTCCGTGTGCAATTTAATAGGTAAAAGCTTGGAACACGGCCACAGGATGAAAGTGAAAGAACTTGGTGCACCCAGACCCGATCTAACGATCAATCAAGAACAGAAACAGTGTAAATCTAGGCAAGGATACAAACGCAGTTTTAATAGAGCAATGTACGATGCAGCTGAGTGGTTGTGTGGTTGTGAAGTGAAAAACGCATTTTTCTGTTTCACCTGTCTTCTTACAAATAGTACTGATAGTGCCTGGACTGAAACTGGTATCGCTGACTTAAAGAATTTTCACGCAAAGGTGAAAAAACATAATTCCAGCGAAAAACATTTAAATGGGTTCATTGAGTTTTCAATGCTAGGGAAAGTGGACATTATGTGCCAATTAGACAGTGCTTACCGCCGTAATATAAAGATATATAATGAAAATGTATCAAAAAATCGGTATATTCTGGGTAAACTGATAGACTGTATTAAATTTTGCGGCAAATTCGAGCTTGCCTTAAGGGGCCACGATGAAACAGAAGATTCCAAAAACCCAGGAATTTTTCGAGGATTAGTCAGTCTTATGGCAGAACTGGACTGCGTCTTGAAGCAGCACATTGAGAAATCAGAAAACCGTGTTTTCTTAGGCCTATCGAAGACAATTCAAAATGAACTCCTGGAATCAATTTATGAGGTGTGCCTTAATCTCATCAAGAGTGAACTGTCGAAGGCAAACTTTCTCGCAATAGAAGTTGATGAAACTACTGACTGTGCAAATTTGTCACAATTGGTCCTAATAATTCGCTATGAGCTACTGGGACAAATAAATGAAAGATTTATTTCCTTTGTACGCCCCAAAAGTCACAGTGCAGACGATGTAACTGCAGCTGTTCTCTGCGAGCTAGAGAAAATGAATGTACAAGAAACACCTGAAAAACTGATAGCTCAGTGTTACGACGGTGCTCCTGTTATGAGTGGCCATAAAAGTGGAGTTCAAACTAGAATTAGAGAAGTGTACAGGAATGCTCACTTTATTCACTGTTACGCCCATCAGTTAAATTTAATTGTTGAACGTTGTGTGACGGGCAATAAACAAGTGCGGATCTTCTTTAGCAACTTGGAAGGAATTTCCACCTTTTTTTCACGGTCTTCTAGCCGTACAGCCATTCTTGACGAAGTAGTGAAGAAGCGTATTCCTACCTGTCCTCAGTCCATCAGATGGAATTTTAAATCACGGAGCGTAACCACTGTGTACAAATACCAAAAGGAAATTGTTGAGTGCCTAGAAAGAATTATTGATGATGATGCCAGTGATTACAAGACAATAAACAAGGCCACGGGACTGAAGGGTTTCCTGCAAGACGAAGGTTTCCTCTTCTGGTTAAATTTTTTTAATACAGTCATGCCTCACTGTGACATTCTCTTTAATCAACTGCAGCAGAGGAATATTGATGCAGTGAAAACTGTTGAATATGTTTCGCACTTTGCAGATTCTGTCCAGCAAGTTAGGGCCTCACTTGAAACTGACGATCTCTGGGAACAGGTAGAACCAACTGCAAAACGGGGACGTTTCACAGAATCAAGAATAGTGTGTGCACGAAACGTTTGCGACCTCATCACAACTCAGATCAGAGAACGATTCAGTTTCAATGATCACTTATCGATTGCACAGCTGTTTGATCCATCGTTGTTTGCAAAACATCAAACTATTTTTCCGGAAAAAGAGTTTAAAATAGCTGTTAATTTGTTCAATTTACAGTCTTCTGATCTACGTCATGAGCTGAACGTGTTGTACAGCCGAAAAGATTTTATGAAGGCGTCAGGTGCTTTGACCTTGTTGAACTGTCTTTACGATAACAATCTGGCTAAAGCTTTTCCTGAAAGTGTAAAACTTCTGCAAATAATAGTAACATTCCCTATGACGACCGGCGAGGCAGAACGCTGCTTCTCGACGTTAAAGCGAGTGAAAACATTCATGCGCAACACTATGAATGAGGACAGACTTTGTGCGCTTGCAATGTGTTCCCTAGAAAAAGAATTATTGAATCGGCCAAATTTCAATGAAATGGTCATAGACCACTTTGCTGCGCAGAAGGGGAGACGAGCTGACTTCGTCTATAAACAAATGAATTGAGGTAAGCAAAAGTGCATTCATAATTGATAAGAGGTAATTCTTTATATTAAGTCCTACTTAGCCTATTAAGTGAAGTGGATAAAAAAGTGTAGTGTCATGTTTAGCCAGTCATAAACGTGATGACATTTTCCGAAACGAATCACTTTTGGTACCGGTACAGTGTGTTGCGCTACAGTGTCACATTTTGTGTACTTTAGCACAACAAACCGTACTAAAAATGACGTATTTTGGAGAGATCTTTAGTGCGCTATTTCATATAAATGCATATTTTCATAATACACAATAAATACGAACTGTTCGCTTCTCAAACATGCGAAATAATATGGCAGTTGCACGGATTGCTCATGCCACCCAATCACAGCACAAGACTTGTGACGTCACGAAAACATTACAGTATCGTCATGCGAACTCGTAAACTTCGAGTTTTGGAGGTTAACCACAATAAACGCCTTACGTTTAGTACTGAAAACACCAAAAATATTAAGCAACCGCAAAGTTAACATTCATCGCATTAAAGATCTCTCCAAAACGCGTCTTTTCATATGATTTGCTGCAGTGTCAGAATATGTAATGATGACGTATAAAAACACTAACCAAAGATTTTAATTCGAAGTTAGCTTTTAATCATATTTAATACCTGATTATAGAAGATACAGTACGTAAAATTATGGGTAGAGAGTGATCTGCCACCCCCCTCCCCCTGAATTTTTAGTTGTTTATGTCAGACTAATCTGTAGTGTAACCCGAGGTCTATGTTGGCTCCAATCGATAAATGCTGCAGCCTTCCCCAATATAGAAACCACGAGCCGCGCCTGATAGAGATGTAATATTTGAAGAAAATACATAGTCCATGCTTATGTAGAGTGTGTTGGCCTTTGCAGTTCAAAGAAGCAATTATAGACTATTTTTACTTCGCCTACAGGCTTATGTAGAGAGTATTAGTCTTTGCAGCTCAAAGAAGCAATTATAGACAATTTTCATTTAGCTTACATATATTGTGGGGCAAGGAAATGCGCTGAGAAGATAATTGAGTGTGTGACATTTAATAACAGTGCGTAGAGTTGTGCAAAGGATTAAGTATTGTGACCTTTGCCAAAAATGGAAAGTAACTGATGCAATGAATCGAGGACCAACGCTAACCACAAAGCTGTATATATTTTTGATCCATTACCAAAGACAATAGATGGTTTTGTACATCTTTTAATTGCAGTATATTTGTTCTCTACATATGTTAAACTATACTGAATAAAGAATACAATACCAAAGGCACTGAATGAAAAGAGGTTGATACTGTTTTGTGAACATAGGGAAGCAGAAGAGAATACTGTCAGAAAACAGTGTTCAATTTTGCGCAAAGCAATGGCGAGATGGAATTGCTGAGCAGCACATGTAAGCACTCCACATTTCAGTTCAGCATCCTTCAAATAAACTGGCGAAATGGTATCCGTGAAAAAGGCTGTTATGTAGGAACTATTGTTGAAGAAACTGTTAAGAATGGGACTTGTGTGTAAATAATTACAAAGAACTTATTATTTTATTGACTAACAAGAACACTCGTTTGACTACTGAAGAGATCTTAAGAGAAAGATAAACTAAGAGTTAAGTAGAGGAGTTACTAGAGTTTTCTCCACAGAATGTGTTAGACATCGATGTTAAAAAGTAGATACTCAATGTTGTGATAGTCAATGACAAGTTGAAAAAGCAGACCTAGGCAAGAATTCGCCAACATGGTGAAAGAGTAAGGACGCCCAGATTTAAAAGAGACAATGTTGTACTTGTGAAATCCCATGGTGAGTTTAGTGAAATAAATGAGATCAACAATTTAAATGTATTAACCCACAACTTCCCAACGTGTCCATATGGACACAATTGTTGACTAGTTTTGTTTTTACTTCATTGTTGGCTTACAATTATTTTTAGCATTGGCGGTCACATATTGTTTTCAGGGAGGGTTTGAATATTACGTACATTGTGTTAACACTTCATTGTTACCATTTACACTGTGATTGTGACAGCCTGTATTTCAGGGAGTGCTTTGACGTCTGCTATGGAGCATGTTGATGTAAATTAAGTAATGTTTCGTAAAGAACTTCTTCATTCTGGCATGTGAAACTGTTTGCAGTATATCTAAATATATTTACAGAGATTTTAATTTGAGAAAAGTTGTTATCCATCGATTCACTTTCTGTTTATGAAGTGATTATTTCAGCCGTGTCCATGTGGGCACGCTGGGCAGTTGCAGGGTCAAAAATGATTTCGTTCCTTTTTCTCTTTTCATATCATAACAGAGGTCTGGCAGAATCTTCAGAGCCTGGTTTGACTGAGCATTTGAGGATTCAAACGCTCCTCAGGCTGATAGAATTTACATCACGCCCCCTGATCCAGCAGTCCTCACGGATGAGGATTCGGGTGATGAGGATGAAGGAGGAATAGCAGATAATCTCAATCCTAGACAACTCTGGGCTGAAGCTGAAATAAGATTAACAGACATACACACAGAAACAGATTTCAGAAATATAGATTGCAGGAACAGAAATATGCAAAAAAACCTGGGTTCATGGTGCTCTAATTTCAAATGTGAAGTCTTTTCCTGATCCATGCGTTGACACATATGTTGATAATTCTGCAGTGGAAATTTTCGAATTATTCTTTGATGACGATCTGATACAATTCCTAGTTGATGAGTCAAACAACTACGCACTTTTCAAGACCTTTCCAAATCATAATATAACTTGTGAAGAAATGAGGTGTTTTCTGGGGATCCTCATGCTAAGTAGTTATAACCCTCTCCCTAATAAGAGGTTGTACTGGGATTCCAATTTAGACGCACGAAACGATTTTGTATGCAATGCATAACAAATTTGATGAAAAGGACAAGATGTGGAAAATTAGACCCTTTATTGGAATAGTAAGAGACAAATGTAATAAGCTGCTTGTTCCTCAGCAACATCTGTCTTACGATGAATCAATGATAAAATATTTTGGGAGACACTCTTGAAAGCAGTTTATCAGGGGGAAACCGATGTGATTTGGATATAAAGCATGGTGTTTATGCAATATCCGGTAAATTTTTCCTTTTATCAAGGAAAATCGCCCAATCCAAATACAGTATATGAAACTCAGTTTGGTAAGGCTACTGCCCCACTTGTTCAGATGATAGATGATTTGACACAGGATGTAAAGCTACTGCCATTCCACTTTTTCTTTGACAACCTATTTACAGGTTTTTCTGTTCTGTCATACGTGAGAGAAAAGGGCTATGGAGCAACAGGCACTATCAGAGAAAACAGAGTTTGCAAATTGTGCCCAACTTCCTCAAAGAAAGTGCTAGTTAAAAAGGAAAGGGGGTATTTTGAATCCTCACTTTGCAAGGATGATGGTGTTATAGTCACAAAATGGGTGGACAATTCAGTGTTTACTTTAGCTTCTACCTGTGAAGGAGTTGAACCTGTATCATTTGTAAAAAGATATTCCGCAAAGGAGAAGAAGACAGTTCAAGTACAAGGTCCTCAAATTATCACAGCCTATAATAAACACATGGGAGGAGTGGATAGGATGGATGAAAACATTGCCATGTGCAGAATAAACATTCGAAACAAGAAGTGGTACTGGGCTTTACATTCTTGGCTGATTGACGTATCTGTACATAATGCGTGGCAGCTGAAGAAAGGAACGGGAGCTAGGACTACTCAACCTGAATTCAGAAGAGAAATTGTACAAGTTTACCTAAAAAGATATACCAATCCCGTAAATGGAGCAGGCAGTCCGTCTATCAGTCCTATGTGTGGATACAAATCACATGTTCCAAGTGATATCAGATATGATGGTATAAAGCACTATATCAAGAAAACTGAGAAGAAGAGAAGATGTGTACGTTTGTACTGCAAACAGAAATCATCAGCTGTTCGCTCTAAATGTGGGAAATGTGATGTAGGACTGTGTCTAGAATGCTTTGAAGTGTACCATGAAAGTCAGTAAAACAAATGATTGTGAATTATTGTGTGTATGCTGTTATAAATTGGTTTGTAGGAATTATTTTGTTCAAATTTTGCCTTACTTGTATCAAAAATCTGATTAATAAAACATATCTTCAAATGTATTTCAATATCACAGAAAATATTTCAAATATGCATCTGAGTGCCCAGCATGTCCATATGGACACGTTGTGTTACAGACAAACTAAGACAGAGAAGAGTCAAATAATAGCTTATATGCACTACTTAGATGCACAAGAAGTCAAAAAATCGAAAATAAATTTAAATATCCAATTTTGAAAAATTCGGGCAGTTAAGGGTTAACAATGGCCCATTCCAAATCAAAATGCTCATTATTTAGAATACCTGATAGTAGGCAAATGTTTGGGGGTCAGAAACATAACTGACTTAGAGACGCCAACAGCATCTGTGGCAGAGAAGATGGGCTTCGGAACGGCATCAATGGCAGACGGGGCAAACCTGTAGCATATGTACTCCACAGAAGTGGCTACAAAAGGCGTCTGACTCCATGTTAGGGGGCAACCTCTTTTAAACAGTGGAAGGCAATGGGAAACCACCACTGCTATTTTCCCAAGACAATCTCATGGCTTTACTCAATCTTAAATTAGATTCTGGAGTAAGTCCCCCAGTCGGATCTCTGGGGGGGGGGGGAAGGACAGGGTTGAGAGGAACCTCGGAATGCAAGGATCAATCTAAACCATCCTTGTGAAGTGTTAAAAGAATAGGAACCTGGAATGTGCGAGGTCTCTTGCAGACAGGAAAGCTTGTCATCATGGACAGAGAAATGGATGTTCATGAGCTAGACGTACTTGGACTCAGTGAGACACACTGGAGAGGATGTGGCCACTTCATGACTCAAGCAAAGAATGCAGTATATTTTTCCGGATGTGAGGATATGAATAGAAATGGCTTTGCTATAGTGATTTTTAAGAACCTCTGTAATGCTGTCATGGGCTATGAGCCCATTTGTGACAGAATAACCTCCATTAAAATGAAAGCCACTCTGAACAATATCAACATCATTCATGTTTATGTTCCCACAGCAGCCTCATCAGACATAGAAATAGATGAATTCTACGAGCTGCTAGTACATACTATCAGAAAGACACCCAAAAGGAAATATTAGTCATCCAAGATGAGAATGTAGATGTTGGACACATGATATCTATGGTTGGACTTCACAGCTTGGGAGTGAGAAATGAACATGGGGGTGGATACTGGAATTTTGCATGAATAACAACTTATCTGTCTGTAATACCCTCTTTAAACACCATCCACAGCTTTGATACACATGGATTTCTCCAGGAGATAGGGTTAGAAATCAGACTGATTTCCTTTTGGTGAGACAACACTGGTATACTTCGGTCCTAGATTGCAAGATCCATCCTGGAGAAGACTGTGTCAGTGACCATATCATGAAAATGAAGATAAAACTGAAGGTGACCAGAAAGGAAAGAGTAAGACAGATTCAAAGAATCTGGAGAAAGAATAAGACCAAAACTCCAAAAATTAACAGAGGAAGGACTAGCTCCCAAAATATTTGACGAAATGACATAAATGATCAGTCAATCTCTCCCTGAACAGCTTACTAAACCCCTCAAGCGAAGAATCCTTTGATTTCGAACAATACTCTACTACTCATCGAAAAACGGAGCACAATAAAGAAATGTGCCACACAAACCGTTCAAGATGAAGCATACAAAGAACTTTGCTGCAAAATACAGCGCAGCTGCCGAATTGACAAAACACAGTGTCTCGCCAATATTTGTGATGACATAGAATAACATCAAAAACTAACTGAAACCTATTCAAGAAGATACACAGCATCACCCAAGAGTTCAGACCGCACATGTGGATGGTAGAAGATATAGATGGCAACTATTATTAGTGTCAAGCAACTGGCAATAGCTAGGGGAAACAACACTGTGAATCATTGCATAGCAAAGGAAACTACATCGAAGAAGAGAACATCTGTATGTAATCAAGTAAAACACTTGTATTCTGAACAGTGAAACCGAAAATGCCATCAGGCATCCGAAAAACAACAAACCCCCAGGTATAGATGGTATTTCCAAGGAAAATTTGACTGCATTGGGAGAGAAAGGCATGCATGCCCTACATTTAATACGTATTAAGGTGTGGAAAATGGGTGAATGGCCTAAAGACTAGACTACATCTGTCGTAATTCCTCTACACAAAAAAGGGTCAGTTAGGGACTGCTCCAATTATAGGACCATAGTATTAATATCAAATGCTAGTAAAATCTTCCTTGTTATAATAAATCAACGCCTAAAAAATTTCCTGCAATCTCAGATTTCCACAGAACAAGCGGGTTTCATGCTAGGTAAAGGCACTCGAGAGGCAATCTTGAATTTAAGGCAGATAATTGAAAATGTTATGAGTTCTGTGTCCTTGCCTACATCTGATTCCTAGATTATAATAAGGCCTTTGATTGTGTCATGTGGGACAAGTTGTGGCATGTGCTCAACGACTCTGGGGTTCCAAAACACCTGGTATCTTTACTAAAAGGTCTTTATAATAGCCATACTGCAACCATAAAAGTAGAAGGTGAATACTCTGAAGTTTTCGATGTGTCAAATGGCATCAGACAAGATTGCATACTGTCACCTCAGCTCTACAACATCTATGGAGAGTGTGTAATCAGGAAAGCGATGGGTTGTTGGGACAGTGAGATTTTAATTGGCAGCAAGAAAACCAACAAGTTACGCTTCGCAAATGATACTACACTCATAGCACAAAGTGGGGAAGAACTTGGTAATCTGTTCTCAAGAGTGAAAGATATTAGTCTGAACCTTGGCTTAGAGACAGACATGAAAAAACCGAACTAATAGTTACAAATCGCCAAGGTATCGAACAAAAGCATCTTATAATGATGATGAACGAGCTGTGAGCCACGATTTCAAACAGACCTGACACAGACGAAGTGGCTCTGAGGAAAGAAATTCTATGTGCAACCGAACGTCAAAATTTACCAGGAAACAGAGAATATATGTAATGTGTGCATTTATTTAGTCTGTGTTTGTTCAACGTACATTCATGTATTATGTACTAAAAGAGTTCTCTACTTTACAGAAAATCTTGAAACCAAAATGTGTATGTTGATGTGAGAGACAGTGCTGCACAGTAAGTATTGTGTACACTACATTAAAGACATAGTAAAACACATAGTAAACTGTAAGGTGTAAACAGAAGATTCACTAAAAAGTTGTGGAATTGATGTGAAAGGAGAATGAGGGGTACAAAGGTGAAAGAGGATACATTGCCCATATGAGAAAGTTCAACTCTGAGTTGAAGCCATCATATTGTGAAATGTTCAATTATATATATATTCATGTCAAAATGTTCACATGCTTGGCTGAGTGGTAACATGTTTGCCTACAATGCATTGGGTCCAGGATCGATTCCCAGCCACGATGGAGATTTTCTCCAGTCGTGGACTGGATGTTGTGTTGTCCTCATCATCATTTCATCATTACCGACGTGCAAGTCGCCCAATGTGGCGTCGACTGAAATAAGACTTGCAACCCGGCGGCCAGACTTCCCTGGATGTGGCCTCCTGGTCAACAATGCCATATGATGATTTCATATTTATGTCAAAATATGTAATTTAGTTGAGGATATTTTGATACTTTGAATTTGGTACAAGCATTGTAAAAGAGTGGTGGAAAACACATACCAAGTTTTATACAAGAATTTATGTGGAAGGTTCACTTACAAGGATGTTTGCTTAAGAGCATGCAAAACTGAAGTAGGACATAGAGAGTGCTCCACTGAACAATTTGTGATAGGGAAGGAAGTAAACTTGTCTACTCCTTTGTCTAGAATTACTGGTTTCCAGCGTATTTACAACTAACATGCATACAAGTTTACACGTAGTGTGCTTTTTATTTATAGGTACCTTCTTTATTTTCTGCAAGGAAACAAGGAGGACGAACCTGAATACCAGTAAGTCATGATGCAGGTTTTGTTTATTTTACTTGTGCGTAAGGTGGCTGTGTTGTATCGTATTTACATTGTTCCATGACAAAATGTGCTATGAATCAACGATAGACCCATTCATTACTCAGTGTTATTTAGAGACATACAGTACAAAACGATGGAGCAGTACCAGTTCAGTATTTCCTGGTCGCTGGATTGGAATGGGATCTCCTATTCCAGGACCTGTGGGGTCGCCTGATTATATCCTATGGGGATATCTACGTTCACTTGTGTATGAGACCCCAGTGGATACGGAGAAGGAATTACTTGCCAGAGCTGTAGCTACCTGTGAAGAGTTTTGGAACACACCAGGGATACTCAGCACAGTGCATCAGAATCTTGTTCAGTAATACCACGATTTTTTAAGATACAGTACAAATGGTACTTCATTGCATCAATTATGGTATTTCCAGTACTGTAATGTGAATAAAAAAGTACACAGTAATGTTATTCTATTCCTGTTATCTCCTTAAATTGGCTTCTCTGACCTCAGATCCCCTACCTCAAATTGTTCAGTTGAGCACACTCTTACAGAAATAGCATGTATAAATCTATAGATTAAGATAATAGTGATTTTGGTATATAGGCATGAGAATTGTTTTTGGTATATTATTCTGTTGGAATACACCAACTTGTAATTGTTGGGTTTTTTATGCAAAGGTGTTATGTTAGGCAGGATACTTCTTGCTGAACGATTTCACAAGGATATTTCATCAAGAAGTGGGGCATGTGAATTGTAACCTAAATTTATGTTCAGAATTTTTCATAGTTTATAAAAAAATTGTTTGAGAAATTTCTAATACCTACGGCATGCTCATATTGGGGGAAGCCATGACACCCAGAAAGTGACATCACACAAAATAACTGAATTAAGATATGCAATGCAACAAATGTTAATAGTTTTAAGTTGATCATTAATAGTTGTGTTGTGAAGGAAACTGACTGACAGTATCTCAGGTATAATAGTTTCGATCAGTAAAATTATGTGAATGCAGTTATGAAGGGCATCCACTTTGGGTTTTTCTTTCAGCGGACAATGTGACCTTGCAATGCCAAGCCTTATGCAAGCCATGAAAAGACAGATGGGGATAGCTAGGCAGAGGGTGGTGACACAAGCCGAGTTCCATCTTTACATTAGTTATGTTTGGAAGTCAGAATTGGTGTGACCAGCTCTAATATTGGAAGTGGCAGCAGTAGATGATGGAAAAAAGTGCTCTCTAGTATTTAAGTTGTGGGATGTACAAGATTTTCCATAGGAAAATTGCTGACGATGTTGGAAGCAGATATTAAGAGCATACAGGCGTCAATGTTCACAAGGGCTTATTGTAATAATGGTCATCCATACTGAGATTTAAAGAAATCAATCTCCAGCCACATCAACTCAACAGTAGCATCTCAACATCAACCTACTCATGGCAAGGCAGCTCTTGCATTTGTTAACCATTTCCAGAATTGTCAGAGAGCTCAGTATCTGTTTCAAAATATATGATACAGTATTGGAAAATAGAGTAATTAATTTTAAATTGTTGTTTACCTTAACAAGTATTCAAGTAAATGTAAGTGATAAGTCTGAGTATATAAATGTTTTTCATAAGTTCACAATTATGACAAAAACTTATTGTCATAAACATTGTAAGAATGCGAAATTGAATGCTCTGTTAGAGATGTAGAACTGCTAATAAGTTCTATGGTCGCTTTTCTTATTTACATTTGCCGAGAATGTGTTTAATAATTTAAAGTAAATTTTCTTGACCGCGATTTCTAAAATAATTACTAACACAACAAATTTTTTTTAGTCATGTGGTGATATAGAGTTTTGCGTTGGTAGCAAGTGCACTACAATTCAACGAAAGTCAGCTTGTCCATCTTGTGTTTGATGTTGCAGAAAGGATTAATGCAGAATACACAAATATTTATGTTTAAAAGTAAAGTCATTTTCCTCAAACAAGCATTTCAGAGAAATATTTTTTTCAAAACTTAATTGCAGTTGTGTTTTTTCAGAAACACTGAATAAAATTTGCTCATCGGATCTGGTGACAAGTCTTTATAGTTTTAGTTCGATTTTTCAGGAGAAGTCTTATGGTAAGTGACCACAACTCTCATCGAGTCTCACTGAGGATAACTGCCATTGCAGAAGCTGACTGGAACCACAAATGCAGAGGACTTGTGTGTAAGGTAGGTAACGATTTATTTTGTGTGACAGTTAGGATATTCTTCTATCACAGACTGAACCATTCAATCAACTCTACACTTTGGTGATAAAGTTTGACACTACAAAGTGACTTATCAAATTAGAAAAGCACATGAGGAACACCGGTCAAAATTTCGGTAAGTATGTTATAACGTAAAAAGCAAGAATATTTAGTTTCATCAAGTGTAGAAACGGGTAGAGGGCCAACTGAGCGAATGCAGGTGAATGTGTGTGATGTAGTGACATGCAGAAGGCAAGCCTGGCGGCTATTTTTGTGACTAAGGGTTGTCTGACCAGCCATTGCAGTAAAAACAGCTAGGCATGCCGGCAAAGTTTGCAGTGTGAGACCCAGACACTGTTAACTTCCTCCAAGGAAGATAAAAATTCATTTAATACAATCCTGTCAATGAACCTGGTAATAAGCTGTAGTGCATATAAGATATTGTTTATCTTAGTTAAATTACAGTACTATCGAAAGATATAATGGATCACACTTTCATTGTCTTAAATTTCTAACCCTTCACATACAAGTTTACATGGGATATTAGTAAAAGTTGTGGTGAGTAGATCAGTTACAAGCCATGGATCACTTGAAAGTTTAAAGTATCATGTAATCGTAAAGGGAAATGGATATCTTTGCAAGAACAATTAAAGGTCTTGTAATAGTTGCATACTCAAAATTACTAATAAAAGTTATTAAAAATCAAGGAAAATGAATATTATGTAGGAAACCAGTCATTCTTACATCAGACCTAAGGCTGTAATGAATCTAGTGAACAAGATACAGGATAATAGCCCACAAACATGATAACATCACTATACAGTTAAATGGCAGGGCCATAAATGATGAGTCATACATAGCAGATATGTTTCATAATCATTTCCTACTGTTGTAGAAAGTGTAGGGACAAACAGTTCAAGAGAAAAATACATCAGTATGTTGAAAAAACGAATCTCATAAAATTCAATAGCGAAATTGTATCAGCAACTTCTCCTTGTGAAATTAAGAGAATTATATGTTCTCTCAAAAGAAAAAAAAATGTCTAGATTTGATGATTATCTCAACAGTGTACTACAGATTTTTACCCTTATAATAAGACTGGTAACATGTGAAATATGTAATGCTTCACTGACTGAAAGCATTTTTCTAGAGAGATTGAAATATGCCATTGTTGACCTCTCTAGAAGAAAGGTGATGGGAATTATGTCAATAACCACCGATGTGTTTTACTACTGACATCGCTTCAGTTTTTGAGAAGGTGATTGATGTATTAATGAATAGCATCCCACTTAAACAACAATAATACCATCAGTGAATCACAATTTGTATTTTAGAAGAGTTACTCAACTGACAATGTCATTTACTCGTTCTCTCACCAAATCAACATTAAATAACAAAATAGCACTGGTTGGTGTTTTCTGCATCTATTTAAGGCATTTGACAGTGTGAATCACGATATTTTTCCGAGATAAATTAAAGTTTTATGCCACTGATGGTATAACCAACCAATGGATAAGCTAAATTCTAAGTAAATATTTTTCAGTGAAACAATAAACGCACAACGATACTGCAGTGATATTCTGTACCATTCATAGGAGAACTTGTGTTAAGTGAAATACTGAGTGGTTATTATCAACGAGGTGGTGGAACCGCGCATACAGCTCGTGTTTCAATGTCACAGGTTGCCGATGTTTTTAGTGATTGCATAATTTCACAGGGACTTTGGCCTCCTCGATCGCCTGACTTAACGCCACCTGACTTCTTCTTCTGGGGTACAGCGAAAGCAACTGTGTATAAAAACCGTCCAAAATCCATCGATGAATTGAAAACTGCAATATCCACTTTCACTGCTTCTGTTACAGAAGAAATGTTACAGCTTGCGTTTGGAAACATGATTAGACGAATTGAATTGTGTATTCAACAACAGGGAGGACACTTTCAACATTTAATATGAAAATTTGTAAGTAAAAATCAGTATCCAAAAAATTAATAACTTGTATTTCACTGAGCTCCAATCGGTATATCCACTGTGGCATATGGCACACATGGCTAACAATCATACGGCACTGCAGAGAGACTTTTTGAACACCCCGTACAACAAGCAGAATCAGTTCTTTTTGTGGATGACATCAGTATTATAATCGATCCAAGTATACACACACAACAGAGGAAATAGTAAACTGTGTTCTTAAAAGTAACATTGACTGGTTTTCTGCGAATGGACTCACTCTCAATTTCAAAACGACAGATCATATTCGGTTCTATACATGCCAAGGCACTGTACCAAAAGTAAAGGCATCATGAGGAAATTATAAATATGACAGAAACTTCAAAATTTTTAGTGTCTGTATTTACGAGAATTTATACTAGAAAAAGCACATTTTGGAATTCCTAAAACATATTGGTTCAGTCACTTTTGCATTTAGAATCATTGTAAAGACTGGTGAGAAACAAATCAGTAAGTCTGCATATTTTGCATTTTTTCATTCAATAATGTCATATGGAATAATTTTCTGGGGTAACACACTTTTCAGAAAATAATTCATCATTGCTCAAAATGTGCTGTAAGAATAATATGTGGTTCTCACTCATGATCATTATGCAGACGTCTGTTTAAGGAGTTAGGTATTTTGACTGCTGCTTTACAGTATATATACTTCCTCATGAAGTTTGTAGTAAATAGTCTACTGCAGGTTAAATGGAATAATGATCTACATAACTACAACACCTGAAGAAAAAATGACATTGATTACTTCACAGTATGTATTTCTTTATTTTGGACCGGACAAATTTCATGTGTCACAAGCAGCTGACATCAGTGCATAGTTGTAGAATGTAGAGCCGAGGAATACTGCAGGCCCAGGTGATTGGCGGCCATGTATTAATGCAATATTTTGGGGACACTGGAACTTTCTCCATGCTGATCGTGTTCTGAATACTGGCGCATGGGGTGCCAGTATGCAAAGTGTGTTACGTATCTGATTCTATTACGGCAAACATGCAGGTTACAGGAAGCATGGTGTATCATTTTAAGACAGTGATGCGTTGAACATTTCGAGAGCATGTGTTGTACTATTTCACTTCACCCGGTTTATTTTATTTACAAGACAAACGACACATGATAGAAAAAGACATGTTAAAAACTGGCAGCGCGCAGCAGTGTTATGATTCAGGTATATGGTGCATAACCAGGAACAAGGCCTGTTGTCTATGTTCATTGGCAGTCGTGGCTACCCTGAGGAAGTGTCAAGTCGACACCATGTGCAGGGTCACACAAAACAGTAATATCTTTGGAGTGTGACGCTGGAGATCGGAAAAGTGCTGAATCCATAAGAAGAAATACAGTAAGTTTCTAATAATGTCAACCTATGTGAGATGAGGTTTGCACTGGAGAGTTGGAAGATATGAGAGATACAGCCATGGATGTTAAAAGACAGTTCTTGCAATGACTAACACTAAAGAGTGTTTTTGAGAAAATACAAGTCAGTTCATTACAGCAGACGATATATTTTATTATCAAGATGTAATAATTTATTTAATGTGGTATAACGTACCCAATAGACAATTCTAGGTGACGAAAGCCGACAGTGACACAGAATCTAGGTAAACAAGAAATACAACAGCTATGTCACCAAAATATTTATACAGCTGCTACACTGTAGTATGTATTGGTAGCATGCAAACTTATTGAAAAATATGGTAATGTACAAACCTTGGGAAATTAATATTTAATTAACCAGGCTGATAGAGGAACGATCAGGCGTCAGATTAAAGAACTTAGCAAGACACTTGTGTTTACGTGCCTTCTTTTGTTAGCAACATCAAGCATGAAAAATATATTTTATTTAAATTTAATTAAAATTCTATCGAATTAATCAGAGAAAACTGCCACACATAATAACAATATGTCAGGTGCTAGCATATTATTATATGAGAGATTTTCCATATTGATTTACACTTTATTTTTCCCCATCATTCATGGTGCACCATTTGGCTCATCATTACAGCCACAAGTATGTAGTAATTTGTTCTAATTGTAGGTGACAGGACAATCACTAGAAATGTGATCCCTGCAGCGTAAAACCCATTTTCCCGGTTGCTATCATTAGATGAGCAGACGACATGGAGTATGATCATCAAGGACAGCGCTGGATGCCGTGCTTTCTGTGGAATGAGGATGTAGAAACTGCAGATATTCACAGTCGACTGGTGGCAGTGGGTGGAGAGTATGTACTCTCATGAAGAAGTGCTCTTTCGATGTGACAACGCTCATCCCCATACGAATCAGAAAGCACAGCTGTCATCGCTGAAATGGGGTACAGGTACTGCCACATCCACCATATTCTCCTACCTTCATCCCTTTAACATCTGTAGGCCGCCCTCGAACCGCTGTTTCGGAGTCTGTTGCATCCACCATAGGACAGATACTTGCAGTTACCGGAAGTATGCGAAACGATGTCCACATAAAAGTTTCTACAATGCCTCGATTAGGAGGTAATCGGAAGGAGCCAAGTCAGGAGACTAGGATGGCTGTTGTAGTACCTGGAACCCCATTTCAGCGACGACAGCCATGGTTTTCCTACTCGTATGGTGATGAGCGTTGCTGGGTTGCAGGAGCGCCTTTCATGATGGTACACATTCTTCCACACTGCCACCAGTCACCTGTAAATATCTGCAGTGTTTATGCCCACGTTCTGCAGAAAGCAGATCATCTCGCGCTGTCCTTGATGATCACACTGCACGTTGTATACTCACATAATAACAACAGTTGGGAAAATGTGCATTGATTACACTTTTGGTGACTGTCATGCCACCTCAGTTGGACTGAAGTATTAAATACCTGCAGCTGTAATGAAGAGTCAAAAGACACAATGTATGATGGAAAAAATAAAATGTAAATCAATAAATAATGTCTCTCCTACACAATGCACACTATTTGTATGAGAGTGCGTTGAAAAGTAGTGCCTCCAGATTATTTATGTAAAAACTCTTAAACCTTTTCACATAAAACGAAAGTTATTAACAATCTACATTCTTATTCTTAATGCCTACATATTTATTTCTTAATAAAGTCGCCCTAACGACGAATACATTTCCCCCAATAAGAGACTAGTTTATCGATACTGGCACAGTTGAGGGAGCCAGAACCTCACATCTGCATGCACTGTTTCATCACTATTAACTGAAGTTCTCGAAGATTTTCTTTAGATTTTGGATGGGGGCAAGTCGGGACTGTACAGAGGATGATGGATGACAGAGAGGCCAAGGCGATAGATTGTTGCAGATATCAGAGCGCTCATGTGTGGTCTGGCCTTGTCATACTGAAGGAGAGGTTGCTCCTTGTGTGGATAAAGTCTTTGAATGTCAAATTCGATTACAGAGCGCTGTTTCTCACGCACTGACGTAGTTACACATCGGCTTGTCATATGCTAAGTTAGGAGCCCTCTAGTGGAAAAGAACTGCATACGATATGTATATGTAGACATGAAGAATAAAACCTAGAATGTTAATATCGTTTGTTTTATTTAAAAAAATTAAGTTGTTACATAAACAAGTCTTAGACACTGCTTTTCAGCACATCCTGATGGAATATACATTTTATATAATTTATGATTATTTTTCACTCACTTAATGTTTTAGTAATTAAAATCACCTTTGAATCAAATTTTATTATAGGTTCAAGAAAAGTGACTGCACTAGGAGACAAGGGAGACGATTTCCCATTTTGATGATGTGACACATTGTGCACTCGTTCAAGATGTGGAGGGTGTTCAGTACAGTGTTTAAAATAGTTCTCAGAAGTTGGCACGTTGTGCAAGCCGAAAGTTAAGCCTTCAACGTCTGTGTCTGGCGTATTTTGAGTCAATGTTTGTGTGTAAAACGATACAGAATTCCATTGCTATAAGCTTCTCATATTGGCAACATACTGCAATGTGTACATAACATAGAAATTCTTATTTATTAATGAATCCTTAGATTTTTTGTTTATTTTATCTGTTATGCTAGAGTAGACGAGAGATATTAAATAGACACTAATGATACTGTATTGTTACAGAATATTCAATATATCCCTGATGTCATATCCACCTGAGTGACATAAAGTGCATATGTATAAGCTTATATTAAACAATATCAAAATACTGAAGAATTTGTGTGGTTTTCTGGTTCATGTTGAGTTCAAAAGTTTGTGACAACGTTGCTTGATGCCTTTCTGCACAGGAACCAGTCTGAAAGTACAGGTCAATACAATGCCATTGACAATGCCCAACACCTGGGAGAAGATGCCAACTGCATTGTCAAGAGCTTCATTGCACATTATTACAATGAACATGTATGAATTTTGTTGTGAAACATTTATTAAGAGTTTGTATTCTGAAGTAGTCTGTTCTCACTGAATCCAAACAAATCTAAATATTCAAGTTAGCCTGCCACAAGAGGGTAAAATTAGAACTTACGTCATTTGTGCAGTGTTGCTACTTGACACATGGTCATTGTATGCATAAAGTGAAGACAACTTATAAAGATCCACTACAATGTGACAAAATGATTTTTCATCAAGTTACTAAGTGTTCATTGAATTGGAGGACTCATGGGCGAATAAAATTTAGGGAAATCTGTTACTCAGACTCAGTGGCGATTTGTGAGCTAGCATTACTCAATGCCTCCTGCCCTATTAGGAAGTATAAAATATACTCCTCCCACCAGATATCACCTCCTTTGCAAAACTTCGTTGGTCATCCACCATAAGTGAAATACAGTGAAACTTCGTTAACACGAATCCGAAGGGACCGAAAAATCAGGAGTTCGTGTTAAAAAAAATTCATGTTAAGTGAAAAACACAGATTTTACATGTACAGCAGTACACTAATGTGTAATACACTACACTATCAATCACGTTATTGTAGACTTATAACACTATAAAGTGGCTGTAAGATCCAAGTACTCATAAATTATGTACGTTACTTTCTTGGAAAAAATTCGGCCATGGTTCGCTGACGTTCATGGTAACGATAATATTTTGTAATTTCACAACCAATTGTAATGACAGCGTCTGTAAACCCAGCAGTGACGTCGGATGTTGAAGCGAACCGTTCTAAACAGTCCAAGGCTGTAAACATCTCGTGACAGGTAGGTGGAATGGTATCTGTATTCTCCTCCTCTTCACTTTCTTCTGATGGCCCTTCTTGCACCTCGTTCACTGCTTTTGGCACATTCGATTCCACAGAAGCACATACGGCAACATCGTCGTCTACACTAATGAATTCTTCGAAACTAATCCTAGGGTTCGCAAGGTTCTACAGAACTGTCCATTCATCAGGTGAAGTGGCATCTTCTAACTCGTGGACATCTTCAGTGTTGCTGTGTCTCCAAGCTCTGTTAAAGCACTTCCCTAAATGATGTGGCGATACTGAGTTCCAGACTGCTGCGATGACTTTCATTGCGTCAAGCAGATTCCAATTTGGGATTGCACTATTGTTTTCAGCAGCACGAATTGCAGCTCTTACAAGCCGCTTACGATAAGCTCTCTTTATGAGAGAGATTATGTCTTGGTCCAAAGGCTGAAGGCGGCTTGTGGCGTTGGGTGGAAAAAACTGAACCTTGATGTTGGATAGGTTCAGATCATGAACGTTATGGGCAGTACATCTGTCCAATGCAAGAAGAACATGTCTATTTTGAGCAACCATTGTTGAAACGAAGAAGCCACTTTCGAAATGATGTGCCATCGATCCAAGCTTTCTTGTGGTGAGAGTAGATGCAAGGTAAAGTCTCCATATTTATGTTTTTAAAACAACATGGTTTCTCGGATTTACCGATAACCCAGGGACGAAACTTCTCACTGCCGTCAGCATTACAGCACAGTACAACAGTCACACGTTGTTTGCTTCGTGCTCCACTGTGACACTTATCACCTTTTATCCCCAGAGTGTGATTTGGAAAAATATTGTAGAAAAATCCAGTTTCATCCATGTTAAAAACATCATACGAGGCATACTTTTCCCTCACTCGGTTGAATTCATGCAACCAGCTGTTCGCACTTTCTTCAACTTTCTTTGCTTCACCACCAATTTGTACAGATGAAATTGAATATCTCTTTTGGAACCGAGACAACCAACCAGCAGAACAATGGAAGTCTTCGATGCCCATATCTTTAGCAATATCATTTGCTTTTGACTGAATCACAGGGCCAGTTAAAGGTATGTTGGATGCACGCATATGATTGAACCATTCTAGCAGTAACGTCTCGATGTCTTCCTACTTGGCGGCACGAAGTCGTTTAGATTTGTTTCCAGAACCTGATGCCACAGCATTAATAATTTTTTCTCGATTCTTAATAATCGTATAAAGTATATTTAGGTATTCCAAACTGCTCTGCAATTGCTGTTTTCTTGGTACTACGGTCCACTTCATCTAGAATATTAAGCTTTAACTGTACATTTAGGGCTGTCTGTTTCCTCTTTGCCATTTTCGCGTACTACGGTGCCGGTTGTAACTGTAATTTTTATTCAGTATTCCAACTCGATACGGCTACGACTAACAGAACACCTGTCAAATCTGGCACTGAGTACATTCCTAAATGCTGCTGTACACATTATTGAATGTCTTACAATGTACAGCATACGCTGATTGTTGAGGTGATAATCGCGACTACCGACCTACAATACGTTAAAAACGAGTCAAAAATAAGTATAATTAGCTTTGTAGCTACATTTCCTACATTCATTTCGGAAAACAAATTACGAATTAGAATACTCTAAGGTCGGAAGTTTGTGTTACAGTGAAATTTAACTACGCTAGGAACTGAAACAGAGTTCGTAATTCGCCTTAACCGAAATTCGTGTTAACCGATAAAACATACCATAAGAACTAATGTATTCCTGGTGGGACCAATATTTTTTTCGCGTTAACCGCGAATTCGTCTTATGCGAGTTCGCGCTAACGAGGTTATGCCGTAGTTTTATCAGTTTATAACGAATGTAAGAATAATCTGAAATCGAATTTACATGAAGACGACTTCATTTTCAAATGATTTTTTTCATCTCACAGATTTTTGATACTACTGACTAAGATTGCATTGAGACCATGGACAAGGTGATTTGAAAATAGTAGATAGCAAACTAACACTTTTATTGACACTGAATTGCTATTTTACATGAAATTTAAGTGCAAAATTATGGAATCAGTTGTCCAGAAATAGGTAAGATGAACAAAACGATCAGCACAGAGTAGTTTCTGTGAACTAAAAGACTGGATTCCTGTATTGGATGGATGATTAGCCATACTGATGTTGGACATGCTCTGTTAAACACGGGAAGAACTGTGATTGAAGGTGCAGATGCACTATCGAAAGATTTTCCGAACGAGTACAATTGAAATTGGAGTGGCAAGGCTAGAGTTCCTTTATATTAATCTTCGATAGATAGTAACAGGATGAACCTCTATAGGACCTAGGTTTCCAGTAGACCGATCTGATCACTTTGAGCAACTCAGAAATTCCCTATTCCCATCAATACTGATGCTATCACGTTTCGCCATGACCTAACCTTCTAGCTAAGCCCACTTACAATTACATCTTTTGTTACCATCTCGGCTTACTGATGCAGTAGCTCTGCACAGCCACAACCTCCGAAGTCTGCCACCAATGGTGAACAACTGCCTGCTCTGACTTCCCATTGCTTTCTTCCTCTTAAGGCGCCATGACCACAACTGGGATGCTCCTCGGCACAGTGCAATTGACGCAAACAAAGTCCAAGAAAAAGCACTTTTGGTACCCTTGCGGACATTGAAAGTTACTTGAACCTTCCACTGAGAGCCCAGGGAAGCCAATGAAGCGGCTTGCCTAAAATATTCGACGCAGAAGCTCGATTATCCAGTCACGCGGGCCACATGGAACTTGCATTCCAACGGTTTTTGAAGTGTGTTCGCCCTGCCATTGTCCCACAAAAGCTAACAGACTCTCTCCCTGGCCTTCTTCAGCAAGGTAAAGAAGACGTTGTCCCTGCACACAGTCAAGTTACATCGCGCATTTTTATGCAAGGCAGTGAATAAGCACAGAGTAGAGGCTGCTGATCACAAAGGACGCTTAAAAGAAAACAAAGCACAGGTTCCGAAAACCACATCCTCTGGGCATTGGTATGAACCAGTTGCTGGAAAAACAGTATGGTACCTAGGCAAGTTAACGAGTTCTGGTTTAATGAAAGAGGTACCAGAATCAATGAATGACTCTAAAAATTTTGTGTGGGAACAGTACAACAGTGTATCACTCAAAGGGCATTGATCTACGATCCTTGCGTAAACAAACGCCACCTGTCACTTTTATGACCCGCTCCCCTCCCAACCTTCCCTGACCCCTCTCTGCCAGCAGACCGCCTGTGCTGTTATCCTGCGTTTATTTACGATTTTATGTATTACCCAAGATTGCTGCCAGATGCTCTTCTAAGGTAGCCTTATCTTAATTAGTATCATATTTGACCTAGCGTGGCACTGTAATGTCACTATCAGTCAAGACTACCCAAGTTGAGTCTGACAATATGACGTTACAGAAAAGCCTATGGAAAATTAAAAATCCATGTGAGACAGCAAGGTCTATTTAGGTGAGAACGTTTCTCCAGATATATACGAGCCACTATTATGTTAAAAACAGTGCTGCAGACATTGCCAGCGCTCTACTAAACATAAAATAGCGTGAAATGTGAGATAGTTTAATTGTTTATTACAAGAGCGACAGCCAAAGACACATGTAGATTATCGTAAATAGAAGACTGCTAACTTTTAAGCAATTACGTCTGCACACGTATTGTGGGACAGGATTGGACAGAAAGTTTATTTATCTCAGCTCGATGGGAGGGTCCTGCGTGCCACTGCCACAGTGGCGTGTGCCATGTGATGTCTATGGTGTAGGCAACACTTCGCACCAGGCTAGGCCGCAGTTGTCGCTGCCAGCAGCCTCCGGCTGTACATGTGCTGCCACTACCTCTAGCTGTCACTACAAGGGAGTGCTGAAAAGTAATGTTTCCGAATTTTTTATTTGAAAAGGCTTTTTAAATAAAACAAATGTTTCTACATTCTACATCTTTACATCTCTTGTCTACATAATTATTTCTCAATATAGTCACCCTGGACATGAGCACATTTCTCCCAATGAGAGACCAATTTGTTGATATCATCACTGTAGAGTGTTCGACTTTCTTGACGGAACAACAACCTTACCTGTGCCTGCACTGTTTCATCAGTATTTAAGTGATGTCCTTAAAGATGTTCTGTAAGTTTTGGAAATAGAAGAAGAACGGATGGCGCCACATCAAGACTGTATAGCGGATGATCAATGACAGTGAACCCAGGACCGCACGGAGTGACCGCGCGGTTTGAGGCGCCATGTAACGGATTGCGCGGGCCCTCCCGCCGGAGGTTCGAGTCCTCCCTCGGGCATGGGTGTGTGTGTTGTTCTTAGCATAAGTTATTATAAGTAGTGTGTAAGTCTAGGGACCGATGACCTCAGCAGTTTAGGCCCTTAGGAATTCACACACATTTGAACATTTGAACCCAGGGTGTGGGACTGATGCACATGTCGCAGCACTTGTGTGTGTGGTCTGCCGCTGTCATGCTGAAGGAGAGGGTGCTCCATGTGTGGACAAACTCTTCAAATTCTAAACTTGATTACAATACGCTTTTCCTCATGCAGCAACATAGCTACGTTGCATACCACCATGTTCTACATCTACATCTACATTTATACTCCGCAAGCCACCCAACGGTGTGTGGCGGAGAGCACTTTACGTGCCACTGTTATTACCTCCCTTTTCTGTTCCAGTCGCGTATGGTTCGCGGGAAGAACGACTGCCGGAAACCCTCCGTGCATGCTCCTATCTCTCTAATTTTACATTCGTGATCTCCTCGGGAGATATAAATAGGGGGAAACAGTATATTCCGTACCTCATCCAGAAACGCACCCTCTCGAAACCCGAACAGCAAGCTACACCGCGATGCAGAGCGCCTCTCTTGCAGAGTTTGCCACTTGAGTTTGCTAAACATTTCCGTAACGCTATCGCGCTTACCAAATAACCCTGTGACGAAACGCGCCGCTCTTCTTTGGATCCTCTCTATCTCCTCTGTCAAACCGACCTGGTACGGATCCCACACTGATGAGCAATACTCAAGTATAGGTCGAACGAATGTTTTGTAAGCCACCTCCTTTGTTGATGGACTACCTTTTCTAAGGACTCTCCCAATGAATCTCAACCTGGCACCCGCCTTACCAGCAATTAATTTTATATCATCATTCCACTTCAAATCATTCCGTACGCATACTCCCAGATATTTTACAGAAGTAACTGCTACCAGTGTTTGTTCCGCTATCATATAATTATACAATAAAGGATCCTTCTTTCTAGTAGTGTTACACACTAAAATTCAGAGTCCCCTAGTGCCAAAATGCTGTGAATGTCTAGACATGAAGAATAAAAACGTAGAATGTTAATCAGGTTTGTTTTATTTAAAAAAAGCCTTAAAAGTTTTCGCATAAGAATTTCAAAGGGATATCTTTTCAGCACGTCCTGGTTGATCCACTGTTCAATGGCTTCACGTATGAGGATGGACAGCAGCCGCCGGTGCACCTCGTTTAATAACCCCACCCCACTCCAGGAACTGATAAGACGTGTTTTTGAGCTGTAGAGCCACCAGCCTTAGGCAGTGTCTAGCTTTACCACTTTACAGAGGGACTGGCAGCCCGTATCACACTTAAACTTGTTGTAATTTTATAACTAGACAGCTTCTGGCATCTTAGTTATCTAGCGTATTTCTAGACATGAGACGGTATTAAACTTTCAGTGGCCTGGAAGTCCTAGCAAGGTACTTGTGTAGAGCTCACATACTCTGACTGCAAACTTAAAGAGACATGTCCATTATAATTATCCGGGCTGTTATGCCGTGGTCGGTTGATGAATTCTGTGTCAATTCCCAACGTTTCGTCCCCGTCTGCTGAGGACATCTTCAAGGGGGTCTGTAGCTCGATGGAAGGTCCAACACACCCACTGGCTCGCTACTGACTGAGCCAGTGGGTGTGTTGGACATTCCATCGAGCTACAGACCCCCTTGAAGATGTCCTCCGCAGACGGGACGAAACGTTGGAAATTGACACACAATTCATCAACCGACCACGGCATAACAGCCCGGATAATTATAATGGACATGACATTTCCCACCTTGAAAGTCTACATTTTAGTATCAAACTTAAAGAGAGTGAAATTCCTGTACAGTTGCCACATAGGAACTGCAACAACCACATAGTTCTTTAGATACATGATCGATCACTGCGATATATATGTATGCATGTCTGCCACAGTTTACCGGTCTTCGTTGAAAGTTTTTACCCAACGTGCCACTGTTCTGTTCGGTAATGCCGATTCCCTGCACGCCTCTTGAAGATCTATGTGACACTGTCTTGCTGTATGACCTCTGGCACATTCAATCTTGATCCATCTCCGTTGTTGCTGTTTCGAAAACATAGTGACACCCTTACGTTAGACCGCTCGCGCACAAGTGACTTTGCCTCCCTCGATTGTGCGCACTTCCCTCGATAGTGTGCACGCCGGTGACGTGGGACGGGCGAGTCCATTTGCTCGGAGGTAAGGTAGGTATGTCAACAACATCTGCTATCAGCAACAATAGTAGATTCCATTGCGTAGTGTCTCCACAGCAGTGTTGCCACTATTTAAGATCCAACCCTCGTATATATATTAAAATGATGCTAGCATGTTTTGCCTTTCCTCTATTAAAGTACACGTATGTGGTGTCACATCTCTCTTATATCTAGTCTTTACACCAAACCCCACACTTGTGTAGCAAATTCTGATTGCAACACGAGGTTAAATATTAATACTCCACACCAGTATCTAATCTATCCCTGACAGCTACGTACCAAATGAGATGAGATGCACAATACAGATGTCATCCATTCCAGTAAAAGTATATCCTCTATGCATTTTTGTATTCTATGGTAATTTCCATCATCTAAGTTAGTAATAATTAAATTTTTTTAAATAACGTCTATACATATACAGGTGCAGTGGAATATAAATATCCTATACAACAGTGCTAAAATCACATGCAATGGTGAACTATAGATTGTGTTTTACTGCCAAAACACTTAGAATATGCAGTAAACCTATGAGGGGCGTTCAGTAAGTAATGCAACACATTTTTTTCTGAAAGCAGGTTGGTTTATTCGGGATCCAGTACACCGTATTACTTCCCAATCTTTTGTCTACAAAACCCTGTTTTTCAAGATAATCTCTGTTCAGTGCGATGGCCTTATGCCACCTTGCTGGGAGGGTCTGTATGCCAGCACGGTACCATTGTACTGGTCACATCAGAGACAATGTTCTGCTGAACCTCTGCATCATCCGCGTATTGCTTCCTGCGGAGAACATCCTTCATTAGGCTAGACACATGGAAGTCGGAAGGTGCAATATCTGGGCCTTAGGGTCAATGAGGAAGAACAGTCCAATAAAGTTTTGTGACCTCCTCTTGCTCGTACATACTGATCTGAAGCTTTGTGTTGTCATGGAGAAGAAAAAGTTCGTTTGCTTTTTGCGACAACGAACACGCTGAAGTCGTTTCTTCAATTATCTGATGGTATCACACACCTTTGAGTACCCCAATTGGAGACAAGTATGTCAGCACTACCAAAAGAGACGTCCAATATGTTTGACTGTGATCCGTTATTGCCTTTAATAAAAGTGTCCGCTCGTCCCAACATTGCAGGAGTCACAACTGGGTGCTGCTGGCGGTACGTGAGAGACCTGACAGGTTTGTACGACCATGTTCCGATGATCGCAGGCGACTCGCCCAGTGACTCTTCGGACTTTTGTTTCCTGCCTGGTCGTCGTTGACCCCTGCAGGCGCCTATGAATCTTTGCGATGCTCTGATTTTCCTTCAAAAGAAACTCAATGACAGCTCTCTGCTTGGAATGCACCTCTGTTACAGACACCATTTTGAAAGCTACTTGTAGCGCTGCCACCTCTCTGAATTTCGTGAGACTATGAGGGCTGAAGCGGGAATACTTTTATTTCACTATGTCCCAAAGCAAATTACTCATTTTTTCAACCGAAATTGGAGATAAGAGATAAAATGTTGCATTACCTATTAGAGGCCCCGCGAATACTAAAGGGAACTCCTATGCTACTCCTGTCACTCCTCTTTTCTAATATTTGTGCACGCTATGGGATGCTTACCAGAGAGTGCTGATGAATCCTTAGCGAAGGTCACGTCTGATTCATCTCCCCATTCATATCTAATACTTACTTTTGCTCCCTCTACTGTTTCAATAGATAACACATACACCATAAACATTTTCCTAGATGATACTATCTTCTATCCGACGACTGTTGCAAAAATCAGATGTGTAGCACCCACTTGCCATCTTGAGATGTGTGGTGGAGAGCAGTTCCAGCATTAAACCCCCAACCCTGCAGTACGAGAATGGAATGGTGGATTTTGTAAACTTACCTCATGCCACTTAAGCGGGGCACATGCGCGAACTTGTTCCTCTAGTAGTCGCTAGTAGCGCATTGTGTGATACATTATGCATACACTACCTGATCAAATGTATCTGCAAATCTACTAGTGGATATTAATATGGGGTGTGTCCATCTGTCGAAATGCACACCGTATTTAAAGAGAAAATCATGATATACGAGGGCTATCCACAAAGTACATTACGTTTTGGAATTAAAAATAAGTAAAGTATTGGAAATTTTTTTTATTATATACAGATGAAAGCCACACTTAAATACTACTTTTCTACATAATTGCCATTTAAATTAAGGCACTTATCGCAGCGATGGACGAGCTTGGAAATTCCTTCGTCGTAAAATTCTGCCACCTGCGCCTTCAACCACGTGGTTACCTCTTCCTGAAGCTGTGCGTCGTCATCAAAACGCTGCATAGCCAACCACTTCTCCATTGCTGGGAATAAGTGTGAACTGCGAGACAAAATTGCAGTCAATGCAGTGGGGGCACACAAATTCCCCCCAAAAACCCAAGAAATGCATGCAGACAATGTCGGCAAGGAAGGTGATGGCGACTGTCTTTTGGGACAGAAAAGGTGTGATTTTTGTGGATTTCCTGGAAAGAGGCACTACAATAAACTCTCAAAGGTATTGCCAAACTCTGCACAACCTCAGAAGAGCAATACAAAACAAGAGCGGGGGACAGTTGGGCTCAAAGATCTTGCTGATTCACGACAACGCCCGGGCCCACACGGCAAATGCCACTCGTGACGTTCTGGAATCTTTTAAGTGGGAGTTGTTTCCTCATCCGCCGTACAGTCCCGACCTGGCACCGAGCGACTTCCACTTATTCCCAGCAATGAAGAAGTGGTTGGCTATGCAGCGTTTTGATGACGACGCACAGCTTCATGAAGAGGTAACCACGTGGTTGAAGGCGCAGGCGGCCGAATTTTACGACGAAGGAATTTCCAAGCTCGTCCATCGCTACAATAAGTGCCTTAATTTAAATGGCAACTATGTAGAAAAGTAGTATTTAAGTGCGGCTTTCATCTGTATATAATAAAAAAAATTCCAATGCTTTATTTATTTTTAATTCCAAGACGTAATGTACTTTGTGGATAGTCCTCGTACGTAGAAAAATAAGTTATTTTATAGGCAAACTCACTGCTTACATATCATTCCAAAGACGGGACAAAGTCTGGCTGGTTCATAATTTGTAGCGTAGAGTCGGTAGGTGACATGTACATGGGATTTGTGGCTGTTTGTCTGGTACACAGGTTAGCTTGAGAGTTGTTTTATGTAGTTTCTGGCATCGCATATGATTCCTGGACTGGTTTCTTATCTCTGTATTAAACGAGGTTCCACGAAAGACAGACAAGAAGTTCTTTCGAAGGTCTGTTGTGTAAGTTTAGCGAATGTGCACTGCAGGAAGACTATGAGACAATTCTACTGCCACCACTTTGAATCTCGCATAGAGACCGTGGGAATAAGACAGGAGAAATTACAGTGGGTGCAGAGGGTTACAGGCACTATTCCGTTGCTCGGTACGTGTATAGGACAGAACATTCGATGAAATCTGTTCGAGGTGCACTCCGTCATTTCATTTTTGTAACATGTAGCTGGATACAGCCCAAACAGATACTGCACAGCAAGTATTTCACGAAACACTCAATTTCGATATATACTACTGGCCATTAAAATTGCTACACCAAGAAGAAATGCAGATGATAAACGGGTATTCATTGGACAAATATATTATACTAGAACTGACATGTGATTACATTTTCACACCATTTGGGTGCATAGGTCCTGAGAAATCAGTACCCAGAACAACCACCTCTGGCCGTAATAATGGCCTTGATACGCCTGGGTATTGAGTCAAACAGAGCTTGGATGGCATGTACAGGTACAGCTGCCCATGCAGCTTCAACACGATACTACAGTTCATCAAGAGTAGTGACTGGCGTATTGTGACGAGCCACCATTGACCAGACGTTTTCAATTGGTGAGAGATCTGGAGAGTGTGCTGGCCAGGGCAGCAGTTGAACATTTTCTGTATCCAGAAAGGCCCGTACAGGACCTGCAACATACGGTCGTGCATTATCCTGCTGAAATGTAGGGTTTTGCAAGGATTGAATGAAGGGTAGAGCCACGGGTCGTAAAACATCTGAAATGTAACGTCCACTGTTCACAGTGCCGTCAATGCGAACAAGAGGTGACCGAGACGTGGAACCAATGGCACCCCGTACCATCACGCCCGGCGTTACGCTAGTATGGCGATGACGAATACACGCTTCCAATGTGCGTTCACCGCGATGTCGCCAAACACGGATGCGACCATCATGATGCTGTAAACAGAACCTGGATTCATCCGAAAAAATTACTTTTTGCCATTCGTGAACCCAGGTTCGTCGTTGAGTACACCATCGCAGGCGCTCCTGTCTGTGATGCAGCGTCAAGGGTAGCCGCAGCCATGGTCTCCGAGCTGATAGTCCATGCTGCTGCAAACGTCGTCGAACTGTTCGTCGTCGAACTGTTCGTGCAGATGGCTGTTGTCTTGCAAACGTCCCCATCTGTTTACTCAGGGATCGAGACGTTACAGCCATGCGGATAAGATGCCTGTCATCTCGACTGCTAATGATACGAGGCCGTTGGGATCCAGCACGGCGTTCCGTATTACCCTTCTGAACCCACTGATTCCATACTCTGTTAACAGTCATTGGATCTTGACCAGCTGGAGCAGCAATGTCGCGATACGATAAGCCGCAATCGTGATAGGCTACAATCCGACCTTTATGAAAGTCGGAAATGTGATGGTACGCATTTCTTCTCCCTACACGAGGCATCACAACAACGTTTCTCCAGGCAAGGCCGGTCAACTGCTGTTTGTGTATGAGAAATCGGTTGTAAACTTTCCTCATATAGCCGGCCGAAGTGGCCGTGCGGTTAAAGGCGCTGGAGTCTGGAACCGCAAGACCGCTACGGTCGCAGGTTCGAATCCTGCCTCGGGCATGGATGTTTGTGATGTCCTTAGGTTAGTTAGGTTTAACTAGTTCTAAGTTCTAGGGGACTAATGACCTCAGCAGTTGAGTCCCATAGTGCTCAGAGCCATTTGAACCATTTTTTCCTCATATCAGCACGTTGTAGGTGTCGCTACCGGCGCCAACCTTGTGTGAATGCTCTGAAAAGCTAATCATTTGCATATCACAGCATCTTCTTCCTGTCGGTTAAATTTCGCGACTGTAGCACGTCATCTTCGTGGTGTAGCAATTTTAATGTGTAAATTATCGATTGTTTCCCGTTACATACAAAATGACTTTTGAAGTGGAATATTCGATAGAGCGGTCCCGGCTTATTCTAGACGGAATTTAGTTTTATTCCTGTGTATCGCCAGGTACAGAAAAACTCGAAGAATAACCAGTGCTCCAACAATGACAGCACCGCCCTGACACGCGTTAGCTGCTACTGCCATGCGTTAGCAGGCTACTTCTCATTCGTTGCTGAAATATTGTTTACTTTTCTTTTTCTGCAGCCAACGTTAATACAGGTCGATAAAACGAATATCCCACTAGAATAATATGGGATCGCTCTATCGAATAGGCAGGTAAAACTCCACTTTAGAAACAATTTTTTTCAGCGATGAAACGTTATAGCATGGTAGCAATGAGGCCTCAGCAGGCCGCTGGAGGGAGTTGGCACCACATCTGCACACACAATTCTCCTAGTTCCTGTAAATTCCGGGGAGAAGGGCCATGATCTATGACGCTACGTCCAGTACAGAAAGTAGGGATCTGGTGCACAATTAGTGGTGACAGAATAATAGGCCCAATTTTTTTACTGACAAATTTACAAGTGAAAGATATGTGCAAAACATTTTGCGACCGTTTATCAATGAACAGAGTGAAAGAGAACGAAGTTCGCATTTTTCAACAGGGTTCGTCAAGGGCTCATACAGCCAATATTTCTTTGAACGCAATTCACGATGTGTTCGATGAAAGAGTGAAAAGTAACAATATCTGGCCTGCCAGAAGTCCTCATTTAACTCCGTGCGATTTTTGTATGTGCGGTGCACTGAAGGACAAAGTGTACACAAAAAAATCCTCACACAATAGAGGAACTCGATGATAATATCCGTGAATCAATTACTTCAATATCTCAGAGAGAATTACATCATGTGATTCATAATCTCTTGAGTAGATGTCAGAAATGCGTGGAACATAATGGCAGGCAGTTCCAGCATCTCCTTGCGTGACATGGGTGAATATACAATTTATTTGCTTATATTTTAAATGTAGTCATATCATACCGCAGCAGTAGATGAGCAACAAGGCATCTGACATCGCCGGGCAATGGAGTGCTCGCTGCCTGCTATCTACTGCACTGCACAGGCGGTCATCAGATAAATGGAACACCCTGTAATTGCGACGATTTTTTTTTATGACTGTAGCCAACGAACAGAAATCAGGAAGCATACGTGTATATTTTGTACGCATAGCGTTACTCTACACCTCAAAACACCTACTTAGGGGAGAAATTTAGTCATGTATATTTATTAAAGTGTCAACTTTGGTGTCTTTTTGATGTGAGATGTTACCCCTGGCAAACATTACATCCCACACAAGCAGCTGTGTAGAACAAATGAAGTAAAAATATAAGATATGCAAACCAACTGTTAACATCAGGATTTAACCTAGCATGGGGGGGAGGGGGGTGTCACTATAATGTATGATTGACTATGGTATGGGTTTTACCAGAACTAGGACGAGTATTTTGACAAAATTTAGTGAAGGGCAGCTCAGTAACGTCAAAGAAGGAAATTTATGGTGCATTTAACAATTATCTACCTGGTGAATTCACCAGGTTCATGTTTGCGAGACACAGTATCAAGACAGAACCGTTATTAGTCACATATGGGACCCAACAACATTATTGGAATACCTTCCTTAATGATCTGTAGTTGCAAAATGACAGAGTGTATGATAAATGGTGTCTGTGAGAAGTGAATCATCGACGTATGTAACATAATGAATCGGAAAAATATGTAGACAACACATCTACATTCATAATTAGATGTTCTTGTTGTTGTTGTGGTCTTCAGTCCTGAGACTGGTTTGTTGCAGCTCTCCATGCTACTCTATCCTGTGCAAGCTTCTTCATCGCCCAGTACTTACTGCAGCCTACATCCTTCTGAATCTGCTTAGTGTATTCATCTCTTGGCCTCCCTCTACGATTTTTACCCTCCACACTGCCCTCCAATGCTAAATTGGTGATCCCTTGATGCCTCAGAACATGTCCTACCAACCGATCCCTTCTTCTAGTCAAGTTATGCCACAAACTCCTCTTCTCCCCAATTCTATTCAATACCTCCTCATTAGTTATGTGATCTACCCATCTAATCTTCAGCATTCTTCTGTAGCACCACATTTCGAAAGCTTCTATTCTCTTCTTGTCCAAACTATTTATCGTCCATGTTTCACTTCCATACATGGCTACACTCCATACAAATGCTTTAAGAAACGACTTCCTGACACTTAAATCTATACTCGATGTTAACAAATTTTTCTTCTTTAGAAACGCTTTCCTTGCCTTTGCCAATCTACATTTTAAATCGAAACTTCCTGGCAGATTAAAACTGTGTGTCCGACCGAGACTCGAACTCGGGACCTTTGCCTTTCGCGGGCAAGTGCTCTACCATCTGAGCTACCGAAGCACGACTCACGCCCGGTACCCACAGCTTTACTTCTGCCAGCATCTCGTCTCCTACCTTCCAAACTTTACAGAAGCTCTCCTGCGAAACTTGCAGAACTAGCACTCCTGAAAGAAAGGATATAGCGGAGACATGGCTTAGCCACAGCCTGGGGGATGTTTCCAGAATGAGATTTTCACTCTGCAGCGGAGTGTGCGCTGATATGAAACTTCCCGGCAGATTAAAACTGTGCGCCCGACCGAGACTCGAACTCGGGGCCTTTGCCTTTCGCGGGCAAGGTACCGGGCGTGAGTCGTGCTTCGGTAGTTCAGATGGTAGAGCACTTGCCCGCGAAAGGCAAAGGTCCCGAGTTCGAGTCTCGGTCGGGCACACAGTTTTAATCTGCCAGGAAGTTTCATATCAGCGCACACTCCGCTGCAGAGTGAAAATCTCATTCTACATTTTAAATCGTCTCTACATCGACCATCATTAGTTATTTTGCTCCCCAAATAGCAAAACTCCTTTACCACTTTAAGTGTCTCATTTCCTAATGTAATTCCTTCAGCGTTACCCAGCTTAATTCGACTACATTCCATTATCCTCGTTTTGCTTTTGTTGATGTTCATCTTATACCATCCTTTCAAGACAATGTCCATTCCGTTCAACTGCTCTTTCAAGTCCTTTGCTGTCTCTGACAGAATTACAATGTCATCGGGAAACCTCAAAGTTTTTATTTCTTTTCCATGAATTTTAATGTAATTTGAAGTAACACAGGCAGTGCAATATCGTGAGACTTTCAAGTACAATGTCTCGCCTGCACGGGAATATACGTAGTGGAGTACGGGTACAGGTTCTATATACATGGTTGATGACATATAGAAGTTTGAATATAGCCATCGTGCTTGCATAGCGAAATGGCAAAGCGAACCCTCGCGATAAGCGGGAAATCTGGGTTTGAGTCCCAGCCCAGAACAAATTTTCATTGTCGTCATTCCATTAGACAACTGATGGTTATTCTTATTCGCAACTGTGAATACATTTCATGAATCTGTGAAGTGGTTGAAATTAACTTGGGAGCAGCGAGTAAGCATTAAGATGCGCCGAATTTCAGAAAAAAACTTTGATGTAAGTTGCGTATGACACTTGAATGTTAACATTTTATATGAAAGCAAGTTCTATCCATAGGAGTCTGACTGGATAATAAAAAAATCTTTTTAACACATATTTCTGCCATTTAGAATTGTATATTTATTAAAGTATAGCTATGTGCTCACATCTCCCTCTTCTGTACTGTAGCGGAATCTTACGTGACAGATGGTGTTTACATAGTTCACTCAATCCATACAATATGTTACAACCCCTCGAGCTCAGGAGCTGTAGTACATCAGAACAACTGAGAGATGTGATTTGGGAGAGAGGGGTGATTCATACCAAAGCGTGCACAGAAACGTCGTCAAGCGTGTCATTGACTTTATTGCATCGTAGGTACACAGCCAGCCTTTCGCTGACCCCGGTGATGGTGCTGCATGGCGTGCTTGCATGGGTCGGCGCCAATACCAATGTCGGAATCTGCTGCAGTGTCGTCTGGTCGCCCAGCCTTGCAGACGTAGTGCACCTGGTTATGTCTCGGCTAAGTGGCCGCTGATGTGTTGGCTGTGCCGGTACCTCACAACACGAATGACTGTTCCCTGAAGCACAACTCGTGGACCCCATGTGCAGCGCCAAAGGGAAACAAGTCTTCCGCCGTCATTGTGGTGAGCCTTAGTAGCGCCAGCCGTCCGCCTAGGGCAGCTCGGTCAGTGGCTGCCGTCATAACGGCCCCTTAGAGCGCCCGCCAACAGACAAGCAAGGTGGGCTGCCGACCTCCCTTTAGGAGCTCATACCAAAAACATCGCCAGTGAACGTAAACATCAACAGATTTTCCGCATAAACACGGCACTACTTCATGAAAAGCCATGCGTCAGAGATCCACCAATTGGAACTAATGTAACTAAGTGTACCACTCTGCTGAATCGGTGTTATAAGCACGCCAGCAGAGTCAGACCGGCAGTGTGTACCTGCAGCTATGACAGCTCCAGCCAATACCTACGCCGACTCCAGCCCAGTAGGCACTCGCCGTAGTCTATTGTAGAAATTTGTGTCTTGTTGAGCGTAACGCCATTTTGCAATTGTGTAGCATGGTATTTATTGCTGTTTTTACTGTATTTCTTTTCATTGTTTTGTAACTTTTATCTACTTTCTGACACCAGAAGAATTATTGTGTTTCCTGTTGTTCTTGAGTTTGAAAATTAGTGCACGCCAGGAGGGCGCTTTAGATAAGTAAAGTGTGTTCAAACCTGCCGACCGCAGGACACTACATCTGCAGACAGCTGTGGACTCAGAAGGCCACAACTTCACGCCCTGACCCTGCCTCTGCAGATGGCAACTTGCAGTCCGCTGGGCAATGTCACTCATACAGCGGAGGCTGGCAGCCCTCTCACTCCTCGCGCCGGTGGAACTCCAAGGTCTGGTACACCCTGCCACAGCTATGGCGCGTCCGTGCAGTGGAGGTTGATAGTAGTTTCAGTAAGCCGGATGGTCGCCGGTAACTATCACCAGAAGTTGTCATCGTTGGCCTGCTACTTAAACAATCGTCATTCTCTCTGGTTCTAGTTTCAGACAGAATGGCGACATGACTGCCTGATTCGAACCTCCAGGCTCACTTGTTTGTAAGTCTTTCCCTTCACCTCAAATGGTTCAAATGGCACTGAGCACTATGGGACTGAACATCTATGGTCATCAGTCCCCTAGAACTTAGAACTACTTAAACCTAACTAACCTAAGGACAGCACACAACACCCAGCCATCACGAGGCAGTGAAAATCCCTGACCCCGCCGGGAATCGAACCCGGGAACCCGGGCGTGGGAAGCGAGAACGCTACCGCACGACCACGAGATGCGGCCTCCCTTCACCTCAGTAAGGGACAAATGGGGTGCTCTTTAATATGAGGGTTGGAACTTAAATAGTGGCAACTATTTATTCACAACCGCAACAAAAGAGTTACATGTTTGCACCTGTTACTGTCCTTCAAAGTAGTCACCAGCGTTGTGTAAAACCCGTTGCTATCGATGTGGAAGGCGTAGTATACTGTTAGCAGAGCCTGTTCTGTTGATGGTGCTAATGGAGCGCTCTAAAGTTATCGTGATTCTCGTGTGCGACTGTGAGGGTGTTATCGTAACGCATTACGTTCCTCCACGGCAGACCGTCAATGCACAGTATTACTGTTCGTTTTTGGAGAATTACCTGCCACCAGCTTTGCGAAAGAAGCGGCGATGCTTTCTACGCAACCCACTCATCATTTTGCACGACAATGCGGACACATACAGCGCAAGCTGTGGCTGCTATGTTCGGTCGATGGGACTGGGAAGTACTGTACCATCCACCATACTCCCCGGTCTTAAGTCCTTGTGACTTTGATTTGATTCTGAAGATGAAGGAACCACTTCGTGCATTCGCTTCAGAACTGTTCCAGAGATTCGACAGGCAGTAGACCGCTCAATTCTCACCATCAACAGAACAGGCCCTGCTAACGGTTACGACTTACATCACTGGCAACGGGTTCTACACAACGCTGGTGACTGCTCTGAAGGACAGTAACAGGTGCATACATGTAACTCTTTCGTATCGGTCGTGAATAAATAGTTGCCACCATTTAAGTTCCAAGCCTCAGCCTGCTTCGGCACCTTCACTCAGGTCACTGGGCACTGTTGTAACAGCACGTCACTGCCTTGTGTTGCCCTGATTATTATTGTGTTAGAGGGTGTTTGTATGGTTACATCATCGAATGCTGTCCATGGTATACATACACTGAGATGACAAAAGTCATAGGATACCTCCAAATATCGTGATGAACCTCCTTCTGCCCAGTGTAGTGCAACAACTCAACATGGCAAGTCAACATGTCATTGGACGTCTCCTGCAGAAACGTTGAGCTATGATTCCTCAATAGCTGGCCATAATTGCGAAGGTGTTGCCAGTGCTAGATTTTGAGCACGTATTGACCTCTCGATTATGTCCCATAAATGTTCGATGGGGTTCATATTGGGCAGTCTGAGTGCCCAAGTCACTCGCTTAAATTGTCCAGCAACTGTGGTCCAGGAACATGGTGAATTGTCATCCATAAAAATTCCACCGTTGTTTCGGAACATGACGTCCATGAATGGCTGCAAATGACCTCCAAGTAGCCGAACATCCAGAGTACCCAGTCCATTCCATGGAAACACAGCCCACACCGTTATGGAACTACCACCAGCTTGCGCAGTACCTTGTTGGCGACTTGGGTCCATAGCATCGTGGGGTCTGTGTCACTCTCGAAAACTACCATCAGCTCTTAGCAACTAAAATTGGGACTCATCTGACCAGGCTATGGTTTTCCAGTCGCGTAAGCTCTAACTGATATGGTCACGAGCCCAGGAGAGGCGCTGCATGCGACACCATGCTGTTAGCAAAGGCGGTGGCTTGGGATGTTACTGCCATGACCCATTCACGCCAAATTTCGCTGCACTGTCCTAACAGATACGTTCGTCATACAGCCCTTATTGATTTCTGGGTTATTTCAAGCAGTGCTGCTTATCTGTTAGCACTGACTACTCCACGCAAACGCTGCTGCTCTTGGTCGTTAAGTGAAAGCCGTTGGTCATTGCATTGCCCATGGTGAGAGGTAATGCCTGAAACTAGGCATTCTTGACACACTCTTGACCTTGTGGATTTCAGAATATTGAATTCCTTAAGGATTCCCTAGCTCCAACTGTCATTCCATACTTAAAGTCTATTAATTCCAGTCGTGCATCCATAATCACATTGGAAACCTTTTCACATAAATCACTTGAGAACAAATGGTGGCTCTGCTATTGCACTGCTCCTTTATAACTTGTGTACACGATACTACTGCCACCAGCATATGCGCATGTCGCTTTTCCAAGACTTTTCTCGCCTTAGACTGTTGAGGCCTTTTTGTCCTGTGCAATATTATTGAAATATTATTTATAGATTAGGAGCATACTTTGAAGTATTATATAGGAGATAAAACCACTTTTCGCCCCATCTGCATACATACTCTGCAAAGCACTGTAGATGGTGGAGGGTATTTGGTACAGATTTTAGTGGTTTCTTGCCCTATACACATATCGAGTAACAAAGTTGTGACTGACTATAAACCTCTGTACCTACTCTGATCTCTCTTATCTTATTTTCATGGTCTCTATGCGAGATACATGATGATAGCAGTAGAATTATCACACAATCTGCCTAGAGAGCCCATTTCTTAAGCTTACAGAGTTTTGCAAGATGTTTTTTTCTTCAAAGCTATTTAATGCAGAGATGAGAAACCAGCACATGAACTGCATATGAAGATGTCAGAAACCATCTAGAACTACTCTCAGCCTGGTGAATGTACCAGATAAATGCTCGTACATCCCACGCTTATATTATTTACGGACTGTAGCCTACAAACTGTAAACCAGCAAGACTTTGTTCCATCTTTGGAATGAAATGTAAGTAATGGGTGTGTCTATAAAATAACTTTTTTTCTACCAACAGTAACGATCTCATCTTGAAATATGGTGTGTGTGCTGACCGGTAGACACATCCCACATTAATGTCCACTAGCAGGTTTCCAGGTACTTTTAAGTAGAGGTATATGCCTAATGTAGATCCCACAGCACACTAAAAGCAACTACTAGCGTAGCGAGTTCGAGCATGTGCTCTGCCCAAGTGGCATGAGGTATGTGCTACTCTTTAGTCGTAAACTGATAGCTAAGTCAGCCAATCGATCATTCCACTCTCCGCCACAGACTTTAAGTTGGCATGCAACTATTACAGATTTGATTTTCGTACAGTCTTCGAATAGACGACAGCAACATCTGGAAGTGTACATACAATATTATCTATTGTAACCAGTGGAGGGGGCAAAGCGCGGGATAGGTATGGATGGCGAGATGAATCATCATGTCCTTCTCTAAGGATTCATCCATTCTGGTAAGGATATCGTGCCACGCAGCAATACTACAGAAGAGAACTGCGAGGCACAGTGTAGGCAGTCTTCTTTATTAACTGAGTAATATTGTGGAGGATAATCATTATATTTCGCTGGAAGTGTGTATGTACAGACACTAATTAGACATGTATAATTATTGCTGACCTGAGTGAGAAAAGTTACTATACAGTCCACAAATGATTGGGAGATATACTCTTAATGGAATGGATGACATCTGCATTATGCATGTGATCGTATTTGGTACTTAGCTACCAAGGGTAGATTAATGCTTTGGAGTGTTGGTATCTAAGTTTGTGTTGTACTGGAATTTCCAGTAGAAACCGTGCGGCTTAAGAGTAAACAACAGATATAAGAGGGAAGGGTAATTTAACAGAGCAAAGATTCCAGGAGTGCTGTAATATTAGATTGGTGCATAAGTTCGTAGCGTATTTTTTTTGTATGTTGGTATTTCGGTTGCTATGGGTTGATTCATCGATTTTCATTTTTTATTTGTAATTTACTGTTGCTGTTTCAGTTTACATGTTTTCAATTTGTCATTTGGCGATAGTGATTAAAGCTGTGGACGCTACAAAATGGAATGCCAAGTAGAGAAATCCGAACTTTTCCGACACATTCTTCTGTTTGAGTTCGGTAGAGGGGTGACAGCAGCAGATGCAGCCAAGAACATTTGCACTGGGTATGGGGATAGTGCTGTTGACATAAACTGGTTTTCTCATTTTAAGGAGGGTAGTTTTGACAGTTTAGGAAGACCTTCTGGGTATGATGAGGATTGTTTGAATGTATTAATCCACAATGATTCACATCAATGTGCTCGAGAAGCACAGATGGTAAACTGTGAACATTCTACCAACGTGCGACATTTGCATGCAACGGGGAAGCATCAAAAATCGGCTGTATGGGTACCACATGCTCTAAGCCAAAATCACAAACAATCAATGGGTGGCCATATGCTCATCTCTGCTTGCTCGTCATTAATTGTCTCGTTAACAACTCCGACCATTCCCATTCCGTATTTAGTGGTGACGAAAAATGGTGTCTTTATGCTAACATCAGGAAAAGAAAGGAAGGGTGGAACTCAAACAGAGCAGCAGCTCCCCATAGAAAGACTAGCGCGCATCCACAGAATATATTTTTATGCCTCTGGTGTTGAGTGACAGTGTGGTGTACTAGGAACTGCTTCGCCGCGGTGTAACCGACACTGCTGACCTCTGTTGTCAACAACTGAGATGTCTCGCAGATGCAATCCAGGAACAACGATCAGGACTGCGTAAAGGCGTTGCCACACCACGATAATGCCCGCCCGCATTGTACTAAGCTGACAAAAGTCGCTATCCAGGAGTTGGGTTGGGAAGTTATTCCGCACCCACCTTATTCACACGATCTTGCACCCTCAGATTTCCACCTGTTCCGCTCTCTATCGGACAACCGCCAACGAACTTCCTTATCGAACAACCGTCAACGAACTTCCTTTCCGAATGAAAATGCACTCTGAACATTGCTCGACAAGTTCTTCGCTACAAAACCAAGTGATTTCTACAGTCGTGGAATCGAAAAGTTACCGCAGCATTGGCACACTATTGTAAATAGTGAAGAAGAAAATATTCTGATGACTAAAGTCTCCGTTATGTGTATTTGTTGTGTTTATTAAACTTACGGAAAGATACTATGAACTTATGTAGTGGTCGCTGCAGTATGCGTGTGTGTGTGTTTCAGGCAGTCAGGCTGCAGGTTGTCAGTGTTGAACAGTTGTTGCAACCCCTATGTGGTTACTGTACAGGAGTTGTGACCAAAGTGTGTTGGGCTCTATATAGGAGAACCTTGCTGGGTATACTACTTCACAGTGCTGGGTCCGACTCTGGCGACATATTAGTTTCAGAGTCCCCATGCAAACAGATGAGCCAAATTTAAATGTCGTATTACAATAACAGCAACCAAGAATAAGCAACTGGCTACAAATATTCAAACTATACGAGATCCAGGTATCACATATTCCTCTTGCGGTAAATAATGTAAGGAATTGAATGTTCACTGAAAATGCAAATAATAATCAGTACAAAAGATACAATTACTTCATGACTATCTCACTAGTAGTAATTTCCTATCATTTAACTGACAAAAGAATCTCTTGTCCAAGCCACTATTGCTCCACCATTAGTGGTCATTTACCTATAATAATCATTATCTTCCTGCTATAATGTGCCATTCGTGATTTCCTCTCGTATTGGTAGACGGTAGATCATCGAGTAGAACAGAAGTGATATCTGGCGTTCCGCAAGCTAGGTAGTGTCATAGGCCCTCTGCTGTTCCTGATTTACATAAATGATATTTACATAAATGATGAGCAGCCACCTTAGATTATTTGCAGATGACACTGTAGTTTACCGTCTAGTAAAATCATCAGACGATCAATTCCAGTTACAAAATGATCTAGGAGAATTTCTGTATGGTGCGAAAAGTGGCAATTGGCACTAAACAAAGAAAAGTGCGAGGTCATCCGCATGGGTACTAAAAGAAATCCTATAAATTTAGGGTATACGATAAATCGCACAAATCTAAGGGCTGTCAATTCGACTAAATACCTAGGCATTACAATTACGAGCAACTTAAATTGGAAAGACCACATAGATAATATTGTGGGGAAGGCGAAACAAAGACTGTGCTTTGTTGGCAGAGCACTTCGAAGACGCGACAAACCCTCTAAAGAGACAGCCTACATTACACTTGTCCGTCCTCTGCTGGAATACTGCTGCGCGGTGTGGGATCCTGACCAGGTAGGATTGACGGAGGACATCGAAAAATTGCAAAGAGGGGCGGCTCGTTTCGTGTTATCGCGCAATAGGGGTGAGGTGTCACTGATATGATACGCGAGTTGGGTGGCTGATACTGAAACAAAGGCGGTTTTCTTTGCGGCGAGATCTATTTACGAAATTTCAATCACCAACTTTCTCTTCCGAATTCGAAAATATTTTGTTGACACTCACCCACGTAGGGAGAAATGATCATCATAATAAAATAAGAGAAATCAGAGCTCGAACGGAAAGATTTAGGTGTTCCTTTTTCCCACGCGCCATTCGAGAGAGGAATGAAGTAGTATGAAAATGGTTCGATGAACCCTCTGCCAGGCACTTAAGTGTGAATTGCAGAGTAACCATGTAGATGTAGATAATAAGTGTTATTGAGAGCCAATATTTCCGAAACGCATTACTACTCCTCCTGTGTAGTTCAGGTCAAATCACTGGTGCATTACTTGCTAAATTGTGCTACTGTTTTGTATCTTACCAATAACAGAGGTTCAGTATCAAGTAAAGTCAATCCCAATAGTTAACTTCCTTTCTCCACCATGCTAGTACTGGTACAACTTTGGCTGAGGCTGGCGAACGTGTCCTTTTACGTAATTACAGTTTATATGATTACTTATAGAACTTTGGTTCGAGTTTCGTTTGTTTTGATATTGTTTACACCCGATAGCAATCTTTGCAGAGTCGAAAGCAGTCCAACATCTTTCCATTGCACACAGTCACGATCACAAAATAAAAATCCTTTCACAGGAGGAGCATTACCTGTATATTACTACCTTAATAGTAGCCGGTAGTGTTACACGTTCTGCCGCATGACATGACATGCTTTAGCTTCTTTCCCAGTAAAACAGAGACCACAGCATATGTACTAAGCGCGAAACAAACGTATTACGAGCACTGAATGTCCAGCGGCACGAAGTTGCAGTAAATACAATAAAGCAAATAACAGCAAATATAACATCATGGAGCCCCGACAGCTGTTATCGGAATGAATACACAGGTAGCGTTACAGAATGACAACTGGCTTAGATGGAATACCACGCTTGCGTAAATGATCAGATTCTGATGATAAGACCGTCACAAATGAAACAGGAGTCAAAGGACGGAACGAATGAGGAAGCTTATGGGGAAGATAATGATTACGTAAATGAGTCGATTGATATGTTCAGTACTTCGCAAACAGAGAAAGAACCGATATAATCACATGATGTAGAATCAGAGTATGAGGATACAGCACAGCAGAAAAGTAAAAACTATTAAACTTGAACGACCTATTCAAACTTTGTCTCCAAATATTAAAGAGCAGAGCAAAGCACAAATTAGTAGCATTAACAGTCAAATTAAGGCGCACGTTAGTGGTCCTGACGATCAACTCAAGACACTAATTAGTAACCTCAGCAATCAGCTGAAAGCACACAGTAGTAACTTTGAGAATCAAATGAAAACACATGATATAAAGATCAGTAAACAGATAGAAAAAGTAGGCCTTTGGAGTACTGCAGTTAGAGACACGAAACTTGAAATAAATACCATAAATATCAATAAGGCTATTGGGCAAGGGCAGATCAATGATATCAACGAAATGTCCGATGCAGAAATTACAAAGATCTAACAAACCGTAGGACCCTTAGTAGTAACGAAAGTAGACGAAAAGGTTTTCAATCTGAAAACCGAAATGGTTAACGAATGTAGAAATGAAATCTCACATTTGAGAAAGGCAGTGGTTGATTTTGAGGAAGAAAGACGCAAACAGATAACTATTTGCGAACAGAGGTGTAACAACAGCACTTCACAAATTCAAGACTAGATCTGCAACTTTGCAAAATTAAATATGGGACAAGTCCAGTTGTGTCAGATACTGTGAAGCACCGCAGGTCGCTGCAAGCAAAGCAGCTGATGTGCTAAGGAATGAGTCATACCTGGTAGACGATTAAGCGTACACTATACATGTCCATCATCAGAATAAATCTGATGTAAACATTACACCATGTCTTTTTCCGCGTATGCTCGAATCTCATTGGATTTCGTTTCACGTGGAGCGGAAGCCAAGCTATGTCCAATACAGTCAGGTACGATAATAAGAATACGTTTTATGCTTTGTTACACGGACATAGATTGAGCGATAATCAGTGAAAATAGCTTTACCGGCGCATTTAACTTGGACAGCACTGGCCAGCCAGCTGGTACAAAAAAAACCTGCAATGATGTAAGCAGTTGCAGTTCCGACGTGGAAAGGGACGAGCAGAGAAACAACACGGCTTCAAATGTCATTCAAGTTTTAGAGGGAATGAAATAATATTCGACAAAGCTCCAGCACTACCACTTCTTAGGTGACAAGACGGAAAGCATAAGATACTCTCGTTCTTACCTAACATAGAATTCTCATTACAAACAAGAATGATGAAGATTCCTAACATAAACACAGTGTAACTTTTCTGAGCGAGCTATATACGATGCAAAAGCACACTGTAGGAATTTCACCGTATTGTTGAATACTGACGCCACTGAAGGTATTAGTCACTCGTTTGGTAATCTTTTAGCTCCTTCCTTATCCGAATCCGAGAAATACATTTCAGTTCTGGAATTGTCGTCTGCTACTTTGATACCGAGTCGATCAACAACAGAATCCAAGAAGCCATCCAGGCGCCGCATTTTCTCTTCTTCCTTCATGTCGTGCAGTTCTATATCCCGCCAGCGTTCGGCAGTGACATGTGAAAAAGCTGTATGTATTAGTTTCAGTACCTCTGGCAGTTTGTCTTGTTACTTCTCGCGACAAATCCCCTAACTTGGCTACAGATCAGTTCTGTTTGCGTTCATGTTGTAACGGTGGCGAATGTAAAAATACTTCATTTGTATGGTGTGCTCGATGCTGTGGAAATGATTGTTTTTCATGTTTCTAGACAGTTATCACTCTGGTTCGTGTGGGACTACATCTGTGATGTAAAACAACGGACATAGTCCAAATAAAGAGCATTTGGTTTTTCATTTTTGTCCTAAAAAATTAAATTATGTTTTCTTCGTCTAAGCAACCTTTATTAACAATCTTTCACAAAATATCGATAGTTAAGATTTGTATTTGAAATCAAAACAGGAATTTCGCGTGCAGTATGTAGTTAGAAATAAGAAGACGTACAGTATTCATAAAAAAATGTTGCTGAATTTTACAATTACGAGATGTAGGTGTTTTAAATTGATCGAAAAAAAAGGATGACTGAGGCCAGAGTTGAATCAGTGATCAATGAACTGCACTACTACGCTACCGATTAAGCTATACATCCAGCGTGTATTTGTGTCTCAACTGTATCAAATACAGTCTCTCGGAAAACTTCAAAGCCGTTTTATTTCTGTAAATTTATTAAAAACATTAAGAATAATCTCTTTCTCGGCACTTTTTAACCAGGTTCCACACGCTTGTTACACTACGGAACAAGCAGCAGCCTCAGCCGTTTTCGTACTGCGTATTAACAGCGCGACAATCAAGAGTACAACAATGCAGAGACTGTGACTGTACATGATTTTTGAAATAAAAACTACATAGCTAAAGAGTGATGAAGAAAAACGTCGATGAATGTTAATACATTAGAATATCCTAAAGATTCATTTAACGTAACTTAGTAATAAAATATCTATTACATATGTAGGACCTACTTCCAAGAGCGTAACAACAGTGTAGGAGGGTTATGGCAACTGACTACTCATCTCGTTTGCGTTCGTTTGCATCAGGTTTATTCTTATGAGGAACAAAGTTGCGGACAGAGAGGCCGCCAGTGAAGCGATTGCTGTCAGCAACTTTGTTCAGGGCGATCAGCTGTTCGTATGAAATCTGTAGTTAAGGCTGTAGGACAGAATGGGGAGGCCAAAGTAGAATTCAATCAACCTGCTTAGACAGATAACGACACCGGAGCAAGAGAAAACGTGAACGTGTTCGTAGGCGATGAAGAAAGCACCGACGACTTTTGAATAACGATAAAATTTGCGAAAATGATCTGTCAGAGATTACTAATTGGTGTGAACAGATTGATGATCTGTACGAAGGGTTAAAGCAATGCGAGTGGGGGGATTTCAAGCGGGATTATGCGACCAAATGGGTAAGTAGAAGTAAAAGGACAAACGGGACGTCGAGAATAGGACGTGGTTCGATAGCAAGGAGAAAATGGAAGTATTTAGCGCCGCGCAAAGTTGGCTAGCAGCAATTAATAAAGAGGTGGCAAGTAGTTTGGAAAAGGGGCACCGCGCGAAGTTACTGAGCTGTCAATAATACTGAGATTAATAGTAAGAAACGAAACATGGTCGCAATGAGAAGAATGGAAGAAGTGAAATACACAGCTTTGCTGGCGAAGCATTCCTGACGAATAAAGCGCCAGCAGAATAAACTGTTGTCAGTAAGCCTGAAGAAGTAGATACAGACGATAGTTTACGAATAACTTAAGTTCACGAAGACTACACGAAATACGAAGGTAGATGTCACTATAACTGATCTAAACGACAGCTCGGACGAAGAGCCTGCTGTGAAAGAAAAGGAACTAACAATATTAGGAGGAAACCGTGACCCCGAGTATTTAAGAATCGTTAAAAGTTCGCATGAGGAAATTAATATGTCTAAGAAAAGCGTTTCCGTTAGAACCGAACAGTGACCCAGAATCGTTAGATTTAGAAGATAGTTCGGATGAAGAATATACTGAAGTAACGGAAATCGAGGAATGTGGAACGAAATGATATTTTGTACCCTAGGTGAAGTAATGTCAGAGCAAAACAACGAAGCAAAACAGAACCAAGAAAGAAAGAACCACCAGACTATGTTATATACTACCAAAAACGGATTCAAGTCGCAAAAGAATTCGTAATCCCGAAACCAAAAAGGCCGCCAGATATTGTAAAAAGGATATGCAGACAACATCTCTTGGAATAAAATTCGATCTCTTTAAGACTTATTACGGTAAGATAAGGAAAATGAAATTATTCTGTGTACAGTATCACATACAGCCACTGTAATTAGAGGGTGTGGGGCAGGTTTATTTCTAAATATATCTGAATTACTCACACTAACGCATACCCAAAATCAAAGAAGCTCTTAGGTGTTCGTAACTGTGGACTTGAAACCTTATGCCCACAGAACCGAATAAAAAGGAGCACTGTTTGAAAACATTTCATAAATAATAGGTACTGTTTTATAAAATGTATATTCTTACAAAAGGTCTTTTGTAACAGATGTTATACTGTTGTGTAGAATTACTGCTACAGTTTTACAGTAAATATTTGTATCAGATTTTTAATGACGTAACTGTGTATAGAATGAAATGGACGTTAAAAAAAAAAAAAAAAAAAAAGGCTGCACCTCACCAGCCAAGTGGGTATGTGGTAGACAAGGTTTGCCTTGAAAGCAAAAGAAACGGACTGCTTAAAGTTTCTAGTAAACAACTGTAAATACTGAACAAACTTTAAATAATGTTTATGTAAAAGCTTGTATCATATTTTCTCCCTTCTGTTTACGAATTATTGGTTCTATTATATACAAATGGCTCTGAGCACTATGGGACTTAACATCTGTGGTCATCAGTCCCCTAGAACTTAGAACTACTTAAACCTACCTAACCTAAGGACATCACACACATCCATGCCCGAGGCAGGATTCGAACCTGCGACCGTAGCGGTCACGCGGTTCCAGACTGAAGCGCCTTTAACCGCACGGCCACACCGGCCGGCTCTATTATATACGTATGTGTCATTATCATATGAGTGCAACCGTTGTTATCCAGTGCTCTATGTAATACAGTATTTCCTCCCCATGATTAAATGTTAAGTAAAACGTAACCAATGTTGTTCTTATGTGAATGAGGTGAAATGATGTTCTTTATTTTTGTATCGCTATTTTTAGAAAGTGAATGCTGTTGTGATGTGTTTGCAATTTTTTTTTTCTTTCAACCAACACTGTTTGAGGTGTTACGGATGTTTCACTGACGTATAGCTACAATAGTCCCATTAGTCCAATCCATCCCGGCGGGGTCAGGGATTTTCTCTGGCTCGTGATGGCTGGGTGTTGTGTGCTGTCCTTAGGTTAGTTAGGTTTAAGTAGTTCCAAGTTCTAGGGGACTGATGATCATAGATGTTAAGTCCCATAGTGTTCAGAGCCATTTTTAGTCCAATCCAACTTCTTCGTCTGTTTTTACTAAATGTGACTTTTGTGTAACCATACTCTTTGATGTAAAATCCGTGTACACGTTTTATTCATTATTTACGATAATTTATGTAATAGTAATTAATCTATGAATGTAATTTCATATGTAATGTGCTGTAAAAGAACGTAAAAGTTAAAACTTTAATTGTAATACTGGTCCGTGCATAGGGAAAGTAGGGTTGTAATTATGCAAAACGTGGGTGGAAGTCGCTCTGCAACGGCACTGGCTGGACAGGAATAGAAAGGGTGTGGATCTAGTGGAACTTTAAGGCTCCAGCATGGCATGGGTCAGTCGGTGACCAGCAGGCTTAGGGTGCGCGTCCTGTGAACTGAAAGAGGCGAGAAGAACTGCAAGATTGTGTAATATAGCCTCGGATGCCGAGTCATGGCGTACTTTGGTTAGCGCTGTACAATGAAAATCCGACGCTAAGAAGAGAATTTTTAGAGCTTCTTACACAGGAAGAGCCATAGTTATTTTTTCCACCTTTTTTGAATAGCACAGGAGATCGACGCTGCTGCCACTTTCATCTCAAATTATCAGTTGAGTACTTTATACCTGCATGGACCAGTTATTTTGTTTCGTTTCCAATAATAATTTTGTGTTCTGGAAACTTCATATTGAGTCACCGTATTTTATCCTTAGTCTTTTACCTAGACAGGGTCCTATTTCAAGTGCTGCGATAAATCCTTCAAGTACGATATCCTATTTTACTAGTTGAAAAGTAATTATCTTCTTTAACAAAACTTAATAAACTTTGTGGGTTTGAAAAATACGTAATTATTTAGTGATCATTAGTTTTGAAATACTGCACCTACTTTTCATAAGTGGACAGTTAATGTTTCATCAAAGTATAATTACTAAGAGAAGTATTTACGGTTTCGTGTGTTATGTAGTTAACAGTATTTCCCGTATTGTGTTGTGACTAAAGTGTTCAGCCTCGATCTCAGGCTGCTAATGGACTAGTTTCTGGGTCCCCAAGCTAATAGCTGAGCCGATTCAAATTTCATATTACGATAACAGCAATCAACAATAAGCAGCTGGCTGAAAATCTTCAAACTATACTATATCCAGGTATCACATGTTCCACGTGAGCTAAATAATGTAAGTCGGTGTCAACAAATCCGGAGGAGAAAGTTAGTGATTAGAATTTCGTGAGAAGATTCCGTCGCAACGAAAAACGCCTTTCTTTTAATGATGTCCATCCCAAATCCTGTATCATTTCTGTGACACTCTCTCCCATATTTCGCGATAATACAAAACGTGCTGCCTTTCTTTGAACTTTTTCGATGTACAGTACTCCGTCAGTCCTATCTGGTAAGGATCCCACACCGCGTAGCAGTATTCTAAAAGAGGACGGGCAAGCGTAGTGTAGGAAGTCTCCTTTGTAGGGTACTTCATGACTATTTCAGTAGTAGTAATTTCCTATAATTTAACTGACAAAAGAATCTCTTGTCCATGTCAGTATTGCTTCACCATTAGTAGTCGTTTACTTATAATTATCATTAGCGTCCTACTAATGTACAGATAGTAAGTGTTATTAAGCGTCAGTTGTTGCCCAAACGCATTAACACTCCTCCTGTACATTTCAGGTCAAATCACTAGTACATTACATGCTAAACTGTGCCACTGTCTCGTATCTTATCAACAAAACAGAGGTTCAGTGTAAAGTAAAGTCAGTCACAATAGTTAACTTTCCTTATTAATCATGCTAGTGCTGGGTACAACTTTGCCTAATTAGGCTGGCGACCGTTTCCTTGTACGTAATTACAGTTTATTTGACTGCCTAAAGAACTTTTGTTGGATTCCCTTTTGTATTACTATTGTTTCCTCTCGATAGCAATCTTTCCAGAGACGAAAACCGATCTGACACCTTTTCTTGCACTCAATCACTATCATAACAATTGTTTCACAGGAGTAACATTATCGGTATATTACTATTTTGATAGTAGCCGGTAGTGTTATAGGCTGACACTTATTCCCTCTACACAGTGATGAAGCTAGACGCTGTATAAGGCTGGTGACATGATGGCGCGAAGATACATCTTACCTGTTGCTGGCCTGGGGTGGGGTAGTTAATGTGTTTATCCAGATGTGCTGCCAAGTGCTGCTTGTCCGTGCACAGAGACACGTTGCACGCTAGATGTCTGAGTCGTGCGTGCGCAGCCTGAAGTTGGCAGCAGCAGTGTAGCCTACCGCCATGTGCTAATTACCCTGCAGACATCGCATGTCACGTGGTGCCGTTGTAGCTGAATGCGGGGTCCTTCAAATGGGGCATTTGCTTGAAAAAAATAAACATTACTGTGCTACCCTATTCTACAACATGTACGCACTCATAATTGCTTAAACATTAAAAGTCTCGTATTTACAATAATCTACGTGTGTTTTGGATGATGATCCTGTAATGTTTAAATAATGCGTTACAAGAGCTCCCTAATTCTTTCAACAATAGCATTTCATGCCGTTTTATACTTAGTACACTTCGGGTGGCGTCTGCAGCACGTTTTTTAAGACAATACTGATACATAAATACACTCCTGAAAATGGAAAAAAGAACACATTGACACCGGTGTGTCAGACCCACCATACTTGCTCCGGACACTGCGAGAGGGCTGTACAAGCAATGATCACACGCACGGCACTGCGGACACACCAGGAACCGCGGTGTTGGCCGTCGAATGGCGCTAGCTGCGCAGCATTTGTGCACCGCCGCCGTCAGTGTCAGCCAGTTTGCCGTGGCATACGGAGCTCCATCGCAGTCTTTAACACTGGTGGCATGCCGCGACAGCGTGGACGTGAACCGTATGTGCAGTTGACGGACTTTGAGCGAGGGCGTATAGTGGGCATGCGGGAGGCCGGGTGGACGTACCGCAGAATTGCTCAACACGTGGGGCGTGAGGTCTCCACAGTACATCGATGTTGTCGCCAGTGGTCGGCGGAAGGTGCACGTGCCCGTCGACCTGGGACCGGACCGCAGCGACGCACGGATGCACGCCAAGACCGTAGGATCCTACGCAGTGCCGTAGGTGACCGCACCGCCACTTCCCAGCAAATTAGGGACACTGTTGCTCCTGGGGTATCGGCGAGGACCATTCGCAACCGTCTCCATGAAGCTGGGCTACGGTCCCGCACACCGTTAGGCCGTCTTCCGCTCACGCCCCAACATCGTGCAGCCCGCCTCCAGTGGTGTCGCGACAGGCGTGAATGGAGGGACGAATGGAGGCGTGTCGTCTTCAGCGATGAGAGGCGCTTCTGCCTTGGTGCCAATGATGGTCGTATGCGTGTTTGGCGCCGTGCAGGTGAGCGCCACAATCAGGACTGCATACGACCGAGGCACACAGGGCCAACACCCGGCATCATGGTGTGGGGAGCGATCTCCTACACTGGCCGTACACCACTGGTGATCGTCGAGGGGACACTGAATAGTGCACGGTACATCCAAACCGTCATCGAACCCATCGTTCTACCATTCCTAGACCGGCAAGGGAACTTGCTGTTCCAACAGGACAATGCACGTCCACATGTATCCCGTTCCACCCAACGTGCTCTAGAAGGTGTAAGTCAACTATCCTGGCCAGCAAGATCTCCGGATCTGTCCCCCATTGAGCATGTTTGGGACTGGATGAAGCGTCGTCTCACGCGGTCTGCACGTCCAGCACGAACGCTGGTCCAACTGAGGCGCCAGGTGGAAATGGCATGGCAAGCCGTTCCACAGGACTACATCCAGCATCTCTACGATCGTCTCCATGGGAGAATAGCAGCCTGCATTGCTGCGAAAGGTGGATATACACTGTACTAGTGCCGACATTGTGCATGCTCTGTTGCCTGTGTCTATGTGCCTGTGGTTCTGTCAGTGTGATCATGTGATGTATCTGACCCCAGGAATGTGTCAATAAAGTTTCCCCTTCCTGGGACAATGAATTCACGGTGTTCTTATTTCAATTTCCAGGAGTGTGTTTGGTGAAACAGTCCTGCATAAAAAGACCACGTTATTTCACTTGGATTATTTTAATTTTCTATCGTTGTTGTTTACACTGTGCTATGTCCACTGTATTGTCATAGTGTGGAATTTGCCTTGGTCAGCTTCTCTGATAATGACATCATGGTTTGTTGGACATATTGCATTATAAATTATGCTAATTAAGATAAGACTATCTTGGGAAACCTCTGGCGGCCATTTTGGGTAATAAATTATATTCTGAATAAACACTGGATAACTGCACAAGTGGCATTCTGGGAAACGGGGGAGGGGGAGACATGGTGGAAGTTGGGGTCATAAAACTGACAAGTTAGGTTTGCTTACAAAATGGGTCAAAATCATTGTCCTCAGAAGGGTACAACCCCACTACTTACAACTACAAGCAAAGGATTATTTTACCCAATTTGTGACCTTTCTTTTATTCCCTGTTATAACATTTTCTCAATTTAAAAAATTGCAGGTTCCTTCAGGGACACTGATATAGAGTATGGATTTTTGAAGGATAGCTGATTGTTTTTAATCTTGAGGTTAGTCTCATATCGTTCTAAGTGTCTGGTTGGGTCAGAAGAAAGTCTTTATATTGGCTCAATGATTTATCTATGCTTCTTCTGCGATAACTGATAATTCATTAGTAGGCCTGTACATGATCTTTCTGCTGGTTCTAATTCACTCATATTCCGTAGATTACTTTTTTTAGTAGAAGGACTTGCATTTGCACAAAATAGTAACCCCTCACCTACGTTATCATCACATACTTTACTACTTACGAAAGGAATGTGCGTTTGTTGTGCTTGCATATGTATGAACACTACTTGCAGTTTAAAATCTGTTATTGCTCCCAGTTCAGTCAATTATCTAATCCTAGTAGTAAGGAGATTGTGAAAATGTTAAGAATCTGTGAGTAAACTGTACATTCCACAATGTGAAAGATAACAAAATCTACTCGTTGACCATTTTTCATTACACCTGGTTATACCAACTATTTGAACACTGGTGATTAATAAAATGGAACACTTCTATTGTTTCCTTTTTTATATCAAAATATTTCTTGTGATCACACTATCATCACATCCAGAACCCAAAATTAAGTGAACAGTTCCTCCTTGAATTTTTCTTAGGTAGAATAATTTAATATGTGGCGCCTAGAAGCCAAGGGGTCCAAGTAGAAAAAACATTATGTCGAGAAAATTGAAGTTAAAGTTCAAAAATATTCCAGTAGGTCATGTTTGGAGTTAGGTGGTTCTGTTTACATTACGATGTATCTCAAGGATATAGTTCGTCATAAGAGCATATTATTTTAAATATATATAAACATATTTTTATACTGAAATTTCACCATGTTTTGCATGCTGCACTTATATCTCTTGTACACCTGTACTTGGACCCGTTGCCTTCTGAATGTAGGTCAATAAGGAAATTAATTTGAAAGTAAAAAGCACTTATCTTCATTTTTAAGACCTAAAAATTGGTATTAAAAAAATATAGATCAATCAAAAAACATACAAAGTAAAAGGTGGAACAAAATACAAATTTTCATTTCCATTCATCCTTGTCAGTTCCATAAGCTTTGTCCAGAGCGTCATCTTCTTCATCTCCGTCACTTAATACTGCCTCTTCATCATGTCGACTTGCTACTTGGGCTTGAGGCCGAGCGGCTATATTTTTTAACTCCAAATAAAAGGGATTGGTGGTACAAACTGGAGCAACTCAGTCAGGTCTTTTACTTTTTGGGGTTTTAGTGTAGGCTTTGTTGTTGTTGGTTGTAGAGTTGGGAGTTTTGGAGGTAGTTTTCCAGTGGCGTTTTGTTTCAGGCTAAGTTGACTGTATGGATATAGGTATCCTGCCGAATACTTATAGTGTAGGATACCTGGAGAACTCTTCTTTAATTTAAGAATTTGCATTTTTCTGATACCTTTTTCCTTTTTGCGGAAAACATTGTTCAGGGTATCAATATCAACAAAGTCTTCATCTCTCATTTTAGTTACAATACACTTACGATTTGCTGATGCTACTAGGTTCACCCAGTCGTCTGGATCTTACATGTCTCTGTTGTCTTTTTTCTTTTTGATTTCTATGTGCCCAAAGTCTGGATCACATTCATTGTATTAGTGGCCAGGTACGAAGTAATGCTGGGTGGTTGTCTCAATGCCTGTGTTTCTTACTACGTACAACCAAAATTTTGACATCAGGTGGCTCTAGTTCTGGTCTCCACAATTGTCGGCAAATGCCTCAGTGTGCTTGATGTAGCTTGGGAGGGTCTTAATGTATTTTAGAAGGCAACTCATTATTTCCTGACACCACCTGTTGGCTTGCCCATCATGCCACATGTACATGTTTCTGGTACTGTCTTTGAGATTAAGGGGATTTAAGTTATAATTCGTTTTGGAGTTTTTAACTGCAAGCGTTGGCATCATTCTTCGAAGGTCAAAACGGTTTGATGCTGTATCTTTTGCCTTGTTTTTGGTGCTTTTTTTCTTTTAATTCTTTTATAGCTTCAAGCCTTTTTCAAGTGTAATTCTTTTTGTTTCATCGACAACGTTTTTTCTTCTTCTATGCCATGCAAAATTATAGTTTGGAAATTGTCACAAGTGACTCAAGTATTTGTCTGAGGCACATGAAAACCCAAATTAAACTTTGCATTGAAAATTTTTCGATAGAAGCTTTCTTACCTCACATGACTGTTTGTGCAGCTTGTATATAATTGTTAGGTTTAAGTCTGGATTAAGAAATTTTTTGTTGACAGCTGTTGCTCTGCTAAAATGACTTGAGTACTTATGGAAGCTTCTAAGTAGTGGAACAAAGCGGGTGCGGTGACACTTTCCATTGTAGCCAGGTGTATCCAAGATGGCGGCGATGACGTCATCCCAGATGGCGGCCTGTAGGCTTGGCAATAGCACATTACATCATCCAAGATGGCAGCTATGATGTTATCCAAGATAGTGGATTTTGGTGGGAAGATAGTCAATTGGGCTCCCTCCACTAACCTAACCCCCCTCCCCTCGCCAGAAAATGGCGGTAATTTCGAATTCCATCAGGGCAATGCAACACACCTCTATTAACGTAAGAAAATGGCGGGAAATTAGGTCACTTGGGCTACCTCCACTAACCTAAGTCATTCGACCGCCATCTCTTCCTAGGAACTGCTGGGAAATTTGAATTTTGGCGATAAAGAAAGGACACTTGGGCTATCTCTACTAATCTAAAAAAATGGCAGGAAAGAAAGGGCACTTGGGCTACCGGCACTAACCTAAGTCACCCGATTGCCACATCTTCCTAGGAACTGGAGGGGCAGAGGACTTAGCCTGTGCTGGACATAAGTCTTTATTTTACATGCACTATTTATTTAAACAACTAGAGGCAGTACCACCATCAAGTGTAGTCACCATGGGGTCTGGAGTCCAACTGACCTAGTACACAGTACTGCCACCAGAGGGCACTGTCGTCCATTCTGTGACACAATCCAAGATGGCAGAGGAAATGGCGGGAAACAGTGTGATCACCATGGGGTTCGGAGTCCAACTGACCGAGTAGACAGTACTGTCACCAGAGGGCACTGAGGTCAATCCCGTGACGTAATCCAAGATGGTGGGGTAAAATGGCGGGAAACAATGTGGTCGCCATCAAGGCTGGAGTCCAACTGACTTAGTACACAGGACTGCCACCAGAGGGTGCTGTCATCCATTCCATGACATAATCTAACATGGTGGGGAAAATGGCGGGAAACAGTGAGTTCAACAGGGGGTTCAGGCCTAGTACACAGTACCGACACCAGAGGGCACTGTCGTCCGTTCTGTGACAACCCAAGATATCTGTCTGGAGGGGAAAATGACAGCCTGCTCTGGGCTGCTGGAGAGTGGAAGGAGTATACTTTATCTATTATGGAACAATTTATTTAGGGATGGATTTGAGATAGTACATTTGTCACACTGACACAAAACACACGCTCTGACATGCTTGGGGTCACACCACACAGCCTACGGACCTGTAAACTACTCGTAAATTACCGAAATAACGTTCTGCAGACATGCAAACAACTCCTAAATTACGTAAATAATTTCAGTAGACAGCACACAGACATGCAAACTCCTCCTAAATAATGCAGTACACTGATGTGCAGACACAAAATCAGCTCCTGCCGCCCCCTGTCCTCTGAACCACACTGGAGCCTACCGCACACGTCCCCAGAAGTCAGGATGCACCAGTAGCCCCTGTGAAATGACACAACAGTCAGCTGCCAAGCCATGCAAAGGTCCCCGTTCTGGTCCCTCAAGCATGAGGCAGCGGCATCCCTTTCGTACTTGACACCTGAGAAATTCCTCTCGAAATACGTAATCACCTAGGCACCGCTGCTGACACGACCGGATGTGAGCGAAGCCCATTTGCAGATGCTCCAAGGGTGCGCGTGCGTCGACACTGCTGTGAGCCACTGCCAAAAGCAGGCCAGCACGAGCCATCACTCTCACATCATGCCAAGTCATCCTCTGAACTGTGTGCATGTGTGTTCACATCTGCTGGTGTGATCCCTCTGTCTACCTGAGGTCCAGCAAAGACTCACTCTCGCAGCAGCTGCAGAAATCTGTTCCAGAGTAGCACAGGCTGCATTGTTTCTCGTGATCCTAATGGGACATGTGTGATGCACATACTCATATCACAGATTATGCTATAGAAATCTGTTCTACTGCTCGCCATTGTAACGGGACATGCGTGGCATGTGGATGATGCATCGCTGCACATAGCTACATACCATCGCAAGCGCATCTAGCAACTTTCTCAATGTCATACTGAAGTCACATGGCTATCTAAAATAAGAATCAAGTCGAACTCTCGGAAATTGTATAGTGCCACAGAAATACTTAACATGCGCTTTTGTAGGAGCTTTCGCGATGTCTCGGCTTGTTTGCATGGAAATTCTTGCCCTAACAGTACCTGTTTACGAAAACAGCCCGGAATAACGCCGAATGCATTCCTATGGATGGGTCTAACGTGGCACCCTGTCCATCACTTCTTATCCTTCCTGCTTTCAACATACACAAAAGTTCTCACCACTATGTAGAGACTCCTATACCCCAGCACAATGGGTGTCTCGTGAATGAATCAAGCATTATGATTGGCTCTTATCGAATTTACCCGCCGAATTACTGTTGCTGCCAGTGTGGAAGCACCGTTCACTTTTTTTTTTCTTTCTACAGACGAGACTTTCAGCCGCAAAAATATATTTTATACAGTTAGCCATATTGTACGCACAATTAAACCTTACAAAGTGCCCTACATATCGTCAAACATGGAAAGACTCTTACTCAATTAGACTGCTATCTGACTGAGGACAGGAGCTTGAGTATTAGAGTCTGAAACTGATCTGCAACCCAGGAATATATAAATTGCATACCGTGGCGATGTAGTAAACATACAATTTGTACCCTGCACCATTCGTAAAGCTATCGACCGTCAGACACTCGTACATATACCGTGAAGACCGAAAGCACCGTATATACCCCTTGCAGTACTAGATATTTGCCCGCAGCCAATGGTCACAAGTCATCCACTCCCAATGCGTGACCAGAGCGCCCTCAGCGGACTGAAGTCACTCTCGGAACTGTTCTACAAATTCGGGCTCATTTCCCCTTGGCACAAACGCGTTACTGTTTCTAGTCCAGACCTGCTTGCTTGCTTGCTTTTCTACACCCATCTTCAAACTCTGGGAACAAGAACACATTCATTTTCACATGGTTTGACATAATATCATACCAATTTCGCTGTACTTCTCGATATCAAGCACACAGCAGTATCCTACCGATCGCTCGTGGAACATAAAACCGAAGATATGGACCTGAAATTATTTCTCTACAAACCCTAAACTTTAGCGAGGTGGGGTGTGCTGTAAACCACTAAGTAACTGGAAACTTATCCAATCTGCTAAGACCTTTACGTGAGAACTAAAAAAAAAAAAATAGATGAAACTGATATTTCCACTCGCAAACACCGATGTTGGTTATGTAACAGATTCCAAATCATCCCTATAATTTACAAAGTCAATTATTGTGTTTCTCAAGTCTAGAGAGAATCAGCAAACTTGTCTTCCACCTGTCCTTCACCTGCTACATGCACACACCACAATCGATGTTCCCTCAACTAAATAAAGGCGCAGAGGCAGTCAACCGGACAATTTACATGAAAGGGAATAATGGTCCAGCGCAAACACACGCCCATATTGAATCTTCTCAAAAATTTCCATGTGATCACGAAAGCTCTCCAACACACACTAAGTATTAGTTTGCTATTTGGTCGTCTAGAGGACAACACAGTTAATTCAGCTACATTCCTACACTCCAGCAGGCCTCTGCATTCGGACGGCTCCTACAGCAAATGGGAAAGATGAATCATTCCCGCCACAGGTCACTGGTGATGAACGCCAAGCACGCATAGACAGAATCGTCCTAGGAGAAAAACTGGCTTCATATATATTTGATCCCTGTACTTACAACTAAATGTTACGATTGCAGTCTCAGTTGAACGACATTCGACAATGAGAGAAGTATCAGAAATACACCCTGCTGACGGCTGTGGCTCTGGAAAGAGAAATATTAGTGCCATCCTTATGGCTTGACATACTCCTCCCTTTGCTATCACAGTACTCCATGTCAAATCCATACCTTCCTTACGACTGGACATAGTCATATCCTTTGCACATACCGGAACACAAACACATACCTTATAAGCCTGATCCTCAAGGCTAACCTATCACGCAACCCCCTACTACTAAGTATAATACTTCGTCAATAACTGTTTACTGGCGATACGAAATAATACTGACCTAGATTCAACGATGGGTGGATATCTCTCATAACTTTATCTTGCGAGTGCTACCACCATGTCTTAGAAAGTGAGGCGTAACTGTCTTACAAACCGCTATATGGTAAAAAAAAAAAAAACACAACCATATTACCATCACAAGTGGTCTTGGTTCTACATGTGCACACAAGTATCCATGTTAAAAACTATACCAGCTTTATAAATCCACGTATGGCATTACCTACGAACGACATGGTTTTTCCAGACAAATACCGTGACACTGAATATAGACGATGATCACCGGAGTGCATATTATCACAGCAGCAGTGCGGTTACACGTCGCTGATGGTGGACCCTTGCAATAAAATTAACGAATTTTGAAAGTGATTCGGCTAAGGACCATGGTATGAAAACGGTATTTGCAATTCCCTCACGCTGCCGCCACTAGATATTTCTCCAATATTTGTAACGCATTCTCTCTCGATGCCATGTTAGAAGTTCTGCGATATATCCACTGAGTTATAGGCGATGATTGATTGAGAAGGATCACAAACAGTAGTAGATGGTGTAATGATTGAGGTCGTAAGAAATGTACACTAGTTTTTCAGATCTCTAGTTCTATGCTTTCGCTGGAAATGATGTCTGTGATTTGGAATCAAATCTTTCCATTCAACCACATACCTGCGTAGGATCCTATAGAGAACTTCTTTAATGATTACAGCCACTAGTGAATCATACTTCTGGTAGTCTCATATCTCGAAATGAGCCACCTTTCTCGAACCTATCTGCCACAGTAAAATTCCAACATGGTTTTAGGTAGCCCATATGCATCTTGCAACTACCCCTTAGACTCTGCGCTTCTGTCCCTGCAGCTTTGCGCATGTAATTGTTACAATGTAAGTCAGAACTGAGTAGAAGTCGGAAAAAGCTATTCTACCACCTTCTGCAACCCATGTAGAAACAGGTGAAGCTGAGCAACTGTGACAGAACTGTGTTTTGACCAGTCAACGGAAATGAAGCCTGCTCCTGCAACACGAGGTAATATAAAAGACCTTATGGGAACTGGGGGAAGGGCGGATTTTGCTACTGCATTGTGATGCTTCTCCGAACTACAAGCAGGTACTACAGAGCCACATCCCTCAGGGCCCATTCACGTCTATCAGCCAAACATTCTATCATCTTTGTTCTGTTCCATCCACCAGAGAAAAATTACGAACTATAAAAGCTCCACTAACTTCATCCGATAGAGAACTATTTAAGATTTTCACCGCATCTCTCTCCTCCCATATATCTAAAACAAATACTGTATGCGTGCTGGCTTCAAGCACATATGACGATCCTATTAAATAAACGGGTATTGATCCACTGCACAGACCAGTTTAAAGTATCACCACCTATACTGTAGGAGGATGACAGTATCCCACAGACTATACTGTAAGTCGCAAGAGACCCTGTGACCCTGTGTCGTTGTTTGAAATGTTGTTTTTTTTCTACTGTAATACGCTTTGTACACTGCCATACATTTTGACGACCTCTACATTTAAATTCATCTGTCACAGTTATGGAATAGCTGATGGTTCCACGTTCCGTTTCGACTGATTCCTCATATTGCAGTCATGTACGCAATCACTGTTTTGGTGCAATCCGTCCCCAGAAGGTGTTGTCGCTCCACCAAAACTCTTTCTCCAACTCAAACAAGCGATGTCAGTCAATCATTATGTGGTAACCAACAGCATATCAGTGGGCGGATGGGATGGAGAAGACACCCCGGATGTACAGAATTAATAAGCATTACAGTTGATTGTGTGAACAATTTTAGGAATTTTACAGTAATTTCGACACTGACCAATGATGTGACAGCTTGTTTCCCAATTTCAGTATCATAGTTAAACCTCCCGCCCCTACTTTGCGAGTATCATTGCGAATGTGGATAGATGACTGTGCAGTACGTCCCTGCATTGTTAATTATCGAACACATCCATCATCAAAGTATATCAGTCAGTGCTCTACATGTTTCTAACACTTCGAGCACAGTGCTTAATTTACGATCTATCTCTATACTGATGGGAGTCACAGAGCATTCTCGCAGTCTTAGGGTAAAATTAGAGACTGAAAGACCCCCTCACACTGTCAATCATTTTGTTAAAGAGCCGACACGAGGGCATCGGGAATTGCCGCCGATGACCAATATTTCGGCTGAAGAGGTCTTTCCACCAGAAGCAGCGGTTGCAGGGAGCGTCTGATGTGGGAAAAAAAAAAGATTTCTTAAAGTCAAAATTTCAAGGAATAAAACCATGTCATTAGATGTAGCATTACTTTTTATTTTACTTGAAAAAATAACGAAAATCATTTATTTTTCGTGCGTTCAGACAGGGCTATTCCCTCAAATCAGATATGGGTCTGTTCGTTTCTAGCAATCGTCCTTCCGCTTTTTCTACTTGGATGATAGTTTCCCATTTTGTGCAGTTCCGTCTATCACTATTTGTTTTCTTTTTTAATTCTGTTTATTTCTTTTTTTATTCCAGCCTTTTTTCTTCTTACATATTTCATTTTTTAGGGTGTAAAAGCATTCTTCCTGTTTCTTTTTGTTGAATTCTGACTGTACGTCTTCTACTGATTAAATGAATTCTTCCCTAACCACATCTATGTGATCACGTATTTACTATATCAGATTTTTACTATTGTTATTAATTGCTTTAGAAAATTTGCCTTTTTAAGTAGACAGCTGTTTTGTTATTTATTGGGTCCCTTTACATAGTTTGTACTCTTCCACTTGGAACACATGAATGTGGGTCTCGATTGGGACACATAATCCAGCTATTTGTTCACTTACCCATGTTTTATTTTTTTATCACAGTGTTCTATCCCGTCAAGCATTTGTATTATTTCAGCTTTCATTGTAGGGTAATAGCTTTAATTACAGTTATTTATTGATTAATATTACTATTAATTATCTATTGGCTTTATACTGATCACTACAATCAAATTACTGTTCCCACTGTCCACTTACCCTTTCTCTGATGATAAAGATCGCTGTTTAAGAAAACTGCTTTTCAATGCATTTTCGAAAATGACTCACGAAGTTTTTCACCTTGACGTGTGGGCTTAACGTTGACAGCAGCAACGGATGCGGTCGCCTTTCGTTGTGGCTGCTCTCTGCTAACTACTCAAAGAAGTCTGGTCTGATGCCGTTGATGAAAGTTGATCGAGGTTTGAGCTTGACTGCCCTCAGTTTGGCTGCTGCAGTGGTAGTAAACAGAATGGCTGTGGATGTGATAGATTTCCAAATATCCAAAAAAACAAATCGACATAACTTCGTCTCCCCCCCCCCCGCCCCCATTAAGTAACGTTATTCCTTCCTTATTCTTCTCTTATTCTCTTCGTTTTTGGCACGCTGTCTTGGTCGCTATACTGTAGTGTTCCCATGTAATATTTGATAAGAGCTGCTTTGGTCAAGTTATTTTTTGAGGTTTATACTTTGTCTTCATTTTATGACTATAATGACCATGTGTGAAATGGCAAAATAACACAAAACCCTCATTTTACCCTGTTTCAAAACACAAATTTGAGTGTTTGGATTGGTTTTTTTATTGTTTTGACACAAATTCTTCAGCTCCAATAAGATGAGAACAGAGAAAACCTTCGTAATTTAATTCCTTCTAGTTCATGACGCTAGCATTTTTTTTAAAGAAAAGTCTTTGTTAAATTCGCCAAAGTCTGAGTATTTCGCTGCACATAGATAACACACCGATACAAAAAGTTACATGTTTACACCTGTTACTGTCCTTCAAAGTAGTCACCAGCGTTGTGTAGAACCCGTTGCCAGCGATGTGGAAGGTGTAGTATACCATTAGCCGAGTCTGTTCTGTTGATGGTGCGAATGGAGCGGTCTACTGCCTGTATAAATCTCTGGAACAGTTCTGAAGCAATTGCCATGAAGTCGTTCCTTCACCTTTGGAATCAAATCAAAGTTACAAGGACTTAAGTCGTATTACTGTTCGTTTTTGGAGCATCACCTGCGACCAGCTTTGCGAATGAAGCGGCGACACTTCCTGCGCAACCCACCCATCATTTCGCACGACAATGCGCGGGTGCATAAAGCGCAACTTGTGGCTGCTCTGTTCGGTCGATGGGACTAGGAAGTTCTGTGACTCTGATTTGATTCCGAAGACGAAGGAACTACTTCTTCGCATTCGATTCAGAATTGTTCCAGAGATGCGACAGGCAGTAGACCGCTCCATTCGCAAAAAAATGGCTCTGAGCACTATGCGACTTAACTTCTGAGGTCATCAGTCGCCTAGAACTTAGAACTAATTAAACCTAACTAACCTAAGGACATTGCACACATCCATGCCCAAGGCAGGATTCGAACCTGCGACCGTAGCGGTCGCTCGGCTCCGGACTGTAGCGCCTAGAACCGCACGGCCACTCCGGCCGGCGCTCCATTCGCACCGTCAACAGAACAGACTCTGCTAACAGTATACTACGCCTTCCACATCGCTGGCAACGGGTTCTACTCAACGCTGGTGACTGCTTTGAAGGACAGTGACAGGTGCAAACATGTAACTCTTTTGTATCGTTTATGAATAAATAGCTGCCACTATTTAAGTTCCAACCTACGTATACTCTAACATGTAAGCCTTGTCCAAATAGACTTATTCAGCCTGCCAATAAAAATTGTTTTCTGTTTTATGCTGAGTCTTATTTCTTGTGGCTAGTGTACTTAACCACATCTCTCTGTTTAGACGCTGGTTCTTATACTCATGTGCTCCTTTTTGTTATTTCATTACCTTTCAAATGACGCCCAGCCCGTATAAATAAATTTATCATGTGCTAATAAGGTAGGTCCAAAACGCGTTGCTGCAATACTTCTGCCTTTAATGTGCACACCTTAAGTAACAAGTGTATAATTTCGATCGATTACACAAGGAAAACACGAGCCAGCTTTCGTGTTGGACATATGATGATAATTTGGAAGGAAATGTAACAATTTTTTCTCAAAGCAGGGTGGCTTCATTTATGATTTAAATAGATCATATTGCTGTCCAATTCTTTGGTTATTAAGCACTATTTTCCAACGAAATCTCCTTCCAGTTCTATGGCCTTACACCGCCGTAATGTGAGAGCCAAAACGTCGTCATGATACCACTCCACTGGCCTGCATCACAGTGAAGTTATTGTTGCATAAATAGTTTCTATGTCATTGCTTCAGTACTTCCCACAGAGACTATTAGATTAACATTTTTGAGGCCACAAACACGGTGTAATCAAAAATGGTTCAAATGGCTCTGAGCACTATGGGGCTTAAAATCTGAGGTCATCAGTCCCCTAGAACTTAGAACTACTTAAACCTAACTAACCTAAGAACATCACACACATCCATGCCCGAGGCACGATTCGAACCTGCGGCCGGCTACGGTGTAATCGCTTCTTCAATTTCCTAAGACTCAAAGTAGACATCGGAATTGATTGTTTGACCATGAAGGAGGAAATGAACAGAATAATCCCTTCAGAGTCCCAGGAGATTGTGCCAGTTATCTTACCAGCTGAGGCTATTGTTCTGAGAGGCTATTGTTCTGAACTTCTTCTTCGAAGGAGACATTGTATGGTGCCTCTGTGTATTGTTTTTGTGCTTCAGGCTCAAAATGATGGATCATTGTTTCATTTTCCGTGATACCGTTTGACAAGAAATCGTCATCATCAGGCCACAGCAATAACAGTTGATCCTTTTTTCCTCTGTATGTTCTTTAGTTAGTCCTTAAGGGACCCATTTGGCACAAATCTTTGAATTTGTCAATTGGTGAACCAGTGTCTCAACACTACCAAAAGAGATATCAAGTGGAGCAATGAGCTGCTTCACTCTTACTCGTTGATCACCTCGAATAAGCACGACCATACATTGCTACGTTGCAAGCTTTAACATCTGTATTCGGCCAATCTAGGCGTGGTAGATCTGATTTCTTTCTCCTTGTGCTGTTGGGGCTTTGCATACAGCGCTTTTGTTTATTACCCGGTGTCCGCAGATGTTCTGTAAGCGCCTGTGCATGTTTATGATGATCTGGTGTTCCGTAAAAAAAAAGTCAATAACAGTTCTTAGCTTAGAATACACCTCAGCTGCAAATGTCATTTTGAAGACTGGTTATACCACTACCACCTATCAGGAGTTACTGGAAATATATGAGATGGCACGGGAACGTTTAAGGATGTCGCAAACAAAATCAGTACTTTTTTATGTTAATTTTTCTGAGAGATCTTATTGAACGCCCATTGTTCTTGCAGAGGGTTGGATGCAGCACACATTTATTTCTTCCAGAAGAGGTTCCGGATTTAATGTCAACATAGTATCCCACATTTTCGGAAGCATTTGAAGATTTATTTCTTTTGCTATTTCTTTGGTGTCGATAATCCAGCTGTTTGAGTAGTTTTCAAATTAATAGTACGACACTCCCTTGCATTGGATTTCAGTCAGCCACAAAAAGATTCAGGACCATCATAAATTGTCTTCTGCTTCATATATATCCACCTTAATAACAACCACGACGTATTAATTAGATCATGGTCACTAATTGGAGTAGACGCATACAGGAAGATCACCATTCGTAATTTAGAGATATCTGGCCTTTCCTATCCATTCTGCCTGATCACCGAAACCTATTTGTGTAAGAGCTAGAAAATAAAAGCACTCGTGTGCACTTCGTTTCAGTGACGAACTTCAAAGCAGGTATTACAGTATTAAGCTGGTAAACTATATTGCACACTAGATCAATTAGATAAACTGATAAACTGCTGTCAATCACACCACGTAAGTTTCCCAGATTTCCAGCAGCAGCTCCACAGGTTTTGCCTCCATTCTACAGCGCTGCTCCACGAAGGGGGACAAGGAGGTTAGTGTTTAACGCTCGCTGGACGTCAAGATCATCAGAGACCGAGCAGTAGCTCGCCTGGAGGAGAGTGAGGCAAAGAAGTCGGCCGTGTCTTATACAAAGTAAACTAACCTGCTTTCCCTTGTACAATTTTAGGGAAATCAAGGAAAATACTTATACGAAAGGTACAAAAGAAATTTTAAGCGCTCTGCTCCCTCCAGTGGCTGGTCAGTGCCTAGTGTCACGTGATACTCTGGGACGACTAGCCGCTCAGAAAGGATGCAACTATCCACTTTTCTTGAAAACTTGTTTAGCGTAAGAATCAATGGACAGGACAACTACATCAAGTATGACTTGGACAGATACTGTTGATTTTTTGAACGAGATTTTGTAACAAAAATGCATATATTTAAAGAATAAGCACATAATTTTACGGAAAAAGATTCCTATCGACAGTGATACTTTCCAAATAGACTAGCTAGTTTCCATATGATATACCTTGAGAATCCACTACCGCTATCTTTCGCCAACCGACTATAAAATAAGTTAGGATTCTCAAAGTGATATTTATTCACAACCAAAATTTCATACATGAAGATTTAATATGCCTTATTAGCACGCAATAGGTTCTTCGTAGAAAAATAGACGTAATTTTCGTTTGCAATAGTTGGAGTTCATGATTTAGTGAAATGGACTTAACAGTATCGTGTCTCAGACGTTATATCTGACGCAGTAATTTGCGTTGGAGACCCCAGTAGAGGTGTTCCTGGAGCTCTGGTATACAAGTGTGAGTCATGAAAAATCTGCTACACTTCTACCGATCAACTCATTGTCGTAGACAGCAGAGAGCACAAGTCACAGCCACTTACAACAAACGAATGCTGCTAATCTGATGCACAGAACTACTAGCGGATATTCACAACTCATATCTGCTGCGTTTACGTAGGTTTTCTGACTACGGTGATTATCTTTATAACACCCTCCGTGGAAAGTTATACAATTGAAATGTATGTTTCTCTTCAGCACAAATAATTTATTAATATCCTGGGGCGTTTCACCAGCTGCCCATTAGTAAAAGTGCTGTACAAAGAAGGACATGTATTACAAAAATAGTTGTGTCTATACACAAAACAGAAATCACTTAAACTAGAAAGAGTTCCGAATACAGCAGTCAGATAAAGCTTGTCCGGAACCTCTTCATACACGGAGTCCCAAAATTTAGGGGCTGGAATTACGTGTGCACAAAACTGACTATTCTGAGATAAGGAACCAACAGTCTCAAATGAATATTCCAGGTTGCATGCGGTCTTCAAAGAGAAATGCATGTCAGGCAGGTAATTTCAAACCGCGTATGTTTCGTAACGAAGAACTTCGTGTCGCATCAACGATGATGGCGCTGCCTCGAAAAACAAATAACATTTGTCTGTGATTCTTCCGCGAGAGAGCTGATTACTATTTACAGTTCATAACAGGTTTTCCAAGACAGTATTAGTCGTTACAGAAATTTGCAGACATTGATTTAATGTATGGTGCAGCAGGAAGCGGTCGCGGAAAACAGAACAGAAGTACAGAGGAAGTTTCGCAACAGGAAGAAATACGTCGGTACTGATAGTCACTTAGGGAACCGGATCGTTCGAGACATACCGAGATTGCTAAGAACTGTGAGCATAGTGAAATCTGAGGAGACGGTAGTGGGTCGCGTGGGAGAAGATTAGTGAACAAGCACTCACCAACATACTCTTGAAACGTACGTGGAACAGTGGAGCAGCAATTACACTCGTAACATAAACGAAGAGCGAAAGCAGGAAGCAACTGGTTATGAACTCAGAGCTAAGTTTTTTTCAAATAATGACAAATCGCAGTATCGTAATCCTGAACTTCCTACAGTTTGTGTTGTTCACTGATGCGGTCTCTTTTAAATGCGACTATATTTTTAACTGCCTCGAGTCCATGCCTGGAGGTGTATAATCCACACGCCATGATTTCCTGCGAGCTAATAATAATAATAATAATTTCGTATGGCTCATTGGCTTAGTGCAAGTCTTTCCAATGGACGCCGCTTCGGCGACTCGCATGTTCCTAACCTACCCCCGTTATTCAACCGGAGAAAGGGGACCTAGAATTTAACGTGGAATCCGCACCACATGTCGTTTCTGGAGACTCTTCACATCGTTGAGCGGTGAAGGCTAGGTCAAAGCGCAGACTGAAAAATCCAAGCTCCGAAGGGGATTCGATCCCGCAAACTCTTCGTTTCTAGTCAAGTCGACTAGCTTTCGGGCTGAAATTGTACAAGAACAACTAATCTTATTTGCTGCTGCCGCCTTGGAGCAATACATGTTACATGGTGTTCATTCGAGACGTACTTTCTGCCGCAGTTGTTGGAGTCCACACCTCTTTTTGCCTGCAATTCGTTATTAATTTCCATGAACACATCTGCTAGAGGTACCCTCATCATTGGAGGTACCCCAAGATCTGTGAAAACGCCAAATCTCGCTCATCTAGAATTTTTCATGTGGGGTTACATGAAATCCTAGCACAAACCGCTGTGGAACTGGTTGGTAGGGAGTTGCCTGTCGCATTGTACAACACACAAGTAGGATATTTGAGAGAGTGAGGCATCTTTGTGTTCGCCCTAATGAGGTATTCACTGACGCTGATGGTAGCCAATTTGATCACCTGCTGCATTTGTAAGCTGTTGCTATAAGGCATGAGTTGTTTACGTAAACAGGAAACTAAATACCCATCATTTACCATTTGTTATTTACCTCAAAGTACTCTGTTTAGGTTCTTCTGCCGTCTGCAGTAATTTTGACCCTACAGGTTTGGCGCAAACTCCACATGGCATCCTGAGAACATAGGTAGCTCCAACCAAGGTAATCAGTTCTTGAATTAGTGACCTTATTTCAATTCTGATTATGTTTAAAACAAAAGTACGTTTAGTATGTTTACTCACTCCACAGCTGTGTAAATTGGGAACTGAGGATAGAGAACATCCGCAAAAGTGTTTACTGTGCTGGTTAGAGTATTAACAAGGACCACTAATGAGTTACTCGAAAAAATACTAAATAATAAACTATTCATCAGAATAAATTTTAGCACCTAAAATGAAAATGTTGTGTGGCATTGTTGGCTGGAACATTCCATAGGGTGGTTTCAGCAGCCTGCCTCCGCTCACATTGGCCCCTTTGCTTGCTTTATGTGACAGTTCTCTCGTATATCTTTGTATGGTGTAGGGGAGTGTAATGGACGTGTGTAGTGTGGTGTTGTGTTTGTGATGAATGCTGCTGCTGATGATGGTGGTTGTGAGAGAAGGGAGAGGGTGAAACCCGATTATAGCACGCAGCCTAGTCCTATCGAACAGCACCAAGGCGGTCGCGGATCTTAACGTCCGCATCCGACGGACAGATCGCCGTCAACTGTGACACAGGCCCTCACTTCGTGAGACACTGTGCAAAATGGAAAATGGTTCAAATGGCTCTGAGCACTATGGGACTTAACATCTGTGGTCATCAGTCCCCTAGAACTTACAACTACCTAAACCTAACTAACCTAAGGACATCACACACATCCACGCCCGAGGCAGGACTCGAACCTGCGACCGCAGCGGTCACGCGGTTCCAGACTGAAGCGCCTAGAACCGCACGGCCACACCGGCCAGCTTTTCAAAGGACATCACACACATCCATGCCCAAGGCAGGATTCGATGGTTCAAATGGTTCAAATGGCTCTGAGCACTATGGGACTTAACATCTGTGGTCATCAGTCCCCTAGAACTTACAACTACCTAAACCTAACTAACCTAAGGACATCACACACATCCACGCCCGAGGCAGGACTCGAACCTGCGACCGAGCGGTCACGCGGTTCCAGACTGAAGCGCCTAGAACCGCATGGCCACACCGGCCGGCTTTTCAAAGGACATCACACACATCCATGCCCAAGGCAGGATTCGAACCTGAGACCGTAGCGGTCGCGCGGTTCCATACTGAAGCGCCTAGAACCGCTCGGCCACCACGGCCGGCTCACTGTGCAGAGCTTTGGAACTTAATTCAGGACATAGGGGTAGACTGGTGATCACGAGATTTACGCCACAATCTCTCCTTCCCATACCGGCCAAATACTGCCAGTGAAAATTTCAACCCCAACCAAGATTCGAACCAGCTTACCTCCGTGTCGACTGACATCCTGCTAGCGTGTGTTAGCGATCTCGGCTTCCGCGACGGTTTATTATGGCACCTGCATAGCTGACACGGAGCGCATGATGTGATTGGAACAGCAGAATAATAGAGACAGCGTAACACCTCGGTTACATCCAAGCGAAATAGAACACATGATTAGAATCCTAGAACAGCCTAAAACCACCAACAGAGAGGACCCCCGCGGGCTCCAGCCCTGGTTGCCAACGATTCCGCACCAACCGGCCCCCAGTGATCGCTGGGAAGCGGCACAGAGTGTAAAATATGTAGATGTACCGACCATGTGGACAGTGGTCCCAACACAACGGCTTAGCAAGACCTGTTCTTTAGTTGCGGCTACCGCGAAGGAAGTGCAGGGAGACTAAGGAGAAATGTGGAAAAAAAAGAAATAGGCATGTTTGTCGGAAGGACTGACTCAGCGTACAGAAAAGTCAAAATAACTTTCGGTGAAACTAAAAGTAAGGGTGGTAACATTAAGAGCCTAATGGGAATTGCACTGTTAAATGCAGAGGAGTGAAAAGAATACACTAAAAGCCTCTATGAGGACGAAGACTTGTCTGATGTGATGCAAGATGAAGCAGGACTCGATGTGGAAGAGATAGGGTGTCTAACATTAGAAACAGAGCTCTGGAAGACTTAAGTTCGAATAAGGCAGAAGGGATATATAACATTCCATCAGAATTTCTAAAATCGGTGGGAGAAGTGGCAACAAAACGACTATTCAAGTTGGTGTGTAGAATGTGAGTCTCGCGATACACCATCTGACTTTCGGAAAAGCGTGATCCACACAGTTCCGAAGATTTCTAGAGCCGACAAGTGCGAGAACTATGGCACAATCAGGTAACAGATCATGCATCCAAGTTGTTGACAAGAATGAGCCTGTGGCAGCATCTATGACAACGGGTCTGACACAGAATGTTAAGAAAGGTAGGAATATATTTTTGCTTAGGCAGAGTGAAAGGATAGAAATTTCAGAGTATCTGAACAGTCAGCATCAACTTATCGGTGATGATGACGAAGGTGTGGAAAACAAACGGAAAAAAATCAAAAGACTCATGCAGTATGCTCTAGGCAAGTATGATCCGATTGAGGTCTTAAGGAATGGCAAAGACCCACCATGGTTTAATAACCGTGAGAGAAAACTGCTACGTAAACAAACAGAACTTCATCTTAGATTCAACAGAAGAATACCCTAGCTGACAAACAAAAGCTGAACGAGGTGAAAATGAGCGTAAGAAGAGCAATGAGAGACTTTGACAGTAAGACTTTGTCAATTGATCCGAATAAAAACCATAAGAGGTTTTGTTCGTATGTAAAATCGGTAACTGGATCAAAATCTTCTATTCATGCACTCAGTGACCACACTGGCACCGTAACGGAAGACAACAGAGAGAAGACCGAAATACTGAATTCGGTCTTCCGAAATTGTTTCCACCGCGGAAGATCGTGACACGGTCCCTCATTTCAATCGTCGTACGAACGTCGAAATGGCAGGTATTGTGAAAACCGATCGCGGAACAGAAAAAACTACTACAGTCGCTTAGTAGTGGAACGGCGTCAGTAGCACATGAGATACGCATAAGTTTATGCAGAGATCATGCGAAAGAACTTGCTCTCCTTCTAGCAGCTGTTTATCGTAGACCTCTGGAGCAGCGTAGCGTAGATTAGATTAGATTGGGTTAGGTTAGATTAATACTAGTTCCATGGATCATGAATACGATATTTCGTAATGATGTGGAACGAGTCAAATTTTCCAATACATGACATAATTAAGTTAATTTAACAACATACTTAAGTTAATATAACAACTTTTTTATTTTTTTGTGTTTTTATTTTATTTGTTTACTTTTTTTAATATTTTTTTTCTTAATTTATATCTAAAAATTCCTCTATGGAGTAGAAGGAGTTGTCATTCAGAAATTCTTTTAATTTCTTCTTAAATACTTGTTGGTTATCTGTCAGACTTTTGATACTACACTCCTGGAAATTGAAATAAGAACACCGTGAATTCATTGTCCCAGGAAGGGGAAACTTTATTGACACATTCCTGGGGTCAGATACATCACATGATCACACTGACAGAACCACAGGCACATAGACACAGGCAACAGAGCATGCACAATGTCGGCACTGGTACAGTGTATATCCACCTTTCGCAGCAATGCAGGCTGCTATTCTCCCATGGAGACGATCGTAGAGATGCTGGATGTAGTCCTGTGGAACGGCTTGCCATGTCATTTCCACCTGGCGCCTCAGTTGGACCAGCGTTCGTGCTGGACGTGCAGACCGCGTGAGACGACGCTTCATCCAGTCCCAAACATGCTCAATGGGGGACAGATCCGGAGATCTTGCTGGCCAGGGTAGTTGACTTACACCTTCTAGAGCACGTTGGGTGGCACGGGATACATGCGGACGTGCATTGTCCTGTTGGAACAGCAAGTTCCCTTGCCGGTCTAGGAATGGTGGAACGATGGGTTCGATGACGGTTTGGATGTACCGTGCACTATTCAGTGTCCCCTCGACGATCACCAGTGGTGTACGGCCAGTGTAGGAGATCGCTCCCCACACCATGATGCCGGGTGTTGGCCCTGTGTGCCTCGGTCGTATGCAGTCCTGATTGTGGCGCTCACCTGCACGGCGCCAAACACGCATACGACCATCATTGGCACCAAGGCAGAAGCGACTCTCATCGCTGAAGACGACACGTCTCCATTCGTCCCTCCATTCACGCCTGTCGCGACACCATTGGAGGCGGGCTGCACGATGTTGGGGCGTGAGCGGAAGACGGCCTAACGGTGTGCGGGACCGTAGCCCAGCTTCATGGAGACGGTTGCGAATGGTCCTCGCCGATACCCCAGGAGCAACAGTGTCCCTAATTTGCTGGGAAGTGGCGGTGCGGTCCCCTACGGCACTGCGTAGGATCCTACGGTCTTGGCGTGCATCCGTGCGTCGCTGCGGTCCGGTCCCAGGTCGACGGGCACGTGCACCTTCCGCCGACCACTGGCGACAACATCGATGTACTGTGGAGACCTCACGCCCCACGTGTTGAGCAATTCGGCGGTACGTCCACCCGGCCTCCCGCATGTCCACTATACGCCCTCGCTCAAAGTCCGTCAACTGCACATACGGTTCACGTCCACGTTGTCGCGGCATGCTACCAGTGTTAAAGACTGCGATGGAGCTCCGTATGCCACGGCAAACTGGCTGACACTGACGGCGGCGGTGCACAAATGCTGCGCAGCTAGCGCCATTCGACGGCCAACACCGCGGTTCCTGGTGTGTCCGCTGTGCCGTGCGTGTGATCATTGCTTGTACAGCCCTCTCGCAGTGTCCGGAGCAAGTATGGTGGGTCTGACACACCGGTGTCAATGTGTTCTTTTTTCCATTTCCAGGAGTGTATTTGGTAAGTGACCAAAGACTTTAGTGCCTATATAATTCACCCCTTTCTGTGCCAAAGTTAGATTTAATCTTGAATAGTGAAGATCATCCTTTCTCCTAGTATTGTAGTTATGCACACTGCTATTACTTTTGAATTGGGTTTGGTTGTTAATAACAAATTTCATAAGAGAGTATATATACTGAGAAGCTACTGTGAATATCCCTAGATCCTTAAATAAATGTCTGCAGGATGATCTTGGGTGGACTCCAGCTATTATTCTGATTACACGCTTTTGTGCTATAAATACTTTATTCCTCAGTGATGAATTACCCCAAAATATGATGCCATATGAAAGCAATGAGTGAAAATAGGCGTAGTAAGCTAATTTACTAAGATGTTTATCACCAAAATTTGCAATGACCCTTATTGCATAAGTAGCTGAACTCAAACGTCTCAGCAGATCATCAATGTGTTTCTTCCAATTTAATCGCTCATCAATGGACACACCTAAAAATTTGGAATATTCTACCTTAGCTATATGCTTCTGATTAAGGTCTATATTTATTAATGGCGTCATACCATTCACTGTATGGAACTGTATGTACTGTGTCTTATCAAAATTCAGTGAGAGTCCATTTACAAGGAACCACTTAGTAATTTTCTGAAAGACAGTATTGACAATTTCATCAGTTAATTCTTGTTTGTCAGGTGTGATTACTATACTTGTATCATCAGCAAAGAGAACTAACTTTGCCTCTTCATGAATATAGAATGGCAAGTCATTAATATATATTAAGAACAACAAAGGACCCAAGACTGACCCTTGTGGAACCCCATTCTTGATATTTCCCCAGTTTGAGGAATGTGCTGATCTTTGCATATTATGAGAACTACTTATTTCAACTTTCTGCACTCTTCCAGTTAGGTACGAATTAAACCATTTGTGCACTGTCCCACTCATGCCACAATACTTGAGCTTGTCTAGCAGAATTTCATGATTTACACAGTCAAAAGCCTTTGAGAGATCACAAAAATTCCCAATGGGTGGTGTTCGGTTATTCAGATCATTCAAAATTTGATTGTTGAAAGCATATATGGCATTTTCTGTTGAAAAACCTTTCTGGAAACCAAACTGACATTTTGTTAGTACTTCATTTTTACAGATATGTGAAGCTACTCTTGACTACATTACTTTCTCAAAAATTTTGGATAAAGCTGTTAGAAGGGAGATTGGACGGTAATTTTTGACATCAGATCTATCCCCCTTTTTATGCAAAGGTATAACAATAGCATATTTCAGTCTATCAGGGAAAATGCCCTGTTCCAGAGAGCTATTACACAGATGGCTGAGAATCTTACTTATCTGTTGAGTGATTGGGAGAAACCACAGGTCATTCCCGTTTTTAAGAAGGGCCGTAGGACAGATGCACACAATTATAGACGTCAATCTGTTGTAGAATTATGGAACATGTTTTATGTTCAAGAATTATGACGTTCTTGGAGAAGCAAAATCTCCTTTAAAAAAAAAAAAGAAAAAGAAATATCAACATGAATTCCGCAGAGACCCTGCGAAACTCATTTCACTCTGTTCCTCCATGAGATCCAAAGTGCCGTAGACAATGGCGCTCAGACTGATGCTGTGTTCCTTGACTTCAGGAAGGCATTTGACACAGTCCCTCACGGCCGTCTAGTGAAAAACAATACGAACTTATTGAGTATTGGAGTTAATTTGCGACTGGATTCAAGACTTCCTTGCAGACGCCTCGCTCTTAACGGAACAAAATCGAGAGATGTAAAGGTAATTTCTGGAGTTTCCAAAGGAAGTGTGATAGGAGTGTTACAGTTAACAATATGTATAAATGATCCACTAGAAAACGTCGGATGTTCTCTAAGGCTCTTCGCAGATGACGTGGTTGTCTATAACAAAGCAGCAGTGCTACAAGATAGTAACGATTGGTAGAATGATCTCCAGAGAACTGACGAATGGTGCAGGCTCTGCCAGTTGACCTTGAACGTAAATAAATGTAACATATTGCACATACATAGGAAAAGAAATCCACTACTGTATAGCTACGCTGTTGATGACAAACCGCTAGAAACAGTATCTGCCGTAAAATGTCTAGGAGTAACTATCCAGAGCGTCCTTAAGTGGAGTGACCACATAAAACAAATAGTGGGAAAAGCAGATGCCAGACTCAGATTCATAGGAAGAATTTTAAGGAAATGTAACTCAACCACGAAGGAAGTGGCTCGTAAGGCCCTTGTTCGACCGATTCTTGAGTATCGTTCATCTGTCTGGGATCCCGAACTGATAGAAGAGATAGAGAAGATTCAACGAAGAGCAGCACGTTTTTTCGCGGGTTCTTTTAGTCGGCACGAGAACTTTACGTCGATGCACAACAAACTCCATTGGTAGTTGGTACAAGAGAGGCGTTGAGCATCACGGAGAGATTTACTGTTGTTACAAAAAGTACCCTCCGCCCCACACCATTAGGTATGGGAAAGGAAATTGAGGAATTGTTAGATGACAATCAGTTTGGCTTCAGGAAGAGTAAAGCCACCAGAGAGGCAAATCTGACTTTGCGGTTGATAATGGAAGCAAGACGAAAGAAAAATCTAGATACGTTCGTAGGATTCATCGACGTAGAAAAGCGTTCGACAATATCAACTGGTGCAAGTTGTTCAAAATTCTGAGAAAAATAGGGGTAAGCTATAGGGTTAATATACGATATGCGCAGCAGCCAACACGGACCATGAAGTGTGAAAGACCAAGAACAAATTGCTCGGATTAGAAACGGTATAAGACAGGGATGTAGTCTTTCACCTTGTAATATTATTGGTATTTCCGTCGTATGAAAGCTTTGAGTACTCTTTGAAAGACATTTGTTTTGTATAATTTACATAACTGTAAAGATGCGCATCTAGCGCGGACGCTAATACATCGATTGCGCAGTCAAAGAAACATTTTAACAGAAGTTGAACTGTCGTTCCGCTTCGATCTAAATAAAAGATGACAGTAAAAAAAACGTTTGTAGATCTTCAGATTTTAATGTACTTCTGCTTGTGGTGTGAAAGCGTAAAGGAGGTCGACTTTAAGCTAAAAGAGTGAGCGGTCTTGCCAGCGTGCAGACAACATTATTAATTAATAACATTCAAGTAATTTATGTTCGAAACTGTAACTCGGCAAGCTATTGTTATCGGAGGTGTTGAACAGTGCAAGAATTGTCTTTAACGAAGGAGAAAAGTGACTGTAACTTGTGACAAAAACGCGAACATAGGAGCTGAAATGTGATCGCACCATAGAGTTAGATAATTACTTATGTAAGTTATGCTGTCTATAAAGTAGCTCTAATTACTTGTGAGAATTATTAGAATATATTTAGTGTTTACCAGATTTCTTATTCTATTCTTTTCCTTTATACTTCTTTTTTAACCTCCAGGCCATATTATTTTTAGAAATGTCAAAAAAGCCTTTACTACAGCAGAAAATACTGCGACATCCTGGTCGTGTACAGAAGGCCGCTCCTTGTCTTCTATACAATTCATAGCTGCCCCATTTATGAATGATTTCATTTGCAAATGCATTTTTTCTTACTGTTCATTGTTAAAGGTCCCTTAGGTAATTATAAAATTCATACTGATTACGTACAGAAATCCGGGTTGTTCTTTTCCAAATAATAGAAGTCTTTGCGTATTCAAAAACTAGTCTCCTTCTGACAACGATCAGGAGCCGACCAGAAGACGGACGTCTTCGACCGCTTTCGTGTGTCCTGTGGCAAAGCTGTGCCAAACTGGGAACACGACATTCTAGTATGAAATACCGATCTAAATTGAAAGAATTGAAATATATTTAATAGTAATAATAATTTTTTTTATCATACTAGAACCTCTACTGTTCAATGTACACATAGAAGCTGCAATGACAGAAATAAAAGAAAGGTTTGAGAGTGGAATGAAAATTCAAGGTGAAAGGATATCAGTGATTATATTCGCTGATGACATTCTATCCTCAGTGATAGTGAAGAAGAATTACGGGATTTGTTGAATGGATTGAACAGTCTGATGAGTACGGAATATGGACTGAGAGTCAATCTAAGAACGACGAAAGTAACGAGAAGAAGCAGAAATGAGAACAGCGAGAAACTTAACATCAGGACTGACGATCACGAAGTAGATGAAGTTAAGGAATTCTCCTACCTAGGCAGAAAAATAAAACATGACGGACGGAGCAAGGAGGACATGAAAAGCAGACTTTCACTGGCAAAGAGGGCTTTCCTGGCCAAGAGAAGTCCACTAGTATCAATCACACACATTAATTTGAGGAAGAAATTTCTGAAAATGTACGTTTGGAGCACAGCATTATATGGTAGTGAAACATGGACTGTGTAAAAACCGGAAAAGAAGAGGATCGAAGTATTTGAGATCTGGTGCTACGGAAGAATGTTGAGTATTAGGTGGACCGATAAGGTAAGGAATGAAGAGGTTCTGCAGAGAAACGGCGAGGACAGGAATATATGGGAAAGACGAACAAGAAGAAGGTATAGGTTGGTCAGACATCTGTTAAGACATTACAGAATAACTTTGTGACGGTACGTCACATAAATATTGACATTTTTATCGGTTGTAAACCATAGTTAACGTATTTTATGAATGTAATTAGTATAAAAGATACAGTTAATGTTCTTGAAACAACTGATATGCAGCGATAATTTAAGAGTAGCATCTTTATTTAAGACAAGTCTATGAAAATAAAAAAGGATCGAAAAGAGACGCGATTATACGGCCGAGGAGGAAGGACGTACTTTGTGGTACACACGCTGTTTTGTTTCGCGATACGAAAGGCAGCCATTGAGCGGCTACACATATTTTATGTAAGTTATTCTGTATTCTGCTAAAATAAACTAATTATTGATATCACAAAATGAATTTCCTTGTAATAGTTGTCACCTCAAATGCTCGCAGTGGCTAATTATGTTTAATAATCATTTTTTCAGTAATTTGCGCTGCGGGAAGCTCATGTTCTGATGCAGCCTCTGGTCGGCCTTTACGCGCCGAAGTATTAATTTTTTTTTTAATGTTAACAGTAACTGTAAATGCGAGCGATTTCGTTGTAAGAACCTTTCTAAATTGCAACAGATAATTAATTTACGTTAAAGCTCATTTTTTTTTAAATTATACAGATTCCATGAGTTCAGTAAGTTTTATCTTGGCCGCTCCACTGTAACAATCGAAATTCTCTCGAGCCTTGCTTTGCAGTCAATAAATAGAAATTAACAAAATTACATTCAATTCAGGTAACGGCAACTGTATTTTAGTCATCACGTTCAAAAACTAAAGTTGGTACATGAATAACAGCGGCCCTTCAAGAACCCGTTTCATTATTTACTTATGCAGTAAGTAAAAGTGATAAGAAAAGATAATATCCCTGGGAGAAAGAATCATGCTCTAAGAAAATAAAAATTCATGCTGATAAATTAAAAATAATATATAATTCTCTCTCTCTCTCTCTCTCTCTCTCTCTCTCTAACAAATGGCACCAACGTAACAACTTCCATAGTACTAGAGGGAGCTGTGGAGGGCATAAACTTCAGAGGAAAACAGAGACTGGAACACATAGAGCAAATAACTGAGGACGTACGTTGCAAGTGCGACACTGAGATGAGGATGTTGGTACAGGAGAGGAATTCGTGGCGGGCCGCATCGTAAGTCAGAAAACCGATGAGTCGTGGCTCTTAGGGTGCATTTATCAGCATCGGCATCGGCATCAGCAAACTCTGAAATACGCAACTCCTGTTTAGACCCTCTACATCTACTCACAACATGCCAGTGATACTTTAGTGCGAATAAAGTGTACAACAATGGCGCTGACGATCTTTAGACACTGGCAGAGACGTAGTATATATTTATTCAGCAACCATCTTGATTACAAACAATTTACGTCCTGAGAAGACAGCTGACACACAACCGAAACCTTTATTTTTTTAGTATTTTTTTATAGCCTAAGATTCATACGTTTTCACAAGACTATATCTTCTATGTCAGTGGTTCCCAACCTTTCTGAGAGCATTACTCCTGCGTGCAATCAGCAGTCAGACATTAAGTAGGAATCTCCCCCCCCCCCCACCCCCTTTCACTCAATCTCTCACACCATCATCAGCAATAGCACCTAAGTAAACTAGAGAATGAAAAAGAATTTTCTTTGGCACATTGATTTTTAAACTTACGAAAGATATATGATATTTATGAGGGGTGGTCAATAAGTAATGCAACACACTTCTTTTCTCGGCCAATTTCGGTTGAACAAATGCGAAGTTTGTTAAGGGACTTCGTGGAATATTGCCGCTTCAGCCCCTAAAGTTTCCCGAATTTCCGACATGTGGCGGCGCTATACCTAGCATACAAAGCAGCGTCTGTAACGGAGGTGGGTTCCAAGCAGAGAGCTGTCATTGTGCTTCCCTGATGGAAAACCAGAGCACTGCACATACTCAGAATGTCTGCGGAGCCCTGGCAGTGAACTAAAGCGTGGTGAGTCATTGGGCAGGCGTCGTCATCGCAACAAGGCCGCGCAAACGCGTCCGGCCTCCCGCCGGCCGCACGCAACCTGTGCCTGCTGCATTCTCGCAACGTGCGGTCACTCTTTATCGAGGTGACCGACGGATCACAATGAACGGTACACTCCGAAGGAAGCAGTGTGTGGATGATGGGGAGGTTATAGGTGCAGCAAGACATGGGCTGCGACGTCGACCATTAGAGTGGCAGCATTCGGGGATGCAGACCCTCCCAGTAGGGTGGACGTAGATTACGTTGAAAAACATGGTTTGTTAGCATCTTGAATAAAACAAACCTGTTTTCAGAAAAAAATGTGTTGCATTATTTATTGAACGACACTCGTAGTTTTTGTAGCTGTTCTATTAAACCACGAACTAATGACTCAATGAGACTACTGGGACTGCTTATTTTGAGGAATCTTTTTTATAGAATGCTGCAATTCTCAGTGTATCGCAAGTGCTACCTGCAACACTTCCTCTTAAAAGAAACGTAAGTACCGCGACTGATGGCAGAAACTGGCTACAAAACATGGTTTCCCTCTGTGCCAGTCCTCTCCCTAGCGGCACGTGCTTCACGCACACCACCACCCCCATTTAAAAGCAAGCAAATTGAAATTCTGTGAACTAAACTGAGGCTTAAAGTCTTGTAAACCACTTGATTGCTGGACTTCTTACTTCTGAACTGGCAAAAATTGGAAGACTTCAGCCATCCGGTATATAGTGCCTTATCTCTGCCACTAATAATAATAATAATAATAATAATAATAATAATAATAATGGTAATTATACGTTGTACGCCCTACAGCAGTGTAGTGACCATTACGAAATTCCTGTTGTGTCAGTTATTTTGTAGTTCGTTTACAGCTGCAAAGTGCATAAGGAAGAAGTTTGCGAGTTTTCCAGGCATTACCTACAGTGCAAAGAAGGCATTTTCATGAGATATTTAACAATATGAGATGTATATGTCTCGATTCTGCTGTCATAGCATTCACAAGCTGTAACCTACACGACATTGTCCCATGTGTTAATGCTAGTATTCTGAAGGAAAAAAAAATCTAGTTTTTGGTAACTTATGTAAACAGTATTACTGTCTTACGAAATACTGATAATAACAACTGGACCCTTTCGTTGTTACCACTCGGAAAATAACGTTTTACCGCTCAGGGGGTTATTATCCCCAGATTGGGAACCACCTTCTACATGAATAAAGAGAGAAACTTAGGGTAAACTTCAGTTTACATACAGAACTCCAAGACTTTAATAGTAGAAAGTGCCACACGGCTGTACAGGGGTATGTCTTTCACATACATGAATATAAGAAAAACCTTGGGGTGCTACTCAAAATTCCGTTTCGGATCAAAGTTTTCATTTGAGGATGAATTTTTCACTCTAAAGTAGAATGTGCACTGATACGAAACTTCCTTGTAGATTAAAACTGGCGGAAGTGGAGCTGTGAGGAAGGGACGTGACTCGTGCTAGGGTCGCTTAGTTGGTACAGGGCTTACCTTCGAAAAAAAAAGACTCTGGTTTCGGCTCCTGGTCCTTTAAACCTTCAGAAATGTTAAATGTGATCTCCACCAGGGGGCACAATAAACTTCCAACTACCATACTTCTGCTAACTTTTCTGGAGTTACGGGATTCACTGTTGCTTTTGCGGCATCACATGTTCACGCAGAGTTGTTGGAAAGGGAGATGCATAGCCGGAATCTTTCACAAAGCACGCAGAAAGGAAATAAAAATTTCACATACCGTGAGGTGAGGCACCCTGCACGTCACTGGTGCAATGGCCCTTATTACCAATCGATTTTTGAGGTAGTTCGTTGTTAAGAAGTGCTCTTACATGCAGGTCCAACGCGTGGTTCTCCGTCCCATTGAAAAAAAATAAAAGTTTCGCTATGTTCTCTCAGTTCTGGTAAAAAGCCAGATTTCCAACATATCCAAGCACATTATTTCTGTAGCCGTCTTTGCTTCAAGAAGGACCGACTCGTAAATCTTTTCTAAGGAAATGGGGCAAAACACACTGTGGATACAGAACTCCGTTCCAATCTCGTGGCTTGAAACAAACACACGGCTATTGTATTTTGCTGCCCTCACCGTTGCCTATGCAGATAGCGCTCGGTCAGTAAACAAAAATCGCATATAAGAAATCATAGAACGTATTATACGAATACAGAAATTCAGTGTGAAAAACTGAGGGCGATCGAGAGAGTTCTGTCCAATAAGGACACATGGCTGCAGAAAGTTGAACATTGCGTGAGCGGCGCCTTAGAGGCGCCTGTCGTCCGGATATAGCCGTAATTGAGAATTACCATCGTAATTCCAATGTATCTAATTGTCATGATTAGAGAACGACAAAACCGTAAACGCTTTTGTGGCTCTGAGCACTATTGGACTTAACGTCTATGGTCATCAGTCCCCTAGAACTTAGAACTACTTAAACCTAACTAACCTAAGGACATCACACAACACCCAACCATCACGAGGCAGAGAAAATCCCTGACCCCGCCGGGAATCGAACCCGGGAACCCGGGCGTGGGAAGCGAGAACGCTACCGCACGACCACGAGATGCGGGCTAACGCTTTTGTTCGACAAAACCGGTAGCCTTTTCAGAAATTCTGAATCCTTAGGCACACGTCAACTACTGCAACATGGCGCCTAAGCTAGCGATTCATTTGGCCGAAAGAATGCCTTGACTCACCACAAAAGACACAAGCTGCCTCCGTTCGCTTTGGTTCCATTAAAAATCTCAGCACTCAAATACGGCAGTCGACTGTCCAGACAGGAGCTACTCTATATAACTTTGTGGCTTGAGTCTACCTCGATCTCGTTATGGCGCTGGACCTGACTAGATACCAGTCCGATTCTACGTAATGTATGCGAAAGAACTTGCTCCTCTCCTAAGCGTTTCTAATGACTGAAAAAGCACTGGTCATTTCCATTTCAAAAAAGGGTCGTCCAACAGATGCACAGAACTACAGGGCCATATGTCTGACGTAGAACTGATGCAGAACTTTGGAACATGTTTTATGCTAGCGTATCATGACATTTCTGACGAAGGAAAATCTCCTCTGTAGGAATCACTACGGGCTGCCAAAACAACTATCGTGTGAAACCCAGCTGAATCTGTCCATGAGATTCAGAAACAGTAGATACAGGCGCCCAGGTAGATGCCGTGTTCCTTCACTTCCGGAAGGCGTTTGATACAGTTCCGCATTGCCGCCTAATGAACAAAATAGAGTGAACAGAGTATCAGACCAACAATGTCACTGGATTGAAGAATTTCTACCAAACGGAACATAGCATATCGTTCTCAACGGAGGGAAATCTTGAGGCGTCAAAGTAAGTAGGGTGTGCCGCAAGGGAGTGTTGTAGGACCATCACTTTTGACAATCTAGATATAAATGACCCAGTAGGCAACGCCCGTTCCATGAGGCTTTTGATGTGTGATGCTGTTAGAGAAGTCGCGACGCTAGAAAATTGTAGCGAAATGCAGGAAGACCTGCAGAAGGTGGACGTTTAGTGCATGGAGTGGCACTGGACACTCAACATAAACGAATGTAATGTACTGGGAATACACAGACAATTTATACGATTTGCAGAACATCCATGGAAGCAGTTACTTCCATAAAATATTTAGCAGTACGCATACTGGGCGCTTTAAAGTCGAACGGGCGCATAAAATTAATCGCAGATGTCAGACTGAGATTTATTGGAGGAGTCCTCAGGAAATGTAGCGCATCAACAAAGAAAGCAGCTTCAAAACAATAGTTCGACCAATAGGTGAATATTGCTCTTCAGTCTCGGATCCGCATCGGATATGATTCATGGAGGAAATCGAGAAGGTCTGAAGCAGAGCGGCACATTTCGATACTGGTTTGTTTAGTAAACGCGAAAGCAATGCGGAGATACCCAGCCAACGCCAGTGGCGAACGCTGCAAGACAGGTGTTTTTCATCATGGTGTGGTTTATCGTTAAAGTTCCGAGGGCGCACGTTCATAGAAGATTTTGCCAATATATTGTTTCCTCCTGCGTATGTCTCGCGACAAGACCATGAAGGTAATATCAGAGAGATCCGAGGCTTACCAGCAATCATTCTTCCCACGAACCATTCCCGTCTGGAACAGGAAATGGGGGATAAGATAATGGAACAGAAAGTACTCTCCTCCACACTTCGTAAGATGTTTTGCGGAGCATCGATGTTGATTAAGATGTTGATGCAACACGTGTTACGATTGTAAAATTCCGTGCCTTTGGTATAAACCATGACTGTACTAGGCAGCTTCCACTCTCGACTGCAAGAAATGTGTAACAAGTTTTAATAAATGTTTGTTTCAGGGGAAATCCGGTTTAGTTAACAATCTTATTTTCCTAGTTCTGTTTCTGCAAGGACACTAGGTCCTCAGTGTCAGGACATTTAGACTACCTTGGCTATGGGGGAGTGTGCAGCCTATTCCGGCCAGTCTGCTCACGATAAGACAGGAGTGCCCATCCCTCATGCCTGCGACACAACCGATGGCCTTACGCCGTGACCCTTATATACAACACACCCCACATTTCTGCAACGTCAACAGGCTTTCCCTGACCGGCTTCCCTCCGTACTCAGCCAGTCACTACAAGAGTTCCTTTCGCTGCGAAAGTGATGTCCATTACTTTCTGTGATCCGAATTGAAGCCTCAAGGGCAAACTGTGACTGCGGTTTTCAGACAACTTCGTATGCCGTTCAGGAAATGTGGCCACCAGAGGTGCGTAACTCTTGCACAATGTGTAACCGCATTACGCCAGCTACGTGTCAGATTGCGAAATGACAAGTGAAACTTCCTTGACCATTTCCGTACAGCTCTGACATTGCTCCAAGTTATTTCTTCTTGTTTGATCCTATTATACATCAACTGTTTGTCAAAACTTTTCCCTACTATGTTGTTATAGTTGTGATTTTCACCCCGAAGACCGGTTTAATGCGGCTCCCAAGCTCCTCTATCCTGTGCAAGGACCTTCATCTCCGAATAACTACTGCAACCTACATTCTCTTGAACCTGCTTATTGTATTCGTCTCCTGGTCTCCCCCTGCAAATTTTGCACCCCACACTTCCCTTCAGTCCTACATGACGATTCCTTTATCTCTCAGAATGTGTCCTATCAACCGATCCCTTTTTTAAGTTATGCCACGAAATTCTTTTCTCCCCATTTCTATTCAGTATCCTCTTGCTAGTTACGCGAGATACCCATCTAATCTTCAGCATTCTTCTGTAGCAACACACGTCAAAAGTTTCTATTGTTTTTTGTCCGAGTGGTTTATTGTTCACGTTTCAGTTCCTTACAATTCTACACTTCACACAAATTCCATCAGAAAATAATTCCTAATTCCTAAATTTATATTCGATGTTAATAAATTTCTTTTCTCCACAAACACTTTTCTTGGCATTGAACATCTAAACTTATATCCACTCTTCTTCGGCTATCATCCCAAATTGCAAAACTCATCTATTGCTTTAGCGCCTAATTCGCTCAGCAGTGTCTGATTTGGTTCGACTACGTTCGGTCACCCTTGTCCTGCTTTTGCTAATGTTCATCTTCTATCCTCCTTTCAAGACACTGTCCATTTCGTTCAACTGTACCTCCAAGTTCTTTCCTGTCACTTACAGAACTACATTGTCACTGGTAAACCTCCAAGTCTTTGTTTCTTCAGTCTGAACTTTAATTCCTTCTCCAAACATTTCTTTGGGGGAATTCACTATTTGTTCAATGTACAGATTGAATGACATTGGGGGTAGGCTACAACCCTGCCTCACTCCCTTCTCAGCCATTGCTTCCTTTTCATACCCTTCGATTGTTACAATTGCCATTTCATTTGTGTACAAACTGTAAATAGCCTTTCGCTCCCTGTATTTTACCCCTGCTTCCTACAGAATTTCAAAGAGTATTTTCCAGTGAACATTATCAAAGGCTTATTCTAATTCTACAAAAGATATAAACTTAGATTTGTCTTTCTTTAACCTACATTCAAAGGTAAGTCATATGGTCAGAATTACCTCGCGTGTTTCAGCATTTCTCCAGAACGAAACTGATCTTCCGGAGGTCGGATTCTACCAGTTTTTCCATTCTTCTGTAAATAATTCGTGTAAGTATTTTGCAACCATGACTTATTAAACTGACAGTTCAGTAATATTCACACCTGCCAGGATCTGCTTTCTTTGCAGTTGGAATTATCACAGTCTTCTTGAAGTCTTAGGGTATTCCATTGACTCATATCTTGCACACCAGGTGGAATAGTTTCTCATGGCTGTGTATCCCAAAGCTATCAGACGTTATGAGGGAATGTCGTCTACTTTCGGTAACTTGTTTCGGCTTAGGTCTTATAGTATTCTGTCAAATTCCTCTCGTATCAAGTATCTATAGAAAAAATCACCACCTATTTTCCAACGGCACCCTTACGAAATGTAACTTTTGATTGCTAGATGTTTGTAAAACGTCGGGACGAATCTTTCACTGTTTAAGGATGGGAATGCTGAGAAATAGACGTTTTGTATATGAAGGGCTTATTTGAATAGTGGTAAAAGTCCATTTTTGTTCATTCTGAGATACAGAGTCCTAACGTTAAATGTGCGCTGAAAAATCTGCAGTTGAGATGCCAGAAATATTCAAGTATATATACTTACTGAATGAAACTCTGTATCTCTGTATCTCAGAATGAACAAAAATGGACTTGTACCACTATTGAAATAAGCCCTTCATATATCAGTACCTTTGTGTGTTAAGATCTTAACCCACCTCTCACTTCTTGACTCACTCTCTTACATTCACGTCAGATTTGAACGCTATAAAAGACAAAAAAGAGCCCTAGAAAATGACGAGAACGGTCCATGAGATGACGTGGTCACAGATTGAATTAACCCTAAGGATGAAATTATTAAATGTGACGTACGTAATGTCTACATCTGCATCTATACTCTGCAAACCACCATGAAGTGCATGGCACATGATGCGGCCGATTGTACCAGTTTACAGGGTTTCCTCCCCTTCCATTCACATATGGAGCACAGGAAGAATGACTGAATGCCTCAGTGCGTGCTGTATTTATTCTAATCTTATGCCTACGATCGCTGTGTGAACGACATTTAGGGGGTTGTAGTATTTTCCTAGAGTCATAATTTAAAGCCGGTTCTTGAAACTTTGTTAGTAGACTTAACGGGACAGTTTGCTTCTATCTTCAAGATTCTACCAGATCAGTTTCTTCAGCATCTATGTGACACACTCCAACGGATCAAACAAACCTATGACTATTCGTGCTCCTCCTCTCTGTATACGTTCAATATCCCGTGTTAGTCCTATTTGATATGGATCCCACACACTTGAGCAATATTGTAGAACCGTTCGCACAAGTGATTTGTAAGCAATCTCCTTTGTAGAGTTATTGCTCTTCCCCAGCATTCTACCAGTGAACCGAAGTCTACCACCAGTTTTACCCTCGACTGATCACTCCATTTCATATCCCTACGAAGTGTTACTCCTGGATATATTTATGAGTTGACCGATTCTATCTGTGTCTCATTAAAATTGTAGCCATAGGATACTAGGTTTTTTCGTTTTGTGAAGTGCATGAGTTTAAATTTTTGAACATTTAAAGCAGGTTGCCAGTATTTGCACCACTTTTCAGTCTTATTAAGATCAGACTAAATATTTGTGCAGTTTCATTCAGACAGTACTTCATTATGGATAACTGCATCATCTACAAAAACTCTGAGGTTGCTATTAATATTATCTGCAAGGTCATTAATATTCACCTTGAACAGCAAGGGTCCCAAAACACTTTTCTGGGGCGCACCTGAAGTTACTTCTGCATCTGACGATGACTCTTCATCCAAGATAACTTGCTGCGTCCTCCCTACCAAAAAGCTCTCAGTCCAGTCACAAATTTTAGACCACACCCCATGTAGTCGCACTTCTTTTGACATAAGCGTAGGTGTGATAACGAGTCAAATGCTTTCCGAAAGTCATGAAATACTGCATCTACCTTACTGCCTTGATCCAAAGCTTTCAGTATGTCAGATGAGGAAAGTGCGAGTTGGGTTTCACATGATTGTTTTCGGAATTCATACTGGGTAGGATGGAGGCGGTAATTCTGTTCGACACACTTCATCATGTTTCAGGTCAGAAAATGTTCTAAGATTCTACAGCAAATTGGTGTCAAGGTTATTGGATGGCAGTTTTGTGGATCACTACCCTTCTTGTAGACAGGTGTAAACTGTGTTTCTTTCCACGACCAGAGCCCAGGTTTTTGTTCGAGGGATCTACGATAGAGTGGCTAACTCAGCCACAAATTTATTATAGAATCTGATAGGGATTCCATTGGGCCCTGGAGCTTTGTTCAACGTTAACAATTTCAGCTGCTTCTTAACACTATTGACACTAATACTTATTTCATTCGTCTTTTCAGTTTGTGCGAGGATTAAACTGGAGCAACTGTCCTGGGTTTTCCTTTGTAAAGGAATATTCTAAAACGAAGTTAAGCATATCAGCTTTTGCTTTGCTACCCTTTACTTCAGCTACTGTCTACGGTCTGGACACTAACTATGGTGCTATTACCAGCCTTTACATATGACTAGAATTAATTTGGGTTTTGTGAAATACTGTTTGACAATATTCTGCTCTGGTAGTCATTGAAGGCATCACGCATTGCTCTCTTGACCGCCAAACGCATTACATTCAGCATCTCCCTATCTATAGCTCCATAATTTGTTTTACACCTATTATGCAGTAATCTCTGTTTCTTTAGAAGTTTCTTTACAGTGATTGTATATCACGGAGGTTCCCTCCCATTATAAACTGTTATACTGGATACATAACTTCCTAATGCATGGCCAATTATTCTTTTAAACTTGAGCCATACTTCCTCTACATGCTCCTGCCTTGTGTTGAAAGCTTGAATTTCCTCCTTGAGATATGACACTGCTGATTTTCAATCTGGTTTACTGAATACATATATCTTTCAGATTGTTTTATTTGTGTTTTTACTTTGGTAATCATTGTTGCTGTAACTGTGTCTTGGTCATTGATACCAGTTTTGATGTGGACATTATCAAAGCGATTAGGTCTATTTGTTGCCATTAGATTCAGTATATTTCCTTCATGAGGTAGGTAGTTTCCAGAGAAGGCATTTATTTATGTTTCACAGGATGTCTTATCACCGCACCGCTAACAAAACCATAATTTTTCCAATTGCTTGTCGGATGATTAAAGTCTCCACTGATTACAGTACAATTGGGGGACATACGCATAAATGAACTGAGATTTTCTCCAAAGTTTTCGGTTACATCATGAGATGATTCAGGAGACAGAAGAATCTAGTTATCATTTTATGCCCACCCATGCCCAAACAATCTCATTTGCACCTTCAGTTTCTATCTCAGTGGTTTTGAGTTTTTTGTCTGCTGTGACAGATACACCACCTCCATTTCCTATTTGCCTATCCTTTCGTTATATACTTAAATTTTCCACAAGAATCTCACTGCTCTCAATTTCAAGTTTCAATCAGTTTACAGTATTTTGTGAGCTCCACTGTTTTTCAGGAGTTCCTCGAATTCTGGAATTTTGGTGCGCCTGTAAGGCATTTCTGTCAAAACAGACACATGTTCTCTCGTCTCGTCTGTTTTGGTAATGGCTTCCTCGAACAGTGTCATTATAGGCGTATGAGGAATTCCAAACATGAGTGTTATCTAAACCAAAGAATTTTATGTTATATAGAAGATGAAGAATATAATCAACACGAAAATACGAAGTTTGTGGTATAGGTAAATTACACGATGATGGATTTTTGGGACTTCAGACAGGATAAACAGGCGAAACAATCCCGATATCTAATCTGTAATATTTCTGTATTTAGTTCAGAAACTGTCAGCGATAAATTTGAAGAATTAGTTCTGGAGATAGCCTTTGACTTCAGAGTTGTTTACGTCTTATTAGATTAGATCAGATGTACTTTTCGTTCAGATTGAAATCAATGTCTATTACACTGCATAAGATATACTGTTTGTTTATACAATTCAGTCTGCATAGCCGGCCGCGGTGGCCGTGCGGTTCTAGGCACTTCAGTCCGGAACCGCGTGACTGCTACGGTCGCAGGTTCGAATCCTGCCTAGGGCATGGTTGTGTGTGATGTCCTTAGATTAGTTAGGTTTAAGTAGTTCTAAGTTCTAGGGAACTGATGACCTCAGATGTTGAGTCCCATAGTGCTCAGAGCCATTTGAACCAGCCAGTCTGCATATTCTTTAAGTAGGTAGTCAGTTTTTGGGACACATAGCTGTGGATCACTTTATTTGGCGGGAAAAGCTCGTCATTCTCTGCTGTCGGAAGGTGAAAAATAGACCACTTTTTTCCTATTATAATGCAATACTGTGTCAACATCAACACAAAACTCTGAGCACAAGTAATTACACCGCTGCAGATTGGTGTGAAACGCTGTCTGTGAGGTAATGCTCTGCTTGTATAATCGCAGATCAACCAATAACATATAGCAATAAAATGCGTCTGTACAGATTCAAAACATCGGTAATAAGGATCTAAACGCACCACTTAAGATGCACCACCAATGGAGATCCCTGCACCTTCCCAAGAGATGAGCTGCTGGAAAACAGCCTTGATGCATGGCGCCTGGAGATCTGCGTGAGCTGGGTGCTGGGAGCACAGTCACTCGCCGCAACAGTCTTTATTGGTCTGTTGGGCCATGCTACCGGCTAGTGTGGGCCTTTGTTTCCTTGCATGCAGATCAGAAGCAGCTCTTGTGCCCATTGTATCCAATGACATTTCCTGGAAGAAGTGCTCACTTAAGAATATAGTTCCTGCATTCTACCTGAAGGATGGTCTTCTCTTGTGATCCACCCCATCCCCCAGCGTGTTTGAGCCAGCAAACCTGTAGCAGCAACTTCAAAGAGCTTCGTAGAAGGACCAACAAAGAATGATGCGTTTCCTGTCGTCACACACGGGCACATGCTTGGAGGTATTCCCCAGCTTATTCTATTGTTCACGGGGAGAATGACCAGCTGCACACTTGAAAGACGCTGACAAAGGCATGAAGTGGTTCCTGGAAGGATGGTGCATTTCCTGTCTAAGCTTCAGCTTCGAAGGCATCCCAAAAAGTTGTATGGCAAACACCAGGGCGTTGATCTTGGCTTTGATGTAGCTGACAATTGGTTTTCCTGGTAGATTGCTGAACACCGACACAGACATTCCCTATCTTCCCACCTGCGTTCTGTATGTGGGTGATCCTGAAGAATGTGAACAATACATGACATGTCTGAATCTGCTGACCAGACTTTTCCCCCTGTATAAGAATTCTTATTGGTTTCTGCCAAACTAGTAGGCGGAGCTTGAGTCTATATAAGCCATACGCCCTCCACAGTCATCTTCATTCTGCTCTACTGTGTTCCGTTGTCACCATCGTTAGTGCATCCATCTGCCTCTCTTGTCACTTAACACCGCAATGAAGCGTTCAGCATGTTCAAGCAGCATCAGCAGCGTCAGTGGCAGCCGGAAACGTCTGATGCACTATTTGGAGGAATTGCCATATAAACAGATATTTTCGTAGCAAGTATTTGTGTGTTAGTTGCTTTGAGTCTTCAGATTTCTATGTATATTTTCGTTATTTCGTTGTCCTGAGTGTTCAGTAGCAAGTGTTCGTCTAATCGGTGTGTTCAGATTTCGAAGTATATTTTCGTCATCTCATTGCTCAGAGTGTTCGGATTTCTTAGTATATGTTCGTTAAGGAAGTTTCGTAGCAGGTATTTGTATGTTCATATTTCATGTTATATTTTGGTTAAAACGAATTTTGTAGCATGAGTTTACCAAATAAAGGTGTTCAGATTTCGTAGTATATTCTTGTTGTTTCATAGCATGAGTTTATCAGTCCAGTTCAGTTGTATATTTTCGTTAAAAAATGTTTCCTTGTTGTTACAGCTTTCGTTCCTGAAATGTGCTGCGAATACATAGAAAGAAAGATCCCTTATCATTTAGCAACAATATAGCAGGTCAGCAACTGGAAGCAGTTAATTCCATAAATCATCTGGGAGTACGCATTAGGAGTGATTTAAAATGGAATGATTATATAAAGTTGATCGTCGGTAAAGCAGATGCCACACTGAGATTCATTGGAAGAATCCTAAGGAAATGCAATCCGAAAACAAAGGAAGTAGGTTACAGTACGCTTGTTCGCCCACTGCTTGAATACTGCTCAGCAGTGTGGGATCCGTACCAGATAGGGTTGACAGAAGAGAGAGAGAAGATCCAACGGAGAGCAGCGCGCTTCGTTACAGGATCATTTAGTAATCGCGAAAGCGTTACGGAGATGATAGATTAACTCCAGTGGAAGACTCTGCAGGAGAGACGCTCAGTAACTCGGTACAGGCTTTTGTTGAAGTTTCGAGAACATACCTTCACCGAGGAGTCAAGCAGTATATTGCTCCCTCCTACGTATATCTCGCGAAGAGACCATGAGGATAAAATCAGAGAGATTAGATCCCACGCAGAGACATACCGACAATCCTTCTTTCCACTAACAATATGAGACTGGAATAGAAGGGAGAACCGATAGAGGTACTCAAGGTACACTCCGCCTCACACCGTCAGGTGGCTTGAGGAGTATGGATGTAGATGTAGATGCAGATGTAGAATGTCAGCTGAGTTTGACCAGCAGCTGGAGGCTGAGAGGACGCAGGCTGGTGAGCTTGTAAATCCCTGGAGCAGCATGCTGCGGCGATTCTGCTGTGTAAGTACATATTCTCGTTAAAACTGTTTTTCGTAGTGTTCTATTTATGAATGTGTAAATGCTTTTAAAGCTATATGTTCTTGCTGTTCTAGGTGATTTCGAGTGAGGGTCAGGGGCAGTGTTACACCACCCATGATAAACATATCGCAGATGTCGTGTAAATGAATATTCTTTTCGTTAATTTTTTATCATAATATTGTAATGTGCTTTTTTAGACTAATATGTTGTTGTTGTTGTTGTAGGTGATATTGGTGATCTGGAACAGTGGCTCCATGCTCGTCCAGATGAGGAAATGCCACAGTGGGTGGAAGAAATGGTGCAGGAGCTTTGGCTCCGTGAGACTCAGTCGCCAATGCCAGACTGGGTGAAGGCGATCCCTGATGACTTCAAGGATGTGGTGTCGTCATGGAGGCAGCGTCACATCGCTGTTGCTTTAGGTAATTTATATACCTGTCTACATTTGTTGTAGTGGATATAATCAGTGCTCATTATTTCTTTTTCCTTATTATTTCTCTACAGTCAACGAACTGATGGATCCAGGGTACAATCCACTCCAAAACGTCCACAGTGCATTGGCATGGGATTTGGGGCAAGCAAAGACAACGCCAAAATGCGGTCCTAGTGGCCCAACAGGCTTGTGGCTGCGTGACCAGCTTTTCTGCCGCTGCTGCGACACTGCTCTGGCAGCCGTGAGCTTCCACCATTCCAGCCACTAGGTGATCGCCACTGCCAGCATCTGGGTCGAGGCTGTTGTCGTGGGCAGTTCACGGCAGCCATCCCCTTAGCCCAGGTGCTCGTACTTGCGTGATACAGCTGCACTCCACTGTCGGTGGCCTCGCAAGGCCAGTGCAGCCCCCACCATAACTGGTCACTCTACACCACAGCCAGTTCACCTACAAGACGTCTGCAACCCTCGGTTGATAGCTATAGTGGCAGTAAGAGCGGCAATTTGCTCTCCTGTCGTGTTATAGAAAGACGCAAGATTAGTAATGTGTTGCTACAGCTAAACTGTGAGGCGATTGACGATGCATTTGAGGAACACATCTCGTTTTCTTGTATAGAGAACCCAAAAGGGGGTCACAGACACCCAATCGATTTTCTGAAAGCATGCCTTCCTGTTCTGGAATTAGAGCTCCTCGAAATAGTTAACGACCCTTGCTATCTGGCCATTAAATGGAGCTCTGTGCGGTTTTATAAACCCATATATCCCCCAAACAGGACTCAGCTATAGAGGTGACAGGCATTGTGTACATTTGGGGGAAAAATGACGTGGTATTGTGCAGCACTTCAGCCTCTAAGTGGTTTCGTAATTCCACCTTGGTGCTATACAGGTCAAGTTTTCTGAGATGGAAGTTAGAGACCTAGATAAAGCACTCACCTGAATACTACACTCCAGCATCCACACAGATGTCTTTGAGTGAATAAATAGGGGTTCAGCTATATCAAGCTTCCTTAGGATATAGCGGCCAAGCAAGCATGTATTGATTTCCAAAATAAAAAAGACAACTTTTGTTTTGCATGATCGATCCTGGCTTGTGGAAGAAATTATAACGATGATCTGCACAATCCAGCTCAATAAGATGTAGGTAATAGTATTCCCAGGTACTATAGTTTTCAAGGTTTGGAGTTCCCCATTGAAACCCAGGACACTCATAACTCTGAGGCACACTATATCGGGATATCAGTTCATGTTTATGGCCTGAGGAAGAACAAGCCAGATAAAGGTGGAAAAGTTACAAACAAAGTTGTTGGACTCCTTCATTTCTCTGAATTTGTTAATCAGTGTAAGCTGCATGTGAACCAGCTGCTATTCTCCAATGGGGATAACAACAATCGTTACATATGGGTCAAAGATATGTCTCAACTCCTTTCATCCTCTTTGAGTAAACACGTGCGTAAAAAGCATATTTACTTTATGTGTCTCACTGCCTTTTCTGAAAGTGACTTATTAGCAAAGCATATTGTGGATCAACTTGCCAGGAAACCAATATGTGTTGTAATGTGCACTGAGGAAGGCAAAATCTTAAAGTTTAAAAAATGCCCATCATCAGGAGCGTTGCCATTTTGTAGTGTTTGCTGACTCTGAGTGCCTCCTTTCTCCTGTGCCAACTGTGAAGGCGACCCTACGGCCTTACATATCACCTTCACAAAGAAACATGTACAATATGTGGGAGCATACTAGCCTTCATACTGGTTTTATCTGAGTCTTATACTGGTTTTATCTGAGTCTTATATGTCACAAATCATACATTGGTGATAATCCTCCAATTCGGCTGATCACTGAGCTTGAAAAACATTCATGGGTGGTTGATAACCACCAACATTCCCACGACCAAGTCAAAGGAGAAAGATGATTTGTACATGAAGGCAGTTGATTGTCATATCCGTCGGCAGCCTTTAGACTGGAAAGCGGAAACTCCTCACAGAGACCACTGCCACCTAACAGGAAAGTTCCACAGTGCCACCCACTAATACATTACAGTGACACATAACTGTCTTTTTCGACAATTTGGGTGGGTTTGATGCTCACTTTCTTGTTGAGCACTTGGCTTATTTCAGTATGGAGAAGGATCAGGTCAGCCTGAGAGCATTGACAATTATATTTCATTCTCCAAAGGAACGACGCCAAGAATTACGCTCTGCCTCCTGGACTCATTACTTTTTATGGAGGCACCATTCCAGAAACTTGTTGAAACTCTGCCTCAGAAGGATAAGCACATTAGTCGAGGTGTATACTCTCATGACACAAAGTTTGAACCTGTGATAAGGAAGAGGGTTTTCTCATACAAGTATCCGGATTATATGGGAAAACACCATGAAACCAGACTACCCAATGTAACTGCATTCACCAGTAACCTTACAGGTGATGTCATATTGGATGCAGAGTATGAGCATGCTGTCGGTGTTTGGCAAGAGTTTAGCATCTCTACTTTAGGAGAGTGCGAAAATTTTACATGGACGCATATATGCATTTGCTTATGAATCTTTTTGAGGAATCCTGGGGTGTACACATGACCACATATACTATGGATCCTGCCTTTTATTACACAGCACATCGATCGTCCTAGGACGCTATGCTCAAGAAAAGGACAGTGAACATCGAACTATTGACTGATGTTCTTCTCTTTTCTTTGAGTGAGGGATTCATGGGCTACCTTGTCGATGTGTCCATCGTCATGCAAGGGCAAATAATCAACGGATGGACGAGAGGTTCAACACATCCAGTGATTTGAGCTACATCATGTACTTGGATGTGAATAAGTTGTTTGGGCGTGCCATGCAACGATCACTGCCGATTGGTGAGTTTCGATGGCTGTCTGAAGCCGAATGCATCATATTAGGTGGAAATCTCGATAGTGTGGTGGCTGATTCTGGTGTGGAGTGTCTTGAGAAGCAGACTTCAAATACCCTATTAGTCCACATGATACACACAGCAGTTTGCTCCCATGTCCATAATAACTAGTTATACAAGGAGGCCCCAAGCCTAAATTGATGACAACACTGGAGAACAAGTAGAGATACGCCATGTGTTATACGAGTGTACACCAGTATCTCAGCTTCGGAATGGAGCTGATTAAAATCACCCACATTAACTCCTTCAAACAGACCTACTGGTTGAAGGAATATATTGGTTTAAGTACCAAAAGGAGGGCTTCCTTGAAGAATGATTTAAAAAAAAAGATTTTTCTAAACTGATGTATGACACAATTTTCGGAAAGACAGTGGAAAATTTGGGAAAACACCGCGAAATTATTATTAGGACAAAATGGGATGGGTGTTATGGCATAAGGAAATGTATCGCCGGACCATAATTTAAACAGGTCGCTATCTTCAGTAAGAACTTAGTTTCTTGGAGATGGCGAAGACTGCAGTACAGTTTATGAAACCTATCTGCATGGGGATATGCATATTAAACCTGTCCAAACTCCACATGTACTGATTCCATAATCAGTTTGCGAAAATTTATTTCGTTGATCCAAAATTACTTTATATAAGACATTTGGAGAAAAGAGAACCACTTGTATGAATATCAAGAGCTCAGATGGAAACCCAGTTCTAAGCAAAGAAGTGAAAGCAGAAAAGTGGAAGGAGTATATAGAGGGTCTATACAAGGGCGATGTTCTTGAGGACAAGATTATGGAAAAGGAAGAGGATGTAGATGATGATGAAATGGAAGACACGATACTGCGTGAAGAGTTTGACAGAGCACTGAAAAACCTGAGTCGAAACTAGGCCCCGGGAGTAGACAACATTCCATTAGAACTACTGACAGCCTTGGGAGAGCCAGTCCTGACAAAACTCTACTATCTGGTGAGCAAGATATATGAGACAGGCGAAATACTGTCAGACCTCAAGAAGAATATAATAATTCCAATCCCAAAGAAAGCAGGTGTTGACGGATGCGAAAATTACCGAACTATCAGTTTAATAAGTCACGGCTGCAAAATACTAATGTGAATTCTTTACAGGCGAATGGAAAAACTAGTAGCAAGCCAACCTTGGGGAAGATCAGTTTGGATTCCGTAGAAATGTTGGAACACATGAGGCAATACTGACCTTACGACTTATCTCAGAAGCTAGATTAAGAAAAGGCAAACCTACGTTACTAGCATTTGTAGACTTAGAGAAAGCTTTTGACAATGTTGATGGGAATACTCTCTTTCAAATTCTAAAGGTGGCAGGGGTAAAATACAGGGAGCGAAAGGTTATTTACAATTTGTACAGAAACTAGATGGCAGTTATAAGTGGTGAGGGGCATGAAAGGGTAGCAGTGGTTGGGAAGGGAATGAGACAGGGTTGTAGCCTCTCCCCGATGTTATTCAATCTGTATATTGAGCAAGCAGTAAAGGAAACAAAAGAAAAATTTGGAGTAGGTATTAAAATCCGTGGAGAAGACATAAAAACTTTGAGGTTCGCCGATGACATTGTAATTCTGTCAGAGACAGCAAAGGACTTGGCAGAGCAGTTGAAAGGAATGGACAGTGTCATGAAAGAAGGATATAAGATGAACATCAGCAAAAGCAAAACGAGGATAATGGAATGTAGTCGAATGAAGTGGGGTGATGCTGAGGGAATTAGATTAGGAAATGAGACACTTAAAGTAGTAAAGGAGTTTTGCTATTTGGGGAGCAAAATAACTGATGATGGTCGAAGTAGAGAGGATATAAAATGTAGACTGGCAATGGCAAGGAAAGCGTTTCTGAATAAGAGAAATTTGTTAACATCGAGTATAGATTTAAGCGTCAGGAAGTCGTTTCTGAAAGTATTTGTATGGAGTGTAGCCATGTATGGAAGTGAAACATGGACGATAAATAGTTTGGACAAGAAGAGAATAGAAGCTTTCGAAATGTGGTGCTACAGAAGAATGCTGAATATTAGATAGGTAGATCACATAACTAATGAGGAGGTATTGAATAGGGTTGGGGAGAAGAGAAGTTTGTGGCACAACTTGACTAGAAGAAGGGATCGGTTGGTAGGTCATGTTCTGATGCATCAAAGGATCACCAATTTAGCATTGGAGGGTAGCCTGGAGGGTAAAAATCGTAGAGGGAGACCAAGAGATGAATACACTGAGCAGATTCAGAAGGATGTAGGTTGCAGTAGGTACTGGGAGATGAAGAAGCTTGCACAGGATAGAGTAGCATGGAGATCTGCATCAAACCAGTCTCAGGACTGAAGACCACAACAACAACAACAACAACAACAAGCTTCATCTGTTGAGCGAAGAGCTGTGATCTGTATGAAGTAATGAACTGCCATGTCAATGCTTTTGACACATCTTCCTAAGTGGCCGATAATCCTTACAGTATTGATCCACAGAACGAGAAGGTTATTGGTCTCATGAAAGATGAGGCGAATGGGTTGCCAATTGTGGAATTTGTGGGACTTAGATCCAACATATGTGCATACTACACACTGGAAGGTGCCACCCAAAGGCAGGCAAAGAGTGTACATCATGCAGAATCAAGGGCCATCATGACATCCCACTCCGATACCACATTTTAACACCCTGCATCACATTCTCAATCTTTGTCACCACCGTCAGACACCGCCTGCTGCTTCCATGCCTATATTCAAGCGTTTTGCTGCATGAAGTGGCCGCGTGGTTCGAGGTGCCATGTCACACATTGTGCGGCCCCTCCCACTGGAGGTTCGAGTCATCCCTCGGGCATGGGTGTGTGTGTTGTTCTTAGCATAAGTTAGCTTAAGTAGTGTGTAAGTCTAGAGACCAATGACCTCAGCAGTGTGATCCCTTAGGAATTCACACACATCTGAATGTTTGAACACCAGCGTTTTGACCCACTAATAGTTAAAATATGCATGGAAGTGAACAGCACTAGTTCACTGGGAGCAAATGGTATCTTCTCATTGACTATATCTACACTTTGTCCTCGCAGTATCACTGGAATGTTCTGAGGTCCAATGCATGAGACATATTTTGGAGTCCAGTACTGACTTGCACTATGCTGTTTGAGTCCCCTGGTGCACTTCTGTGAGACGTGGCAGTCTGGATATCTTCAATGATGAGTGGCACAGACAATAGCAGCTCCTTGTCCTGCTCAAACATGCTGACCAGGTGCTCTACAGGAACCCATTTGCTGGCTGCCGCTGCAGATCTCAACAAGCTGGAGGTCGTTACAGGACCTGACAAGTTGGAGGCCAGACACACTGGATATCACCTCAGCTGTTGAACAAAGAAGAAGAAGAAGAGGATAAAGAAGAAGCATTATTATAGTACAACGAAATGTAACTTCACAAAGAAGAAGCAATAGCAATAGCAAAGACGTGTAATTAGTACTTACGTTTCCACCTCCTATTCTGCTGTGTGTGTGCGTGTGTGTGTGTGTGGGGGGGGGGGGGGGGCAGATGATCACAGCTGCTGCAGCTGTTGTCGTCTGATGATCATTCCACTGACTGAGACTACTGGGCTACCGTGCTCGCCTAATATCCCTGATGTCACAATCATGTCACTGGATGCAGTGATGCTATTGGTTTCCACCAATTTTTCACCCTTGATGTCGCAATTGTGAGCACACTCTGGTGGCAGTAATGTGAACTAGGTCAGCAGCACACAGATCTCTTAGGTGTATTGACTGGCTGTTTTAAAAAAGGTAGTCAGTTCCAGCACAAGCAGCTATTAGTGTGAGTTGCAAAATGCATCTTCAAATCCTGCCTCTGCATAACCGTTATTTGCTTCTTATGGTTCTCCATTAACTTTTCTTTCCAGTCCTCATGTTGGGCACTGTGGGCACAGTCCTCAGCTGCATGATTACAGATAATAAGTTATTAAACTCCTCTCTGTCCAACATCAACAACTCATCAATTGTACACATCACAAGCTTTTCCCTCCAAATAAAGAGTTCCACAGCCCTGTCTCCCGCAAACTGTCTAATGGCTTTGGACGACGATTTAAGTGCAAAGTAGATACCCAAACTTCCACTTCTTTTACGAGATGACTTACTTGAGATGTTCGGCCGAACTCCTTTGCTGGCTAGCCTGCTGCTGCAAACTCTCTTTTCTCTTCTTCTCCAAAGTATGCTGCTAGGTACAGGAATTTCTTAAGACTCTCCCTACTTATAAAAATAAGTAGACATACAAATTTTCATTTCCTTCAATTAATGATGTATATTAAACTTCAGACATATTACAAAACTCAGTCTTCACATAAACATACACTGTTTCATCTCTCGTGTCTCAAAACATTGGAAACAAACTAATATACATATAAGAGAAAGTTGTCATAACACAATGTCCATTCTCAACATGAACCATAATACACGTCTTCCCTTCCACAAGGCTAAGGCAAGAGTTTTTCTCAAGAGTACCTTCTCAACTGTTCTCGTTACTATAACAATGGTCACTGACACAATTAGCACAGAATAACACAGAAGCTCCATGGTTCTTCCGTACACTTTCACTAAAACTTTCATAGATCGCCCAACAAGTACGTGTCATTGCCGTTCGACTGTCGCATCTACACTCTTCTCGCAGATGACTGTCAAACCTGCATACACGAACATGTGACGCACAGTAGGTAGGATTCTATCATCCCACACTCACTTCTAAAATATCGTGTGTTCGAGACAGTAGAAGGCTGAGTAGTTCTAGAATTTAAGCAGAAATTCTCAAAACACTACAACTGGTTAAATAAGGAGCATGCAAATGCAATTTTATTAATGATCAATATATTCTTTCAATGTAATTGAAATTGATTTCAATTTTGTGTCATGAGATCCTTCCAGTCCAGCAGCCCAGTACAGACTGAGAGATTTTTTCCACCAGGTTTTTCCTGGGAGGGGTGAGGGGTAGGGGAGGGGAGAGAAGGGGTAGGTGGGAAGGCCTGGGAAATTCCCAGAGTGGAGGGGAAGAAACCTCCAATGAGATGGTGACTTTGAAGAGGGGGCTGACCATTTTAATTAATTAATTAATTAATTAATTTTATGTGAAAATTACTCTCGTACCACCTTTGTTTCACTACTTGCATTCATTCAACAATGTCCCTTAATGTCTTCAAAAACATGTATGGGAATCAGATGTTTAGCTATTCAAATGGAAAGTCTAGTTAGAGGAAGAGAGAATCAAAATAAAGACATGAAGGTATATGCTTCACAGCAGTGTATCACTCTGGTCCAGTTTCACGTAGCAGACAGAACAAAAATGTAAAATATTAAGATTTTCACACATATTATCAGTGAGAAAAATGATGTGGCACAGTAAGGATAATTACACAGTGCTTGAAGGAAACTACTGTATGGCTTGGTGATGGTTGTTGTGGTGGTGGTAGTTGTCGTCCTGTACCATAGCCTGCAATATCGACATATTTCTTCTGGAATTATGAGAAGAGTTTACTTCATGAGGTTACTATTGATACTCACTTGAATCTGCTTGTTAGGATTGTCAGTCACTGAAACTGAGCGCCTGGGATTCTTGATAGTGTGGAGCAGTTCAGAGGTGCCACAATATTGTTCTGTATCATAACAGTAACAGAGCAAGTACTGAATAGCACTGTAACAACAATGTATGGATTTTACCAAAGGCAACCATCATTGCATCACTCATTTAAATATGCATGATGTATCACTGCCAAATAACCTGCCTCGGTGAAACTTGGACTATACATAGAAAGAACTGCCACACTACAGTACAGTACAGTAGGTCACCGAAAGAAATACACAATGAACCAACAGAAGTGACACTTTCATTCAAAGATAATAATCACACAGCAGTCACGGTGATTTATAATAGCCCCTGAACATTACAAAAGGTGGGACATGTTTATTAATAGGTGTATGGTCACCATGGACAGCAATGCATGCTATGCAATGTGCATGCATACAGGCCACAAAGTTTGTAAGGAGCTCTTGTGGTAGGGCATTCCACTTCTCTACCAGCATGGTTGACAACTGTTGGGTGGTCATTGATGCTTGTGAACATGCTGCAATATGTGTCCCTAACTCAGAGTAATGAGCAGGCCAGTCCATTGGCCAAATATTTTATCGTTCACAGAGCTTCTCCACCTGTGCTGCTCGAAGCGGTTGTTCGTAGTCACCAGTGAAAATGAAGACAGGGGTGAATGCTCCCCTGAAAGGATACACACATAGAAGGAGCAATAACGTTGACCAGTGAGTGTATCGCGTTCAAAGATTTGGAGGTGAGTATGCCCATAAAACATTATGCCTTCTCACACCATAACACCTGGACCACTAAAACAATCATGTGCAACAATGTTCCTGGGAGCTTTATGAGTCCCAAATCTGACTATATGAGGGTATGTCCAAAATCACTACCCAGATTGAATCTGCTCACATCCAAGAAGAGCACACCACCCCACTGCTCTTTGATACAGTCCCTATGCTCTTGGTACCATCACACATGGTACCATTGATGTGCAATGTAAGTGGAACATAAGGTATTGGTCAATGGAAAAAAAGAGACCACCCTCATACAGTGCTTATCCTCTGTGGAGTGTGAAATTGTGTGCCTTGTAGTTCTGTTAAATATGGTTGCAACAGCACCTGCTGTTTGGCCTGTTACCTTTTTGCCTGTTGTACAGTGTAATAGTCATCTGCTGCCGTTGTTGATTGTGGTCAGTCTTTCACTTCTTGGTCAGCAGAGCCTGTGGTTTAGAATATTTACCACACATATGAAACAATGCTGTGTGAAATACCAAACTCCTAGGCTGTACTTATCGAAGTATGTCCTTCTTCCAGTTTCCCGATGATTCTTCCATGTGTGAAGTCATCCAGATGTTGTCTCTGGGGCATGTTTTTATAAAGAACACCACTGCAGGGCACTGTAACTGCTTTGTGATTCACACATTGTCTTTTCCCATTCCTTCGACTGCCTCGTTTTGTGGGGCCACCCACAGTGAGCACTATAGTCACGCTGACGTCACTCCATGTGTTTTTAAGCTTTGCAGAACAGTGTATACCTGATGAAGAAATCATTATCATTTGGAACATTTCCAAAAAATGTAGATAACCTTCACAAAAAAGTCAATCTTTTCATCTAGGAATTCTAACTTCACAACTGGCTGCTTGGTAAATTAAGTCCATTTACAACATGACTTAGTGGGCATTCTGCCTTATGAATCTTGATAGACCTTAATTCTAGGTGGTGCTGGCACCTTTGGAACTGTAGTGTTTTGATTAAATACAGCTAATATAGCAGAAACAGTAAATGCTTAGAAAGAGACATTCTGATTTAATTTCACCCACTATATGTTTAGGGTGATTTTCATTCTTTCTTTCCTCTGCACTTCTTCTCTTGTTAGCCATTGAGCAAGCCAGATGCAGTTAGACACCATTGCTTGACTAGCTCACTTAATAGTATTATTATACTAAATTTAATAATATATTATCAGGACAAGTGGCACAGGCTGATATAATTTGTTATCTTGAAAGGAATTAATAATCAAAAGGTATAAAAATTTGTACTGCTTCAGCATATTTACTCATTTATTTGTTGTAGTAACTTTGATCCTTATTTAAGCATACACTCATGTTTTATTCTTGTATTATGTTCTTTATAATATGTTATGTAGCACTGTGTACTCATTCAAAGGCAGAGTAAATCTTTTAACAAACACGTCTCTCAGCTGATTGTTGGCGATTGCACTGGACAAGATGTGATAACGTTATGTCAACTGGAAATATCACTTTGAAACCCAATCCCAGAATCTTTCCAGTAGTAAACCTGACATTAAACCCTGCCTTGAACAGTTCTGACCACGATCCCAACTTGATCTACCACCCCTACCTCAAAATCATCCCTTCCAAGAATTCCTCACATCCAGAATTGCTTCACAACCTTCCTCAGGTCCCTACAACATGAATCTAATCTGTCCTCTGTAGAACTCCAGGCTCTATATACCCTAAGAGCTGATTACTCCATCATTATCCTCCCAGCAGACAAAAGATCTACTACTGTGGTACTTGATCGACAGCTGTCTGATACTTCTATATACAGCATCTTTCATCAAGATCCCATCCCTGTGATTCAAACTGAGGTGAAGTCTCTCCTAAAAACCTCAGGCTGCTCACAAGGACTTACACCTCAATCCATAAAACTTCTTACTCCACCGAAACCACGCACACCCACCTTTTAGTTAAGAGCCACAAACCCAGTCATCCTGGCTGTCCTGTAGTTGCTGGCTTCAAAGCATCCACCGAACATATATCAGCCTTAGTTGATCAACAACTGTAACACATAGCACAAAGACTGTCCTCCTATATTAAAGATACCAACCATTTCCTAGACTGTCTGAAATCTGTGCCCATCTCACTCCCACCACAAACCTTGCTTGTCACCATTGATGCCATCTCCCTTGATAACAACATCCACCGCGTACACTGTCTGTCTGCTGCTGAACATTTCCTCACTTGATGCCAATCTGATTCCAAACCTATGACATCCTTCTTGCTCGTCTTCATCAACTTCATACTTACAAACAATTACTTCACCTTTGAGGGGCAGACATGCAAGCAGATCGGGGATATGGCCATGGGAACCAGGATGGCTCCTTCCTGTGCCAACTTTTTCATAGGTCGCTTGTTGAGGGCTTTCCTGGGATCCATAAGCCTTCAGCTGTGGTTTGCTATAGATACATTGATGACATCTGTACCAATGGACTCATGGTGAGGCTGACCTGTTAAAATTCCTGGATTCTCTAAATACCTTCTCCCAATTAAATTTCATGGGTCCTATTCTGAATTCCATGCCACTTTCCACTTGACTTCATCATAACTGAAGGCCAACAACACACTTCCATCCAGATTAAACCTACTAATAAACAACAGTACTTAGATTTTTATGGTTGCCATCCTTCCCATTTCAAACGTTCGGTCGGATGCAGACTCTTTACAGCAATAAACCACCAGTCTCACCTCAGCCTTCACTGGATGTAATTATCCAAACAGCCCAGTTCAGAAGCAGACTTCCCAGGCCATCAGGTCCAATCCTGGTACTGCTGATCCCTCCAAAAACACAGATTTTGAGCACACCTCTTGTCACCCAGTATTATCCTGGTCTTGAATGCATTAATCAGCTACTTCAACAAGGCCATAAATTCCTAAAATCATGCCCTGAAATGAGATCCATTTTGGCCGAGATTTTGGCCACCACACCTAGATTAGCTTTTTGTTGCCCTCCCAATCTCCGCAATATCCTTTTCAGACCATATGTTCCTTCTGCACCCATCTCCCTATCCTATGGCTCCTACCCATGTGACTTACAAGACTTGCCCTAGGCACCCTCCTACCATCACATATTCCAGCTCTGTAACTGACAAAACATATACTATGAAAGCGAGCGTCACCTATGAAGCAACATGTAATATACCAGCTGATATGTAAACACTGTTTAGCCTTTTACATTGGTGTGACTACTACCCAGTTATCAGTCAGGATGAATGGGCATAGGCAGAGGGTGTATACTGGCAAGACACAACATCCTGTAGCAGAGCATGCTCTACAACATGACAGTCTTGATCTCGTTGCCTGTTTCACTACACGCGCTATCTGGACTTTTCCTCCAGACACCAGTTTCTCAAAACTCTGCAGGTGGGAACTATTGCAGAACATGTCCTTGGTTCTTGCCACCCACCTGGTCTTAATTGACATTTATTCTTTCTGTCTCAGTATTTCTTCACAGTAAATACTCCTTTCTCCACTACACTTTCTGACCTGTCTACTTTTCTTTGTCCTCCCTCCCACCCCTGTTAGATACAGAGCACTTAGCTTTTCACTCATATTAACTCATACATGATGTTTTAGCAGTAATACTTAATACTGGTCCTGAAACTTTTTAGGATTTCATGGGATATTTGAGTCTATCTTCAGTCAGCTGCCAGTTGAGGTTTTTGAGCTTTTCCGTGACAATCTCCTGTGGGTCAAAAAAACCTTTGACAGAAAATAATTTATGGTGTGGTACAGTCGCACTAACTTGAAATGAGAGAACTTGTTTTAGCTGGCATCAACCATTTTCAGATAATAAAAGACATGTTGGGGTTTAGTCTCACCACTTTGATTCTCAGGTCAGAAAACATGTTGTTTAACCCCACCACTGTGGAAACCACATTTCTCAGATAATAAAACACATGCCATGGTTTCCATCCAAAACATTGTCAGTGTGATTCATGATCTGTGGATAGACAATGCTAGCTAAAATCAATCATTGTGCATCTCCAACTCAACTGAAATGTCCTTCTTCCTAATCTATGACTGTTCTAGGTGGCTTTTAATAAATGTTCAACATCTTGTGGTAGCCCCATTTGATGTGGGTTCCTCACAGCTGAGAAATATTGCAGAATAGATTGCTCGAGTGTTTTGTGCATAATCTCCTTTGGAGACTAACAGCACTTTACCAGTATCCTACTAATAAACTGAAGTCTATGCCTGCTTCACTTACTTTTTTTAAAAATAGTTTTCCAATGTTGCACAATCTCCTTCAAACCCAACTATGTATGTGAGTATGAAAAACAAACTCATAATGTTCAGATATAGCATTAGTAGGTCCTGCTTAGCACAGTCACAATGTTTAAATATTTGGACATAATGTTGCAAATCAATATGAAATAGAATGAGCATATGAGGATTGTGGTAGGGAAGGTGAATGGTAGCTTTCAGTTTATCAGGACAATCTAGGAAAGTGTGGTTCATCTGTACAGGAGAATGCATGCAGGACACTAGTGAAACATATTCCAGGTCAGAGTAAAGAAAGACAATGAAGCAAATCAGAGGCTGGCTGCTTGGTTTGTTACCAGTAGCTTCAAAAACCTGTAAGTATTACAGAGATGCTTTGACAACTCAAATGGGAATGGCTGGATGGAAGGTGACATTCTTTTCGAGGAACACTATTGAGAAACTGTAGAGAACAGCATTTGTAGTTGACTGTAGAAAGATTCTACTGTCACCAAAATACCTTTCATGTAAGGACCATGAAGATTAGATACAAAAAATTATAGCTCATATGGAGGCATATTGACAGCTGTTCTTTCCCTTGCTCAGTTTGTAAAGGAAATGACTACTAGTGGTACAGGGCAACGTCCACTATGCAATGTAAGGTGGCTTGCAGAATTTGTATGTAGATGTACATGTAGATGTAGAACATCCATAAGCAGTACATACTATTGATACATTATTTCCCTTCAGTGATGTGTGATAGGAAATGGAGACACCAAAGTACGCCCCCACTCTGATTTTCATTCCTCCAAACTTTTTGCATTCCACTCAAAATCTTACACATAATACACTTAATTATTTTTAAATGTTTTTGTTATAATAATGACAACAATACTAGTTACTTCTCCTGTTGATGTTCTCATATCTCCTCACCCTTTCTCTTCATGTCTTCTTTCATGTATGCACTCCCCCAGAATTTGGCTAGAACCATTACTTTTCGCACCTGTAGTGACCTCTGCTCCTAGCCATGACTTGTTTTCAAACAGCTGTCCTGAAATCTTTCATAGCCTATAATATTTCACTTAGTGAATTTACTATACAAATGCTGATCTCCAGCTGTAGCTTTCACAAGGCCTCCAAATTTTTCAGTTCTATCAGTTTCTGGTCCATAACAAACTTGTTTCGCAAAAATACACCACCCTGGCACGTACACTGGTGAACCACAATCTGTCTCTTTACCATATTCTCATACACTGTAATACTAAATACCTACATCCCAAGTCTGACATTGAGAAAGTTTCCTTTCCATATGTAAAGCAACACCGTAAAATCCATTTGAAAGAACTACCTGTTAACCTGCTGACCTCTACTGTTACCAGATGTTCTGACCAGCCATTCCACTTCCTGTTTCCATAGCTTTCAGACCCTGGCTTGCTGATTTATTCCACCTATCACACTCACAGATTTTTCTTCTCTTGGGCAGACCACACAGCATCAAAACAACCTTATTAGGAACACCATCATGTTCTCAATAAATTTGCAAGAATGAGGTGAGCCTCTGTCTGTTCAGAAGGTTTCACTTTTAATGGATAACCACACTATCTTTTAAGTACTTCCCCCACTTAAAATTAATGCATTCTGTCCAGGGAGCACTTCCTGGTATTTTTCCAGAAATTTCTAACTACATTGTTGCTTCAACTCCATTCTACGTACATCTACACAAATATACTGTAATTCACACTTAAGTGCCTGACAGAGGTTTCATAGAACTATTTTCAGACAATTTCTTGGCTGTTCCACTCTTGAACAGCACATGGCAAAGACAAACATCTAAATATTTCTGTGTGAGCCCCCATTTCTCTCTTTTTATTACAGTGGTCAGTTCTCCTTATGCAGGTGGGAGTCAACAAAATATTTTTGTATTCAGAAGGGAAAGTTGGTGACTGAAATTTTGTGAAAAGATGTTGCCGCAATAAAAAACACCTTTATTTTATTGATTGCAATTCCAACTTGCGTACTACAGATGTGACACTCTCACCCCTATTTCGAGATAATACAGAACAAGCTGCACCAGATTCCTTCTCTGAAACATCAATGTTTCAGCAAAAACTGTGATTCACACCAGCAAAACTTAGCCACACCTTATCATCACACTCCTAGATAGACTGAACTATGGGTTACATTGTTAACTTGGTGGATGGTTTCCATCTGCTATGAAACATCTTGATCCACAAATATCGCCACTGCAGGAATTACTTATAATTTGAAAACTCTTCTTAAATCCTAAAGCCATTTCCAATCTTTTCAGTTGAGTCTAGTCCTTGTCACATGACGTATCTACATTTTCATCATCATCATCTTCATCATCTTGTGAGTAATTTACAGCTGGTGCCACTTCTTGCTTCCCATTTACCACTCCTCCTGATCATGCCAGTCTCCTTGTAGTCCTCTGGCAGTTTTTTGGCTATTGGCTGTTGTCCATCCTTTCCAAATGTTCATACCATTTTAAACTTTTCATCTCTACGGTGGCTATTATTGATTTATCAACATCCATAGCCTATCTTATGTTGGTATTTGGTGCCTGGTCCAGCCTGAAGATGCTACAACTTCATCTCCAAAAGTATATCTCTAGTGCAAGCAACTTGTTTGCTTGTTTGTTACCTACATTTTTGCTCTGTTAGTAGTGATGTTTTCAACAATGGAATGATATATCACCTGTTTGGTACTTTTTGTTATTCCACAGGCCTGAGTTCAGTTGTTGTATGGCCTCTTGTCCTGCTCTATTTCATTATTTACTTCATCTTCACTTTTTCTGTTTGATGACTTCAAAAGCCCCAGGAAATTAAATGAATTACACCCTTAGCTTACTAACTTCAACCTCCAGATCTCATACTTGCCCACAGATTGTGTTGTCGAACCATATCATATGCCTTCTGCAAATCCTTGAAGACTAAACGGATCTCTACCCCTCAGCAATTCTCCTCTTGATTGGATTCCATAATGTGAATATTCTATCAATACATGAGCACCTTGGTCTAAAACTATTCTGTTCTTGACATATCGTACTCTCCATCTCTAATCTTTCTTTTAACATTCTCCTAGATACGTGTCTATATTTTACATGTTTTTAAAAAGAAAGATACTGGCTAAAGTAAAGCTCTGGGGGTGGGTTGAGTCATGCTTGGATATTTCAGTTTGTAGAGCATTGTACATGAAAACCAAAGGTCCCAGGTTTGAATCCTAGTCTGGTACACAGTTTTAATCTGACAGGAAACTTCAAATCAGTGTACACTTCCATGCAGAGTGAAATTTTGTTTTGGTAAGAGTCAGCTTATATTACCCTTATACAAATGCACATTCTTTGTAGAATAGGTGACTATAGTGTTTTATAAATGTATGAAACATTAAGGCAATAAGGTCCCCAGCTCACATGCTGTGCTCCTAGAAGTTGTTGTAACTGGCACGTAGCTGCTATAGTGACCAAATTTTATAATATAATGCTTCATACAGAGTATATTCCTGAATTCTTGGGAGAAGTTTCATTCAGTTGTATCAATATAATGTTGGCTGAAGATTGAATTCAATTAGTCTTATTCTTGATGTGATTGTCAGAGTCTTTGAGAAGCTTTAGTGTGACAAACTCCTATGTCATTGAACATTATACAGTTTGTTTACTTTAGTTTTTCTTGTATGTTTTGCAGATTACACTAACAGTAACTCACTATGATGTGGAAAGTGTCACCAGGTTCAGAAATAGCATACATTTCCTCTGTGAAAACATGGATACAAGCTGCCATTTACCTAAACGGATTTTTTAAAACAACTGTATCTATATCAAAATTTAATACATATAACCCAACAGCATACATGTTATCTATTTAGAAATTCGTATATGGATTAGAAGGATTTGTCAAGCAGAGTAAATTTCAATTTGTTTTCAAAACTTTAATTGTGTGCTAGCATTTTTAATTCACAAGGGTTGCATACTTTTGTTCTTTTCTGTTTTAGAGTACCTTTAAGTTGTGGGTAGTGGGGGTAGGGCCATTTTTGTTAGTAGAGTTATATTTATTGGTAAGGAGTGATAGAAAAGTTTCTGTTTGAGGCATTTCTGCAGCATATATACAACAAAGAATGACTCCAATGCAGGTATACGAGCACCAACATGTAAGCGAGGGATTAGTGTGGCATTCGTGTCTTTACGACAAGCATGTGGTAAAAGTAAAACATGAACTATGGTGATGTTATTACCAAAAAGGTCCAAACAGGATCAACATGTCATTATTCTTCTCTCAGCTGCTGAAGGAGAAACACTAAAAGACATCCATCAGAAAAAGAGAGATTTGTATGGGGATCATGTCTGTTGAAAGGTGTGCCAAGCTCCATGCTGGCTGATATTCAATACAAGATGCTGATCAATCTGGGAGGCTAACTTCTTCGATTACAGGCAACAACAAGCAGGCAGTAGATGATACAATAAAGGCGGACTGGTGCATAATCATTCATGTGGTATCAAAGGCTCTCAACATCAGTGTTAGTAGTTTGCACCAAATTATTAGGCACGAGCTAGGTTACTGTATGGTCTGCAACCAATGGATACCCCAGTTGTTGATTGCCAAAGAAAAGTGAACTGGATGGCTGTTTGCCTGAAGCACCCGATGCATTTCAGTGTTGAAGGCTACACATTCCTTGAGCACAGTGCTGCAGGCAATAAAAGCTAGTGCCATCAATGGGAACCATGGACGATGCAGCTGGTGCCATCAGTGGGAACCGGAGACGATGCAGTGGTGTCATTTATCATTCCAAAGAGGTTCAAGTGTCAGCCATCTGCTGACAAGGTAATGCTCACCCTGTTCTTTGATTACTGGGGCCTATTAGTTATTCGTTTCAAGGAACCTGGTGTCTCCATGGGACAGTACTACACAAAGCAATTAAGGCGAAAAGTCAAGGAAAATTGTGACAAGGGGTGCTGCTGATTCATGACAACACACTTCCACAGATTGCAATGTAGCAACACAGAACTTACATCCACTCGAGTGGGAGGCACTCAAGTACCCACTCTAAAAGTCATGACCTCTCCCCATGTGACTATCATACCTTTGATCTTTTAAAAAAGGTAAGGGCCAATGACTCCTATTGCATGAGGATGTGCAGCAGGCAGTTATAGACTTCTTCACACAGCAAGATATGGTATTTTATGGGTAACTTGAACCTGGTGCATCAGTGGGCTGATTGCCTCAATGTTCATGGCGATTTTGTCTGATTGGCATACAGACTCTGGACTGTACAGTCTTTTTGATCACCCCTTATATATATGCTATTATTATTTTCAGATTCAATTAGATTCATCCCAACAAACTTCACAAGAGAGTAGAAGTTTTGTGAGGCTGTTGCTGGTATGTCTAATGCCTTAAACAGCTGTGTACATGAAGTTTGTGGATGGACACGAGTTATTATTCATACAGCATGGTTATGTGCAAGGCATACTTTGTGTCTACATGTAGAATTGCCCCAGAAAATTATTCCACATGACATCCATACATGAAAGTACGGATGAGTGAGTGACAGTTTTGGATTCCAAAAATGTTAAGTTGACAAAAAGATAAGTCAAGCCACACAGTAAAAGTGACTCATACATCAACAAATAAATATATTGTCAGAAATATGGCAGATAATCTGTGGTAGTTGTCCCTGCCTCTCAGTTATGGGAGACACAATCTCCAAGGCTATTTCAGCAAGAATCATAAGGTAAGTCTCTCATCTCCAAACATGTCTGTGAGAGAAGTAAATAATGAACCATTGTCCCAATGGCCTATGTTGTGGTCCCTTCTTTTGTGACATTAACATGAAACAACTGTTAGGGCACCTGCTGAACTACTACTGTTGCTGGGCACAGCAGCTGAATAGAGGCTGAAGAAGAGAGTTATAAAATGTTATCGTGTTATCGGAGGAGTTCACTTGCTTCAGTAGTAATTATGCTTCAAGTGCATGAGCCCACAAACTTAATCTCACAAAAATTTGACTATTCTCAAAATTACTGTGGTGTGTCACTTGTAACATTGAAACTATGTCCACTGGACTTCTTATCGCAGTATGAAGCTGTAAGGCACAATCAGGTAAACTCACAGAATTCCTCATTTGAAATTAGTCAACCAGTAGGCCTATTCAGAAAATTATAAGTGTTATATTGAGCTTATAGCAGAGACAGAAGGGAAATTAACCATACAAATAAGATATAAACTGGAATTTTTCTACTGTGGAACAGGGGCAATAATTATATTTTTTTCCCGGATGAGAGACAGTCATGAAGTTTAAATTGTCGCTTCAAAAAATTAAGTTAAGTTAAAACAATTAAGTTACATGATTAATATTTTGTTTGTCTGCAGGTAATCCTGGTACACACTGAACTCCCTGTGCCACAGTATCACAGCATACCACTAGAGGAGCCAAACCAAAATAAACCTATTTTGATAAAATGGAATACTGTGTGATATAATTCACTTTCTATGTTTGAAGGTGAACTGCAAGGGTAATCCCAAAAGTAAGATCTCCTATTTTTTTTTATAAGTACAGAACAATGTTTGTGTGGCAGTTGGTCACACTGTTATGAAGAGTGCTTCACACACTGTGTGTAAACATGTGCATGCCGCACTGAAGCACTCAGTCTTGGCTTGGCAGCCATTGAGAATGGAGCTCCCATTGGATGTTATCGTCAAGTGCAAATTGCGCGCAGTCATTCGGTTATTGAACGCAAAGGGCACTGCGCCAATTGAAATCCATCATCAACTGACGAAAGCATATGATAAGTCACGCATGGATGTCAAAAATGTTCGTAAGTGGTGTAGAGAGTTTGCAGCTGGTCGGACCAAAATTCACGATGAACAAGGGAGCGGGAGACCGTCAATTTATGAGGAGACAGTGTTGAAGGTTGAGCAAAGCATGCGTGAAGATCGGCGGATCACCCTGGATGATCTCTGCACGTTGGTTGGTGAGGCTCCCCAAAGCACCACTCACAGAATTTTAACGGAAAAATTGAACTACCGGAAGGTGTGCGCAAGATGGGTGCCATGCATGCTGACTGAGGACCACATGCAGCAACGAGTTGATACTTCCCATGCATTTCTTCACCACCTTGTAGTCGAACAGGACGATGCTGACAGGTACTGTGAGACTCTGAAAAAACTCAAACGGGCAATTCAGAACCGGAGAAGAGGAATGTTGAGCAAGGGCGTACACATTCTCCATGACAACGGTCGCCCACACATCGCTCAGCAAACCGTTGCTCTTCTGCAACAGTTTCAGTGGAACATAATCACCCACCCACCCTACAGTCCTGACTTGGCACCCAGTGACTATCATCTGTTCCCTAATTTAAAAGAACATTTGGCCGGAAAGCTATTCAGCTCCAATGACGAGGTGAAAGAAGAGGTCCATAAGTTTCTGAACAGCATGGTGGTGAGATGGTATGACATGGGCATACAAAAACTGTCACAGCATCTACAAAAATGCAGAAATGGTGATTATGTTGAAAAATAGCTAAATGTACAGCATGTAAACTGATGTAAACCATTGTGGAAATAAACTGGTCTATGTACTTATAAAAAAATAGGAGACCTTTATTTTGGGATTACCCTCGTACATTGCAACAATCCAGGCTGAGTTAGTGGAAAAGTATGGCAACAATGCACAGTGGTTTGGTGGCATAGATGGCTCCAGTGTGATAATCAAGTTAGAGAGACAAGCAATGAAATGGCAGAGTTTCTCGTCAAAATGACATGTGTATGATATCGATATCTGTACAATGTTTGGTTCTTGTGCAATAAATAATTGAAAGGGTTCCTGGACTTAATGTACACCCTGTATTACATGGTACAAATATTTTTAGAAATCTGTAACTGTGTCACTTGAATGACAACCTAATATGCCTTTTCTGTGATAAAAACCAGACCCAAACTCCTAACAGTTCGAGGACACATTTGACCCAAAATGTACATTAGCAATAGGATGTTCCAAATTTGTAACATGAGTCACAATATAAATTCATTCTTGTTATTTAATTTTAATGCTTTTCCCAGCTTAAATATTAATTCAAGATCTTTGCCTGAATAACACAACATATAACAATGATTTACAGAACAAAACAGAGGTTTATAGATTGATAAAAAATCAACATAATAAAACACTGATTTCAGAATGTAACATGAGTCGCCATGGTATCTTCCATCTGCAAATTTTTAAGCTGTTAGCTTTCCCTCTTACTCCAATACTTCTGTTGTGAACTGCTGTTTCAGTTCCATCATTTCCTTTTCCAAGATGTTTGTTAAAAAATTAGGGGTGGCAATAAATGTAAATATGATCATGGAAATGTTAAGCTGGCAGCACAACATGAACAGAACTGGTTTGATATGACTGAAAAAGCAGCAGTTTTTTATATTGCAATTTCTCTGTGATAAAATCTATCCTATAGGGAATAACACAGCACTGACACCTAATTTTTAGTAAAGTCTACAGAATATGTTTCTAACAGCTGATGCTCTTTGTTACTGTATACCTTGACACATTCAAAAATCCTAAAAGTTCACCTTCATGATAAACTCTACATAACAGAGTGAATAAATGAAATATATATACACCTTATGTATTAGCTACAAAATGGTGATATGAACTGCAGCTAAACATGGTAACTTAGCTAGTATTTACCAACTCTCTCACAATGTGAATATGAAACTGGAAACATGCACAAAATCGCTAAAGAGTCTATAAAAATAACAAATGAAAATTTCAACAATGTGGTAGGTGACAATCCTGACAGGACAACAGGGAAATTTGGAATGGTGATCACCAATGACAGAGAACAGCATCTGCTTGAGTTTTGTGAGGAACATGCCACGGTGATAATAAACATAACCTTCAAACTGCATAAAAGAAGATACACATGGAAAGCTCAAGGTGAACAGAATAGGGACCAAATTGATTTCACATTAGTGAAGAGAAGAGAAAGAAATCAAATAACATCTAATGTATACAGGGTAGATGTAGACAGTGCCAGTCTTAGCAAAAGTGTAATTTAAAATTTAAAACAGATCAGAAGAGTGTGTAAAAAGATGGAATACTGAAAATGTTGAGAGCCAGCAGTGAGATAAGAATGTGCTACAAAACCAACTTATGAACTGATAGTAATAACACTTTTAACACTATAAAATAAAGTGAAAGGAAATACAACAAAAACAGCAGACAGAAGACTGGAAAAAACAGAATGTAAAAAAAATCACTAATGACAATGGAATATAGCAAATTTAATTAAGGAAAAGAATTACATATTAAGGAAAAGAATAACGTAGAAAGAGAAAGAAATTCGTGCAAGAAAGCTACAGAGTCACAAAGAATATCATCACAGAAAAATAAAGTGGGGCTAAGCACCAGGCTACAAATGATAATATACAGAGACAGACATTAAAATGGAATAAGTGACAGGGGATATTGAAAAATTAAGAAATTGCAATTCAGAGCAAAACATGGAAGAAAAGGCATCATCATGAAAGAAGAATACATCAAAGAAAAAGAAGATATATAAGCTGATGAAGTAGGTACTCCATTTATGAAAATGGGATCTGAAGCACAAGTAAAATGGTGTTTAACATAGAGAAGGAAGAAAAATTTGTTAAGACATTAAGTTAAATTGTGCTCCTATACGACTGTGAATGCTACACAGTGTTGACGACAGTGCTCAGATGCAATGGATATGTAGTTTTGCAGAAGGCCAATGAGGACCAGTCATACAGAAAAAAAACACACATTTGGGAATGTATCATGTTCATATGGCCCCATACTGCCTGTATGCAGTTCTTCTTCTTGGTTTGCTCTTCTGAAGATAATTGAATTCAAAATGCATCAGCAAAGCAGTTTCCTTGCACCTATTCACTACTAAATACTTATCCAGTGACCATATCAGCACTGTTCAACATTTTAAAATTCTCATCATGCCTTGCTAATACATTCTCAGCTGATGTCCTTCATTGGAAAAAAAATAAAACATTATACAGATTTAACAGTCTGTATGATGGGCATGTTACACAAAATAAACAGGACTTATATAGATAAAAAAAACAAAAACATCAGCACAGTACATAAAGGAATACATTACTTAAGCATCAAGATATACAAATTCCAATAAGCTTGTGTCATATCTGTTGTTGGCGGCATGCAGAAATTCAAAAACATCTAAAACATTATCATTTACCCAAGTCCTACACAACAAAGGAATTTGTGGCTTCATATAACACTTCATAGATAAGAAGGAATGATAAGGTGTATGTTGATGATGATACCCCATAAGTTGTAAGGTACCAGTAACGGCCTACATACTGACCTTTAAATACGTGAGTACCATTAATGTAATACATGAGCACTTGTGCGTACTATGATGTACTGAACTGCTTGCTGTCAATAAAACATTCTATAACACAGCGTCAGTATCGTGGTGTAATGAGTTTGTATACCGTTCAGCAAAAGTTTGTAATTGTTATTAACATAATACCCAATCATTAGTACTGCATTATTAAGGTAATTATTGCTGTACATATCTGGCTATAAAGTAATATATACACTTAATCATGTAGAGTGCATTTATAACATGTGACACATTCTATATCTGAGATATACCCTTGCAACTTGGATCCATGGAACATGAAATTAATGAAAAGGTTAGATAAATGATCATCCAGTATCAGACTAAAATTTCTACATTTAGTGTTCTTTTGGATTGAACTGATGTACCAGTTTCTGCTTCTGAAAATAATCTCACTTCATACTTTTGATCCACTTATAGGGTGAGTCCATTTCTGGAATGACAAGTACTTCATTCTGCTTCTTAAAAGAAATTTTTTCAGGAAATTTATCATATAATCAATTACTAGAGATATGTGGTGGAATATTTTAGAGATGGTGCTAATAGTGACAGCTGTAACTACACTGATAGATGTTAAAAATGTGTAAAAGTGAGAGTTACATACGAGAGTCAGTGTAAATGGCGTCAGTTATACTTGTGCACAAGCAACTGTGGGGGAAAAAATAGATACAAGGAAGTGTAATTCATACATGATGGAGGTTCATTACAAAATCCTCATTCAACCATTCTTTCAGTATTTTTTATCCTCTTGAGATTGTCAGAGTTCGTTTAATGGTAGAGGGAGATAAGGATTGCTAGCTTTATTTTTTTTGTTTAGTAAAAAAAAAAAGAGAATATAAAATATGCAAATTGCAAGGAAGGTGATGTACATCACGGAGAGATATCCTCTGCAAATTCTGTGAGCCCATGTTCCAATACAAGTCAAGAAATACACATTTCCTACTGTTATATCTCTCATAATGGCCATAAGAGAAAAGGGTGGTGGAAGAATTGGGAGGGGGGGGGGGGAGGGGGGGGGATGAATTTGGTACACCATGTACATTTAGCCACATAACACAGTAACTTGTTGAGTGCAGGTGTAGACAAGAGAGAAGAAAATATTGAGGTGCGTGTGGTGATTTTTTAAAATTTTTATTTATTTATTTTTTTAGTGAGGGAAAGTGTACAGATTGGAGTGATTAATGGAAACAACAGAAAACCCAAACCTGAATGGTCTGTAAAGTATTTGCAAGTTATTCTTCCTGAATAAATTTCCTTTACTTTATGCCTATTGTCGCAATTTTTTGTCATCAGACTACTGGTTTTGGTCTATAATGACCATCTTCAGATCTGATGAAAAGTATGGGAAAAACACAAATACACTAACAGATTGTCTACAGCTTAAAACAATAAAATAGACCATAATGAAGTGTAGTACTCAAATACATGTGCATTTGTGCACTTTAAATATGAAGAAGCATATCTGCTTTGTAGAACATGTCCTAATATACTGGAGCCAAAGTGGCATCGTCAAATGTATATAAATAATCGTATATACAAGTGTCATCTTGTCACCAGGACTAGTGTTCAAAGCAAACTGCCATACAGTAGCCACAAAATGTTTGTGTTGCCAGTTCGCTAGATGTAACTGCTGTTAGTGTACGCATATTCTTCACTGATTAATTTACAATGTAAAATACAGTGAAGAATATGTGTATGCCTACAGTAGTGACATCTAGTGAACTTGCAACACAAACATTTTGTGGCTATTTTTGACAGTCTGCTTTAAACAGTAGTTCTGCAGACAAGATAAACTCTTGTATATACCATTATTTATATACATTTGATGATGTTGGCATTGATTTTATGTATAGCACTTGATGATGCCACTATGGCTCCAGTATATTAGGATACGTTGTTATAAAACTGGTATGCCTCTTTATATTTAAAGTGCACAAATGCACATGTATACCAGTAATACTTACTTTTCATTAAGGTCTATTTTACTGTTTACAGCTGTAGACAATCTGCTAGAGTATTTGTGTTTTTCCCATATTTTGCTGCAGATCTGAAGATGGTCATTATAGACCAATACCGATAGTCTAATGACAAAAGGTTTGTGACCACAGACATAAAGTACAGGAAATTTATTCTATATTCGGGACACTGTTCAATTTGGGACTTGTCGCAGCTTGTGAAACTCTTGCACATTATACAATGGAATTGTGTCCAGCAGTTATCAATCTAATTCACAATTACTGTTATTTCCAGTAACAGATTCTTTTGAGTATTTTTTCATGTAGCTTCGAGGAAATTTTAATTCATTTCTCTGGCTTCTTTTCTTATAATTGAATTTAAAACATTCTGTTACGTTGTCTCTAAAATTCTGTACATCTTGATAATTCACCATGGTAGAATGTATTCTCGCCTCACACAGCACACAAACATGTGTTCAAAACCATGTGTCTTCAAAAAGACAACCTACGGCGAATGAGACCAAGTATCTAAATGTGTGTTATGTAACAGATGTTCAAAAAATTCTTGGTCTGTCAGTGAAAAAGTATTTGCACAGGACACTGGTCACATCTCTTAAGTATTTTAATAGGATGCCCTTAGCATTCTGAAAGTTACGAGGTGTGTCATAATCAAATGCTGTACAGTGATTAAATTTCACATGTCATAAGACCTTAAGCCAAGAGTATTTCAAAAGTATCATGTTTCCAGTTTTGGGGAGTTCTATCATAATTTTCGACAACAAAGACAAGGACTTCTAATTTGTAACATTGTTATTCATCAATATTTGATGGATAATGTACAGTCCACACAAAAACATAAAATGATGTGGAATAATGTTACCAGTACTTTACCTGAAGGTCTTACACACACATTTGAGGCTATCAGTGCTATAGTGGCCTAACCCACAGCACACTGGTTTGTGGGAATGGCCACTGGAAGATATTGACATTTGCAGAATTGATGTGTAAGGTAGTGATTGCAGCGTATAGCAATGATTGTGGTACACATAGCTTGGTACAGAGTCCAGTACTTGGCTATACATGGAGTTAACTGTAATAATGTTTCTAGACCGTTTCTTGTGGGGGTTAGGCCACTATTGTTTCGGCGCATTTGGCCGTAATACATGAAACATGTGAGACAGGCCATTATTGCTTTACACACTGTAGTCAAACGTTGGACAAGATACACATGAGGTGTTAATGTTCATCCTACATGTCATCGTTTACAGGGATGGTGTTGCCACACGGCTGGGCAGATGTCTTGAAATTGCAGTAATAACCATGGTACACCGGGGGTATGAATTGCAACAAGGTCATTAAATTGGTCTTTTTCAACGTGCTAATAGCGTTTCCATTGGGATATAGTACATCCAGAGTCTCAATTACTTTCGACACTTGTCTAGCAAAACTGATGTCTGCAAACGGGATCTTTGGCTCACTGAAGTACTTATAAAACATGATATTGGGAGAGAATGCTTTATACTGAAGCCACTGAATATGGAACCTTTGCACCCTGGTATTTTGTGTCGACACTTTATGGTTACGTATGTTTCTCTCTAAACATACTGTGGACATGAAGTCATTCCTTGTCATCGGTATAGCGGTGAAGGGTTGTTGTTTTCGTGCAATGATAATGACATTCATTCAGTTAGAAGGTGTGTATATGTTCAAGTGAAATTTACTGTCCTTTTTGATGATGCCAAAGTCCTGGTCACATGGTAGGTCACAGTAAGGCCATTTTTATATTCCGATTTCGCCTGCCACATTGATCTGAGTACAGAATCAGTCACTTTTCTTGGACGTAATGTTTAATGCAATGCATGAGACATGATCCAATTTCTTGTGGTCCTTGGGATGCTTCGCTCTCACTCCATATATACAGGGTAGCTTTCTTATTACATAGGTCATGTATTCCAAGGCAGTATGTCCACAATTGTCGCTTGCAGTTACAGATACCTGTCATAAGTACCATAGTGGTAAAGTCCTCATCAAATCAAAGGCAATCACAGTTGTATTGTTGTCCTGATGCCTCCCTTCTGCTGCATTGGGATGCATTCCCTTTTGCACACTCTCGGCCTTTCGTTGATGTAACTCTCTTTCATGTTCCCATTTACCCTTCTCTTCTACAGTGTTGGCTGCAGCATGTTTGATGTTACAGAGGACACATTTACAGCAGGAATCACTTACAGGGTGATGAAAGGACACGTTAAATCTTGTATCAAATATCTGACCAAACATGTAGCATGAGACCAGATCATCATGCTCGGCTTTATATAAATGGTGTAACTTCCCCATGCTCAGGTCTGATGACAAATATTTCCGATCCACTGTTTCATTCACTCGTGTAAAATGGCTCCGATATGCTGGACAGTTTTATGAAGTTCTATACCACAACCGTCTTTGCTATTGGTGTTTAGTTTTTAGCAGGGCATGCACCTTGCTTATCGATGGGTGGGGCCTAGTGGTGCATTTCCTGTGAAAAAACTCTTGTAATCTTACTGTCTGATATCTGCAAAATGCTCTTAAAGAATGTTTCACACACCTTCATATCCACTCGCTCTTCATTCTGGAAATGGTATAGGCATGTTGTTACTCATTGTGACTCTGTAGTACCAGAGGGATACACGCACGCCATAGGGACTACCTTCACCATAGTAAAAAATGTATGCTGACTGCAAGTTGAAACTATCTAATATACAGAAAGAGTCAAATAGATGTTGCTGGTATTCAGATGAAAAATGTCAACCTCATTCCTTCTGACACACGCATGCTCCAAGGGTGAGACATTTCTTTGGCACTACATTTCCCTTCACGTTAATGTATTCTTCCCCTTTCAATCTTTTTCTTTTTGAATGATCCATGCCCACACTTGTGCATTCTGGACCCATTTTCTTCCTTGTTGCGGTACAATTACGGTACCAGTACTACAATCCCCCTCCGATATGTCCATGGTTAACATAGTGGGTGTGGTATCCTTCGATGTACCGGTAGATTGGGCATGCAGAATATCACTTCCCTCTATCTACTGCAAATTATTTTCACCACGCCCATTGTACTAATTTTTTCTTTTTTTTTTTTTTTTTCTTTGACATTTGCTTATATAAATCATATTCTCATCAACTAGGTAGTAAGAAATTATATGGAACTATTTTAAAAATTGTTAAGCATTCAATTGTGACATCAGAGAAATCTTTATATATATTATGTTCTTTACATACTTAAAATAAAGCATTAACAACTATATACCAATACGATTATAACAATGAGAAGCCTTTGCTGTTAGATGCAGAAGCATCTGACCCACCCTACATTTCAAGGTGGTGGGTTACTCTGTAGGCCTACTGTTAATGAAATAAGTAAATAAATAGTACATGTCTGCAGTAAAAGGAAAAACATGACATGAACAGATGCAAGCCCCTGTTTTAAAAGCTGTGTTTGCTTACTGTGCCCTCCTTTTGCATATGCAAAAGTGTGTTGACTACAAGAGCTAGAGTTGGTGAGCTGCTACCCAAATCCAATTACCACAACTGTGTGTCACTCCATGCAGAACAAGTTACAACAACCTGCACTCAGCGACACTTTGGCACCACTCTTTATAATATGCTGCAAATTACATAAAGATGGAGATGGAAACAGCTTTTAGATCACAGTTAAAAATTACTTCTTGTTGTTAAGTGTTTCTACAATGTAAGTGAATATGTTAGCTTAAAACATTAGTAGGTCCTCATTCATTGCTTTGATTTTGTTAATTGGTGTACTGTAACATTGATGCTGTGTTTGTCTTTGTAAAGATAATTTCGTAAAAGGATCTGGTGCTAACCCATCTGTGGTAGTTATAGTGTCAGTCAGTTTTTGTGTGCTTATGCTTTATACCTTTCAGCAGTACTATATAATGTGCTCGTGTTTTATTTTTTTAGGGGTGATTTAAAAACAAAGATTCAAGGTTTACACTTACATCATTCATTGACTTATTGTGCATTTCGTACTTTCCTGTAGTGTTATCTGGTAATTTGTTCATGTGTTTTCATGTTTCCAGTAGCGTTTATATTTTCAATTTCTTTCATTTATTCACTTATTGTGCATGTTGCATGATATATTTTGTTCCCCTTCCAATCATGTACCGAGCACCATGGCTATTCCTCCCAAATGCGCGTCGAGTATTTTGTACGCGAAAACAAAGTTGACACTCGGCGCGCCAGCTGATGGGAATGGCTGTAAATGGGAAATGCCTTTGCAGTCGTTCCCATCAGCCACTGCGCCGACTGCCAACTTTGTTTGCGCGTGCAAAATATTCGACCCGCATTTGGGAGATCTGGGGTTTCTTTCTGTCTGGCCATCCTGACTTCCGTTTACCATAGTTTTCACTTGTTGCTAAGGTGAATGCTGGGCTAGTTCCTTTGATACTGGAAGGTCTTATCTTGCAGTGTTTTGTTAGTGTTTTATATGTCTATGTGTTTTATCTCATTTCTGATGCATCCTATACTATAGCACCAAATGGTCTATGGACGAGTATCAATAAATAATAAAGCACACACCTCTATTCAGTTCAGTATATTAAGATTCATTCTTAAAATGTAGTTGTATCCTCACATCTGCTGTTTCATACTACCTTACCATAAAATTAGAAAAGCAAATTAATAACAGATACAGCAGTTCAACAAATTTGAACATAGAATTCAACACTGGGGCTAAGAAAGAGAATATATTCAACGGTGCCATGTGTAGGGGAGAGTGGGGCACACTGAACCATAAAAACTATTTCTCCATGTTACTCATCCAATAATTTTATTACAGAGTTGCGATTTACAGATGTTACAGTTTAATCATTCAAGTATCAAATGGCCGTATATGATTGCATCGTCATTAATTGTTTTTTAGCTGCATGCCTATGAAGAAAATTTGGTAAATGGTTCATTTTACCCCAAATGTGGGGTACAATGAACCACTTTAAACAGGTTCATTAAAAGAACCTATTTAGCATATGAAGTAAAAGTAAATGTACTTTAAACATAATGTCTACATATATTCCATGTGTGAATCATATAATTAAATCTGTAGGTACACAATCATGTAAATTATTTTGGAATTACCAAACATCAATGGACTCGAAGCTGATTCCAAATTTGAAATATGATTTTTGTCTCTTTGGCATACCATCAGTAGCAGGTCATGGGAGCATGTAAAGTATGTTGCTAGATGGAAAAAAAAGCTTCATCCTTTACCTGAGGAAAATAATACTTCCCTCCCATTTTTTCACTTTTTCTCAAAAATGATACCTGTGTCATCCTTCAGTTTCAAAATCTTCCCCACATAGTCAACCAGTGTTTTGTTTTTCAGTTCAAATTTGGTCAAAACAAAATCATCTGTTTCTGGTAATTTGTCCAAGTCTTCAAAGTTGTACTCAGATTCACCAGACACATCCACATTGGCATCGCTCTCTTCACAATGCGCCTCACTAATGTCGTCATCTGTTTCCTGCTCATAAAGCTTCCGGTTGACATTTTTATTGGGGTGTTTGTGGCTTGCAACAAATCTTTCTCTGGTGTGTCAGTTGCAATTAAACTTCATTCTCTCTTACGTTTATTGCTCTTCTTTCTGTTCTCTGCTTTTGGATATCCTCGAATTACTTCAGGAGAAACTCCATTATGAAAAGCTATTTGGGTGTTAAGCACTTCAGACGGTCCTGCTTGCTGTAGATCTTGTGACTGGCTGACATCTACTGAGGCTTGTCCTGCAGATTGTGCGTCCTTGATATGACGGAGAGAATTAACATCTGAAGTTGTTATGTTTGCTTCCATGACCTTGTCTGTTACTTCGCTGACCATAAAGTCTTCGTCAGTGAAGATGTCTTCATCAAATGGAACTATACCACATTTCTTGAAAGCCGGACATATGTTAGTGGGTGTCATTGATCTGTCATGAGCAATTTTGACACATGCAGCTACATCATAAATAGTGAGAGGAGTGCTTTTCCTGTGTAGGAGTTTTGAATTTAATGCTGAGTAATAAGTTCCCTTGAATGAAGAGAACACTCCTACATCTAGAGGCTGCAGTTTGTTTGTGGTATGTGGGGGTATAATTAGCATAACCACCCCATTGGCTTTTGCTACATCTATTACCTCAATTGACAGATGCCTTTCATGATTGTCTAAAAGTAGAAGAGCAGGATTGTCTTTGCTACTACTGGATTTGTGGATGAAATGTTTCATGACATCCACAAAAAGTTCGTTATTCATCCAGCAAGTCTTGCTAACCCCAGGGTGCCTGTTGGTGCATTACCTATCATATGTTGATTAAAATGTTCTCGAGGAAATATCATTGCTGGGGGCAGGAAAGTACCACCCACACTGATTATGCAACAGGTGGTCACTAAGACACCACGTTCTCCACTAGTAGCTCGAGAAATCTGTTTACTTCCCTTTTGTGCCACTACTGTTGGAAGCCTATTTGGTAAAGTTGAGGTACTGGTTTCATCCAGATTGAAAACCCTTGTACCATCAGCGAAAGTAGCGTATCTCCGGTAAAGGTCTTTCAAGTTTTTGAAGAAATTCGAAACAGTATGCCGATTGAAGGATGTTTCTCTGGATAAGCTGCAGCCCTCTGGGGTTCAGATACTTGAACTGGGATTTCGTTTCATGAACCCATAGAACCAGTCTACACCAGTCATTCCCTCCGTCCAGTTCTCAGGACATTTCAGACCATTTTTCAAAGCCAGCTCACTTGCTAATCGCCTGCATATTTTAGTGTCACCACCAAAGCATATCTTAGAAGAATGCAGCAAATACTCCACTAATTCTTTCTCCTGCTCCACAGAAAATACCTTACGATTGTCATAGTTTGGTGTCAATCTTTCAATGGAACCACATTTAATGTTTTGAACATATCATTGACGTCCTGTACAGCTTCTTACGTGACATCATGGTCAGTTTTACCTCTGTCCATCTTCCTGCGGTATGAACGAACCATCTTCAAACCTGATAATATAAAACAGGACTGCTGAACGTCTGTAATTTAAATGCCTTAAATACCTACACATATGTTTTTACCCATGCTAAGGAAACAAAGTACAGAGTGCTAGTATTGGACAATTAAAAGATTCCTGGGGCACAATGGACCACCCTGGGGCACAATGAACCACTGCTCATTGTGCCCTGGGAGAGCTTGGTTCAATGTGCCCCAACTGCACATATTTCAGACAAAGCTCATGTGAGGTTATGTATGAACATTGTTAATATTTGAAGATCTATTTCATTAAAATACAGTATTGATATTGTTACAATGACTTACTTTGTCTAAAATTTGGTGACAAAGGATTGAACGAAATTCAATCAATCTACATCTCCAAAAATTACTTCACTGTCGCTAAACTAACATATCACCAGTACAACACTAATGGCGGGAACTAGATCCTGCAAAAAAACAAATGACAGTCGATAGAACAGTACTGACAACATATGCAAAGAGGAAAAAATAATTTACCAACTTATTTTGAAATTATACTACCTGAATCATTGTGCCCTGTGGTTCAGAGTGCCCCACTCTCAACTAAATAACAGTCACACATTTAAGCGTTATTCCCGATTTAGATTCGAACACTTGACAGTTCTAACTCAGAGCTATAACTTCTCACAAGTGTGGTAAATGCTACAAAGCCTGGAAAAATATTTAAATAGCTACGTTTGGAAAACGATAGTACACGATTGTTTTCATGTATATCATAACGTGAAATAAACTGTTCTCGAAAATTATGACATAAGACTATGATCAGATTTTAGTGACTACTAGCAGTAAACTCACACACAATATCCGACTGTGCTGCGGATTTGTTGCTTCTGACATACATACTGACACTATAGCAATTTTTTGTTCGAAGTGTTCTTATAATTGTAGTTGCTGCTTCGTGTTGCTCTGTCGCTCGTATGCACAATGCAAATGTGTACTCTTGATTGTGTATACAGGCTACTCTGATAAAATGAGCTGTCACTCTTTCTCATCATTTTATACCTAACTGGCACATATCGGGAGTCAACTGTTTGATATCACAACAAACAAGAACATAAATTCTTCGAGACTGCCTCATTTGGATAACTGTCACGTCTACCGGATTAAGAGAAATGTAGGCGTAACCCCTGTCAGATTCTAGTTATCGCAACTTTCCTTTAATCACAACGTTGGTTTACGCAACAATAGCACGCATTTAATAAGATAAATTGGCGACGCAGCTGTCTAAACGTTAATACTTCCTGTACTCCTCGTGCTCCTATCTTGATGCATCGATTCCCCACCTTCTTTCGACGGCTTTGGAACACTCACCGACTACATTTGAAAATTCAAAGAATTTAACTTATTTGATGCGCTTTTACAGCAATACAGAGACATAAATTAATTGTTGCCTATGACGAATTTATGCATTGTTTAAAGGCTAATCGTGAAAGATATGATCAATTGACAGTTTCTCCTCAACTGACAATACACAGCCCTTTCCCAGCTCACCTATTCTGTAAAAATCAATAGAGATCACTGGTGAAAATCAGTGATCTCTATGGTAAAAAGCATAGAGTAAATATCTCTGGAGTGAGCATTGAGTTCCGCGCCTGTTGTCAACATTAAACCAGGATTGTCACAGTTTTTGTTGTGTTTCACCGTTTGTTGATAGTGTAATAGCGATGGTGAATTACTGTTGTTGCTACGGATGCAAAGAAAAATATGTGAAAGGAGGGATAGTAACTTTTCATGGGTACGTACCATGTAGCTCTAATTATAGTTATATTAGTAAGAGACACTGTATATGTTTAAAAATTTCGGTACGCATTATAATTAAGGCTTGATCCTATAGACCTATTTTTCTACGATTTTATGACTATATAATAGATATTACGGCTCGTACAAAAGCTTACAAACAGTCGCTTCCTCTCGTAAATTTGCTAGTGGAACAGGAAAGGGAATGGTTAGTTGTTTCAGCAAATACTATCCTCCATGCATTTTTCAGTGACTTGTCGATTATGTATATAGATTACTCAGTCTACTATTTAATAAACTGGGAGCAAGTATGTAAAATGCGTTAAATAAATACTTCAAAGTGTCACAAGAAAGAAAAAGTGTGCTTTAGTTCGTAAAAACGAGAAAAGAAATACGCAGAAATAAGGACGAATTAGCAGGGATATAATCGCTAATGTGTGGCAAATTCGGTGTTTTTCGGACACTTGCAAAAGTACTAGCGTAGTGTCAAGTCGTTTTGCAAGACTTAACACAGCAAAACTGTACGCCAGGCTCTGTGATGCTATAAAGTGCCGTATCATACCGAAAACTACAAAAAATCGAGTGCATCTGAACTGTGCCACCTATCGCAAAGAAACAGTATGTAATATCACTTGCCCTTAAAAATTACGTAGCTAGTTTATTCCCGGTATGAAATGGATACTGTTAAAATGTCTGCGCGACATATATAAATAATCCACGAAACGTTCAAAAACAATCCGTCTGTACTAGGGAGGTAGTGACATTCTAAATATACAGGGCGCTATACGGACATACACACGACGTCGCGAGAACACGTGACCAGGCCGGCAATGTATGTTGACAACCACGGCCGCCTGTATTAGAGGCCGGAGGACTGAAATGTGGCAACGTTACGTTAAGGCCTACCGCATGGCTGTGGCTATGAGGTAGCGAACGGAAGCAGTTGTTTACGTACTTTCGCGGTGTCTGTTTTATCCGACATTACAGTGTAATTATGCTATACTGGACTATGCAAAAATTATAGCAGGTAGTCGTGACCACAGTAGAAGATATAACACAATGTAAGTATATAATTCTGTGAAGTTTGTAGTGTTTTAAATGTATATGTGCAAGTGTGCTACGTGAACGACTTTCGTCTACACAATTGCAACAAAAGTTCTACTGTATTCTAGACACAATTCGAAAACAAAGTTTTGAATTCATAAGGTTAGTATCAGAATCTTCACCTACTTGATTTGCCGGCCGAAGTGGCCGTGCGTTTAAAGGCGCTGCAGTCTGGAACCGCAAGACCGCTACGGTCGCAGGTTCGAATCCTGCCTCGGGCATGGATGTTTGTGATGTCCTTAGGTTAGTTAGGTTTAACTAGTTCTAAGTTCTAGGGGACTAATGACCTCAGCAGTTGAGTCCCATAGTGCTCAGAGCCATTTTCCTAAGTGATTTGTGTTAATATTATGAATATTTCTACACATTTGATTCTATTGTAGACTTGTGTTTCGTGATATCCAAGCAGTAGAAAAAACTAGTCCACTCAAATTCTCATTTGCTATTTTTACATAATAGTATTTTGATTTAAGATGTTAGCAATTAATGCATCATTCTATTTGCAGATGCCAGAAAAATGTTGTGTTCCTGGTTGCAACAGCAACTACAAATCCAGCAATGAAGAGGGTTACATCTCAGTGTTCAGATTCCCTACTGAAGAGGAAAACAGAAAACGATGGAAGTGTTGTTTGCATTAAACATTTTGAAGAAAGTGACGTATCAAGAGTGGAGATGGATTCTGATGGGAACTGTCACGAGTTTCCTCGTGAAAGGCCAGCTTTTACCAGAAGCTGTGCCAAAAATATTCCCTGGGTTACCATCGTATTTAATTAAGGTGCAGCCTCCAAGAAGGTGTTTGTCATTTATATAGGAAGGAATATCACAATACATTCCAAATAACAGACTGAAATAATTGCAAGTCTGCAAATAATGTTAGTAGGCAACTCACAAAATTGTTTGCTGAACTTGTATATCCAAATCTCGGGTAAGAAACGTCATAATATGAAGAACATGTGAGTTACTGAAAAGTTCATCGTTGCAAGAAAACGAGAATAAAATGCGTAATTCCGACGTAAAGTCGGCGTAATACTGCGAGAAATTAGCGTTTCTAGGTTACTGTCTTATTTATAGGGACCAAACCTACAAAAAAAAGTGATTGCGTATTTATATCTGACCCGTCTTCTCCATTCGACGAAATCTAAACTTTAGTCTCGGCCTAGCTGGTCACGCTAGCCGGCCTACTGACGTCACAGGCTACGTCGTTGTCAGCTTGACGACTCCGGCCTCTAATACAGGCGGCCGTGTTGACAACACAAAATCTGTTCTGCGCGTGTGAATGCTCACTCCAGAGATATTTACTCCATGGTAAAAACAAAACCATGTATGTTTGGACTCGGACCAGTGATCTCTAGTCTGTACTGTTGTATGAACCAAGACGTTTTGAATTGAGATATGTATGAGATATACAGTTGCATAGAGATTGCAGACTCTTACCAAGGATGTTCGAATAATAAGAATAGACCTCATTCGCCGATGACGCAGAGAACAAATTAATTCATAAAATGTTATTGCTGTTTGTTATCTTGCTGGTAGGTCGCAGTTTATATATTGAGTTTACTTACTGAGCGAAAGGTGATAATGATATAAAAGTTCACGTTACCTTGCATGCTAGCTAGGATTAACTCTACTTGAATACACTTTCTTTTTAGAGTTTCCAACTGTCTCAGTGCATCGATAGTCGCATGTGACGTCGATGTCACCACCTGTAGGTAATATGTTTCTGCCAAGCATATTGCAGTAATTAGACGCTATTAATTACAGTTCTGTAGTACTTATGGGCAAAACCATTGATGACTGAAATAATGAAAAACTGCATCAGTTAAATTACTTATTTTTTCATGCCTAACACAACGCGTTTCGAGAATTTATCATCATTTTCAAGTGACTTTTTGACGTAAATATTTGTGTGATCTTTGCACACATGCAAATCATCACATCAACTTCTACATCTATACTCTGCAAACAATCGTGAGGTGCATGGCAGAGGACACATACCACTCTACCAGTCATCATGGCTTCTTCCTGTTTCATTCATGTATGGAGCACGGGAAGAATGATTGTTTGAATACCTTTTGTGGATCCAGTAATTATTCTAATCTTGTCCTTTAGACTTTCTCAGAATAGTTTGCGTCTAACTTGAGGAGTGTTCCAGTTCAATTCCTTCAGTATCCTGTGACGCTCTCTCACAGATCAAACAAACCTGTGAACATTGGCGCTGCCATTTGCATATGTAGAATATCCCCTGTTAGTCCTATTTGGTATGGGTCCTGCACAATGGAGCAATATTCTAGAACTGGTTCCCTGAGTGATTTATAAGAAAATTCCTTTGTAGACTGATTGCACTTGCCCAGTTTCTACCAATAAACCGAAGTCTACCTCCTGCTTTACTCATGACTGAGCCTATGTGATCATTCCGTTTCATATCCCTACAAAGTGTTACACCCAGACATTTCTACGAGTTGGCCGATTCCAACTGTGACTCACTGATATGGTAGTCTTGGGATACTATGTTTCTTCATTTTGTGAAATGCACAGTTTTACATTTCTGAACAGTTAAAACAAGTTGTCAATCTTTGCTCTACTTTGAAATCTTATCAAGATCTGATGGAATATTTATGCAGCTTCTTTCCAATAGTACTTTATTATAGATAACTACATCATCTGCAAAACGTCTGAGGTCATTATTAATATTGTCTGCGAGGTTATTAATATACAACACGAAAGGCAAGGGTCCCAGCAGGCTTCCCTGGGGCACACCTGAAGTTACTTTTACGTCTGATGTTGATTCTTCATCCAAGATAATATGCTGCATCCTCCCTACCAAACATTCCTCAATCCAGTCACAATTTCACTAGATACTCCAGATGATCATACTCTTGACAAAAAGTATAGGTGCGGTACTGAGTCAACTACTTTTCGGAAATCAAGAAATTCTTCATCTACCTCACTGCCTTGATCCGAAGCTCTCAGAATTATTTTTGAGAAAAGTTCTAGTTGGGTCTCACATCATCGATGTTTTCGGAATCCATGCCGATTGGCATGGGGGAGGTCATTCTGTTCGAGATATCTCATTATGTTAGAGCTCAGAATATTTTCTAAGATTCTACAACAATCCGACGTCAAGAATATTGGATGGCAGCTTTGTGGATCACTTCTTTTACTCTTCTTGTATACAGGTGTGACCTGTGCTTTTTTCAAAGAACTGGGCACAGTTTTTGTTCAAGGTATCTGCCATAGATTATAGTTAGTAGAGGGGCAACTCAGCCACAAATTCAGTATAGAATCTGACAGGGATTCCATAGGGGCCTGGAGCTTTGTTCAATTTTAACGATTTCAGCTGTCTCAGCTGTTCAGCTGTTTCTCAGCTCCACTGATACTAATACTTATTTAATTAATCTTTTGAATGGTACAATAATTAAACTTGGGCAGTTCTCCTGGGTCCTCGTTTGTAACAGAACGTTTGAAAATGGAGTTATGCATTTCAGCTTTTGCTTTGCTATCCTCAATTTCAATTCTTGTCTCTTTCGCTAGGACTGGACATTAACGTTGGTGTCACTAACAGCTTTTATACATGACCAACATTTCTTTGGTGTTTGTGAAACATCATTCCATAATACTCAGATACAGCAGTCATTGAAGGCATCATGCATTGCTCTTTTGACAGACAAATATGTTTCATTCAGCTTCTTTCTATAGACCTACACTTTGTTTTACACCTGTTTCTTTACAGAGACTGTATACCATGGTGGCTCCCTCCCTTTATGAACTGTTCTACTGGGTACATATCTATCCAGTGAATGGTCAACTATTCCTTTAAACTTGAGCCATAGTTTCACCACATGCTCCTCCTCAGTGCTGAAAGTTTCGAGTTCCTCGCTGAGATATGACACTCCTGATTTTTTTAAATCTAGTTTAGTGAACATTTATTTAGCTTTCGCCTTGTTTTAGCCATATTTTGTACTTTGGTAATCATTGTTGTTACAGTTGCTTCATTGACACTGATATTGGTTTCGATATGGATATCCTCAAAGACATCATGTCTGTTTGTTGCCATTAGATCCAATATATTTCACCGTGAATAGGGTTCCTAACTATCTGTTCTAGGTAGTTTCCAGAGAAGCCATTTAGTAATATTTCACAGGATGTCATATCATGACCACCAGTAACAAAACTGCCGTTTTCCCAATTAAGTGTTTGATGATTTAAATCTCCAACAATGATTGCAGTATAATTGGGGACCTTATGTGCAAGTGGATTGAGCTTTTGTCTAATGTTTTTGGTTACATCAGGAGATGAGTGTGGTGGGCGATAAAAGAATTCAGTTATCATTTTATGCCCACCCGTGATACTGAGTCTTGCCCAAACAGTTTCACATGCAGCTTCAATTTCTGTCTCGGTGGATTTGAGTTTCTTGTCTATTCTGAGAAATACACCACATCAATTTCCCATTTGCCAGTCGTTTCGATATACACTTAAATTTTCTCCAAAAATCACACTGCTATCAATTTCAGGTTCCAGCCAGCTTTCTGTACTTAGTATTATGTGAGCTTCACTGCTTTTCATGAGCACTTTAAACTCCGGCACTTTATTGTGAATCATTCAGGAGTTTACCACTATGATTTTAATACTCTAACCTGCAGGAGGAATTTCTTCCGATCTTACACTGATGCTTCTTGTTTTCCTACAACTATCGTTATCTGGATTGGATGGAGAGTCGCTTAATTTTAAAAAAATCTTTGTGTGCACCCCATACACATTCAGCTACATCTGTAACAGACTCTGATGTATAGTTTATACCTGACCCATTTAGTGCGACTCTACAGTTCTCAGTACTATGGCGCAAGTCCAGGGAGTCACAGCCTAGCTTATTACAGAACCTTCAAAGTCCTTTCACTCAACTTAGAACCAAAGGGCCACGATCGGTTCTGGGTAAAATGCTGCAAACTGTGAGCTTCTTTGAAACACCATGCACAAGGCCAGTCTTCTCTTTTCTGTCAGTCGTTGGAATAACCCAAGTATGACCTCAGTGCCCAGATGAGAGGCATTATCTTTTCCAATGTACAGCATAATGTGCAGTTGGTTGCACCCTGGTCCCTCAATGACTGCCAGAATAGGCTCTTCAACATGTTGAATCAGCCCGCCAGGCATATAAATTGAGTGCACCTGGCTGGCGTCCTTTCCTGTCCCTTTCCGCCATTTCCCTAAGCGATACTATCATTTGCTGTACATTTGACATGCCAACAATTAAAAGAGACCTGCCCTTTTGCGTTTACCTCTTCTAGACAATGGACAAAACAGGTTTCCCCAAAACAGTTGCAGTGAGTTCCACTGGCTCTGTTTGAGTTTCAGTGAAACACAGCACCTCAAACTTGTTGGTTGGAAGGATCGGTACAACACCATGAGTCCTCCCTGGTCCCCATACAACCTGTACAGGATGCCTAGATCTACCATTGACACTCCACTCGGAGTCAAATGGATGAGTAATGACAGATCCTGAACTTGAGTATCTCTGGTACTGGTATCACAGGCACACAGCTGTTTGGAGCTTTTCCAACACACCAATATACAGTGGCTGCCAATCGTGTGACAGTAGTCAGGGCGATTTCTGGCTGCTTACAAATGTCAACCACCTCATCCCCTGTTCGAGAACAGGATTCGCAGTGGTGCTGCATTTCAGCTGGTGCAACATATCACAAGGCAGTGGACAAATAACTTTAACTTAGGTGCACTGATTAATGTTTAATATGGTGAGCTAAAAAGTTGCTAATTCCCTAGAAGAACTGAAGCAAATACACAAAACTAGATTTGTATTAAGGCAACACAAAAACCTGTGGTAAAAATTATTAGTTTCCTAAAATCTTTTTGAGTTAATTATAGTTGTTAGCAAACCCTAAAGCAGAGTTAATTTACGATAAATGTAGGTAACGTATAGGGCCACTTTGTGTGTCATCGTTGCCACTGTAGAGTCTTGTAACATGGGAAGCAAGGAAGAGGATGTTTTTTGGTGGCCGGTATCCTCTTTCTACAATGCAAACTGCACACATGTATTAACAGGGTTCTTTATTCATAAGAACAAAAACCTGCTTATCTTTAAGCAAGTTGTTGTGTACAAGCTCTTCCGTAATATTCTCACTGCTGGTGAAGTACAAGTCTCTAAAAAACACTACACTCTCGTAGCCAATGAAGTTAACTGACAGGCACCAACCAGAACAGTGACTGAGCTAGTGCTGAGCTGACTGCGACTGCAACTGACTCTGTCTACGAGTGGGCTGTGACTGATTGGGCCCTTCGGTCTGAGGCGGCGATATAAATACCGGAAATCGAGAGGGCGTTGGCGGCATGTTTCTTGCAAGTCTGTCTTTGGCCTCTCTCCTGATAGGTGCGCTTGTTTCAGCGCCTGTTACCGATTTCTTGCTACCTCTTTGCTGAATGGTGTGCTGGCGACAGCTTACGCCAGCACATTCCTCCCCCTCCGAAATGCCCTACCATTGTCATGTAGGAAGGCTGCAAATGACAATGGAGAGGGAGGAAGGACGCTGGACGTAGAGATGAGCTGGGAGCCATGACAGTGGAGGACAGTGTACTTCCGACTGTACCTCGCCATCTGGCTTGCGAGGCAACAGGAACATCCTCCAGAAAAATTCTGCCAGTACACACGTACAGGCCTGAGGGTATTTCCTGGGGAGTTGACGGTGACGGCGACGGTGACAGCGAGCGACGATGGCGGGGGAGAGGGCGCACCTCCTCCTGGGGTGTCCTGGTGGCACCAGCAGGCGGCTGCAAAGGGCGTGCGGTCTGGGGGAAGAAAAGCAGCAGAATCATGGGGCAAATGACACGCACGAATTCGGTTCTGGTGGCAGCGCTGCAAACCAACAAGACCTGCAACCAAATACATAGAGGAGCCAATGCGGTCCTGGATCACGCCTCTTTTCCAGCGGCCACGGTTGCAATAACCCTGAAAAGAACAAGATCGCGCGGCGCAAAGCGATATTTGCGCACCATTGGCGGCGCCGGATGCTGCGGTGGGTGTAGCGAGTGTAGCAGCGTCCGATGGCGGCGGCCATGCAGAAGTTCCACCGGTGATGGTTCGTCTCGTGGATGGGTGCTACAGGAGGCGAGATTGAGTTGTAGCGCCTGTTCCCGTGTGTGGGTGGTGCGAAGCTTGGCCATCTTTGCTTAATAGTGCGTACAAAGTGTTCTGCTTCCTTGCTGGGGTGAAATGGAGTACTTGTTAGATGACGAATGCCATTTAGTTCACAAAACTGTTCAAAGTCACTTGAAGTGAACTGCGCCCGTTGCCCGACACAAGTACTTCTGGCAAACCTTCTATGCAAAATATTGAGGACAACGCTTGAATGTGCTACCTGATATGGCAGAGTTCATAGGCACTGCAATTGGAAACTTGCTAAAAGTGTCTACTACTATGAGCCAACAAATGTTCCAAAATGGTCCTGCAAAGTCACTGTGCACTCGTTGCCATAGGGATTGAGTCTTAGACCAAGCTGAGAATGTCTATGGTGGAGCGGATTGGTTTTCCGTTCATGCGCGACACTTTGGCGTCATCTGTTCAATGTGATGTGGGTGTTCATGCCCTGCCAAGTACAGTGCCGTCGCGCTAACTGATTAGTGCGACCAGTTCCCCAGTGTTCTTGGTGGAGCACTCGCAACACATCCTTCTGCAACACTTTGGGAATAAGCACATGCGACTGTCCAATGTCATTTTGAACTGAATGACACCCTGTTGTACCAAAAGGTTATGCAGATGTGCAACTTATCGGCGCATGACTGAGTTCTGGATACTGTTCAGTGAACGAGGCCAAGACGTACGAATGTAATGGAACAAAATCTTGAGATGTGGGTCTGCTTCCTCGGCCTGTGCTATTTTTCTGTAGTGCGAGGGGAAAGATTCCAGCAATTCAGAGTCCTGCGCATCGATTTGGCAACAAGATGCGGCAGATGCATCAAAATCAGAGTCTGGGCCAGTTGGAAGGCGAGATAGGGCGTCTGCATTGCCATGCTTTGCCGTAGGTTTATACAAAATTACATACCGATACTGCGAAAGCAACAAAAGTCCAGCGTTGCAGTTTTTAAACAGTGGCTGTGGGAACCGGCTCTGACGGATGAAACAAGGACTGCAAAGGCTTGTGATCTGTCACTAAAAAGAACTCGCGGCCATACAAATAGTGATGGAATTTTGTCACACCATATACAATGGCGAGAGCCTCTTTTTCCATTTGTGAATAATTGCACTGAGTTTGATTTAACGAGTTTGAGGCAAAAGTAACAGGTCTGTCTTGTGCTTTCGCGCAATGTCGGTTCCGTGGGAAGAAGCGTCGACTTGCAAAACTGCCGGCTTGGCAGGGTCAAAATGCACTAAACATCTGTCACTATGCAAGGCATTTTTGAGTTTCTGATATGCATCTTGACAGCCTTCAGTCCACACAGAAGGTACATTTGCGACGGAAGCGATGCAAATGAGCCGCGATCTGAGCAGCTTACGGTATGAACCGAATGTAGTATGTCATCTTGCCTAGTACTGACTGCAATTCAGACACATTGCGAGGAACAGGTAGGTCACGGATTGGAAGCAAATGAGAGGGTGCACAGCCAGCCTGTTTACCACATGACCTAAGTACTGTAGTTCAGTTTGAAAAAAGTCACACTTTTGGAGACGACACTTGAGTCCTGCTTCGGACAACACACGCAAAAGAGCACGCAAATTGGCAATGTGTTCCTCTGGTGTAAGACCTGAGACGACAAAATGGTCAAGGTAGTTTGAACAAAATGGCAATTTTGCAGTCACTGTTCCAAGTAAAGTTGAAAAATGGCGGGTGCGGAAGGGCAAACGCAAATACTTGAACATTCCTAAGTGTGTATTTACAACAAACACTTTCTGTGATTCTTCATCCAATGGAATTTGCAAATAGGCATCATGCAAATCTATCTTAGAAAAGTAACTTCCTGCACCAAGCCTGTCCATGAGCTCCTCAGGGCGAGTAACAGATAAGTGTCAACTACTGTCTGAGGGCTGACTGTAGACTCGAAGTAAACAGAAATGCGAATGCGACCAGAAGGCTTAGGCAACAAAACGAGAGGACTTGCCCATTGACTTGCTTGAATGGAAGCAATTACACCATTATCTTGAAATTCTTTCAATACACTGGGTACTTTGTCTCTTAAAGCAATAGGAACGGAGTTGGTCCAAAAAAACTTACGTTGTGCATTGTTTTTCAATGTAACATGCGCTACAAAGTTATTAGCTGTTCCAATTCCAACTGAAAATAGTTAAGGAAATTCTTTAGGTAAACTAGGGACACTGACTGTCTTTTGGTGCAAAACCTGATAGGGAAAGCACGTTCTCGTGAATGTTAAGTCCAAACAAATCAAAGGCATCGAAATCGAATATGTTTCACTGTCTCTTGATTTCAACACAGTAAAATTCACTGTCCTAGTGCGTGATTTGTAAGTGCCTCCAGGCTACACTGTCCAAACACTGGCATTTCCTGTCCGTTGTAAGCAGTGAGGTGCTTGTTGGATTTAGAAAGGCGTGCTGAGCCTAAGTGTTCGTACGTGGCACGATTAAGCAAAGTTCTGACGCACATGTGTCTAACTGAATTCTTACACGGCGGCCACCAGCCCGTAAGGGGACAAACAGGTTCTTAAAATGTTCAAATGTGTGTGAAATCTTATGGGACTTAACTGCTAAGGTCATCAGTTCCTAAGCATACACAAAAATTATCCTAAGGACAAACACACACACCCATGCCCGAGGGAGGACTCGAACCTCCGCCGGGATCAGCCACGCAGTCCATGACTGCAGCGCCCTAGACCACTCGGCAAATCCCGCGCGGCAACATGTTCTTAGAACGTCGTTGCACAGCACTAGGGCGATAAGGAGGCACAACCTTAATCTTACTTTTGTCAGAACCAGCTGTAGGTTTGCACGTGCACGAGCCTGTTTTTTCTGGGAGAGGGCAAAGCTGGCATTTTTGTGCCGTTGCAAACAAACTACTTGGACATGATCTTTTTTCCACAAGTGGAACACGTTGCGTTACGTGATGGGAAATCCTGTGTACGGCGAGCAAACATCTAGAGCAAGACTCCACTAAGTTCACAGGCCTGTTTACCTGACTACGTGGCCGTCCTGCGCTGCTGTGAACGCGCCCGTTGTTGTGGTTGCTTGGGGCGGTCAAGAGCAAGGGGCGTCTCGACCCGACAAATCGGGGCCTGGTCAAACTTACCAGCTGCTATGGCACCCGAACCATATTGCTATAAGGTTTGCAATACTTCAGGAAGTGATGGATCAGAGCACTTCAGGATCTGTTCCCGTATTCCATTGTCTGGGACATTGAATGTTATTGCATCTCTTGTCATTAAATTATTGCAAAAGTTGTCACAACTACACTTAAATTTACACTTCCTAGTCATGCTGCGGGAATTAGATTAGGAAATGAGACGTTTAAAGTAGTAAATGAGTTTTGCTATTTGGGAAGCAAAATAACTCATGATGGTCGAATTAGAGAGGATATAAAATGTAGACTGGCAATGGCAAGTAAAGCGTTTCTGAAGAAGAGATATTTGTTAACATCGAGTATAGATTTAGGCCTAAGTGTCAGGAAGGCGTTTCTGAAAGTATTTGTAAGGAGTGTAGCCATGTATGGAAGTGAAACGTGAGCGATAAATAGTTTGGACTAGAAGAGAATAGAAGCTTTCGAAATGTGGTGCTACAGAAGAATGCTGAAGATTAGATGGGTAGATCACATAACTAATGAGGAGGTATTGAACAGAATTGGAGAGAAGAGAAATTTGTGGCACAACTTGACCAGAAGAAGGGATCAGTTGGTCGGGCATATTATGAGGCATCAAGGGATCACCAATTTAGTATTGGAGGGCAGAGTGGAGGGTAAAAATCGTAGAGCGAGGCCAAGAAATGAATACACTAAACATATTCAGAAGGATGTAGGCTGCAGTAGGTACTGGAAGATGAAGAAGCTTGCACAGGATAGAGTAGCATGGAGATCTGCATCAACCCAGTCTCTGGGCTGAAGACCACAACAACAACAGTCATGCCCGGTAATTCTGTACACCATTGACAATACGTCTGTCCCGGCATTTTCTGCAAGCAAAACAATTGATATCTTGCTGCAGCTACTTGGACTTGCTGGTCGTAATATTGAGTTAATGCAGCGATTACTTCGTCACGGCTGAGTTCGTTGGGAGGCACCATTGGAAACAGCTGTTGTACTAACCTGAACGCTAGGGACCCCGCAAAGAAAGAAAGTATTGTATCTTCACAGTGCCTTCTGCGTGATGAACTTATCCATGTGCTTGTAACTGTGTCAGGTATTCGAGCCATTCCTTCTCTGTGGCAATGCTGGTCGGCGGCAATTGTTGGACTGGTCGGTCGGTTGTCGCTGTGCTGCCGACGCAGTTCGTGTAACCAATAGTTGTTGTACCGTCGTCAGCAAAGTAGCAATTTGTTGGTTCTGAAACTGAAAAGCTTGTGTTAAGATCCATCGCATTAGCCTTCTGCGGCTGAGTCGTGGAGGCAGGGGCTGGAGGGGTAGGGTAGGGCATGGTACACAGATACATTATAGGAAAAAAGGCAAGCAAAGCCTCTGAAAAGAGAAATTTGATTAGTTCTGAGGCTCCCCTCCTTGATCTGTACTTAATTATCCTAGTCGTCACTTTTGTGTCGTCGTTGCCACTGTAGAGTCTTGTAACTTGAGAAGGAAAGAAGATGATGATGTTTGGTGGCCAGTATCCTCTTTCAACAACACAAGCTGCACACATGTATTGACAGGGTTCTTTATTCATAAGAACATAAACCTGCTTATCTTTAAGCAAGCTGTTGCGATACAAGCTCGTTAGCCTCACTGCTGGCGAAGTACAAGTCCCGCTGTGGAAACTGCGCTGTCGTATCTGGTGACATGAACAAACACCAACTGGAATAGTGACTGGGCCAGTAACTGAGCTGACTGCGACTGTGACTGACTCTGTCTGCAACTGGGCTGACTGTCTATGGCTGAGTGGGCTCTCCCATTCGTGGCGGCGATCTAAATACTGGTGATCGGGAGAGCTTTGGCGGTGCGATGCTTGCGAGTCTGTCTTTGGCCTCTCTCCTGATAGGCGCACTTGATTCAGCACCTATTATCGATCTTCTTGCAACCTCTTTGCTGACCGGTGTGCTGGCAACAGCTTATGCCAGCACACTACTCCTCTTTAAGGAAAAACTAGATGTAACACAATATGTAGTTAGAATATCTGCGATGATAACTAAATCACAACTATGTCGATTTACTACAAACTTATTCTAGATAATGCAAAGGACAATAATGGCTTCGAAAAATTCTCAAAAACACATGTTTATTTGTGTTGATATCCAATGAAATTTAAGGTTGATGTACCCTTTGGAAGAACTGCGAACCACAAACCCTGATTTGCTATGAAATAAGTTAACTATGGAAAACACTTCTACCGTTAACTTAAGAAATATAGTTTTGTAAGTGTCCGAAAATTCCTCACGTAATTGTATAATGAAATTAGATAACGAGTGCTCTGAAGGAGGGTAAGTTTTCTATCCTCAAAAATTTTTAAAAGAGCACAATTAAGCCTATAATTGACGATAACAGTAAGAGTTTATCGCGGCACTCGCGGATGTTCTAAATCTCATAATATGTCACAATACAAATGGTATTGATGCAATCAATGAAAGATTATATGCAAAAGCGACATGAACACTAAATAGTAAAATATGTGTATAGAACTGCAATGCCTGTTTTGCAGTCAAAATATGCTACAGAGATATTACGACAGTATCGCTTCACCAGTGTTCACTGGGCTTCATAAAGAGTTTGTTGCTGAATTTTACATATGCAGTCGTTTTGAAAACTTAAAGTTCAACAACAAACTATTTGTGAAACCATACTGTCGTAATATCTCTGTAGCATGTTTTGATTACAAAAACAAAGTATTTAAGCAAGGATTTGCGTGTTGGTGGTATTCTGTGTATTGGAGGATGCACAAAACTTGTAAGTGGAAAAACAAAAATATCATCTCTAACATTAACATATGAAAAATTACATGGTTTTCCGTTTGCAGTATAACCTCAAAAAGTCGTCAATAGTATAAGATAGGTAGAAAATCACATATTCAAACACCACAAAAATATTTATGTAAACAAATGCACATGAAAATGAGAATAAATTCTGGAAGCGTGTTTGCTAAGCATGAATAAATAAATAACCAGTTCATTAAAAAAATAAAGATTTCATTATTTAAATCATGAATGACACGCGCTTTGCAAAAACATCTGTTATAAGAACAAGATTAAAAAACCATTTATGCAACAGCCATCTATCAGTCTTAACTTTAGAAATACTATTTTTATTTAATTTTAAGTTTCAACTGTCAGACTCACGTGGAGGATGGCTTTCAATAGTTGTAAACAGTGAGATACAGCAGACACTCAATGTAAGGAAGCCTATGTTAGATGAAGATATTAACAAGAAGATTCTGCTCCTAGGTAGGTCCTGGGTGCGGTGTAGGCCCACAGTTGCAGGAGACATCAGTCTGGAATCTGTAAACTCGTACATATATCTATGTATAACACTTAGTAGGGACATGAAATGAAACGATCACATAGGCATAGTCACGGCTAAAGCAGGTACAGACTTCAGCTTATTGGCATAAATATAAGGAAATGCAATCAGCCTACAAATGAGATTGCTTACAAATCACCCATGTGATCCATCGTAGAACACTGCTGAAATGTGTGAGACATGTACCAATAAGGCTAGCAGGGAATATTGAATGTATACAGAGAAGGGGCAGCATGAATGGTCACAGTTTTGTCTGGTCCATGGGAGAGGGTCACAGAGAAGTTGAAAGAATTGGTCTGGCAGACTCTTGAAGATAAACGGAAACTATCCCGAGAAAGTCTACTAACAAAATTTCAGGAATCGACTGTAAATGATGAATCCAGGAATATACTTCATCCCCTGAATGTTGCTCCGGTAGGGTTATTGAGGACAATAGTAGAATCACACACAGAGGCATTTAAACAATTACTTTTCCTGCGCTTCGTAGTTGAATGAAATAGGAAATAGCCATAATAACTGATACTGTGGGACTTACCCACTGCCATGCACTTCAAAGTGGTTCGCAGAGTATGGATGTGACACAATCGCAGGTGCTCCCCGTGTTGCCTGTTCTGCGGACAAGAGACTTGCCAGGTGACGGGAACGCACCGGCAGGCTGTGGGAGAGGAACAGGCGTAGTAGGCCACAAGGTCGAGAGGAGAGGGGAAGAAGCGCCAATACAAAGTAATTTTTGTATGCTCTGTTGCCTCCCTACAAAAATATTTTTATGCAAATAAGGGATAAGGATACCAGCTGCTGAAGTTAGACTTTATAAATGTTACAGGTTCTACACAAAAATACTGAAAAGAAAAATGTCACAGCCACAATCTTTACCACACGATCTTAAATAAACTGTTTAGTTGAAAGCTTCGATTCTTTTGCAACTTATAGTCTCACATCATAACTTGCCTTTAGTGGTCATCGTTATTATGATGTTTTGAAATTTAGAAACCTGCAACTGTTAATTCGGAGAACTTGCAGTGAAACATGTGGTCGCTTTACGTTCTAGGGTCTTCAAGTCATATGTTGCTGTACACGAAATACACCTACCAAACCGAAACCGTTTTCAAGCATGGAAGGAAAGCCATATCTCACTACAGTGTGGAGTAAATAATAAAATTAATATATTCGCACTACGCCAGAGTGCAGCACAGCCAAAGTTGTGCCTATGTACTATGCTAGATTCATGCTGTTTCTCATGCAGTTTACCACATCAGTCACATCCACCATCTAACAAGGGAACCTCCCCATCGCACCCCCCTCAGATTTAGTTATGATTTGGCCAGTGGAAAGGCCTTGAAAAACTGAACACAGATCAATCGAGAAAACAGGAAGAAGTTGTGTGGAACTGTGAAAAAATAAGCAAAATATACAAACTGAGTAGTCCATGCGCAAGATTTGCAATATCACGGAGAGTGCCAGCTCAGGAGCGTCGTGGTCTCGTGGATAGCGTGAGCAGCTGCGAAATGAGAGGTCCTTAGTTCAAGTCCTCCCTCGAGTGAAATGTTTAATTTTTTATTTTCAGGCAATTATTATCTGTCCGTTTACTTTCTTTATTTTCGCGGACTATATTATCTGGATTCATATTGCCCACGGAATACATCTCACGTATTTAATGCACTCTCGTCCAAAGTAACGAACGGTCAACTGCTAGACAGGGAGCCTCGTTGATGTTGTATATCTTGCGCATGGACTACTCAGTTTGTACATTTTGCTTATTTTTTCATAGTTCCACACAACTTCTTCCTGTTTTCTCGATTGATCTGTGTTCCGTTTTTCAAGGCCTATCCTCTGTTCCAACTTATAACTAAATCTGAGGGGGTGCGATGGGGAGGTTCCCTTGTAAGTTGGCACTGCTGTTACAGTGTATTGTAACAATATTAAACGAAACGAAATTTTCTGTTAGACACATCACCATAAAAGCAAAGTACTGGACTGTTAATGGAACTGTTGTGTGAACAAATACACATTCAACCATTTTTAAGCACACAAGGCTTTAAAAAGTATGTCCTCGAAGTAATACAGTTATAAAATTAATAGCTCTCATTTTGTCCGTATAACACTGTTATCAATGTATTAAATTGTTTGGTTATTTTATTTCTACATTCACTGATGTAAAAAGCTGAGAATTAATATAAATAATTATTTCTTCGCCTTAGCGGTTGATGACCTATTAAAATGCAACGTACATTTGTCTCAGCTAATGGCATTCAGAACTGGAGTGTGTGATTCGTTCTGCAGCTCTTGTTGGTATGAAACACACATCAAAGACTTGAGTAAACCTTCTGTAAATATTATGGACAACACCTTGTATCATTGGACTATCCTTGATACAAGGCTGCTCATACCCGGGAGCTAGAGGGGGGAGGGGGGGCATGGCCCTCCCACCCCTCCCAGCTCTCAGGGAGAGGAAAGAGTATAACCTATTCAGGTACATTTCTTTCAAGAAAATGACTTAAATGCCGGTATTACGAAGATTTTTAACAGTGTTGGAACTGGAACTTTTTTATGGCTACTTACACGTCGCCATTCGTCTTCCAAAATATTAAAAATACTCCATGCCCCCCCCCCCCCCCCCCCACAGACTATCGTATGTCTTGATAAGGTGTCTACAGTAACTTTCAGAAAACAAAACGTTATGGAACTGCTATAACAAAAGCATTCCCAAAGCTGACGATTGTAGAAAGCACAAATTACGAGGTCTCTTCGGTCAGAACAAATCATATTTACCTCTATATGTTGTAGACGAACTGGTAAAAAAGTGACCGTAAGGTTCTTAGGTTGCTATCACATCACTGACATTTCAATTCCATAGAACTCAGGTGGGGTCAACTTAAGGTTTATGTGACAACGAGCAACACAAAATGTGCACTGACAGAAGTGGAAAGATTGACAAAGAACGCTATAAACTGAACTTCGATTTCCGTTATGTAAAACTCACGAAGGAAGTAATGAAGAAAGCACGGAAGAATAAATGTTTAGTGGAAAATAATGTAGAGCAATTTACTGTATCATTAAATTCTGGCCACAGTTCTAGTGACTACAGAGACGATAGTGAAAGTGATTTATATATTACTGGCGTGCATCCGTTAGTGGTCTAAGGTGTTACGAAGGGAAAAAATCAATTATATTCACGCCTTACAATTTCTCTGCTTTTTTAGATTGTTTATTACTTTGCGACGTGTGTGTGACTTAATGACAATCTTGTTCGTGTTATTCGCCTATAATGAGTGATTACGGTGTCTTATACTACAGCAGCAGTGGCCACCACCACAACCTACAAGGGCATTAGCAATTGTCGTTAAGTAGATGACTCGCTTCTCCTTTTGGTGCTCGGGCAACTATCGAGGTCACGAGCATACGGCATGCTGTGTACGAGCGGCAACTCTGCTACCCATCACCGCCATCTATCAGTCACAAAGTACAGAACTTTAATCGGAGTGCAGCTGCAGTTTCCTCCTTGCTTCGTCCATCATGTGTTTGTTTGCTTCCAAGCTAGCAGAATTAACTTCATCTGTTTTGATAGTCCATATTGTGTGCTCAGCAGATTCTTCTTTTCATTCAGCAGATCCTGTAAGTCTCTCTCTCTTCCACTGCGGATAGCAATATCATCAGTGAATTTTATCGTGGATATTGTTTTACCACGAATTTTAATCCTACTCCTGAACCTACTTTTTATTTCTGTGATCGATTCTTAGACGTATAGACCGAGGAGTAGGGGAGAAAGACTGCATACTTATGTTACACTCTTTTTAATCCGGGCACATCGTTCTTGGTCTCCCCACTTTATAGAGGCAGCTCTGTAGGGGGTAGTGCGTGTGTGGTGATGCTGTAGCTGGTGGGAAACCATTGGAAAAGCTGTGGGCAGTTATCAATATAAGTTAATTATTTCTTCAATTCTGCGTGAGGCAGGCACGCCTCTCCTCGTGAGCTGCAGGACGGCGCCCGTCTACGCTGCGTCAGTACTCGCCTCGCGGTGGTGGCGGCGGCCCCGCTGCTCTTTACTCCATACAAAATATTTAATACTTTTACCTAAGTCGAAACGAGGCCACGGGAGTAGACAACATTCCATTAGAACTACTGACAGCCTTGGGAGAGCCAGTCCGGACAAAAAAAAAAAAACCTAACTCTACCATCTGGTGAGCAAGATGCATGAGACAGGCGAAATTCCTTCAGACTTCAGGAAAAATATAATAATTTCAATCCCAAAGAGAGCAGGTGTTGACAGATGTGAAAATTACCGAACTATCAGTTTAATAAGTCACAGCTGCAAAATACTAACGCGAATTCTTTACAGACGAATGGAAAAACTGGTAGATTTCAGTTTGGATTCCGTAGAAATGTTGGAACACGTGAGGCAATACTGACCCTACGACTTATCTTAGAAGAAAGATTAAAGAAAGGCAAACCTACGTTTCTAGCATTTGTAGACTTAGAGAAAGCTTTTGACAATGTAGACTGGAATACTCTCTTTCTAATTCTGAAGGTGGCAGGGGTTAAATACAGGGAGCGAAAGGCTATTTACAATTTGTACAGAAACCAAATGGCAGTTATAAGAGTCGAGGGGCATGAAAGGGAAGCAGTGGTTGGGAAGGGAGTGAGACAGGATTGGCCGGCCGAAGTGGCCGTGCGGTTAAAGGCGCTGCAGTCTGGAACCACAAGACCGCTACGGTCGCAGGTTCGAATCCTGCCTCGGGCATGGATGTTTGTGATGTCCTTAGGTTAGTTAGGTTTAACTAGTTCTAAGTTCTAGGGGACTAATGACCTCAGCAGTTGAGTCCCATAGTGCTCAGAGCCATTTGAACCATTTAGACAGGATTGTAGCCTCTCCCCGATGCTATTCAATCTGTATATTGAGCAAGCAGTAAAGGAAACAAAAGAAAAATTCGGAGTAGGTATTAAAATCCATGGAGAAGAAATAAAAACTTTGAGGTTCGCCGATGACATTGTAATTCTGTCAGAGACAGCAAAGGACTTGGAAGAGCAGTTGAACGGAATGGACAGTATCTTGAAAGGAGGGTATAAGATGAACATCAACAAAAGAAAAACGAGGATAATGGAATGTAGTCGAATTAAGTCGGGTGATGCTGAGGGAATTAGATTAGGAAATGAGACACTCAAAGTAGTAAAGGAGTTTTGCTGTTTGGGGAGCAAAATAACTGATGATGGTCGAAGTAGAGAGGATATAAAATGTAGACTGGCAATGGCAAGGAAAGCGTTTCTGAAGAAGAGAAATTTGTTAACATCGAATATTGATTTAAGTGTCAGGAAGTCGTTTCTGAAAGTATTTGTATGGAGTGTAGCCATGTATGGACGTGAAACATGGACGATAAATAGTTTAGACAAGAAGAGAATAGAAGCTTTCGAAATGTGGTGCTACAGAAGAATGCTGAAGATTAGATGGGTAGATCACATAACTAATGAGGAGGTATTGAATAGAATTGGGGAGAAGAGGAGTTTGTGGCACAACTTGACTAGAAGAAGGGATCGGTTGGTAGGACATGTTCCGAGGCATCAAGGGATCACCAATTTAGTGCTGGAGGGCAGCGTGGTGGGTAAAAATCGTAGAGGGAGACCAAGAGACGAATACACTAAGCAGATTCAGAAGGATGTAGGTTGCAGTAGGTACTGGGAGATGAAGAAGCTTGCACAGGATAGAGTAGCATGGAGAGCTGCATCAAACCAGTCTCAGGACTGAAGACCACAACAACAACAACAACAACAACAACCTAAAATACTGGGTAGTGCCACTATAAGAGGCAGCATGGTTCAATATTTCTACAGTGGGCTTACAACCCCACGTCGAATTGCTGCACTACGACGGGCAGAAGGCGGTCTGACAGGACTTTAGGACTTCCGTCACCTCACTGTAGAGACGTTCACGTTTAAACGCACCCATTACATTACTTATTTTGCAACTGACTCACACAACAAAACAATTCGAAACGCAAAATATAATACTGTATGACGTAACAGACCAATAGTAAGCAAAATATGCCAGGTCTTTTTTTGTGTTTATATCTCCGTTGTCACGCATTCCCAGAAAACGCGATGTAGTTGTGCAATTGAAATTTTTTGATACCAAAACTCTCTTAAACTTCCCTTAAAATCAAGTTCAAATGTTGGTCACCTCCGTTAAAAACATGATCAAGTGATGGTCGCCCAGTGCAGCTGTTAATTGAAATGAAAAAGAAATGTACTTAGCATCAGTCCCGAAGTTTTTTCTCCACTTCCTAAGCGTTTCAAAGGGCAACTATCCTCACCAGTAGAGAGGCATCTGGTTCTTCGCTGCTCTCAGTGGCAAGCATTGAGGATTTCTTGCAGCGGCATATGAGATCATGACTTTACAAGTCGCTTGCCCCCCCTTTTTTTTTTTACTACGTCGCCGCGAGCTTCAACAGCTGACAGATTCGTATGTACGGCTGGGTCAGGGAGATTTCTTTTTTTTTTTTTATTTGATTTCCGGTAAGTGCCCATATAGCCATCTCAGCACTAGATTCTACAGGTTACTTTGACAATCCTGAGTATACATTAATTTAAGTTTTACTCTGGTACGAAGTTAACACAGGCTTAACAGATTCCCAGATAAAACAAATTTTCATCCACAGTATACTGTAATGAGCAAACAAGACGAAAATGTAACAAAAGACACACAGAGGTAATATGCTATAAAATCTTACTGGTAAGACAGTAAAAAATGTTAACATATTGTTGGTACAAAGACCAGGGAGTTGGTGTGCGTTGCGGCGAAGCCGTGGCGGACGCGGGGTGGCAAAACGACCAGCCGTTTCGCCGCCCCTAGGTACCGGCTTGGCTGTTAGGGTCCGCGTGAGCGAGGAACGGAAGCCATCATGGACTAACGACTGAATGTTAGGCTGTAAATACTATATTTTCACATAAACGGTTAAAATTACTTGTAGGTGTGCTACAGAAAAACAAGCTTTAGACTCACAAAAATTATCGCCAAAGTCGTTTTAAGAACTATTATTGTTTGAACATTTATTATTTATAACTCTCTTACAACTTCTGGCAGACATTCATGGCACGCCAACGGAAAGGTATTGATGCTAGTTACACGATGAGACAGCTTGGTGATGCAATTATTGCACATATTGATTATTCAGCAAATTATTATTTATTGTTGTCGAAATATTGCCCGAAACAGAGTTCTCCACATGTACACCAATCATTAGCAGCAGCTTGTTCCATTTGCAGTAAGTAGCATGCATAGACATATAATATCTCTTATGAATACAAAAAATTGTACAGACTTCCTCGTTACATTAAAATTTATCGTCAGTCAAATATAATACTTCACCACCATAAGAATTAAAACATGGTTGTTGTCATTTGTTATTTCCTCACCGATGTACAGCCAGCGCACTAGCATCACGCACGCAACGCTCGGGCTAAGGAAAGCTTCTGGCGAGAGAGGGCACTAGTTCAAATGGTTCAAATGGCTCTGAGCACAATGGGACTTAACTTTTGAGGTCATCAGTCCCCTATAACTTAGAACTACTTAAACCTAACTAACCTAAGGACATAACACACATCCATGCCTGGGGCAGGATGCGAACCTGCGACCGTAGCGGTCGCGCGGTTCCAAACTGTAGCGCCTAGAACCGCTCGGCCACCCCGGGGGGCACTCGTAATAAAGGAAAAACAGCAGTTAAGTGTTGAACTTTGGGAAACAGCACTTGAAGACAAGAAGTGAGAGTAATAACTTTATTTCTGTGCCTTTGCTAGGAAATGTATAGCACAGGATAAATAGACTGTTAAACAAAAAGTATGGCTGCAAAGTTGCTTCCTTTATAAACAACAGCCTAAGACAAAAAATAAACCATTCTATTAGAACAATAGAAGATCTTTTCACAAACTCTGCTGTTTACAAAATTACATAAGAAAACCGTTTAAAGTAAGGTATAAAGAGTACCTGCTAAGTGAAGGTGGGGGAAATGTGTTCAGTTCCGGTTTTGTGGACATCTGTTTCTTCTCCAACACACACCACGGAACTAGCCGACTTACAACTTTTGCATAAAGAAAGTAAAAGTTACGTGCTTGACGTGCTAGAAGAATCAGAGATTTTTGAAGATTTTACTCACAAAGATGGATCCATTTTAAATGAACACATGCGAAGCAAAAATATAAATTTCCTACATAGTTTGTGATATTCGCTATTTTTGGCTTAATTAAAACAGCAGATTCAGCCAGAAGGCAAATACTTGTTTATAAAGAATGATTAATATATAATAAGGCGTCGCATGGCGACGGTGGAATTTTCTAGATAATGTAATTCGTCGTCTTTGGGCGGCAATATAAACAGAAAAGTACGGATGGATGTGCGATCCTTCACTATTTTGTTCGCTGGAGAACAAATGAAGCCGTCAGCGCTAAGAAGACTTGTACTGTTTTTCTCAAGTAAGACGGACGCAGATCTGTGGCAGTCTGATCAAATTTTTTACTAAATGTATAAAAACGTGTTATGTTTAAGTTTGAGTGAAGTGTAAAGAACTGTTATAACTTACCGTGACGACGCACGAGCGACTCAAAGAAGACAATGGCTATATAAAAGAGCGCTCAGTGGACATGATACGGACATAAAAATCTACCGTCATTGTAGTACTAAGCTTAAGGTACGATATATGTTTTAGTTTATAATAAATATTTGTTCTGGGAATACTGAATCATTTAGCAGTGCTCATTCCTATTATCTCCTCAGTATTATTTTCATTTTAATTATGCATTTTGCTAATATTACAGACTCCAAGATCAGCAGTCCAATGTGCGTGTTACATTGATAAAAAGAAAACTGTTTTATCGTCTTCTTGCATCAGCTTTAATATTGAATTTCTCTTTTGTGTGATGTTACAGTTGTTTTTGCGCCCTTAAGAACTTTCTGGTCCCTTAGGAATTTTTTTTTTGTCATAACAATAACTTCACTACCGGGTATGATCGTATCTACGATCATGAAGTAATTAGAAAGACGATAACGCAACTTCTTAATCAATAGCACGCTAGTTGTGACTGCCTCAAGCCACGCGAAACCGCAAGTAAAAACTATTCACATCTCATAATGCAATATTTTATGACAATGGTCAATCCATGATTCTTACGCCAATTGTGATTGATAAAACAGTTAGTTAAATCTCAATTTCCAACTTTCCGTTGAATAGCAACATCACTTCTATTTTGTAACATCACAAGTTTCAGACCCCTACTTTCGTTAAAGTAACAGAGAAATGGCTCGGTTTTCCATATGGCTATAGGACATTTCGTTTTCCTCCCCTATTAATGCCAGTGGTACTTATGTTTCTACTTTGCTATGATATAAATATATTTATGGAAGTTTGATATCCACAATTTCTCAGGTATGTTACATTTTGTGAGTTATACACTTTTCTCCATCTCCCCTCTCCCCCACCACCTCTCTCCATCCTCCCTCTCCTTCCCTCCTTCTACCCGCATTCCCCTTCCCTTTTGCCCCTCCTCCTCCCCCCTCGCCCCTCCCTTCTCATCCCTGGTTCCTTTTGCTATTCTTTATGTTTGCACTATTCACAGTTTACTTAATTTGTTGTACCACAATGACCTTTTTCATATGGTAACTTATGCCATTTCATTAATTTTAAATTTGTACACGTGAAATTTCATGTCTGACTGACGCATATTGGCTATATTTTAACGTACCTCTGCCACAACGTGTAACCCAGTAAGTATGAATAATTTTTTGTATTCTTAACGAGATATTATTGTACAACACGTTTTTCACCGTTAACTTGTTTAGTTTGTCAATATTTCTACCGGAGAGGAAGTTTTTGTAAACGTTGAAACCGTGGTAAAGGGATTTTCATAAACAATCCATTTGGCAACTGATTCCTGTTTATTATTTCTACTAGAAGATTTTATGCAACGGTTGCTTCTCCAACCATGAACAATTTTAAAATGTAGAAATGTCCCTTGCATGTGCTATATACTAGAGCATTTTTGGACAGTTTGTCATGAGATGATAATGGTAGGTCCAAGATGCGTTGTTGCACTGCTACTGTCTTTAATGTGAACATCTTCACTATTGACTCACAATTTCGATCAGTCACACAAAGAAAACAGCTGCCGGCTTGTATGTCGGACATACGAGGGTCGTTCAATAAGTGATGCAACATTTTTTTTCTCAAAGCAGGATGATTTTATTCTTAGTTTAAATGCTCCATATTTCTCCCCAATTCTTTAGCTATAAAGCACTGTTTTCCAGCGTAATCTCAATTCAGTTCTGTGGTCTTACACTACAATAAAGTGAGAGCCAGATGCCGTCGTGACACCCCTACACTGGTCTGTGTCTCAGTTAAGTTATTCTTACATCAGTAATTTCCTCATCATTGCTGCAATGTTTCCCACAGAGTCCATTATTCCAGCATTTTTATGGCCACAAACGAGCTATGATCGCTTCTTCAATTTCCTAAGGAACTCACAGTCGACTTTGGAATTGATTGTTTGACCGTGGGGGAAAACATGTACAGAATAAGCTCGTCAGAGTACCAGAAGACTGTAGCGATGATCTTAACAGCTAAGGGAACTGTTCTGAACTTCTTCTTCGAAGGAGACATTGTATGATGACCCTTGTTATGCTGTTTTGTTTCAGGTTCAAAATGGTTAGTCAGTATTTCATCTTCTGTGATGGTTCACAAGAAATCGTCGCAACAAGGCTCACAACTATAACAGATGTTTCTTTTTTCCTCTTTATGCTCTCCAGCTAGTCTTCGAGGAACCCAGCTGGCAAAACCCTTGGAATACGCTAACTGGTGGACAAATGTGTCACCTCATCCAATAAAGATTTCAAGCCGACCATTAAGCTGCTTCATTGTTATTCGTCGAGCACCTTGAATGAGTGTGTCCTCATGTCGCAACATCGCAGGCTTCACAGCTGTCTGCTGTCGGCCTGAACGTGGTGGATCAGATTTTCTTCTCCTTCTTCTGGTGACGACAGACGCTTCGCTTACAGAGAAAATACACTGTCCAGTGTCCGAAGACTTTCTGTAAACGCCTGTGGATATTTGTCATGGTCTAGTTTTCCAGAAAAAAAAATCAGTAACTGCACTTTGCTTGACACGCACCTCAGTTGTAGGTGCCATTTTGAAGATTGATTATAGCACTGACATCTAACAGTAGTTACTGCAAGCAACTGGAGTATGTGTAAAGGTATCGCAAAAAAAATTAGAACTTTTTATCTTAAACTGCCCGAGAGAAAAAAATGCATCACTTATTGAATGCCTGTCGTACTTGCAGAGGGCTGGATTGCAGGATACATCCATTTCTTCCAGAAGAGTTTTTCAGACTTAACGTCAACATATTACCAAACATTTTTGGAAGCACCTGGAGATTTATTTACTTAGTTATGTGTTTGCTGTCGACAGTCTACCTGTCCGAGTAGTTTTAAATAGTAGTTCAACACTCCCTTGCTTTGGACTTCCCTCAGCCACAAAAAGAGAGAGAGATTGTCAGCTGCTCCAAATACACTGACGATAAAAAAATCACAGCACCAAACAAAATTAATGTAGCGTAATTAAAATTCGGGAATACATTTGTGTAGGTCATGTATTTAAGTGATTAACATTGAAAGATCATAGGAAAGCACGAGAGAAGGCGTCGCAAATGTGAAATGCTGGTACACTAACAATCAGTGTAGCTGCCAGGATGTTGAATGCACGCATACAAATGTGCGTACATTGTATCGTACTGGTGGTGGATGTCAGTTTCTGGGGTTGGAGTTCCACGCCTGTTGCATTTGGTCAGTCAGTGCAGTGATGCCGTTTTTTGGATGATGCTGGAGCTCTCGTCCGATGATTCCCTACATGTACCCGATTGAAGACTAGAGCATGTTAGCTTACAACAGCGATGTGTGGGCGGATGTTATCTTGTTGGAATCCACTCCCTGTAATGCTGTTCAGGAATGGCAACAAGACAGGTCGAATCACCAGACTGACATACAATTTTGCAGTCAGAGTGCATGGAATAACCACAAGAGTGCTGCTCCTGTCATACGAACTCGCACCCGAGACCAAAACTCAACGCGTAGGAACAGTGGGTTTACCACGCAGGTAGATTGGTTGTAGCCCCTTCACTGGCATCCTTCTAACCAACACGCGGCCCTCACTGGCACCGAGACAGAACCAGCTTCCATCAGAAAACGCAACAGACTTCCACCCTGTCCTCGAGTGAGCAGTCGCTTGACACCACCGAAGCCGTAAATGGCTGTGATTTCGGGTCAGCGGAATGCAAGCTGCAGAGCGTCTGGCTCGGAGCTGCCCTTGAAGTAATTTCGTTGTGTCACTATGGTGCCAACTGCTGCTCAAACTGCTGCTGCAGATGCAGAACCATGCGCCAGAGCCGTTCGCTTCATACGATGGTCTTCCCCCTTGGTGGCGCTAGGTGGCCGTCCACTGTAGGTTCTCGTGACCACGCTGCCAGCAATCATAGTGGCTACATTCCGATCAAGTCTTTGTGTAATGTCGCAGAACGAATATCCAGGTTATTGTAGCCCTATTACGCGAACTCGTTCAAACTCAGTGAGATGTTGATAATGACGTCTTTTTCGCCTTAAAGGAATTCTTGACTAACATCAACTCACCATGTTCAGTCTCAACGGTAAGTAACCGTTCACGACCGTTACAGCGTGTATTTAAAGCAAACCTGATTTGCATCCTCATAGTGGCGCTACTACCGCCACTCTTATAAGACTCGCGCGCAATTTGAGTAGACGCCTTCTTTCAGATACAGAAATTTCGTTTATGTCGCACAACTCCTTATTGGGTTTGTGATTTTTTTCCGTCAGTGTATGTTCACCTTAATAACAATACGGACCTGTTAATGAGGTCGTAGTTATCAAACGGAATAGAGGCACACTAGAAGATCGTAATTCTTAATTTAGAGATGTTTAGCCTTTCTTTAACTGCCTGCGATTTGCTGACGGCACCGTGCATTTAGCCAGCAGCGAAGACGAACTTGCTGAGCTAATAACAAAAGTAAAGGACATTACTGTATCGTATGGATTGGACCTCAATCTTAGCAACTCCAAACTCATAATAATTGATTGGGAAGTACAGGTGCAACTAAAAGGTCGAGTAAAGGACCCAGAAGTCATGTGTTCTTTCGTCCATCTGATGTCAACTATCAGTGACACGGGAAGGTGTGAAGATGAGATAAGAAGATTAATCACTCTAGGGTGAGTGGCCACGAAGAAGCTCATCAAAGTCTGGCACAACAAAGCGCAATAACGAACACCACAAGGGTCCGATCTGTTGAAATACTTGTTTTTTGCGTCTTCCTTTACGGTTCCCTTATGTCCCTTAACGCCAGAGACAAACAGCGTATCGATGCTTTTGAGCTTTGGTGCTGGCGCAGGATGCTGCCCACAAAATAGACAGAAAGAAGAACAAATTTGTTCATTACTGAGCAACTCAATATCTCCAAGCGCCTTTCTACTCGCGTCAGCCAAAACTACTCCAGTTCTTTGGCCATATTTTGAGAAGAGATGGAGAAAACCTGGAGAAAATAATCATTGGAGGGAGGATCGAGGGCAAGAGGCCGACAGGAAGAGCAGCGAACGCGTGGACTGATCAAACCAAGAAGATTTTTGGTCCATCTCTTCCGCAGGTTCTAAAAGAAGCTGGTAACCGTCGGGGATGGAGACGCCTGGTTCACGGTGTTATGACCTCAGCAGTGAGGCCAACGACTTATGATGATAATGATAAGCCTTCCCTTTCCATTCTTCCTGATCACGGAATCCGATTTGTGCAAGAGCTCGAAAATAAAAGCACTTAGGAGCTCTTCTTTTCAGTGACAGGTTTCAGAGCAGATATTAACGCATTAAGCTGGTGTACTACGCCGCACTCTAGGCCAATTAGATGAGCTGATAAATGCTGCCAATCATGTCAAGTAGTTTCACAGATTTCCAGCAGCGGCTACACACATGTTTTGCCTCCATCCTTCAGCAATGCTGCACGAAGGGTGACAAGGAGGTTACAGTCCAACGGAGCAGGAGCTTGGTTGGAGGAGAATGAGGGAAACAAATCGGAAATGTCTTATACATAGTAAACTATTATGCTTTCACCTGTACTGTTTTATGGAAATCAAAGAAAATCGTAATACGGACAATACCAAAGGAATTTTATGCGCTCTCCTCCCAAAAGAGGCTGCAGTGGCTTCACCATTACCCAGTGCCACGCGATACTCCAGGACATCTAGCTGCTCAGGAAAGGCGCAGTTATCCACTTTTCTTGAAAACTTGATTAGTGCAAAAATCAATGGACTGGACAACTAAACATCAAATGTGACTTGGACAGAAACTGTTGATTTTCTAAACAGGCTTTAGTACTTAAACTGCGAGCACTGAATTTGATCGAAAAAAATTCCGAAAGACAATGATATCTTCCAAATAGACTAGCTAGTACCCGCTATGATACACCTCGAGATTCCACTACAAATATCTTTCGCTAAACGATTATAAAATAAGTTAGGGTTCTCAAGGTGATACTTCTTCACAACCATACGCTCATACACGAAGTTAATATGCGTTATTAGCACGTAATACGTACCTCGTAGAAAAATAGACGTGATTTTCATTTGCAGTAGTTGGAGTTCACGATTATTGAAATGGACTTAACGCTCTCGTGTCTTGGACATTACACCTGATTTAGTAATTTACGTTGGAGACCCCAGTAGAGCTGCTCCTGGAGCTCTGGTATGAGTCATGAAATATCTGCTACACTTCGACCGATCTACGCATTGTCATACACAGCAGAAAGCACAAGTCATAGCCGCTTACAAGTGCTACTTGTCTGATGTACAATTCTCCTAGTGAATATCCACAACCTCTGTCTGCTGCGTTATTGTGGAAGGTATTCGACTGCAAACATAATTATCTTTATAATGGCCATCTTGGAAGCCTATACAACTGAAATATATGTTTCGCTTCATCATTAATAATTTATTAATTGGCCACTAGCCATTAGAAAAGCAAAGAAGGCCAGGTATTAGAGTAATAGTTACGCCTATACACATAACAGCGATCACTTAAACTAGTAATGATTGCGAATTCAACAATCAGGTGAAAATCTATCTCGGACCTCCTTATACAGGACTTCCCAAAACTTCGCTATTAAAATTACATATACGGTCTTTAGCCGGCACAAAACGGTCTGTTTTGAGATAAGGACCTATAACATTATTTGTTTATGGTTCATTAAACTTTTTATAATTTTTTTGTTTTAAAATTTTCTCATATTGGTACTGTATTTTCTGTAGATGTAAAGTAAAGTGTGCTATACTGGGGTTTGAAGTTCTTTGCAATGTATGTGAATAATGTATGTAAAATACTATGTAATTTTCTGATGACATTTTATATTTAAAAATATTCTTGTGTATAAATTGTTCATGTTGATGTAAATTTGACAGTTTAAGAATTGGTCACTCTTAGGAACAATGTAAGAAATAGATGTTATGTAGAAACCAGTGTGCTTTTGTTTGAAACGAAAGTGGCTCTGGGGAGTGGAAAAGATGGCAAGGGCGAACTGGCGCGCAGCCTAGAGCAAGCGTGGGAAGTAAGTTACACAGTCTGTAGGCAGCAATAATTGAGGTAACATCTTTGTGGAGCAGGATAAGCTTTGCCTGCAGAATTGCACAAAAATGCTTCGGATGAAGACTGCAAACGACTTACCGCATAGCTGCGAATTGTTGGACTACTGTATGTAAAATTGAACGATGCTAAGAAGAGAAATTGAGCCCATACAGCAAGATACTTGCAGGCCATACTGTGGGTAGTGTAGCCGTCTTAATGGTTCGTCACACCCAAGCCTACAGCCACCAGATAAGATTTTTTTTCTATTTTACTTTTGTACAGCGTGGACCATTAATTTAAACTGTGTTTCAATAATCATTCTTGAACTTTAAAGAAACTGGTTCACCCTGTTATTTCGCATTAATCAAACACTTATATAGGGTTCCTTCCTGGTGTTTGATTAATCCGAGTATCCTGTTTACAGACTTATGAAGTGCCAAGTTAATATAAAGAGGCACCATTTAAATTGCTTTTTTGTATAAACAATGAAAAAATTTTCTTAACTATTTGCAAAGTGTAATACTAAAAGTTTGCTTACGTAAAATTGAATCAGAGTGAATCCTAGTTACTAGAATCTGTTAAATGACAGTACGGTGTTAATTCAAAGAATAATAGCTTTTCAAAGGAAATTCCAGGAGAAAGAGGTTTTCTCGAAGTGAAATGTTCAGTATAAAAAGTGTGTGCTTTAGTATCCAAGTATTTTAGTATTTAAGTTTGTTTACTATGGAAAGTGCTTTTCTAAAGGTCCCCCCTGACCAAATTTTTTTAGCTTCCTTGAAGTTAACTACTAGGTTTTTTTCTTTTTTAAAAACGTAATGTATAAGATTGTAGTCTAACATTGTTTAAGTGGAGTAATATTTATTTAAAGAACCAAATTAAACAGTAGCAAGAAAGTAGGCAAAATTTATACTCATGCTTTTCTAATAATTCACTGTTTCATTGCCTGGATAGGCTGGTGATCATTAGTATATATTTTAAGCCACTAAATGAACTTGGAACTGAGTTGTCCTAGCTTCAGTATAATGTTATTCATACTGCGTTTCTATTGAACTGCTGGGTGAGATCTTAGGAAAAGAATTGAATAGTCTGATTTACTTATCCATTAGACACAACACACGATCAAATCCTGTAAAAACGATAACTCTATTGATTACCTTTTCCTATTAACAGGACTAGCCTCCCACAGAGTACTTTAGTTGGAAACTAAACTAAATTTTAGTAAGAGGGTTAGACGTGAAAACATAGAGTCAGGGTTTCTGTTATTTAGGTAAAAGCATACTAAACTACAATAGTAGTGGTAGGGTTGTAGACCCGATGGTTGCAAATGAATCTTTCAGACTGTATGAGGCCCTGAAAGAGCAATGGATATCAGGCACTAATTGTAAACTGTCTGTGTGTCCTAACGAAGATCTTCAAGTCGCATCAACGGTGGTGGCGCTGCCTTGAAAATATTTGACAGTTGTCTGTGATTTGTCCGCGGGGGAGCTTATTACTGTTTCCAGTTCGTAATAGGTTGTCGAAGACAGAGTATTAGTCATTACAGAAACTCTGAGACTTGGATTTAATGTACGGTGTAGCATGAAGTGGCGTCCGGAAAGCAGAACAGATGAACAGGTTGAAGTTTCCCAACAGGAAAACCGGATCGTTCAAGATGTACAGAGATTACTAAGAACTGAGCCCATAGTGAAATTTGTGGAGAAGGTCGTCAACATGTTCGTTAAAAGTACACTCCGAAAAACACGGCGTGCATTAGTGAAGCAGCAACTACACTCCTAATTTAAACAACCCGTGAAAGGGCAGGGAAAAACAGATTTTTAACTCGGAACCAAGTTTTGTCAATAAATTGCAAATCATAGTATTACAATACTGAACTTTCTACAGTTTCTATTGTTCACTGATGCGGATTCTTTTAACCACGATCATGTTTTCAACTGTCTCGTATACATGTCAGGGGGTATATAACCCATACGCTACGATTCATTGCGGGCTTGTGGGCTGAAATTATAGAAGAATGGGTAATCTTATCTGCTTCTACTCCGTTTGAATAGTAGACGTTACATGGTGTTCGTTCGAGATGTGGTTGCTGCCACAGTTGTTGGAGGCCGCATCTCTTGTTGCCCACAAGGGCAGCATACCATTTCCTTATTAATATCCAAGAACTCCTCATCGAGAGATATCCTCCTCATTAGACGTGACCCAAGGTCAGTGAAATCGCCGTATCTCTCTCGTGTGTTTTTCCTATGGGGTTACAAGAAATCCTACCAGACACCGCTGTGGAGCTGGTTGGCAGGTCTCAGCTGCCTGTCGCACTGTACAACACACAGCATGAATGTTTGAGAGGGTGCGGCATATACGCATTCACCCTTGTGAGGTATTCATTGACACTGAAGGTAGTCAGTTTGAACAGTTACTGCGTTTATATGTTGTTGCTATAAGGCATAAGTTGTTTATGTCAGCAGGAAATTAAATAATCTTCGTCCATTAGCTTCTTACTTGAAAGTACTCTGTTTACGCTCTTCGGCTATCTGTATTAATTTTGACCTATAGGTTTGAAGCACACTGCACGTGACTTCCTTAGTGTATAGGTAGCCGCAACTAAGAGCGTAAATTTTTGAATTATTGACCTAATTTTACTTCTGATTATGTTTAAAAGGAAAATACGTTTAATATGTTTACCTACTTCAATGCTGTATAAATCGGGAACTGTGGAGAGAGAATATCTGCCGCATAGTAAAAGTCTTTACTGTGTCGGTTAAAGTATTAGCAAGGACCATTAATGTGTTACACGAAGATATAAACTATCCATCAGAATCAATTTTAGCACCTAAAATACAAACGCCGTGTGGCATTGTCGCCTGGGACATCCCACAAGGCAGGTTCAGACGCCTTCTTCTGCTCACATTGGCCCTATTCCTTACACTACGTGACAGCTGTGTCGTATGTGTTTCTTGTATGGCATAGGTGAATGTAATGAGGAGGTCATTAGAGACGGAGGACAAGTTCGGATTAGGGAAGGACGGAGAAGAAAATCGGACATGCCTTTTCAAAGGAACCATCCAGGCATTTGTCTCAAAACAGTGTCACAGGCCCTCACTTCATGAGACACTGTGGAGACGTTTGGGATCCAGTTCAAGATACTGGCGCACTGACTGGTCATCATTAGATTTATATCACCAACTTCTCCCCTTTTTTTACGTTTACCATTCTTTTGTTCGTTTGAAAACAAAAGATATCCTTCAGAAAATAAAAATATTTCTTGAAAACGTAAATAAGTATACTTTTTCAAGATCATTGCTCTTTAATTATTATTATTATTAGGCAATAGTAGGTGATGACAAATGATATTACATAAATGGTGTAACAAATAATAGTCATAAATTGCTACTTTCAGTACAAAACAATAATGGACTGCGTCCCTCTCGGTGGTCGCATTCCTCGCCAATCCCATTGTACCTTAAATTGTAGCTAGGCGTGTCTTCGCATTATTTATTTTAGTTTATTTTTTTACAGCTGAAAAAGAGAGCTATCAAAATAATTGAAAAGGAAATAACTCAAGGGAAACACAATATACCTCTTTCGGAGTTTTCAAAGATATCATCCACCAGGCACTCTTCACTAAGGAAATGATACGCGTTCGAATAATGATAAAAAAAGAAAATATCCACTGGTAGATGAGTGTAAGAGCGGTCCTATCCCGAGCTTCTGCCTCCGGGCACGTCGTCCCGTAGAAGTGAAGGAGACAACTGTTTCATCATGCTCACTGTATGCCTCTTCATCGTTTCCAGCATCAGCTTGTCACACCCGGGGCGTTCCAGCTGCGCAGAGGATCTCGTAATGCACTCCATAGAATATCAGAAAAATATTGTTGGTATTTCGAGTTGCATACAATGGCCGCATGTCGTTAAAGCAGGTGTTCCAGAAGTACAGCATTTTCTTTGGGTCGTCGCAAAGCAGGTAATGCACTGCTTGGACTCGTAGCCATGTCAAAGTGTACGACTTGGCTCGTGGGTTAGTACGTTCTGTCCGGAAAATCGTAGTGTCAATGGCTTGCTGTCCCACGTGGAGAAAGAAGGAAATCATCTTCGTTGCTAGTTGCCACACTTTCACAGAGGTGTCGCACACAAGATGGTGGGCTTCGTCATCTCTAACCTGACACATCTGGCATAACGGGGAGTTCAGTATATTGATGGCGTGGAGGCGGGATCCAGTGACTTGTTTACCGTTAACTACAAGGTATCAAGTTGTCTGTGTTTCTGTCTCAAGCGTGGTTTGGTGAACTAACCGCCATATCACTGGCCAGTGGATTGTGGGGTGCCGTGCTTCCACAGGGTTGGCAGAGCCCCTGCCCGTGAGTATTCGATGAATGTCACTCGCTGTCGCCGGTCTATTGGCCAGCAGTTCTCAAAACGTAGCTATATTCAAGAAAAATATCTCTGCTATGATGAAAAGGGAAAATCTCTGATATGATGAAATAGTTGGGAGATGTTCCTCACAATCACTGGCGCAATTCGTGAAGCTGGTGCCCGCTAGTCTATCAAGAGTGCCGATAGACTCGGCTGCTGTCTACCCCATGTTTTCAACAACGCACTAAGATAAACCGCCGCTGTGCGATCGTGAACATGTACAAGCCAGGGGTCTCCTCTACCAATGGCTAGGGTCAGGGCATCGTATGAGACCTTGAAGATTAATCCAGAGCTGACTAAGTATCCAAATGCTGCCAGTACGCATCGAGCGATCGTTCAAGTGGTTCAAATGGCTCTGAGCACTATGGGACTTAACAGCTGAGGTCATCAGTCTTCTAGAACTTAGAACTACTTAAACCTAACTAACCCAAGGGCATCACACATATCCATGCCCGATGCAGGATTCGAACCTGCGACCGTAGTGGTCGCAAGCTTCCAGACTGAAGCGCCTAGAACCGCTCGGCCACTGCGGCCGGCTCGAGCGGTCGTGTTCGTCAACGGAAGAATCTCTGCATAGTGGAGGATACGTGACGCCAAGTAGATATTTAGACGACCCGCTGAATCAAGTCTAGGGCGTGCAAGGCGTTTGCTCTGACACCATTCCGGATGGCTTGGAGCAATCAAATGGCTCTGAGCACTATGGGACTTAACATCTGAGGTCATCAGTCCCCTAGAACTTAAGAACCACTTAAACCTAACTAACCTAAGGACATCACACACACCAATGCCCCAGTCAGGATTCGAACCCGCGACCGTAGCGGTCGCGCGGTTCCAGACTGAAGCGCCTAGCACCGCTCGGCCACATCGGCCGGCTTGGAGCAATCGCTTGAAGTTGATGGCCGGCGTGCGTCGTTCCTCACTTGTGAACACAACCCCCAGACACTTTTTATACTGTCCCGTATCTGAAAGGGTGTAACGTAGTCAGCAGGTAGCACTGTACCAATATCACTGGGCAACAACAAAAAAAGCAATTTTTGAATGTTTCCTGCACTTCAGGAGTCAATTACTACAATTTCTGCATCGAGAAAAACGAATATAACAACGAAACATTTTTCTTAGCTCTAGTTTCTGTGATACACATTAGGTGGAAGTGTTCCACATTAAATGATTTTAATTACGTTTACTGACAACATTGAAAGGGTATTTGATTTTTTTAAATGGTAGTTACATTTTAAGAGTTCTAAATTGCTAGAAGAATACCTCGCAGATGCCAGAGTCTGAAGAGAATCATGTGGTGGCTGCATGAGATCGTCGTCTTTTAGCTTGCCTCTTGTAACGGAGTTCCGGAGCATCCGTACACAAAGGCCAACGGTAATCCGCAAGCATTGCTTCATTTCAATAGCGCTGATATCTTTGTTTCATAACAGAAATGTCCTGGTGGAATCTTTCTCCACTTTCATCACTGACAGTTCCACAACTAGGAGGGAAAAATCTAGGTGGGAGTGGAGAAAATGGATTTTAAGGGACATGTTGCTTCCAAGGTTATGGTATTTTTGCAGGAGTGCAGTCACCGATTGAGTGTAGTTATCACATCTACATCTACACCATACTCTGCAAGCCACCTAATGGTGTGTGGCGGAGAGTACTTTCGGTACCACCATCTGATCCCTCCAACCCTGTTCCACTCGCAAATAGCGCGTGGGAAGAATGATTGTCGGTAAGCCTCTATATTGGCTCTAATTTCACGAATTTTCTCCTCGTTGTCAAAGCGCGAGATGTATGTGGGGTAAGTAATTTGTTGTCTTACTCCTCCTGAACAGTGCTGTCCCGAAATTTCGATAGAAAATCTCTCCGTGATGCACAACGTCTCTCTTGTAACGTCTGCCAGTGGATTTTGTTTAGCATCTCCGAAACGCTCTCTCGCCTGCTACACAATCACGTGACGAAACGGGCCGCTCTTCGTTGGATCTTCTGCATCTCCTCTATCAGTCCTACCTGATAGAGATCCCAGATAGATGAACAATACTCAAGAATCGGGCGAGCAAGCGCCTTATAAGCCTCTTCTTTCGTGGATGAGCTACATCACCTCTTTTGCTGCCTAAAAATTCACGAACAACTACCTTGAATGCTTCCCGAGCTTCCTTTTCTTTCCACTCGAAAACTTGGTCAAATGCAAGGATCCTTTACAAGTTTTCGAATTTGTGGCCCGATGAAAATACCTTCCTTAACTTTTGCATCACTTAATTTCGGAAATTTATTCCTTATGTATTTAAAGTCCCGTCCTTCTTGGTTCATATCTTCGACAATATTTTTCATCAAACCCATCTTGATATGTAGGGGTGGAAGAAGATCATCTCTTTGGTCCACGAGAGGCCCGGCAACGACATTTTTCTCGCTGGGCATAAGATTTTTTGCAGGTCAGTCTAATATAATGCGATTGCCTATCCCTAATGTCCCACATACATAAGAAACAGCAATGTTTTGTGTAGCCCAGTTGCATACAGAAGATTATGGCAATGACTTTTAGATCGCCACAGATTTTGCATTTTTGTTCATGATATTCTATTGAGTCCAAGATGGTTGTCATATGCATATTTCCATATGTCTCCTTCATGTGAACTGCATGACCAGCAGGAACAGAAGGAAGACGGTTGCTATTGTGAAGTAACACATCTTTCAGACTAAGCTTGGAGGAGTCTATGTATAGCCTCCACTCAGTTGGATCGTGGCTCAAATTCAAAGATTTCATCAAACCATTAATGTCGCAGCAAACAACCTGATTGTTTTTCTTCTCCAAAAAGGAAATCAATTCCATGTGCCTTTTCCTGTACTGTAAGATTTTCTGTAGTGTAAGAATGCGACATAACTTTCGAGAAGATTTCATTGCTGCAGTTCGAAGAATTTCGGCCTTCTCCTTTGACAGGTCTAGGTCTCTAATGAGATCACGGAACGCTTGACTCAGTCTGTGCGGTTTATCATCTTTTCCCCCAAAATCGGGGTCACGGGATGTGGTAGGCTTGTCTGTTTTTTTTTCTTCTTGTTCCACACTGTCTTCATTTTCTACATCAAACACACAATTTTCTAGTGGAGAAGGAACTGGTAAACTCTCTGAATGGGAAATGGGTCGATTAGCAGATCGAAGATTTGGGTACTGAACTGTTATTCTTTTCTTCATAGACAATCCTGCCTTTATAGGTGGAGTCAAGCGAAAACAGCAGTCATCTGTATGGTTTGAAGGCTCCCGCCAAACCATAGGCACAGCAGAAGCCACAGATCGTTTCTCATTTTTCAGCCATTTTCGCAGCGTAACTGAACATGCGCTGCAACACACATGGCGAGCCCAAGATTTATCCTGGTCCTTACTTTCATACCGAAATAATGCTGATAGGTAGTCTTCACAAGAGGCGTCAGATTAGGTTTGTGAGGAAAATGCATTTCACCACAAATGTAACAAAAATTATTCACACCTTATTTACACATTTTCGTGGGATTTTTACGAATTTTGCACTACAAAAGCACTCTCAAACCAGAAATTCTGCTTTAATTACGGCAGTAACTATACGAAACTCACAGTCACAGCAACGGTATCTATGTTGACGACTTACAAACAGCGTAAGAGCATTTGTGTTTTGTTATTGGAAAGGTGTGCCAACTCCGAAAACAAAATTTCCCACAAATTGAAAATGTGGACTATAAAAAGGAAATGTCACTTTATCTCCAAAGCAAGTGCTAATCTATCATTGTCATGGTGTTTTTTTTTTAGTTCAGCAGATGAAAATACACAAGAATTAACTATTTTTGAGCTCGATATATTTTCACTGTTGGCCAGTGTATTCAGGGCGACTGATTTGCCTACGCTTTACGGCTATCCGTAGTAGCACCATCTCAATTTATCCAATCCAGTGCTGCATTTGAGTCGTGGCCAGTCCGTAACACCAGTAACAGATCGTCAGCAGATGCCTTGCATTGGAAGTGTATTCCCATATTGTAAGTTCTGTCAAGTGTTGGAGGAGGTTGCTGAGAAGTGATTCAAGAGCCAGTGCGTTTAAGATGGTGAATAAGCGACATCGTTGTCGGATTGATCTCGTAATAGTAAGGGGCGCTACCAATCGGCCATTATCAAGCAGTTTAGAGGTGGCTCCGCGTAGGGCTGCGAGAACTTCATTGGTATCACCACTTCTGTAATGAAGGTATGGCTGACCCTCTCTAAGGCTCCATGTAGTCGAAGTGCTTTTGCCAGTGCGACCGAATTGCTGTATTCGCCTAGTGCCGTCTGGACGTTGCTGCCGCCGCCTAGGGATGTCTCGTCAACTGACACAACGCGATGCAGTGTTCTTGTAAGGTGTGCCGCCATCATTCTGGTAAAAATCTCAAAATCACAGTTAAGAAGTGTTGGTCGTGTGCCGCCTGAAGGTTTTGGTACTAGGATGATCATCCCCTCTACTAATGCAGACGGAAGTGGTACGTCGAGAGACATTAGTTCACGGCAGATTTCAGTCCAGCGGGGAAACATCAAGTATTGAAAGGTCCAATAAAATTTCAACGGTATTCCGTTCGGCTCCACCAACTTACTGGGTGTATAACACTCGTGTCTGCTACTACTGCTGTACCATAACCCTAAAGCTGGATGCAGGTTGTGTAATAAAACTATTTTATTAAAGTAATTATGGTACAACGCAACAGAGCAGTGTTACCCTCTGAGAGGAATTTTGTTATGTTGATCGTATTGTACCTAAAGGAGGTGGCTTATCGGAAAATGAAAGTCAGAATTACGTAAATATTCGAACAGTAACAAACAATATTTTTGCCTAGCTATACTGTCTAAAAACTACGGAAAACGGTCGCCAGCCTAATTAGGCAAGATTAACATTCTCGTTCAAGAAAATAGTTATTAGTAACTTTAATGGATAAACACAACCTATACTTTGTCACTCGCGAGTGCAGTGAACTCTGACACATACATATGTTTACGGTAAGATTGAAACTAACAGCTAGAGCAGCACCAACTATTTGCAAAATTGTAACAGATACCGAAACACACTATTACTTTCAGGGCTTACACAAACTGAATGATTTTTATAACGTTGTTATTACTATTCACTGCAGAATCATTAATTGGATATAAGTTAAGTCTCTCTCAGTTAAATACTTTACTATTTAAAATGAAAGTTAATTGGAATCCACTAACAGGTTGCTTCTCACTATCATTTGAATAAAGAAATTATGGTTTTCATAATTAGTGGTCTTTCCATCACTTGTTACCGAGCATTAACACAATAGACAAACTGTGGATCCTGTTATACTATTAATACGCACTTCTAATACACAAGAGAGACAAACACTTAGTAAACATGAGTATATAACGTTTCACAACTGCAGTTTTCCACTTTTACTACAGTGAGAGACAAAATTAACATGTATGTAAGATACTGACTCACCTTCTGCGATTTACAACAGGCAGTAATGTGATCATTTACTAAGCAAAACTTTATAAGCCTCAGTCTTAAGAACTTTTAATTTGAAGTTGGCAACAACGCATTAATAAGCTGTTTTACTAGGAAAATTATTTTCAGCAAGCATCATTAACTTTAACTCACTCTCTTGCCACATTAACTTTAACTTTCTTTTTACTATGTTCAAGAGGCATCAATAAGCAAAACACTGGGCTTTAATGTTCTTTCAGTAAGGACACTCTGAAATCACTTTAGTTCAAACGGAGAGGAACCTGAGAGGTGTTATGATAAGGAGAAAAATCAAGGTAGGTACATAAATCCACTTATAAATTACCTTATATTTGAGCACACTAACACATCCATTAAGCTGATCCTTCACTTTACATTACTATAGTGCTCCATTACAGTGATTGCGCAATGAGGTGGCGATTGCATGTTGGTAGGTGGAATTGCAGGTAGAATTGCTGGACTCTGTCGTTTCTTGGTGGCGATGAGAGATACAAATTCCAGAATAGTTCCAGCTATTTATCCATCCATCCGAGGCATTGGAAAGCGGCAGGAAAAGCCTTTCTCGGAACCAGCACAATGTGCAACATTTACATGGCAGTGCACAGTTTGGTAGCTCGTCCCCGACTGACTCTTGTTCCACCTTTTCTACCTAGGCCAACCACAATTTGCGCGCGCTACACAGTTCCGTTCCCGAGGGGAACCACTACACCTTTTACATACAAACTAACTAAGAACCCTAAGTGAGGATCAGCAGTTTACATAACAGCAACCAAATGCATGAAATAGAACAGAACATTTGCACATGTTGCCATTTTTACAAAAAATTATTCACACAGAAATTACAATTATATACAGTAAGTTTTGTTCCCTCCAAAAGGGACAAAGAATTTAAATGACAGATATACTACATTGCATAGAATCAAATCATGACATCAAAGTTTTAACAAAGAAGGCAGTATACAATTTTGTGTTATCTATTCAATCAAAGACATTTACAGAAGCTCAACGATGCAACATTAAATAAAACAAAAGCAAAATAAATCTGTACAGCATTAGAGCTATGGTGTTACAGGTGCCCCCTTGCCTACAGCTTCTGTCACTTCGTCCTCATTAATTTCCTCCAGTAGTGTGGCCTCCGCCTCTTGATCTAGCGTCCCAAAGAGCGTGTGAATGAAGTCTTGTATAGCGTCCTTTCGTGTTCTTCTGTGGTGTCTAACTGGGTATGATGGTCAACGAAGGCATTTGCTATGTCATTTTGTGTCGTCACATGTGTGCCATCCTCTGTGTCAGTGGCATATATTAGAGCTCTGCGGCGCCTCATATTCATTAACGACAGGGTGCATCGACGAACGTTCGCCCGCGACACATTCTAGTGTCCTTGTGCGGACCGCCGCTCTTTCCAGTTGAGAACGCATAATAGCAATGATTTTTGCGTTGGCTCATTGTACCATTGCCTGTTGTTCAGGAGACAGAGGCTGGGTGGTACATTCTCGTAATATCGTGAAACAGAAGTTTTAAAGTTTTCTGTCTCCACTGTGAATGTTCGCGCCCTAACGCAATCAATTCACGCCGTATCACTGGTCTTGTATATTCCAACCACGAGCGTAATGTCGTAGGGTATATAAGTCGACGCCCTTCACAAGACAGCCAAAGTTCTTCAGTAACACGGTGACACTCTGGTGCGTTAAGGTCGGTCACACTCATTTACCATAGGCCGCAGTTTCGCCACACTTACTGCATTTGGAGGGCGATCGTGCAGATATACACTGTGTGTTCGGCGAAGGCCACTGGCCGTAGTTCTGCATCAGGGATGTCAGGTTGGAGGCCGCGCGTGAAGTAGACGCGATCGATGCGGCTGGTGGAGAGGCTAGTTACGTCACGTGTATCCGGTTCGGTTTCCATGGATATGTTTCCACTAATCCACCAACTACAGATTTCATACCAATGTTCTCAATTCTGGACACAGGTTATAATATGGGAACTGATCCTTCGGTTCCAGCACACAATTGCAGTCGCCGCCGAGGATGTAAGCGGCGCACCGCCCTAGTAAGGGCAGGGCTAGTACTTCCATGAAGAAGCGTGTCGTTCTCTTCGTTTGTCTGTGTTTGACGGAGTGTAGATGTTGAAAGCCACACTTCATCTACTGTCACAGCCATTCCCCGTGCCGATGGTAGGTAGGTGACGTCCTCCACTGAGATGACTTCCTTAAGGAGTATCACTATGCCATTACCGGTTTCTGAAGCTAGTGACATGAAGTTGCCGTGAGCATAGAGGGATGAGAATTCGTCGACGTATATTTCCTGAAAAAGTGCGATATCTATATCTTCCACTTGTAGCATATCTTTGAGTAAGGTCGTCTTGATCCATGATCCTATGGTAATAGAATTAAGGGATGCGGAAACCTGTTGACTTCCTACGTGTTGTGGGGCCTGCATGTTATGCGCTCGTTGTCCTTGTTGGTACGCTCTCCGTCGGCGGCGTCAGTGAGTTGGCTATTGTCTGTTATAAAGTGGGAGGCGTCGCCTCAATCGTGATACTCGTGGCTGCAGACGGCTGGATTTCTTCACTGTCATCAGCGCAGTTCTGCCAAGACGAATCCCGTAGCCAGACCTTTCAGCCTTTTTAACTGTTACGTCCATGTCTTCCTCTACCGTGCTAAGTCCTGGGACTTTCCGAAGATCTGCCTTAACTGTCTCGCTGGTGGAGAGAAGGCCACCGCACTCGATCGTATAACGTCAGTCGTCGTCGGAGACCCCAGCACTCTCTACGCTGGTGCCGCCATCGTCTGCCTGTTCTCGTTCATGTTCCCCCATACAGCGATATCAATCGTCCAATGGTGTGCGACGTCTTTTCTTTCGCCTTTTTGGAGACTTATGTTTTCGCTGTCTTAATCGATCTCCATGTCCAAACGCTGTTTGAAGCCGCACCGTCTTGAAAGTCGGGGACAAAAGCGACCATCCGTACCACCAGCCAGCCAATTTACAAATTCATTTCTGTCCATGTGTAATGGTACTTGAATCACGTAACCATTACGGCACCTCACCTCAACCTCTCGATACCAGCAATATTCTACTGTGTTTCTGTGAAATAGTTAACATATTTCTGTGACAACATTCAGATGTGAATTCATTAATGTAGAGGTACTTCGATACATCGATATGTATATATTGCAATGATATTATTCTTATGTGTATTCTTTCTTTTGTCACTATGATCATTGACGTACTTGTAACTCTGATTTTTGGGCGCGTAAGCGGTTAACAGAGAGTCAAACTTTAACAGTGAGGAAGACATTTTCAAGTATGTTTTATATTGTGAAGTGATGTTTTGGAACGAGTTGCGTGATGTTGCAACAAAAGTAATAAAAAAGAAGTGTAACTTAATTCGGAGTGCTGATTACTTTATTACATCACAATTGTCCTAACTTTCAAAAGTTTAATCTTCAAGAATGGTTTATGAAACACATCTATAAAACTTTTGAATATCGCAGAATAGCACCTAGGCCTCTTTGCACCCGAGCTTGGAATCATCACTACCTAGATTTTCGACGATTGAGCCATGAGTTCTCAACGAGACCAGCGTGGGAAACACGAAAAGATGAGTGCCTAATTTATCCATTATTTCAAGAAATGACTTTATTAACTGTGCTCTAATGACACCTGCCACATAATATAACTTTGTTGTTGCCCGAAAATGCAATTTTTAGCAGCGTGAGCAACACTACAATCATAATTAATTTTTGACCTTTGTTGTGGTAGGGTTGTTAGACATGCGACATCGGACTTCTGTTCCAGCTGCTCAGTGGGGCGCTCTTCGTCTGACATCTTGGACGCATTGCTATACACCAATGTCGACTGTGCCATTGGATCGACCGTCATTTGGTACTAGGAATGTGCAAGGAGGATTTCTTCCAGAAGGAGGCAGAGTGCGTAGGAGGCTTGAATGCTGTCATGGGTGGGAATACAGCTTCGCCCGTCATTACTTGAATTATTCTCCTCTGGACGCACTCTCACCACAACCCAAGCCTGTCCTGGGCTGCCCACTGTAAATAATTATCGCTTTACAGCCACCAATAATAATGTAAGACGGGACATGTAAGCTCGGTCCATTTTTCGGCTTGATGGTTGAGTGCATATCCATAGGGTTGTAAAGTATTGTCCACGACGTCTTCCGGAACCTCGAACGGAAGGATTAAAACCCTAGGAGTGAGGAGACCGAGTCCCATGTGATCGATTGACACTGTCCCCACATTGTCATCAGAATGTTTGAATCGTAGCCCTTTATTAAGGCCATGTACATTCTTATCACATGCTGTGTCATTGACCAGTTTAATTTTATAGGGAGGTACATGCTTATCAGATCCAGTGGATCTATTCGGATCTCTTCGCATACCAAGCATACGATTTCGAACGCTTTAGGTCGTGTGAATCCAGTAGCGAAGTTGATCTTGCCGGTTGGCTTTTTGTATGAGTGAGCCATGTTGCGTCTATAGCGTAGTTGCTTACGAAACACAACGAATCAAACAAACTTGCGCGCGCAATGCTCCGCGGTGTGGACGTATTAACAGTCGTCTGAGCCGCTCCGCCGCTGAAGGCGAACTGCCTCGAGTTCCGTGGCGGTTTATTGTAGTACCTACATAGCTGAGAAGGACAGCTTTATATGACTGGAACAGAATAATACAGACAGCGTAACACAGTGGCTACTTCCAAGTGGAATAAAACACATAATCAGTTTCCTAGAACAGCATAAAAGCACCAACAATGAAGACGGACGCAGGCTCCCACAGTCCTGGTTGCCAGCGATCAGGCTTCAACTGGTCGTCAGTGATTGCTGTGCTTTGGAGTAGAATATAAATGTAGCTAGGTATACAGACTTTATGGACAGTGGTCCCAACACAACAGCACAACGGGAGCTGCTGTCGTGAGCCGTGACTACCGTGAAGAAAAGTCTGCGCCCAGGGGTCAGTCACCCACTCTCAGTGGGACACCAGGCTTCAACAAACTTTTAAATATGCGAATTGCCTCATATATACCTCCTACACCTACTCACCACAGACTACTGGTATTTTAGAATGAATAAAATGTGGAATAATTTTTCTGAAGCTCTTTAGATGCTGGCAGAAATGTAAAATATAGTTCAGTACCAACCTCCAGTACAACTGAAAAGCTGGTTATTTTAGTTTTTTTTTGTACAGTGTTTCAAAAAGATTCATACGATTTCAGAAAACTTTACCTTATACGTCATTGGTTCCCAACCTGTCTTGAGACCGTGACCCCAGTGTGCAGTCACCAATGAGATACTGTGTAAGCACTTCCTGTCCGCCCAACCCCCACCCCCACACCATCATAATCAGTAGTGCCTAGTCAAACTAGAGAATGAGAAAGAACTTCCTTTGACACATTTATTTTTAAAATTACGAAAGATATGATATTTAGTTTTTCTAGCCGTTTTATTAAACCACGTACTAATGAGCAAAAGAGGTAATTGGTGCTGCTTATTTCGAACAGCCTTTTTTTATAGAATGATGAAGCAATTCTCAGCGCAACGCAGGTGCTACAGTGGATAGGCGAAATATTGTGAAGAGAGGTAGTAATGGGATGGTTGTGTTTGACGGTCAACAACGCAGGTAAGGCATGTGTCACGCTGAACTGTGCATGTTCAGTACGGACTAGGCATCAGTGCAGGTTGTTTACGAGTAGTGCACACTTCGTATTTGCATCCAGAGGCCGAGGTCAAAGTGCAATGAAAGACCTAATAGAGTTCCAGAGGACCGATTTTGGGGACCCGAGTAGCTGGAGCATCATCAGTAATCAAGACATCAACTTATTGAGTGTTTCAACAGCGTCTGTTTCAACAGTCATGACAGCCTACACAAAACATGGAAAGACATCATCGTGTAAACGTAACAGTGGGCGCAAATCAAAACTAAATGACAGAGATCGTCGTATGCTAACATGAATTGTGTCAAAATAACAAAAAGACTACGGCTGCTAAAGCGACTGCAGAGCTCAATAGACATCTTCGAGACGCCATATCTATCGACACTGTCCGCCGAGAACTCCACAAAGCAAACATTCTTGGACGAGCTGCTATACCGAAACCATTAGTGACGACAACCGACGCAAAGAAGCGTAGAGCATGGTGTCAGGAGCATAAATCCTGGACGGCTGCTCAGTGGAAACACGTCATATGGTCCGACGAGTGAACGTTTTCGTTATTTCCAACATCGGACCAGGTTTACGTCTGGAGAACTCCAAAAGAAGCCTACAATCCCTATTCCTTGATTCCAGCGGTTGAGCGTGGAGGTGGCAGTGTGATGGTGTGGGCAGCCATATCATGGTATTCTTCTGGTCCCATCATTACTCTCAAAGGCTGTGTTACAGCCAACGATTATGTGAACATTTCAGGTAATCAGGTAATCAGGTGCACCGCATGATTCAAATGTTATTCCCCAACAATGCACCCATTCACACAGCCAAGGCAGTACAATCGTGGTATGAGGAACATGCAACTGAACTGCAGCGTCTTCCCTGGCCAGTACAGTCCCCGGACTTGGAGCATTATCGAACCCTTGTGGGCGGTATTGGGGCGCAGACTCCGGAGCAGATTTCCTCTTCCTTCGTCAGTACAGGATTTAGAAGAGATTCTGATCGAAGAGTGGCATAAAATTCCACTGGAGACTATGCAATTATTACATGTCAGTCTTCCAAGAAGAATCGAAGCTGTATTACGTGCAAATGAGGGCCCTACCCCTTATTAATAAACCATTCCCGAGTAAATACAGGCGTTCGCATTATTTTGCCTATGCCCTGTACCTACAACCCCTTCTCATATAAGAAAGCTAACTACCCCCATTGGGGGCAGACACTCGTTACAAAACATGCTTTTCCTCTGTACCAGTCCTGTCAGTAGCGGCACTTGCTTCACGCACACAGTGTACTTTCTATTTAAAATGAACCAAGTGAAAATGTGTGCACTAAACTGATGCTTAGTTTCCGTTGATTGCTGGAGTCCTTACTTCTGAAATGGCAGAAATTGGAGGACTTTAGCCTGCCAGTACTTTGTGTCTGACCACTGCCGCCAATAATAGTAGTACTAATAATAACAACAATAATAATAATAATTCAGTGTAGGCACTACAGCAGTGTAGTGGTCATTACATAACTACTGTTACGTTGTGCTGTCAGTTAGTTCGTTTATTGTTGCGAAGTGAATAATAGAGAAATTTTTGGTCTGTTGCGAAATTTTTGGTCTACTTTTGGTCTATCGCTGAGAAGGCATTTTCATCAGAGATTTAAGCGTATGAGAAGTATATGTTTTACTGTCGTAGGTGCGTGGTATAAAGTTTAAAGTATGTAGGTGGTCGGAGAACTGTGTGAGGAAGATGTTCATACGAGTACAGACGTAAATACGTAAACTCGTTTCACAAGCTGTAACCTTCACGACATTGTCTCATGTGCAAATGCTGGTATTCGGGGAAAGAAAGAAAGAACATGTAGTTGTTGGTGACTTGTATTACTGTCTTACGAAATTGTGATAATAGTAATGATCTTTTAAAAATAATTTAATTTCGTTAGCAAAACACAACTGAACCCTTTTTTCTGTTACCCTTCAGGAAATTATTATATACCCCTCAAATGGTAATTGCCTCTAGATTGGGGTCCACTGCTCTAGGTGGGAGAAACTTAAGAGTATAGTTTAACTTACGTATAGAACTCCAAGATTTTAATTTCCGAAAGAACCACACGGCTTTACAGGGGTAAAGTGCTGTGCCTCTTTCGAAAATTAGTTTTGAGGTTTAACAGCCGCATTTACAGTTTGTCCTTGACTCTGCAGTGCGGATCACGGATTGTAAAGATGCCATGTTCCTTGACTTCCGGATGGCCTCTGATACAGTTACACATTGCCGCTTAAGGGACCACATAAGAGCGTATGGAATATCAGAACAGCTGGGTGACTAGACTGAATAGTTTCTGGCAAACAGAACAGAGTATGTCATTTTCAACGGAGGGAAAGCTTTAAAAGTGAAACTAACTTCCGGCGTGCCGCACTGCAGTGTTATACGACCATTACCTTTTACGATATAAATATAAATGACCTAGTAGATAACGTCGGGAGTTCCATGAGGCTTTTCACAGGTGCTGTTGTATACAGAGAAGTTGGGACGGTAGAAAATTGTAGTGAAATAGAGGAAGGCCTGCAGAGGATCGACGTTTGGTGCAGGGAGTGACTTTCGAGACTCAAGGTAAACGAATGTAACATTGTGAATACATAGACAGATTGCACAGTCGCAGAAAAACTGCTGGAAGCAGTTACTTCGATAAAATATCTAGGAGTTCCCATACTGGGCGATTCAAATTGGAACGACCACATAAAATTAATCACGGGTAAGGCACATGCCAGACTGTGAAGGGAGTGGTCCAATAACACATGTTGAAACCTATCCTGAAATTTTTTACACCGGAAGAAGACAATGAAACAAATGGATTGTCAAAATTTTAGCTGATAAAAGCAAGTGTTTAAAAAAATGGCTGAAAAATTCCAAATTCGTAGCGCGCCAGGCGGCGGTAGAAATGTACATCTCTACTGGCGCTGTAGCAACTGTACATGCGCAACTAGGCACACACACACACACACACACACACACACACACACACACAACAGAGGCCGGTGGTACATTTGTAAACAGGAAACACGAGACAAAGCGATCGTAATTTGTAAAGAACGTTTCAGGCTACCGTTCGTTGATGGTTTCTCTGACACTACGCTACACAGTTACTTATCTCTGGAATTAGCCACTTAAGTAACATCTGTTACAAATTATCAGTTGCTTTTTGCAGTATTGGTAAGTATTGACAATACAGATGAAACTGAATTAATATTTATTGTGCTTGCTTAAGGCATGCCTGATAATAGTACCTTTTTTCCTTCCAGTTTCACAGTACTGTGGAATCAGATTAACGTTCTCTATTTAGCAGTGATGAAATATGAATAACGTGGTTTCCAACTGAAGTCACCTACTTCTCCTGAGGACGTACATTTGTTAACTGATTTCCTTGTCATTCATTCGAATGATATCGACATTTCGCTTGAAATTGTGGATACGTTAGAAGAAGAAGGAAATAACTGTGACGATTCCATGAACTGTGGTTCGGTCGACTTCAGTTGTGCCACTAAGAGTTCTGAAGAAGAATAACTTCCAAGCCCAAAAGAAGAAGCATGTACTGCAACAGATTTCAGTGACTAAGAAAAGGCAGTGAAATATTTCCTTAAACGAAAAGGAGGGGGAAAACGCTTGAAGTTACGCAGTGTGCAAAGGCGTTTTCGTTTCGTAAAATCGGAGCGTGAACTGTACAAACGGAAGAATGAATTACATGAAGTAAGAAATATGCGCCAAACGGAAAACCGAAACCATGTGAATGAAAAATTGTTCGAAAGATTTAGAACTGCTCGTGAGAGGATATGCACCGTTACCCATGGTGATCTACGAGACTAGGCCCTCCGAATTGCATCTGACATGAACATTGCTAATTTCCAGGCTTCTTCGACCTGCTACGCAGGTTCAAGAAATCGTACAAAATAGGAAGACGCAAAATCACCAAGTTTACGTCACGTAAACGTGTAGAGCAGCTGCCAGTGACAGACAATGGTACAGAGAAATCATAGCTGACGTAAAGACGACACTTACAGTTGTCCCCGCAACTGCTGTTTTTAACGCTTATCAGTCAGGTTTCGTGAAAGAACTGCGTGCACACCGCACTTAATCATTTCGGGGTGAAAAAAAGACGGAGTCTTTTGCCCAATCGATGAATGCATGGACACATTCATATACGATAATACCAGCGACAAGTATGAGTGGTTGACTGTTTCCGCAGCTGTATATCTGTCTTCAAGACCGCAAGGCAAATTAGGACCAAAAATAAAAAATGGACTGTTTGGTTGCAGAAATCTTGTAACTAAAATGTATAAAAATCTGGAAAAATTGGAAAGAAAAATTTTCAACATTTCGTTCGAAACGTATTCCTACCAACTGCCGAAACTAATTAATTGCTTTTGTTGGATTCATGGGCTGGACATAACGAAGCCTCTGTTTTGTGGAGGACGAGGAAAAATTTGTAAATGTAATATGGATTCCGCCTGAAACTACTACCCGAGTTCCCGGGTTCGATTCCCGACGGGGTCAGCGATTTTCTCTGCCTCGTGATGACTAGGTGTTGTGTGATGTCCTTAGGTTAGTTGGGTTTAAGTAGTTCTAAGTTCCAGGGGACTGATGACCATAGATGTTAAGTCCCATAGTGCTCAGAGCCATTATAACCATTTTGGAACTACTAGTGCAATTCAATGTCTCGATAAAGAATTTTTTCGACAGTGGAAAGCATTTTTCAGGAAATTATCAGACTACGTAATTTCCGATACCGCTCTCTCATTTCAGGTTTATCAGCGGAACAGTATTCTTAAACTCCAGTCATTTGTGCATTACCAGTTTTCTTCACCACGCTTTGTGAATTTGAGCAAGTATGCCTGGTGCGCAGTGCAATATGCAGAACAGCGGCCGGGACCATTTCTGACTCCATGCCAGTTCTGTTCAAATGGCTCTAAGCACTATGGCTATTAAAACCTAACTAACCTAAGGACATCACACACATTCATGCCTGAGGCAGGATTCGGACCTGCGACCGTAGCAGCAGCGCGGTTCCGGACTGAAGCGCCTAGAACCGCTCGGCTACAGCGGCCGGCGCCAGAAATGTGTAACTAAAACTAGTGGTTTCTGCGAAGTGCCTGTCTGCATCAATTTTCTATTTGTCCTGCGTGCCTGCTGCAAGAAAAATGTTTGTTTTTGTCATTCAATAAATACTTCGCATTTTTGCGGCGACTACAGGGAATAAACAAAGAACTGTTTCACTGATAGTCAAATGCACAAGATTCAAACATTATTATAAGGAATGGTCTACAGTAATTGTTATAAAATGTAGTACTGCAAGACGCATTTCATTTCAACGAACTACAAGTCCTCATTGATGGTTGTCGTCTGTGACATCAAAAACAGCTATAATTTTATTTTCTCTGCTAGCCACTTTTATCAAAATTACATGTGCAAGAACTGAACTGTCTATATGAAATTATTCAAAACAATGTTTGAATGGTTGAAGCCAGCTTTTCACGGGAGCAAACAAGCCAACAAGCACGAGCCAAAGAGCATTCTGTGTAGTGTCCCGGTAGGCCTCTTGCAGGTCTTTCAACTGGACGCCACTGTAGCTACTTGCGTGTCCCTAACCTTACCGAGTTATCTAATCAGAAAATGGAGACCTGCAATTTAACGTGGAATCCGAACCACATGTCGTTTGTGGCCACTCAAACATCTGTGAGAAGTGAATGCTCGATTAAAAATCACAGTGATAAAATTGCGATCTGAACGAGATTTGACCCCGCGCAGTTGCGGTCTTTTTTTCACTTTTTTTGCTCCGACCACTTTTTTAATTTTTTAAAAATTATATAGCGGGCAAGTGCTCTGCCAACTTTTTAATTTTTTAATTTTCTTCTTTTCTTTTTTTAGGGAGGTATGACAAACAGAAACCTTTATTGTTCACAAAACCATAGTAAATCCTTATACATTATAACTATCCTGGAAGGAACTTCGCTGCCGTCCTACCACGCAGCATGAGGTAACAACATAATCAAAGTGGGCCACCTCCAGCACCCTTAAGAAGTATTTATAGATATTAAACCAAAATGCGAAGAAACATTCAATTCCTAACTGTGCAAGTGTTAGGTCTTCCTGTGTCGCATGCTCTCGCAGTTCTCCTTAGCTGATCACTTTACTTGGTCGGTTTCACAACGACAGCACCGCCGCTTACCTTTGCGCATCCGGCACACCCCAAGTATATGGCAGGTCCGCAAAAACCGTTTTTATGAAGTTGGAATACCAGTATGTACTTTCGTAGCCGTGACAGTTTTGTGTGTCCTTCTTGTAAGTATTGCTAGTAATCCAGTACGTGCGATACGTTCAGACGTGTGTCTCTGTATTTGTAATGGACAGTCATACCTGTGACCCACGCCACTGCGTTCGTCTTATGACGCGAAAAATAGTTTCCTCTGGAAAAAATACTATGTCGTAAGGTACTGCTGTATATATAGTGCGCCACATGAACGCTATTATGTTCCTCGCTCGAGTCCAGACAGCCAACGCCTCGCCGCAGACCAGCCGGTGGTCGTCCGTATCCAGCACGCCGCATTGCTGACACACAGGCGAATCCGTCAAATGTATTGCGTACTTTTTGTCATTCGTTGGGTGTTTCCGGTTCACTACAATGTACATGTTGACCTGACTTGTTGGTAGGTGAGGGTGGAGTACCGCGCGCCACACCATGTGCCAAATAACGGCTGGATGTTTCTGCTCCACCCTGTTTCGGGCGATGTGTCCAAGAAGAAAATCGTATACGTCCTTCGATGTCCACTGTCGGGACGTCGGTAAACGCCTTAGAACTTAACTGTGTTCAACGATGAGCGTGCACACATACGTTAACGGGGCCGATATGTGGCCGACACTGACCGGGAGAAGACGCGATGTTGGTACTAGTTCTTTGATGATTGTCGCCGTAAGCGAGAGACGCACCTTCTCGTGCACGTTCACTAAACCAACGCCCCTTTCTCGCGCTGGAAGGGTAAGCGTGTTGTAGTGTACCTTAAAGAGCCGTCCCAGGCACCTCGTGTAATCTGTTCCTCCAGCTCCTCACACGTAATTTCAGATAAAACGTCCGCTTACCGTCTCACAAGCGTTGCGTCTGGTATCTCTTCCAGGACGTTCCCCAGCTCCCGCTTGCCCTCCCCGTCACTCGCATAGAATCTGCTAAAATGATCCGTGAATCTGTGCTATGCCCATTTGTGTTCGAAAACCACGGCCGTCGCCGTAATCGATCTCATGAATTAACGTCCTTCGTCTTCTTGTTCTTTCCTTCATCATACAATGCATCGAGGAAACCTCGTTGGGCAGGCAATCCTGCGACCTAGCGCGTATCATCGTACCCGATATCCTTAGCGTCGCAAATTGTACCAGCTTCGTCTTGACATCGGTGGACGGCCGTCTGGCGTTCCGGTGTAGGTGATTGAGCGGACAGTTCCCGGAGGGCCGTAAAGTAAAAGTCAGTGGTCGTGCGCTGCCACTGAGAAACCTCCTTCCTATAACCGATTAACGTCCTCCGTAAAGCTGGCTTTGCGCACTCGATCCACCACTGCAGGACAGAATCGTAAGAATTTCGTCGACGGAGGCAGCCATGCCAGGCGTCCGCCACCATTCGTCGGCATTTTGCATCACGCAGGTGGGAGACGTTCATCTTTCAATTACCCCTCCGCCTCCATACCTGCTGTCTATCAAGGTTAACCGAACAATTATATGCCTCATGGTCTGTAAACGCGGTCGGCCAGATTTCTGCGTCCACCGTCGACATCGCTAACGCCCTTGAAACGTAGATCCGATCCAAACGGCTCGCGGAGTGGCTCGTAAAAAATGTGTATCCCGGTTGGTTGCGATACTTCAGGTCCCATGTATCGACTAATTCCATCCCGGTGACCAGCTCCAGAAGTTCTTTGCCAGCCACGGCCCTTTTGCAAGGCAAGCTCTACATTTGTGCAGCAACGTCGACTGGCTTTTCCTGATCGGCCTCCGTCAGTACTAAGCCATTACAAGAGTTACCTTTCGCCGCGAAAGTGGTGGCCATTACCTTCTGTGATCCGAATTGCAAACTCAAAGGCAAACTGTAAATACGCTTCTCAGACAACTTCGTAAGCCGTTCAGGAAATGCGGCCGCCAGAGACGTGTCGCTCTTGCACAATGTGTAACTGCTTTCCGCCAGCCACACGTCAGATTGTGAAATGACGAGTGAGACTTCCTTGACTATTTTCCTTACAGCTCTGACATTACTCCAAGTGATTTCTTCTTGTCATTCCCATTGCAGATAATCTATTAGTCAAAATTTTTCCCGACTATATTGTCGTTCTTGTGGCCTTCAGCCCGAAGACTGATTAGATGCAGCTGCCCACCCGCTTGTATCCTATGCAAGGCTCTGCATCTCCGAGTAACTACTGCAACACAGATCCTCGTGCACCTGCTTGTTGTACTCATCTCTTGGTCTCCTTCTGCAATTTATAACCCCATTAATGAATTGACCATTCTTTGATTGTTTCAGAATGTGTCCCATTAGCAGATCCCTTCGTTCAGTCAGATTACGCCACAAAGTTTTTGTCTCCCCAGTTTTTTTCAGTACCTTCTCATTAGTTATGCGACCTAGCTATCCAAACTTCAGCACTCTTCTGTAGCATCGCATTTCAAAAGCTTGTATTGTCTTCTTGCCTGAGCGGCTTCTCGTTCACGTTTCGCTTCCGTACAAAGCGTCACTCCAGACAAATGCCTTCAGAAAAGATTTCCTAACGCTTAAATTTATATTCGATATTAACAAATTTCTTTTCTTTCGAAAGGCTTTTCTTACCGTTGCCAGTCTGTATTTTATATCCTCTCTTCTTCGGCCATCATCAGTTATTTTACTACCTAAACAGCAAACCTCATCTACTAGTTTCAGTGTTGCAATTTTAAACATGGCTCTAATACAGCAACAGAGCAAGGATATGATAGGTACAAAACAGCTTACCAGTTGCAACAAAATTTTACTTGTATCAGGTTTCGGCACCAAATATGGGCGTCTTCATCAGTAAACCCACAAGTGCCTAAACAGATTATAAGTAACAGCAAACACAGAGAAAAAACTAAGGAACAAACAGATTTTATTCCGGACAGATTTATAATGAGATTGTACTCGTATGCAGTAAACAACGAAACACATTTAAGAGCAATAACGCTCTCTCACAAGAAATACATCATTAATAAATTAATATTAAAACCGTTAAAATTAAAGATATTGAAACTGACATAAAGCTGGTACTGGTAACTGCCAGTGAAACTATAGTTCCACGACGCAGCACGGCACACCCCGTTAAAGGTTGCAAGGGCTGACCCTCACTGGAAGTGGTATCAAACTAAGACGCTCACAAGCCGAAGCTGCCACGTCGTGGACGCGAAAAAGTCGCGCCGTCTAGTAACAGTCGAATATACCAGCTGCTTAATTCACAAAAAATATTTTAAAGAGTATTGCAGTGTTCATCTGACGTATCAGTAGCCAGGATAACGCAAAACGAAAAATTTTATAGGACGCTACAGCAGTAAATGAGGCACGTTTTGTACGAAACTATTATAATGTTATAAATGAGAAAAGACAGAAAAAATATTTTAGAGTCAACTTTCGGAATTTCTAAGTAACGGCTCTATGGCATTAAAAATTATGAAGAATGAAACGGTCATTAAAAGAAAGAGGTTTGAAAACTTCGAACTCTTCAAGAATATTAAGTCTGAAACCTTCCTCCTCTGTGTGCAGGATACCGACGTCACGAACTTTTTTAGGCTTATGGCCTGTAATTAATAAATGATCGGCAGAGGACGACTTATGTATGTTTGTACCTTTTTTCCTAAGAAGCTTCCTTTGTATTTAGTAGAAATCGCTCGTCCTGTTTGTTCTATATAGTAGGACATGCGTCACAGATACTTTTATAGACATCTGAATTTTGTAATGAATAAGGGCCAATCATAGTGGATAGTATTTTCAAAAATAAAATAAAAAACAGAATTACCACTCTTGGCACTTCTCCTAATAACGAACGAAATAAAAATAATTCTATAACGTTTTTAGGACCTGTGTCTTACAGGATTCAGCTTCTCCTCCAAAACAAATATTATTGTATGTATTCTTTTCTACTAATAATAGCTTAAAATAATTGGATCCTTTTGCCAACCTCCCAATTCAGATGATACAGTTGCTGAAAGGTTCAAAGAAATCTTGAGTTTGATTTCAAACACGTACCCGACTCATTCGATAATAGTTGGTGGTGACTTCAATTTACCCTCGATATGTTGGCGAAAATACATGTTTAATTCCGGAGGTACGCATAAAAGATCATCCGAAATTGTGCTAAACGCATTCTCTGAAAATTATTTCAAGCAGTTAGTTCATGAGCCCACGCGAATAGTAAACGGTTGCGAAAACACACTTGACCTCTTAACAACAAATAATCCAAAATTAATAACGACCATCAAAACCGATGCAGGGATTAGTGAACACGGGGGCGAGATTGAATATTGTAATCTCCAAATCCTCGAAAAATAAGCGAAAAATATACCTATTCAAAAAAGCGCATAAAAATTCACTTGACGCCTTCCTTAGAGACAATCTCCACTCATTTCAAATTAATAATATAAGTGTAGACCAGATGTGAGTTAAATTCAAACAAATAGTATCGGCAGCAATTGAGAGATTTATACCAAATACAGGAACAAACGACGGAGCTGATCCTCCTTGGTACAAAAAACGGGTTACAACACTGTTGCAGAAACAACGAAACAAACATGCCAAATTTAAACAGACGCAAAATCCATAAGATTTGCGGTATTTTACAGAAGCTCAAAATTTAGCGCGGACTTCAATGCGAGACGCCTATAACAGTTTCCACGACGAAACTTTGTCTCGAAACCTGGCAAAAAATCGAAAGGGCTTCTGGTCGTATGTGAAGTATGTTAGTGGCAAGGAACAGTCAATGCCCTCTCTGCGCGATAGCAATGGAGATAATATCGAAGACAATGCTGCCAAAGCAGAGTTACTAAACATAGCCTTCCGAAATGCCTACACAAAAGAAGACGAAGTAAATATTCCAGAATTCGAATCGAGAACTGCTGCCAACATGAGTGACGTAGAAGTAAATATCCTCGGAGTAGTGAAGCAACTCAAATCACTTAATAAAAGCAAGTCTTCTGGTCCAGACTGTATACCAATTAGATTCCTTTCGGAGTATGCTCCATACTTAACAATAATATACAACCGTTCACTCGACGAAAGATCCGTTCCCAAAGACTGGAAAGTTGCACAGGTCACACCAATATTCAAGAAAAGTAGTAGGAGTAATCCACTAAATTACAAGCCCATATCGTTAACGTCGATATGCAGCATGATTTTAGAAAATATATTGTGTTCGAACATTATGAATTGCGTCGAAGGAAACGGTCTATTGACACATAGTCAACATGGGTTTAGAAAACGTCCTTCCTGCGAAACACAACTAGCTCTTTATTCACATGAAGAGCTAAATGCTATTGACAAGGGATTTCAGATCGACTCCGTATTCCTGGATTTCCGGAAGGCTTTTGACACTGTACCACACAAGCGACTCGTGGTGAAATTGCGTGCTTATGGAATATCGTCTCAGTTATGTGACTGAATCTGCGATTTATTGTCAGAAAGTTCACAGTTCGTAGTAATTGACGGAAAGTCATTGAGTAAAACAGAAGTGATTTCTGGCGTTCCCCAAGGTAGTGTTATAGGCCCTTTGCTATTCCTTTTCTATCTATATAAACGATTTGAGCGACAATCTGAGCAGCCGTCTTCAGTTGTTTGCAGATGACGCTGTAGCTTATCGACTAATAAATTCATCAGAAGATCAAAACAAACTGCAAAACGGTTTAGAAAAAAATATCTGAATGGTGCGAAAAGTGGCAGTTGACCCTAAATAACGATAAGTGTGAGGTCATCCACATGAGTGCTAAAAGGAACTCATTAAACTTCGGTTAGACGATAATCAGTCTAATCTAAAAGCTGTAAATTCAACTAAATACCTAAGTATTACAGTTACGAACAACTTAAATTGGAAAAAACACATGGAAAATGTTGTGGGGAAGGCTAACTAAAGACAGAGTTTTATTGCCAGGTCACTTAGATAATGTAACAGACCTACTGAGGAGACTGCCTACACTACGCTTGTCCGTCCCCTTTTAGAATACTGTCGCGCGGTGTGGGATCCTTACCAGATAGGATTGACGGAGTACATCGAAAAAGTTCAAAGGGAGGCAGCACGTTTTGTATTATCGCGAAATATGGGAGAGAGTGTCGCAGAAATGATACTAGGTTTGCTCTGGAAATCATTAAAAGAAAGGCGTTTTTCGTTGCAACGGAATCTTCTCACGAAATTCCGATCGCCAACTTTCTCCTCCGAATGCGAAAATATTTTGTTGACGCTGACCTACATAGGGAGGAACGATCACCACGATAAAATAATGGAAATCAGAGCTCGTACGGAAAGATATAGGTGTTCATTCTTTCTGCGCGCTGTACGAGACTGGAATATAAGAGAATTATGAAAGTGGTTCGATGAATCCTCTGTCAGGCACTTAAATGTGATTTGCAGAGTATCCAATTAGATGTATATGTAGATGTAGAATTTCTCTCATAATTTCAAACCAGCACATTCTCCCTTGCAGAACTCAGGTGTCTATCAAATTAGCTGTGGCACAGTCCAGCCTGTTATATAGGACAAACAGGGTGAGCAATATCTGATGGATACAAAGAACATCATTTAGGAAAAGAAAAGGTACAACATACATAAGTAGTCCTTTGCCGATCATTTATTAACTATAGACCACAAGCCTGAAGAAGTTCATGACGTCAGTTCCCTGCACACAGACAAGAAAGGCTTCAGACTTAATATTCTTGAAGACTTAGAAATTTTCAAGCCCCTTTCTTTTAATGACAGTTTTATTCTTAATGGTATACAGCCTAATGCTGACTACTCTTTTTCTCAGAGTAGACTCTAAAATACCGTTTTTCTCTCTTTTCTCATTTATTACATTATAGTTGTTTCGTACAAAAATGTACCTAATATATGCTGTTGCACTGTCCTATAAAATTTTTCATTTTGTGTTATGCTCGCTACTGATATTTGAGATGATCACTTATATGCTATTTAAAATATTTTTCATGACTTAAGCAACTGGCATCTTCGATTATTACTAGATGCCGTGATTGTTTCGTGTACACGTTGTGGCATCTTCGACATGATCTGATGCCACTTCCAGCGAGTGTCAGCTCTCGCAGCCCTTAGCGGCGTGTGTCGTCGCCGGCCGCTGTCGCCATGCGGTTCTAGGCGCTTCAGTCTGGAACCGCGTGACCGCTACGGTCGCAGGTTCGAATCCTGCCTCGGGCATGGATGTGTGTGATGTCCTTAGGTTAGTTAGGTTTAAGTAGTTCTAAGTTCTAGGGGACTGATGACCACAGATGTTAAGTCCCAAAGTGCTCAGAGCCATTTGAACCATTTTTTGTATGTCGTCTTACGTCATGTAACAGTAGTTTCAGTGGCAGTTACCAGTACCTGCCTCTCCTTTCAAGACGTTGTCCATTTCGTTCAACTGTATTTTCAAATCCTTTCCTGTCTCTGTCAGAATTACTATCCATTCCTGTCTCTGACAGAATTACGATGTCACTGGCAAGCCTCAGAGTCTTTATTTCTTCTACCCGAACTTTAATTCCTTCTGCAAATTTTTCTTTGGCTTCCTTTACTGCTTGCTCAATGTGCAGTTTGAATAACATCGCGGCTAGGCTACAACCCTGCCTCACTCCCCTCTCAACCATAGCTTCCATTTCCAGTTAACATTGTCAGAGGCTTTCTCCAATTCTAAAAAAGAAGGTTTGCCTATCTTTAACCTATCTTCCAAGATAAGTCGTAGGGTCAGTATTAACTCACGTGTTCCAACATTTCTCCAGAACCCAAACTGATCTTCCCCCAGATCGGCTTGTAACAGTTTTCCGATTCTTCTGTAAATAATTCGTATCAGTTCTTTGCAGCCATGACTTATTAAACTATGTTTCGTTGTATTCACACCTGTCAGCACCTCCTTTCTTTGCAACTGAATTATTAGATTCTTCTTGAAGTTTGGGGGTGAAGTTTGCGGGTATTTTCCCGTTTCATATATCTTGCCCTCCAGGTGGAATAGTTTTGCCATGAGTACCTCTGCCTAGGATCTCAGAAGTTCAGAGGGAATGTCGTCTACTCCAGGAACCTTTTTTCGGCTTAGGTCTTTCAGTGCTGTCATATATTTACCGCAGCATGTATCTTTAGAAAAAAAGATCACTATCTCCTTCCAACGGCAGCCTAACGAAATGTAACTATTGGTCATCAGACGCTTGTATAAAGTCGGGACGAATGTTTCAATTTTAACGTTGAGAAAAAGAAATTTTATCCATATCAGTGCTTTTGTGGGTATTAGTTCTTAACCCATCTCTTACTTATTGACGCACTCTCTTACATTCACGTGAGATTTGAGCGCTATAAAAGACAACAAAGTGACCTAGAAAATGGTAAGAAAAGTTCATGAGACATCGTCGACCCATGCTGAATTGGCACTAAGGCTGAAAATATCAAATGTGACTTTTGCAAGTCAAAACAGGCGCACGTTCTCTACTCTCACCTATTTTGGTAGTGGCCTTGAACTGTGACATTATCAGTATACCAAGTACTTCAAATACATGAATTATCTAAATTGTAGAATTTTATGTGATATAGAATATGAGGAATGTAATTAATATGAAAATTACGAGGGTTGTCGTATAAATAAATTATACAATGATGGATTCTGGGAACATCAGAAAGATTCAGACGTCAGAATTGAATGTGTCGCAATGATTGATGCGTTTAAAATCCAATCCTTGGTAAGCAACGCGTACTTTACCCGAGATACGTAAGTTGGCTGCTCAGTATCAGTTTAATTTTGTTAGTGACGTGGAATATCATGTGTTTCTAGTGTGCTGTCAATGTAGGGAAATGAACTCACAATCTGTATTGTATAATCTTTCTGTATTCAGTTCAAATTCCGACGATAAACGCGAAGGATTAATTGTGGAGTTACCCTTTGACATCAGATTGTTTACGTTTTGTTAGATTAGATAATTAGATTAGATTAGATGTACTTTTCGTTCCAATAGATCTGTAGTGAGAAGATCCTCCAGCATCTGGAACACGCCAGAAAAACAAGAACACAAAATCCATATTTACAAAGAAAACCAAATATGGTAACGAACCTTTCACAGAAACCAAGTGTAACGGGTCTTATGGATCTGGATTAAGTCAAAAAAATGTTAAATATATTTTCGTTTGAAATGTAATAATATCTAGTCACAAGTGAGTGTTTCGTCCATAAGGGACAGCATTATGAGGGCTGCCACTGTTGATAAATACAATAAAACAATTTCTGTGTCAGTCTCGTGCTTATTTTGCCACAACGCGTTTCGATGGTTGACACCATCATTTTCAGGTTGAGAACTATTTATTTGCACGACTGGTGTTGGTGAAGAGTACAGACGTCTTTTCACAGTCGCAGACCAAGGGCATTTATGTTATTTTGCGTCTTTTGAGGGATATAGACTTGTAAAAGGTCTGCATACTGTTGCTTGATATATGTCCTTTTCTCATGTATTTTCAACCACGAAAATGGACCAATGCACCGGTGAACAAACCAACACGAGGCTGGAGTAGAGCGTCACATTAACGTCGACCGGTGAGTGTACCGTGATCAAAGATTTGGGGCTAGTACGCCCATGCCTCCTCACACCAAAACACCTAGGCCACCAAAAAGATCATGTTCGACCGCGTTACTGGGTGCATTAAGTGTTTTCACATACCACCACACGGAGGTACGTCCAAAATCACTACCCAGGCTGAATGTGCTCTCATCCGAGAAGGTCACGCGACCCCGTTCCTCGCTTGTCCAGTCCTAATGCTGTTGGTACGGTTGCTAAGCGGTGCCGCTGATGTGCAGTGTCAGCGTAGTACAAGGTACAGTCAACCAACAAAGGAATCACCCTCGTGCACTCGACGTGCCCCTATGGAGCGTGAGACTGCGTGCCTTGCAGAGCCGTTAAATGTGTTAGCAATACCAGCCGCTGTTTGCCTATTGTACGGTGTACCGGTCATCTGCTGCTGTAGTTGACTTTAGTCAATCAACATGTAACACGCCAGCCTCAGTTGCAAACAGAAACCAAACTTTACCCAGGTTTCAGCCAAAATAATTTAGCCTTCTTCAGAAGCGAGTGACACTAAATTACTGCATGCCAAAGTTTGGCCATGTCAAGTATAAAACTGTAGCACCATAGTAACTAGTCATAAAAGTTACTACGATACTACAGTTTTGGCCAAAATTTGGCATGCAGTAGTTTAGTCAATTAATCAAAATGACAGTCACAGTCGCATTATATATTTTGCCGCCAACCGGTTTCAACCCGCGATGGGGTCATCTTCAGGGCAATTTACACCACTTGGTCGCTCGCTGGAGTCGTCACCCTGCCTGTGGACGGTTGGTAACTATCCGTGCACAGGCAGGGTGACGACTCCAGCGAGCGACCAAGTGGTGTAAATTGCCCTGAAGATGACCCCATCGCGGGTTGGAACCGGTTGGCGACAAAATAAATAAAGCGATTGTGACTGTCATCTTGATTAATAGATTATAAGTAAGCCAATCGTTGCTACCTCCACGCAACTATGTTGTCTAAAAAAATGCAGTAGTTTAGTGTCACTCGCTGATGAAGAAGGCCAAATTATTTTGGGTGAAATCTGGGAGAAGTTGAGTTTCTATTTGCAACTGAGGCTGACGTGTTACATGTTCAATTATCACAGTTGCTGACAGGGCTACACAACGTTAAAAATTCTTCGGACAATCACCTCCACTTCTTCAGACAGCACAGCGTGGGGTTCGGAAAGCTCGCCACACATGTGAAACAATGCTGTGAGCAATATCTGCCTCCTAGATTGCACTCGTCAAACTTCGTCCTTCTTCCAGTTTTCCGATGAGTCTTCCACGTGTGAAGTCATCTAGATGTCTCTTGGCCATGATTCTATCAAGAGCACCACCAATGTGCATCGCAACTGCTTGCTAATTGACACTTTAACTCTACTGGAGAATTTAATTGAATACATCTCAGTTTGTAAGTTTCGGTAATAACTTGCTTGGTTTCTTATTTTCCCGACCGTGACAGTGTCGAATATCTCAAGTGCACCAATACTGTACGCCCTAGCAAGTCTCTGTTCGTAAAACTAAACAATAAACAGCTTCTGAATAATTACTACAATTCATAGGAATTTCAGACAGCCGTATTCATGACTGAGCAGGCATCGACGAAGCCGGTTGTTCGCCTTCGTGCAACCAGACTCACTCGGACTTCAATGTACAACCTGTCAATAACATAACAAGCATATTAGCGGTACAAAATAAATGAATATGACACAATGTTTGACCAAAAATAAGTTATTATTATCACTTAAAGAAACTTACATTGATACATGTGTCTCAATGTATTGCCGATAGGAGGAGGAAAGATGAAGAGGGAAGTAACAAGTGAAGTATGACACACCTAGGTTGTAGCGACACTCTGAGATGCGGGTATACTTATGGAGTAAAAATTATTTAATATACTTTTTATTTAGAACACAATTACATGGAAGTTACTGTGGCAGAAATAGTTGTTACACCACATTTTTCGGAAGATTGTCCAAGTTTTTCAGTTTCCGTAAGTAAATCCACTTTTCTTCCAAAGAGCGTTTAGACTTCCATTCTTCCGAGTCACGCTTGGTTCCTAAAAAGTTCTTCAGATATATATATTCCCGAAAACAATTGTCCCCTGAAATCTTCAGACCGTTTTTAGTCAGGTACGTAATAGTGTTTTCAATCATCAGCCAATCTGGAGTTTCAGATGCCGTCATCCAATCAGATACTTGATATTTATTAAAAGATATAACCCATTGCTCTAAGTAATCAAATGCTATGGTATAGAAAGCCACTGTCTCCTCCTCAGATTTCGAAATCAAATTAATTACTTCTTAGTTAGGGTTCTCATTCTTCAACATGTTCAAGTTCATCTTGGTTTGCATGCCAATTAAATTGGCAGCCTCCCTTTCATTCAGACATTGAGTATCGGGTAATATATTTCTTATTTCAATTATCGAGACTCTATTCTTCTCCAAGTTTTTATATATTTTTTGAAACGGAGCCAACTTTGACTGCAGAATCATGAAGTAAATTTCACTGATCGGACTAGTGAAAAAATATGAAATTATTTTAGGTGGCCTGTCTTCGGCTTCAAAAAATTATTTTAATGGAATCGGAAGCTCAAGAATTCTCTCAACTGTAGGCATTAACGACAGCCATCTTGTTTACTAAGGAAAGAGAGAACAATCTGATGATTGACGTCAACATATAAGCAGAACTCTTGCAGCTTCTCTGTCCTTACCGTGTATATTGAAAAATAAATATTTTCATGACGATTATTTCAACGTCGACAGTTAAGAACAGCAGCGCTTGGTACATTATTGTGCAGAATATGGGCAGGACATCCAATTCCTTCTACACTTTTTCCTAATTCTTCTTTAATTTGGTGAAACACATACCGCTGGGCGCTTCGATGAAACCTTCCGAAGTTGGCATTAGTACTGTCTCCACAAAAGGCTATTAATTTATCTAACGGAATTTGCAGTTGTCTTAAAGTACCTAGACAAAACTTTGCATTTGTCTCGGATTCATTATTCAGCGAAGCAAACTCAACAGCTTCAGTTGGATTCTGTCAGTTTCAGTAAAGTATTGAACAACTAAATGAATTATCTTTTCAGGCTTGTGGTTCGATTCGTCTGTGCCTATGCCGTAAAATGAAACTTCTTGCAATTGTTTTATGCGCTCAGAGATGGAGTGCAGTGCGAGAATAATTTTAACAGTCGCTGTTAACTTTGGTCCTGCAGTAGACTGCTTCCGTGGCGACTTTGGAGTCAGGATACATTGCGGCATTCAGGTTTCCGGTGCAGTCAGAGAACTGAAGGATTGACAATGCTTGACAACTTTATAAACTGTTGTTAGCTCTACAGAAACGAGGAATCCTTCCTGGGTATCATCTTTAATCCAGCACCGTACTATTGGAGAAGTCTGGTATTTTCTCGAATGATGGCGCTAGGCCTAGAAGGTACTTGCATCAGCGATTCAGGATACGCAACATGCAACGCTATCTGTGAGACGACGTTGACAACAAAAACTTGTTGACATTAAATACAACTAACTGAGGTTGGTTTTATGTGTTGCGCTAATAGTTGGCGTTACTACAGTACTTGAGGCAAACTAGTAACAGTTCAAATGGCTCTGAGCACTATGGGACCTAACATCTGAGGTCATTAGTCCCCTAGAACTTAGAACTACTTAAACCTAACTAATCTAAGGATATCACAACATCCATGCCCGAGGCATGATTCGAAACTGCGGTCGTAGCGGTCGCGCGGTTCCAGACTGAAGTGCCTAGAACCGCTCGGCCACAGCGGCCAGCCTAATAACAGTATTTTGCAAAATCAGGACAAAATTGATTCTTGTCGGGATGTCAGAAAAAGAAGGTCCATAACGGCGACGGCTCCTTTACATCGGGACGGATAGCAACCCTAGACTCACCGGCACTTCAACTGTAAAACTTGTCAATAACATAACAAGAGTATTAGTGCTACACAGAAAAGAATATGACACAATGTTTGAATAAAAATGAGTAATTATTCTCACTTAAAGAAACCTAACTGATATATGCATCTTAATGGATCGCAACCACGAAGAGGAGAGGTGAAGAGGGAAGAACCAAGTGAAGTGTGTCAGACAAAAGACAGATATTGCTTTACAGAGATAATTTATTTTCTAAACTGATTATTTCAAACGTTACGCGTTATGACTATATGTTTCATATACATGTGTCTTTTCTTCATCACAAATACTACATTTATAGTCAGATTATTATATTTGCTTTTAAAAAATAGTTTTTCTAAAACAAAAAGACAGAGAAAATTTCTACTAATATGCTGCTATACAGTCCCCTTTGTCGGTGGCAACGAAATGGTCGTATTTACTCGACGAAATCTAACTCAGAATTCTTTCACTAATTCCAAATGTCCAGAAATGATATCTGTTTTGCCGGCCGAAGTGGCCGTGCGGTTAAAGGCGCTGCAGTCTGAAACCGCAAGACCGCTACAGTAGCAGGTTCGAATCCTGCCTCGGGCATGGATGTTTGTGATGTCCTTAGGTTAGTTAGGTTTAACTAGTTCTAAGTTCTAGGGGACTAATGACCTCAGCAGTTGAGTCCCATAGTGCTCAGAGCCATTTTTTTTATATCTGTTTACTATTTTAATTAGACAAAAATCTCAAATAAGTGTTTCCTGTGGGCAGAAATAAAGTCTTGCAGTGTTTTCTTTATCAGACCCACGCACTGTTCAAATGCATGCAGATAAAACATAGTTCTGTTCTTCTTTCTGCTGAATTGTCAACTGACTTAATAGTTTTTAAATCCCCAACAGTTACATCACCTACACAACTGTCACAAGTGATAGTTGTACAACAGTGGTACACTCAGTTCTTTTGAGTATTCAACGCTGACACCAAAACACAAGTGGCTCGTTTACTGCTTTAGTCTTCTCTTTAAAAGGATCAAACGAAAAATGATTACTCATAACATCAAACACCTGAGTGCGCGACAAGGTACAGTTAATTTGTTTTCTCTGTACTTAATAACGGTCGTTTTTACTTTCATCAGCATCTATTTATACGGAATTCCCGTGAGTCTAAGCCTGAGGCCACTGTATTCTCGCATGGCTATGCCACTCCTGGTTTTGTACAGTTTATTTACGGAATACTGTAGATAGTTCTTAGCTCATTCCCGTTAGTGAACGTTCAGTATAGGGATAACTAAACATAGGCTAGCATGCAGTGTCTTTGTGCATCGTTTTGTCATTTTAAAACACTCTTCATTTGCCCGTTGAACGTTAATAATATAGGCGTATGCATAGAACACCGACAACAAATGAGTCTTACTTCACATCGGACAGCCGACGTTTGAAGCGCGCCATGCTGCCCCACTAATTGGCGCGTACATGCATGCCGTTGATTTAGTGAATGTTCACGATGTGTGGATGTTCACGACGTGTGGATCAGGAGCAATTGACAGTATTTGGCATTATTCACTCGCTGAAGCTAAGACTCGTTTTGTGACTGCCATTACCTCTCGCTTCCGCAACGACCCACCACCGGTAAGCGAAATGACCTTTCATATTCCTATAGTTTATTCAGAGAGACTGACACAACTACTCCGCACCGTCAACTATCACCGTTTTACTTTTTATCCATCACAAACATATGCACATAACGCGATCAGTTGCCAGTACTGAATCAAACAAATTCATTCTCTCCTCCTCACGTTGCTTACAGACCATTTTGTACGCATCTAGGCCTCGCTCACGAGTAGTTGACTATTATTTAGCCCAGTGGCAGATTTAAAAATTTTGTGCCCCTAGGCACGCCATATTATTTGCGCCCCCCAAAAAATATGTTTTAAGTAACAACTATTACCCGATCACTTCACAATTGCCGATTTGGGTGGGAGCGCTGTGAGCTGTTTCAGTACTCTTCTATTCGTTGTTCTGAAGGACGCGTCAGCGGTCTAGTTGCGCTCAGTCAAAATGTAATATGGTTCCTGAACTGTACTTGATGTATGGCAGCGGATAAAACAAACTTCAAAACTGCATTGTGTTAATACATTGCCGACCGTTGTGGCCGAGCGGTTCTAGGCGCTTCAATCTGGAACCGCGCAACCGCTACGGTCGCAGGTTCGAATCCTGCCTCGGGCATCGATGCGTATGACGTCCTTAGGTCAGTTAGGTTTAAGTAGTTCTAAATTCTAGGGGGTTGATGACCTCAGAAGTTAAGTCCCGTAGTGCTCAGAGCTATTTGAACCATTTTTTGGTAATACATTCTTCTGTCGAAAGACAACAGAAACGAACACAAGGAAAAAACATTTAGGCTAGGCGCGCACTGGCGATTTTCCGTCGCGCGATTTATTTGTCGCAAGAATGAAACACAGTGGCTCGAGTAGGAGCGCGCGCACGTGCGACAAAAAAGTAGCGGCGATTTAAAAGACGCAACCGGCGCTATTTCACGCGCGACGCGATTGTCGCATGTATGGAATGATTCACAGGCACTGGCATGGGCCCGCGCGCACTAGCGACGCGATTTCTCAGTCAGTCGCTCTCGCTCTGTGTTGCATACAGACAAGTTCAGTGCGCCAGCAGCATGTCTGATAACGGGAGTTGCGCTACGGATGACATTGTAAGTTGTGTTGTCGATTAAGAAAGACTAATTGCAGAAGTAGAAAAGCGACCAGCTCTCTACAACAGGAAATTAAAAGAATACAGTGATCGCAATTTGAAAGAGAAACTATGGGGAGAAGTATGCTGAGCCTAATTCGGAACTGGACTGAACTGCCTGGACCAGAAAAGACTAACAAAGGTATTTCATAGTTCACTTATATTATTGATTCATGTAGACATCACAGTTACAACAATTTAAATTCTTTCATATTGCCAAGATACTGATCCTTGTGGAGTCACAAAGTAGTTTGCAAAATAATCCCTTATCTGCATACCACACGCATCAGCTCTTATTCCTACAGGCTCACAGCCTTGCAGAAAGCATTCGTACGACTCGTCCTCAGTTCGTACACCGTCATTTCGTCTTACGAAATTATGCAGAATACAACATGCTTTTATGATTATGTCTGAAAAACCAACACCCACATCCATAGGTCGATGAAATATTCTCCATTTGTTAGCCAAAATCCCCAAAGTACATTCCACCATTCTACGAGCACGACAATGTCTGTAATCAAAAACACGCTGTTTCGCCAGTTTCGACTTGCAGTAGTGATTTTCTTGATGTATCTAATCAATAATGTAAAAGGGCAATAAAAACTGTTGAATGAAATACTGTGTGCTCACCTCAAAGTCACTGATAAGCGCTCCTCAGGTGGTATACACTTCCTCCATGTCGTATCTTGTTTTGTTATATTCGGTCCTACTGTCTGAAGCAGTGTATCAAAATTATTCTTACTCATTCGATAGTATTGAAAGAATTTATTTGGGTGATTTTGTAACTCTTCGTGTAATTTGTAAAACTACCCTTTCACTAGTCTTCGACTTACAATCGGATGCACCCAGTAACGACATTTGCGCTGTTTTCTCGCCCTTCTTCGTAGTAAAAGCGCCACCAAACAAGCTGTTTCGATGAAATCCATACTGGTACTGCGAGTAGTTGCGATTTTCATGCCGCTGTGTGCGCACCACAATGTACTTCCGCGACAGCGATTGATAAGTCGCGCCGACTGAAAAATCGCCTGTGCGCGCCTAGCCTTATTTTATGGCCTAAAAATTCAGCAGAGCGAGTAGGAGAAACGGATTTTTGTTATACATTCACTTTTAATATGTTCTTTTATACAAAACCGTTGACAATGAAAATAAAAAAGTTGTGTTAAGATCTAAAAATTGAATGGACGTGTCATACATTAGAAATTAATACGTACTTTTACAGAGATGAGTTCAAAATTAAAATTAAACTGTTGCTTTACGATCTAATAACTTGAATATGCAGCAGATAAAAAAGAATTTAAAAAAAACACGTTCGATATTAATAAGTGAATCTACAGGAAAGCGTAAGAAATGAAAATGAAATAGAGATTTCGGTGCACGAACTAATAACTAAATACAATCGAACAAACACAGAACTGGATTTGCTATTACATAATTTTACAGACTAGAGTGGAAAAATCTAATTTCTTTTATAATCTAATAGTTAAAGTGTAAAGCATTAGTGTCTGTGTAGCTAGAGGCTGCATAATAAGTGTACACAATACCTTTAATCCATGTAATGGCTGAACAGTTTTGTACTGCAGCTACTGCTCTCACCAGAGCTCTTTCTAACGGTATTAGTAAAGCTTTTACTTATTTATCGACCGATCTGAACTACGTTATTTATTAACTCTTATTCATCTGAGCGTACTCTCCGACAACGTATATTTCCGCGATAACTATACATTTCAGCAGACGCCAAGAATACGGATCAGTTGTAATACCTGTAACTACAGTATCAGTACGACTTGACTGTACACCGCCGAGCGGCCTGGGTCATTCGGGTATTGTTAAGTATTGTCGGGCGCCTTCGGTCACGTCTGCACGTAAACGAGGTTTAGTTTCGCGTTCTGCCAGCGGCAACTGTAAAATAAACAGGTCATACGTAGTTTCTAAATCCAGTGAATGTGCTCTAAGTTATAATAAAAAGCACATTATAATCTTAAATTTTTAAAACTAATATGAATAAACAAACAAACTCACCAGTCAACAAAGTTTGCTTCTGGCTTTGACGCCGGTCGGAGTGGCCGTGCGGTTCTAGGCACTACAGTCTTGAACGAGCGACCGCTACGGTCGCATGTTCGAATCCTGCCTCGGGCATGGATGTGTGTGATGTCATTAGGTTAGTTAGGTTTAAGTAGTTCTAAGTTCTAGGCGACTGATGACCTCAGAAGTTAAGTCGCATAGTGCTCAGAGCCATTTGAACCATCTGGCTTTGACGGCAGAAAACTCGTTGATCATATCTTCATAGTTCAGACGGTTATCAGTCAGTAGGTTGGCTTCGATGTGAAGAATTGACAAGGTGTTCAATCTCTCCTCAGACAACGAGAACGTAGGTACGATTTCAGTCTTTTAAGAGCCGAAAACGAGCGTTCTGCCGAACAATTTGGAAGTGCCATACATAGAAATACACTAGGCAAGGAACGCTCTAAATCTGTGTCGTACGACACTTATGGAGTTTTGTTGCACGTTCAGGAGTATCGTCAGGTGGACTGTTCTTAAGGTTACTGAAAACTGTGAAGGAGTCCAACAGTGTTCTATAGCTTTCCTTCCTCCTCACTAATCCGCCGTACAAGTTGTCGATTACTGGGAGAAATGTTTCGACTCTAAATTTTTCCCTTCCGGTCAGAAAAAACTTCTTCAGAGTCCGCTTCTTCGTCATCATAAGTTCGCTTTTCGTGATCTTTTATGGGTGCATTCATAGTCTGTATCAGTCACAATCTCCACGGATTTATTTACATAATAGTCGAACATGCCTCGAATAGATGCAGTAAGTCCTACAAATCAATATTTACACTTAGAAATTTCAGATTTACACTATTAAATCTCTGGAGTATGTCCTTCCAAAATGTCATCATGAATACTATTTCTAGTTTGCTGAGTTGATTCAATAACGCTGAAGCCTCATTTCGCACAAGTGGTTTTTCACACGGATTATTGGCAATATGTGTGCGGGCATTGATAACACCCTCCCAGTTTTCATATAGACTTACACACGCTTCCTCTCTTGCTGACCAACGTCTTTTTGATAAACTTTTTGCATTTTTCCTTCCTGGTTTCATGAAAGTAAGTTGTTTATGCCAGCGCTGTGGAAGCAGAGAAAAAATTATAAAGGTTTTGCACTACATTGAAAACTGAACATGCTTCCCGACAACAGCTTGCTTGCAGCACTAGTGTTGACTAAATTCAAAGAATGTGCTGTAGAAGGCACGCAATGCGCTTTCGGATTTCTTTCTTTAATGTGTGCCTGCAAACCAGTGTAGGTTCCTGCTATATCGCTTGCGTTGTCATATGACTGGCCTCTACAGTCAGTAATATCAATGGAATTTATAGACAGGTCTTTCAGTACGGCCTCGGCTAAATTTTCGGGCTTGTGTCTCGGGTTTGGTAAAAACAGAAGGAAACGTTCAACAGGTTCACCATTCTCGTTCACATATCTTAACATGAAAAATAAGTGATCAATATGTCAAATGTCTATTATAGAATCTACTATTATAGATAAATATTTGGCTTGTTTTATTTCACTTATGATAATTCTTTTTATTCGTTCAGAAAGAAGCTCTATTATTTCATCACAGATTATTGAAGAAAGATAATTTGCATGTCCCTGCCCTGGATTTCCATATCGTTCAATGTACTCAGCGAGAAAAGGATCAAACTCGGCTATAAGTCAAGAGACAACATAAATTGACCATTATGTAATGAATGGAATCTTTCAACCTGTCAACGTAGGGGAAGTCCACGACTTTTTAGCTTCTTCACTACTGCAAACACCCTTTTCGACACACTGCGCCAGTACATTTTTTCTTTCTCAATATGTGACTCGAAATGGTTATCTATTGTTCCAAATGGTTTTTTCCTTGTTAAGAGTGATAACTCAGAATTTTTGTGTTTAAGTGAATTCTCACGATGAGATAAAATATAAGAAATATTTTTCCAATCTGCAATACCATTAGTAGCAATCGCGGCCTTACCTACGAACAATTTACATGGTGCACAAAAAACAGCACCGGTGCTACAGGAGTATCCTAGAAATCACGTAAAGTTGATTCACCACTTAAAGGTTTACGGTGAAATACATTTTTGTTCAAATATTTGTTTTTATCACTTATTGATCTTCATGAATCAGTGAAATCACCGTTACAATTCTGATTAATGCCACGTTGTAAAAGAATGTCAGTTGTTGATTCATTTACACAAAATTCTGCAGGATCATCACTAACGAGATTATTTCTTTTTGTAATGTTTGACTCGACACTTAGTTTTCCGTGAAACTCTAAATCAAGAACAATTTGCTTTTCTTCATTTTTAACTTTGTTTCGTCTGTATTTACTTACACTACTGGCCATTAAAATTGCTACACCACGATGACGTGCTACAGATGTGAAATATAACAGACAGGAAGAAGATGCTGTGATATGCAAATGATTAGCTTTTCAGAGCATTTACACAAGGTTGGCGCCGGTGGCGACACCTACAACGTGCTGACATAAGGAAAGTTTCCAACCGATTTCTCATACACAAACAGCAATTGACCGGCGTTGCCTGGTGAAACGTTGTTGTGATGCCTCGCGTGAGGAGGAGAAATGCTTACCATCACGTTTTCGACTTTGATGAAGGTCGGATTGTAGCTTATCGCGATTGCGGTTTATTGTATCGCGACATTGCTGCTCGCGTTGGTCGAGATCCAATGACTGTTAGCAGAATATGGAATCGGTGGGTTCAGGAGGGTAATACGGAACGCCGTGCGGGATCCCAGCGGCCTCGTATCACTAGCAGTCGAGATGACAGGTATCTTATCCGCATGGCTGTAACGGATCGTGCAGCCACGTCACGATCCCTGAGTCAACAGATGGGGACGTTTGCAAGACAACAGCCATCTGCACGAACAGTTCGACGACGTTTGCAGCAGCATGGACTATCAGCTCGGAGACCATGGCTGCGGTTACCCTTGACGCTGCATCACAGACAGGAGCGCCTGCGATGGTGTACTCAACGACGAACCTGGGTGCACGAATAGCAAAACGTCATTTTTTCGGATGACCCAGGTTCTGTTTACAGCATCAAGATGGTCGCATCAGTGTTTGGCGACATTGCGGTGAACGCACATTGGAAGCGTGTATTCGTCATCGCCATACTGGCGTATCACCCGGCGTGATGGTATGGGGTGCCATTGGTTACACGTCTCGGTCACCTCTTGTTCACATTGACGGCACTGTGAACAGTGGACGTTACATTTCAGATGTGTTACGAACCATGGCTCTACCATTCATTCGATGCCTACGAAACCCTACATTTCAGCAGAATAATGTACGAGCGCATGTTGCAGGTCCTGTACGGGCCTTTCTGGATACAGAAAATGTTCGACTGCTGCCCTGGCCAGCACATTCTCCAGATCTCTCACCAACTGAAAACGTCTGGTCATTGGTGGCCGAGCAACTGGCTCGTCACAATACACCAGTCACTACTCTTGATGAACTGTGGTATCGTGTTGAAGCTGCATGGGCGGCTGTACCTGTACACGCCATCCAAGCTCTGTTTGACTCAATGCCCAGGTGTATCAAGGCCGTTATTACGGCCAGAGGTGGTTGTTCTGGGTACTGATTTCTCAGGATCTATGCACCCAAATTGCGTGAAAATGTAGTCACATGTCAGATCTAGTATAATATATTTGTCCAATGAATACCCGTTTATCATCTGCATTTCTTCTTGGTGTAGCAATTTTAATGGCCAGTAGTATATTTTACAACAGCTACAGTGTCAGAAATATCATCTGTACTACTTGAACTCGAAGTCGAACCAGCAATATTTTTTTTCGAAAAATTAATCTACTCTGACAGGCATTTTTAGAACATTGGCTTCTAGTTCTCGCGTTTCCTTCGATAATTTCCGAAATGCTGCCCCACTTAATTTTGCACGTTTGCTTTTCTTACTGTTATTCACGTTAAGACACTTACAAAACTGTCAACCAACAGTCGCAACAACAAAAAATTGTAAAAGGAAAGAAAGACTGTATTTAGCTCCAATTGTACTACACCGCACATGAGAACATAGCTTTTTACTTTGAACACGGCACACGAGCACGAAGATTTTTTCTTTAAACACGGAGCATGGAACTCACCAACTCGGATTACTCGACGTAACTATGCTATGAAAGAACGACAATGCAGAATAATTTAATTTCATTGTCGCCTGTTTCTCTGCTGTCAGTGAACAGTAGAAGCACACCTGCTGGATGGAATTCGTCTCTTAAAGAAAAAAGGACAGCCCCTTTTTTGGCTTCTGTTTCCCGCATCGCCGGAATTCTAGCTGGTACGCAAATATATTCTGAATATTCTTGATACTGTCTTTCTAATTTAAAAAGCAGATAACTGTTGCAACTCCTTGCAGTGAGATGTGCTGAATCGACTCTTATCCCACTTATTCTTATAACATTTTAGCTGGTTATGTTGGCAGAGAAGACAGACTACAAGGTTTAAGTAGTCTTGTTGGCAGTTGATGTGGTGTGTTGTCTTTTGTGTGAACACTGGGGTTATGTATACACGCAAATGCGCCTTTTGTTCCTACATAAATTAAAAATAACCTTTCCTCGAAGACAAAGGGCTTAGTTAAGATGTTTAATATAAAACTTGCAATGCCATGTACCAGTTGATTGCACAGAGTGGGACCTTTGGTATTGTGCAAACTGTAGCACAATAAATGAGACAAATGAAAGTTAGTTCCTTCTTGTTTTTCGTCAAAAAAGGAACAAAGTAAATAAATAAATAAAATTTTTAAACTGTTGTGAAGCGTATTTCACACATTATTAGATGTTCTGCTTATGTTCTTCTCGTAAAAACATGTGTTTAAAAATGTAAAACATTCCCAGTATCAACATGTTTTTATTAAATGGATGTCATTAAATCAAAGCTCTGATACAGTATTGAAGACCACCTTGCTTTCATATTTATTGCAGAAATGGAGGGTTGACTTGATATTTCCCCGCAATTTCTTCAAGAAATCTAAGTAGAGTTAGATTTTGCATACTCAGGCCCACGCATGTTACAGTATTTAAGAAACTGCTGAGCAGTTTATCACAGCTTTTCAGGGGTCCCGGTATTTTCACGGGGAAAATATGGTGGGGTCTTAAGGCATATTTAAAGGAGCAGGTTGTTTAACAATATTAAAAATTTTTGTCGTTTGCAAGCGCAGTTATTTTAAACGTAAAAGGTTAAAATGAGTACAGAGAAAAAAATGCCTCATCCTTAAGGTGCCGCCCCAAGGCCCGTGCCTTGCGGCCCTATATGTAAATCCGCCACGAGCTCATGAAATGCTTTTACGTTATGTTATAAAATTATATACATTTAAACTTTCTTTTACCGTGTGGGGAGATCATCCGATTGATCGGAGAATTAATATTCCGTGCTTCAGTTCCCCCAAACGGGAACACAGTTTAGTATTTATAGTGCTATCGTCAATTGTACTTAGCAAGACAATATATCACTCATACATTCACTGAAAAGTGAATATAATAAACTGCCAGTACGTGAACGAAATCAGTACAGGCACCAAAGCGTACAAAAAAGTCAGCCTCATTAAGGGAGACAAAGAATGAAAATTCTAGCCGCGGATCTTACCAAAAGAAAAGAAGTAAAATCTATTTCTGTTACTACTGGTTATCGGTCTTGAGCTGACTTCAGTTTAATTATAAAGAGATACATCAAACGTATTTCGCTTTTATTTATAAAGCATCTTCCGTGGTTATTCTGCAAATTGGATACATACTTTTGTACATGTTTGATTCTTTTCATTAAAAACAGTGTTTTGTGAATAAAGTTTGTGTGCAAGTTACTTATGGTGTTTCCTTACATATTTTGCTCCTTCCCTCCTTGCTAGCAGCGGTTAACGCCGAAAGACTTCGATTCGCACGTGCACTTGGCAGCTTTCGCCATTCTGCAGTATTTCTTGCGCTGCATTATTTACACTTCAGTTTTGTAAATTGTTTCTCATTCCACACAGTAACAGTGTTCATGTCTGTTCGTTTGTTTTCGTTCACTTTGTGAGTGTTTCCAACCCGTGTAAGTACTTAGAGTTATTGAAAATTTGTGAAACAGTCTTGTACGTTAGGTCGAGATGTGAGAGGAGTATGGTGGGTTGACAATTTTTTTGGGGGGGGGGGGGGGGGTGAGGGAGGTAGCACGGGATGAGCTTGAACGGTGATTATAGGACAGAATCTGAGAGGAGATCGTAGTGGTAAATGGTGCCTGTTGTTATATGTGTATATTTAATGTTAAATTAAGTGGTCAGTTAGTTTAAAGAGTATGTGGTTTGTCAAGTTGGTCTGATCATTTATGAGTTGTTTCTTTTCTGCTGTGTTTTTTGGATGTGGTTGTTTTCTCGAATGGTGAGGAGGTGTTTTTTGTTGCTGGTTATTCTTATGATTTCCATGTCTGTGTCTCTGACTACAATTTTGTGGTGGTGTTGGTGTAAATCTTAAACAAAAGTTGAATGATTTGTGCTATACTTCAATGCTCTTACATGTTCTGTCCCGTAATCACCGTCCAAGCCCATCTCCACAACCTCCCCTCCCCTCCTTCCCCCCCCCCCCCCCCCCCCCCTCGCAAAAAAATGTTGTTTCACATGTTAGCGAGAAGAAAAGGAGCAAAATATGTAAAGAAACACCGCAGGTAACTTGGACACAAGCTTTATAAACAAAACACTGTTTTTAACCTAAAAGGACCAAACATTTATAAATGTTTGTATCCAAATTGCAGAATAATCATGGAAATGCTTTATAAATAATAGCAAAACTCCTGTGGTTTAGTTCTTTTTAATTAAATTGCATTCAGCTCAAGACGTATGACGAATAGTAACAGATTTTAATAGCTGCTGCGGAAGATGGCCGTGCGAACAAACGTAATATGGACACCTTGTCAGGCATTTCCAAGTGGCCTCTACATGAAGATTAGAGGGATGCATCTCATCCTGCCCAAATCCGTCTAACATTTGCAGATCAGATAATATTATACCTAAATATATCAATGTACAGGTTAAAAACAGTTCTGCCAGTGCACAGAAAACGAAACAAATAGCTCAAAAAGTTTGGCTAAACAACGAAATCAAGTCTGTTTATGCCGAAAAGCAAACCCTAAATTGAGAGCTATACAGGGTGTTACAAAAAGCCGGCCGAAGTGGCCGTGCGGTTAAAGGCGCTGCAGTCTGGAACCGCAAGACCGCTACGGTCGCAGGTTCGAATTCTGCCTCGGGCATGGATGTTTGTGATGTCTTTAGGTTAGTTAGGTTTAACTAGTTCTAAGTTCTAGGGGACTAATGACCTCAGCAGTTGAGTCCCATAGTGCTCAGAGCCATTTTTTTTGTTACAAAAAGGTACGGCCAACCTTTCAGGAAACATTCCTCACACACAAATAAAGAAAAGATGTTATGTGGACATGTGTCCGGAAACGCTTAATTTCCATGTTAGAGCTCATTTTAGTTTCGTCAGTATGTACTGTACTTCCTCGATTCACCGCCAGTTGGCCCAATTGAAGGAAGGTAATGTTGACTTCGGTGCTTGTGTTGACATGCGACTCATTGCTCTACAGTACTAGCATCAAGCACATCAGTATGTAGCATCAACAGGTTAGTGTTCATCACGAACGTGGTTTTGCAGTCAGTGCAATGTTTACAAATGCGGAGTTGGCAGATGCCCATTTGATGTATGGATTAGCACGGGGCAATAGCCGTGGCGCGGTACGTTTGTATCGAGACAGATTTACAGAACGGAGGTGTCCCGACAGGAAGACGTTCGAAGCAATTGATCGGTGTCTTAGGGAGCACGGAACATTCCAGCCCATGACTCGCGACTGGGGAAGACCTAGAACGACGAGGACACCTGCAATGGACGAGGAAATTCTTCGTGCAGTTGACAATAACCCTAATGTCAGCGTCAGAGAAGTCGCTGCTGTACAAGGTAACGTTGACCACGTCACTGTATGGAGAGTGCTACGGGAGACCTAGTTGTTTCCGTACCATGTACAGCGTGTGCAGGCACTATCAGCAGCTGATTGACCTCCACGGGTACACTTCTGCGAATGGTTCATCCAACAATGTGTCAATCCTAATTTCAGTGCAAATGCATCTCATCTTGGTCAGATACTGGATCATCCCAGAGGCAAATTTTATTAATTACTTCTCAGAGTACTTCCTTAAGCTTCCTTGTTTAACACTCTATGGTTCTAGATGTAATGCTTTTTTCACAATCTCTCTTGAATAAACTTAGACCAGTGTTTGGACAAAAAACCATTTCCAAGCTGTTCATGTGGTGTGACAATATTCTGCAGTTGCGGCTGCTCAAAGGGTGGCTTCATCCTGCACAGATCCTGTGATATATTATATCTCTTGCTGGAAAGGTCATGAGTTGTACACTCTTAAAAGATTTAATGAAAATAACAGGAAAAACAGTTTTATTTTCAGGTAGGAGCACCTGTCATGGTTCCATGGCGACGTAGTACTACAATGCATTTCATCACCATAAGTATTTTCATTGGGTACTGAACTATGATAAACATCGTAAGTCCCACCCAGCTATCTGAGCCATCTGGGATGTGCCATTCCTAACCTGTATCTTTACTGCTGATCATTAAGGTGTGGTTTGGCCTTCTCTTGCCATTTATGCAAATATTGCTTCAGGGCTCTCTGTATGTGTTCTAATACATCTCGAACAGCTTGTATTGAAGTACTCTGTTTGGAATACACTTTGGCAATAGTTCGCTGCACGGTTTTCTGAAATTATGATGCTAATCTATCTGTAATTTGTTGTTCGTTTTCCTTTAAAAATGCATCCAATTTCCTGTAGTGACCAGCCGAGAAATCTGCTTGTGTTACTACCTGCAGTAGCACGGATTTCAATTTCTTGCGGTAGTTGTAAAAAGTACTAAGGTTTTCAGTCAGTTTCTGTACAGATTCAGGAATAACTCTAATGATATTTTTCAAGTCTGTAAGCTCGCTTGTTATTGTTTCCAGATCAACTGGCAATTCTTTGGCCATGTGACTAGCAACCTCAGTTTTAATTTGTGCGACCTGAATAGTGTCTTGTTGTTGCTTCATTCCTTACTGTCTCTGAATCAGACTGGTTATCTTGCTAGCCACACTTTCTTGCACCTGGTTCATAGTAGAGTGCACAAAGTGATAACGTGACTGGTAGATGTGCAGTTGGCAGGGAATGTGTAGGGAGAGCGGTAGTGGTGGGGGCTGCAGGCAGGCGCTATAGGGAAAATGCTGATTGCTAGAGGGGAAGTGCAGTTCTAAACTGAAGCTGTGCTCAGATGTTTTGTTAATATGTCGTTGTAACGACGTTTTAAAACGTTACTACTTAACTTGTATTGGCCTGTGGTTCATCGATGTTGTGGATGGTGCGAATAATGAGAACATCACAAATATTTAAAGCTTAACAAATTATTTATTGACATTAGCTGATCGACCGAACTGAACTGCACTGACTCCTGAAGTAAACAAAACTTGACTGACTGCCCACGCAGCATAGCTGCGTTGCTTTAAATACAATTTTATCAATCACTACCATTGTTAATTTATTTCAAAATGTAACTTACAATTAAAAACAGTTTCATCTAAACTAACTGCTGTTACAGGTGTACAAGTTATAAAATATAATGTCAAATAACATAATATTTTTATCATTGGCTTGCTTTTGTGTGTGAAAATTAATTCACTATCTGATTTCAACAATTATTTTGATTTTACTTTAATTTCTTAATTAGGGACTGTGTGGATTTTATTGCTAACATATGTTCGAAATATATTGTAACCTCCCCACCGCAAATTTTTTTTATAAGAAAATAAAGCAATACTTAATAGAAATGGGGAGCCAAGTGTAACCTCCCCACAAAAATTTAAAAAGAAAATAACGATACTAATTAGAAATGCTGATGGACATGGCTCTATGCGTAACCTGCCTACAATCAAATGTACTGACAATGGCAACAAATGTGAAATTCGCAATCTGACTCAATTATAAATCCTTCTAAATAATTAAAGTCCATTCAATGACAAGAAAATTCAATTAAACCGAGATATCGGTTTTTGGCCCTGTGTAAAAACAATCAGAATTAAAGTCTTACCTCAGAATAAATGGATGTCACATATCTGCTCTTGTTGTTGCTCACCACTTGGAGGAACTACATTGCAAATAATAATATTCTCCTTTTTTTTGTAATTCTAGTGAAATTTTTCTTCAAAAAGAAGTGGAATGAAATGGGAAGTGCAACGAGATCTTTAGTTCAAAAAAAATTAAACTTTTGAGAAAATGCTTTTGAAATAAAAAATTATTATTGGGAGACTTGTTGGAGAATAATTACAATAAATAAAATTTTTCATTATCTAATGATTATATTAATTAACAGTATACCTTATTCCTCATCTTGACCATTGTTGCCGACCGCCTACATCACACAACCGCACTGGGCTGCTACTACTGACCGACCGCTCTGCATGACGACTACAGACTGAGTACTGCTCTCAACTAGACAGAGCTACAGACTCGCAACGACTGACTGACTGCTACTCTGCATAGCGACAACTAACTCGCAAAGACCACTACTGACTGAGAACCGCTCGCAACACTCGCGCGGTCAAGCGCATACTCTCTGGTCACAGATGCTACAATGCCTCGCCATCGCTGCTGCGTTACATACGTGTTTCATAACCCTCCACTCGGGGGGCAAAAATTTGGCAGCGATGGTGAGTCATTTGGACTTGCCAAGCGCGGCAAAATTTTTCTTTAATTAACAAAATCCTACAACTTACAGAATATTTAAATGTTGTGCACACGCACTAAGTACAAAATATATCAGACAAGGACAAAATGTGAATACTAAACATAGTAGCAAATCAGAAAAAAGTATATACAAACTTTTTGACAGATAAAGTGCACAGGCACTGAAAATTCTTTAGCATATGCAGAACAAATAAACAGACTGGCAAGAATAATTAGATGTAGTACATAAAGTAAATGTTGTGCACACGCACTAAGTACAAAATATATCAGACAAAGACAAAATGTGAGTACAAAACATAGTAGCAAATCAGAAAAGTATATACAAATTATTTGACAGATAACAAAGTGCACAGGCACTGAAAAAATTCTTTAGCATATTCAGAACAAATAAACAGACTGGCAAAAAATATTATGTTGACAAGTGTACATGCACTGAAAAATGTCTTTAGCATTTTCACAACAAATAAACATAATGGCAAAAAAATTTATGTCCAAAGTGCACATGCACTGAAAAATGTCTTTAGTATTTTCACAACAAATAAACATAATGGCAAACATCATGTCGACCAGTGACATAAGTGTACTCACACTGGAGTTTAGCGAATCGAAAAATGTATAACCTATGAACATAAATGATGTTACCAAAAAAAATTATTTTCTTTATGTGACAAGAATCAGGATAGGAAAGGGAAGGATTGCATCATGGTTGTAGCACTTTAGATTGCACACAGCTGCTCTGAAAGTCCATATCTTTCCACAGAAGTACAACACCAAGTGACACAACTTGAAGTTCTTTTCCCATCAGAATTTATCAGTGTAGCCAAGACACTGAACTGTCGTAGTAATGTTCCATGTTTTCATTTTGGCAGTACATTAGGTACACCAAACAGTGGGACCATAATAATGTCTTCATCGCTCATGGTGGTGGACAGCATGTCGTGTCAACACCACACTCTTACAAGGCACACCAACGTAGAATTAGTACAAAACCAAATATAGTGCTCCATGATCACTGGGATAAACAGGACAAATGGACATTGCAGTAATTCAGGGTAGTCAGCTTATGAGGTGAAGGACATCAAGTCACATAATATTGACAATTACAGTCTTCATTGATAGTTCGTGGCATTCATAGCCCAGTTATTGAACATTTCTGTACCAAGTATGTAGTATTACAGAAAAATGTTCATTAATTGTTTTACATAGAATCAGTAGCCTTCTTTTCCTGGTTACAAAATATTATGAAATAATCGCATTCTTTTCAGTTACAGAGTATAATTAAGAATCATTAACCTTCTCCTAATTACAGTTAATTAATCATTTGTCATTAATTAATCATTTGTCTAATTACAGTTAATTAATCATTTGTATAATTACAGTTAATTAATCATTTGTCGTTAATTAATCATTTGTCTAATTACAGTTAATTAATCATTTGTATAATTACAGTTAATTAATTGATCATTTGTCATTTCAATATATTAAGAATTATTAGCCTTAATTAATTACAAAGCATTATTAAACCGTCACATTCATTTCAAATTACAAAGTATCAACATTGGAAACAAGAGTTAATTAATGGCATAATTAATAACAACTTCATTGATTGACATTAATTATTGGCACTCAGTGGCCATCAAGTATTGAATAGAATAAAACATAGTTCATCATTCAGTATTATTCAGATCATTACAAAGTCATTATTAAAAATCAGTTAATTACAGTCAAATCATTAGTAATCACAGGCATTACAATAAACAGTGGCAGTTATTAGCTAGTGACAAAGCATTATTTTGAATATAGTCTCATTAAGAGGTCATTACTCGAGTGACATGCTATTCAGAGTTGATCAGTATTATTCAGAATTATCATAAACTAGTGACATTATGTGGGACTGGTAATACATTTTTTTGGTAGCAATGCATTGCGTTGGGATCGATAATTAATTGCTGAGGCATAATACTTTTTGCTTTTGACCTATTGCTGCAAATGAGGATAGGTAACGTCATTCGTCATGAGTCAGCTGTAGCAAGATTATGTAACAAGGCAGTACATGTGATCACATTTATAAATGATAAACACAAATGGGTAAAAAAATATAAAAATGCAAGTACTAGAACAGGTATAATAAGTAACAGGTTTAGTAAGTGTCATGAAAAACTTCTCCTGGAAAAAATACAAAAACGGATTATTGACCTGAAAGAAGAAACGCACACTATGCTGAAAAGTAGTGAACTTCGAATTAACAAGTAGTGAAATGTGTATAAAATGTGTTCCATAGCTGTCCTTTCCAAAACTTTCCGTCATCCTACTATGCAATGTAACACCTGCTGTCAAAGCAAACCGCAACAAATACTTAAATAACTACGTGGCATAAAGAAAAAAACTTCATTATCCATATCATCATAACTTCACCATTATCATCACCTGTAAAGAAAAACTTCATTATTCATAATACCATTTCCTTCATCATTATTCATCAGTATTCACTATCATCTGCAAAAAATCACTTCATTACTCATTACCTAACTATTCCTTATCTCTAGCATATTTCATCACTAAAAATAAGATGTGTAGTTCTCTCTGACAGCCTGCATCAATCACCTTGTATTCTGAAAGAAAAAATTAGTTAAGACTGCTATTCTGTGATGAGTATAGTATAGTCTTGTTAATGCTTGTTAATCCTGATCCCTTTACTCTTCCTCATAAAGTTATTGCATCTCCTTTCGTTTATTCCGTAGGTGAAATTCCCATTTATGTTAAATTTATTTCTTAGAATCATCATTCCTTTCTGAAATTGATGAACAAAGATTAATGTCTTGCATTTAAATCCTATACCCACTAAATAATGACTGGTTTATGGTGACACAATTAACCATACAGCATAACATGACAGAAAACGTAATATGTCCAAGACATTGACAGTGTTCGGATGCGAAAAAATGTACACAGAATAATACAATGCAGTAGCAAAAAAATGTGAAACAGTCACGATGTTGAGATGTCATAAGGCAAAAAAAAAAATGTCAAAGTCGACTGGTGTGTGTTATATCTTAACTATTTCATAGTGCATACAAACAAAACTGGAGTACAGTCATATACACAAAAAAATGGAAAATGTGCACGGTCTGATGTGTAACGACAAGAAAAGCGACCTGCTAACCTTACCTTGCCGGGCACTTGCCAAGAAAAAAAATACGATAATCATCAATAAGTAGTCACATAAATATAATTGCAAAAATAGTCGTAAATGTGTAAATTCATCTGGAAAAATATGCACGGTCTGATGTGTAACGACAAGAAGAGCGACCTGCTAACCTTACCTTGCCGGGCACTTGCCAAGAAAAAAAATACGATAATCATCAATAAGTAGTCACATAAATATAATTGCAGAAATAGTCGTAAATGTGTAAATTCATCTGGAAAAATATGCACGGTCTGATGTGTAACGACAAGAAGAGCGACCTGCTAACCTTACCTTGCCGGGCACTTGCCAAGAAAAAAAATACGATAATCATCAATAATTAGTCAGGTGAATTAATTGCATTAGTAAATGGCATCATAGTGTGTTGAATCATACAGTGGTTTCACTCAATAAACGGTTTAATGTTTGAGATATGGTGATTGCCTTTCGATTTTCTGGTTCTCAAAGTTTCGACGTGTACAACATTGGGGTGAGGGATACTGCGAATCCGATACGGACCTGCGTATAGAAGTTCAAATTTACTGCACTTACCTTTTAATTTGCTGGATAAATAGTGTGTACGTACTAATATCTTCTGTCCAACGTGAAAGTCGCGGCGTGTACAAACCTGTTTTTGCTGTCTTCTCCGGCGCTCTGCGGCACGTTTGATGTTGTTCAGCGCAATGTCAATTATTTCGTGGTGTCGTAGGCGACGATTTTTGGGGAATTCTATTAATTCTTTAATTTTGTTCGGTGGTTCAACGTTTTTCAGTATAACAGTGGGAGATAGCATAGTGGATTCATTTGGAATGGAATTAATTACATCTTGGAATGAGAGTATGTGTGTATCCCAATCAATATGTCTTTTGTGGCAGTATATTCTGCACAGCTTACCAATTTCCTTCATTAATCTTTCACAAGGGTTCGAAGAAGCGTGGTACTTGGATATATAGATCGGAGAAATGTTTCTAGCTCGTAACATGCGTGTCCATACACTACTACGAAATTGAGATCCATTATCAGAAATTACTTTCATTACATGCCCTACATGAAATAGAAAATGTTTTACAAATGCTTTCGAAACAGTTTTAGCAGTAGCTTTGCGTAACGGAGTGAAAGTAACAAATTTTGAAGTGAGCTCAACAGCGACAAAAATGTAGCAAAAACCTCTGTTAGTTCTCGGAATCGGACCAAAAATATCTACTGCGGCCATGTGTCTTAATTTCACAGGTATAATGGGATATAAAGGAGGAATATGTGAAGTGGTGTCTGATTTAGCTTTCTGGCAAATTTTACAAGACGCTAAAACTCGTCGTATACGTTTTTCCATGTTGGTAAAATAACAGTTCTGTCTCAGTATAAGAAAACATTTTCGTGCTCCGTAATGTGCGTAACTTAAATGAGTGTACCAAATTAGTTTGTTAACCAGTTCGTCAGGAATGCATAATAACCAAATGTTGCTGTCAGGATGAGAGCGGCGAAACAGAATGTCATTGCGTACAGTGTAGTGGTTCCTAATCGTAACATTATTCTTATCTTGCCAAAGCTGTTTAATTTCTTTCCACACGTTGTCTTTATTTTGCTCTTTTGCTATGTCCTGTAATGACGATGAAATAAAATTTTCAAATGCAACCTGCTGAATGTACATGACACTGAAATTTGCTTTGCAGAAGTTGGTTGCTACGTCTTGCTGATTGTTACTGAGAGAACGCGATAGTGCGTCTGCTATAACATTTTGCGTACCGGGAATGTGAACTATTGTAAAATTAAATTCCTATAAATATAGTTTCCATCTGCTTAACCTGTCGTGAGTGAATTTAGCTGAAAGTAAAAATTGTATCGCTCTATGGTCTGTGTAGACGGTGGTATGTCTGCCGTAAAGAAAGTGCCTAAATCTCGTGAAAGCCCATACAACACATAATGTTTCAAGTTCTGTGACGGAATAATTTCGTTCAGCAGGTGACAAAATGCGACTTGCAAATGCGATGTTTTTAATTACTGTAGAACCATCTTCTTCTATTTCCTGGAAAACGTGTACGCCTAAAGCGGTGTTAGAACTGTCGGTGGCAATGGAAAAATTTCTAGTAAGATCTGGGTGCGATAAAAGTGGTGCATTCAACAAAGCATTTTTCAAATAACATTCTCGTGAGCAAAATTCTGCGTGTCAAAAGTAATGTTTGCGTTACTGTAATATGCAATCTGTGCTGTATCTGGTTAAAATCTATCGTACGTGTTATTATTTACGGGAGAATGTTGTGGCATATCCACTATATGAACTGTTCTGTTATTTCTTACTGACGTGTTACGCTATGGATGACACCTATTGTCTGTTTCATTCATGATTATTTGTTGTTGCTGATGTTGTTGCTGCTCATAAGATCGACTGTTATTAAAATGTACGCTGAAAATTGTGCTCGTTATTTTTACGTCTGTCATGATAGTAATTTCTATACGGCGTATTGCTATGCGAGTTGAAATAGTGTGTTGTCTGTACGTAGTTATTTCTTTGCTGCCATGCGTTACTATTTGTTGTGGCTGGGACTATACGTGCACGCGGCGAAACATTAAAGTTTGGTTGACCTTGTAGACTGCATTGTTGGTTACGTATGCTAAGCGGTTGACTTTCATGCTATTGTGGTGAAAAACATCTATTGTTACCAAAAAATGCGTTTGCTGTTAATTTTACTTTTACACATACTGATGATTACGATTTTATCTGTAATTAAAATTACGGCGGTAGTTGTCATTACGGGAGTGCCTACTGAAAATTGTCACATTCGGTAAAAGTTTGTCACATCGGATATTCATTACATGTTTCTTAATACTACAAAGAGCAATAGTTAAAGAGCAGTTTGGATAGATATAAAGGATAGTAGAAGAGAAGGCAGCAGTGCAGAAAACTAAAGATGAAACAGCACTACTACAGCTCGGGGCCCTATGCTCGCTACGGCACATATTCATTAAAGCGTAATGAATCCCCTGAGGTCAATTACGCACTGCAACTAAATTTTAGCTTTTGCGTTGCAACCAATAGCGGTAAAATTCCAAAGGCAAATTGTTGTATCCGTACTAATTCAAATTTCTGCATTATAGGCAATGCTGTTGTAAATACAAAAATAAATTGTCGCATCTGGTTCAAAGCTAGTTTCTGCATTACAGGTAGTAGCGGTGAATGTACAAAGATAAATTGTCGTATACAGTGCAAAGCGTGTACCTGTACGCTGTCATTATTAAGTTCTTTACATTTTCTTGCGGATAAAAATTGCTCGTAATCTACTTTCTCGTCACTCAGTTTGATAACACGTTCAGGTTTGTGTGTGAATCTGTTCGTCTGTGTCATTTCGGATTTCAAGTTGCGTAGCTTTTCAGATTTTAAGTCGCGTGGCTTTTCGGATTTTAGGTCGCATAGTTGCTGTAACTTGCTCACATGATACGCGCTGCGTGACTCTGACACATGTTCATAAAGTGGCGTCTGTTGTGGTATGTTATTAACTGACATGTTTTTCATCTCTGTTACTTCTTGTTGTAAATTTGATAACTTCCGACGTAACGTGTTGTTAGATGAATCGATTTCATTAATTGTCAGCTGTAAATTTTGAAATTCAGATGTTTGGATAAAAGAAACCGGTCCAGTATCGTCTGATTTATTGTCATTAGTATTTTCGATAACATCAATACGACTGGCCAATTCATCACATTTTTCAGTCAGTATTTTAACCTGATCATCGGTTTTAGAATCAGACGCATTAATCTGTTTTTGCAACTTGCGCGTAGTTTCGCTCAGTTTTTTAACATCAGCTTTGATGACATCGCAATCCTGTGTTAGATCTAGTTGTTCGAATCTATCTGTCACTGTTTGAATATTTACTGTGTGTGTATCCGTTTTTGCTTTAAGATCAGAAATTTCATCCCGTAATTCCGCGTTCAATTGTTCTATGGTATTAATTTTGTCGGACACTGTAGTAATATTATTGTCTACATACGTCTTCGCTTTCGCGAATATTTTACGTTTGTCCTCTTGTCTCTGTGCAGTGATTGTTTCCATGACTTGTCGTTTTACTTTGTTTTGATCTTGAATAAATCTGCGGAAACGCGTATCACTGTTCTGTATGTGCTGACTAAAGCGCTCGTTAATCTGAGTGTTCTGCTGTTCGAATTTCGCGTCTATCTTTGCGTCCATAGTGCGCGAAAGTTCTACCGTCATTGCTTTAAACTCGTCCCGTAATTGTGCAGTTTTTTCAGAGCATTGTTTAGCGACTCCGCTAATTTCGTCTCTGAGTGTTTCTGTTGCGGCTGTTTGCATTTCTCTTAATTCTTGCGCAACAGACTTAATTTCTTCTCTATTTTTTTGAGAACAAGCCTCAATTTCCACGCGCAATTGTTCCTTAGTGTCATGGCACTGCGCGGCAACGTCTCTAATTTGTTCACTAAGCTGTCTGTTATCTTCCCTAAGTTGTTTGAAATTTTCACTCTGTTGTTTATTATCTTCCCTAAGTTGTATCAGTATTGCCATAATTGGATCCGAGCCAAAATTACCATTTCTATTATCTGTACTGTTCAATAGTGGATCTGGAATTGTTTCACTTTCTGTAACCATTTGGTCATTCTGAAATTTACAAAAAGGTTTGTCAGTCAAATGTATACTATCAGTCATTGTTTCGGAATTAAATACATCTGTCCTACTTTGTGTGATCTGTTCATTTTCATTAGACAGATTTGACTGTACATTACTTGAATTTTCCAAATCGGGTGTGTTAAGCTCTACAGCGCTCATTACCATAGAGCATTCTGCGTCATCAATTGTCGTCAAGTTAACAGACGAGACAATTGAGTTCGTTTGTTCATCATTAAGGTGAAAGTCATCATTAGTGGTTGGAATGCACTGATTGTTAGTGAACGCAGGATTGTCATCATTACGTTGCGTATCACAATTACTATCGGTCACGTTGTTTAAGTCGGTAATTTCATTCACAATACTTCGCGATACACTATTCACAGTCTTTCGCGGCATTTTTACAATAGCCAAAATTTTTCACAAAGCAAATAAGCACAATGCAAAAGCAACACACAAATACAACAAAGCAGCAAATTGCCGTTGACCTGTAGAAAGAAAGTCACAATATTATTAAAAGCGTTGCGCCAAGTCCTAATTATCTAAGCAAATAAGAGCAGATATCTGACTGTCGCTCAAAAGACTCTCAACGAAATACGATCCTGGACTGGGTGTCGCCAAGTGTAACCTCCCCACCGCAAATTTTTTTTATAAGAAAATAAAGCAATACTTAATAGAAATGGGGAGCCAAGTGTAACCTCCCCACAAAAATTTAAAAAGAAAATAACGATACTAATTAGAAATGCTGATGGACATGGCTCTATGCGTAACCTGCCTACAATCAAATGTACTGACAATGGCAACAAATGTGAAATTCGCAATCTGACTCAATTATAAATCCTTCTAAATAATTAAAGTCCATTCAATGACAAGAAAATTCAATTAAACCGAGATATCGGTTTTTGGCCCTGTGTAAAAACAATCAGAATTAAAGTCTTACCTCAGAATAAATGGATGTCACATATCTGCTCTTGTTGTTGCTCACCACTTGGAGGAACTACATTGCAAATAATAATATTCTCCTTTTTTTTGTAATTCTAGTGAAATTTTTCTTCAAAAAGAAGTGGAATGAAATGGGAAGTGCAACGAGATCTTTAGTTCAAAAAAAATTAAACTTTTGAGAAAATGCTTTTGAAATAAAAAATTATTATTGGGAGACTTGTTGGAGAATAATTACAATAAATAAAATTTTTCATTATCTAATGATTATATTAATTAACAGTATACCTTATTCCTCATCTTGACCATTGTTGCCGACCGCCTACATCACACAACCGCACTGGGCTGCTACTACTGACCGACCGCTCTGCATGACGACTACAGACTGAGTACTGCTCTCAACTAGACAGAGCTACAGACTCGCAACGACTGACTGACTGCTACTCTGCATAGCGACAACTAACTCGCAAAGACCACTACTGACTGAGAACCGCTCGCAACACTCGCGCGGTCAAGCGCATACTCTCTGGTCACAGATGCTACAATGCCTCGCCATCGCTGCTGCGTTACATACGTGTTTCAATATGCATCGTGCTTCGCCAGATTACATAAATTAAATACACACATGTTTTCTCAAATACCGGAATTTTGTAAATTTTGGTGGTGTAACTAGCAAGGGGCAAATATCTGCGTAATTTAGAAGCTACTTTAATTACAATGAATTTCATAAAAATGAATAACAAATGAAATTACATCACTGGATAATGATTGTTATTTTCATTTGAATTGTAAAGAGGTCTTTGTGTTAGCGAATTTGCTAATTGAAATTATGGTAGTTAGAGGTGTTAGTTACTTATGCTAACATTTCCATAGCCTCTTAATATTCGTTGCTAAGCATTTATTACTTCAATTTCACGATCTGATATTTAATTTGGCATGTATACATATTTTGTTAATGACAACAATCTATCAACAATCACGAGAATGTACATCAGTCTAGAATACTCTATATGTATTTACAAAGAAAAATTGGTTTTTGGGCAAACTGAACTAAATGATACATATAAAAATAAAGTCCCTACGAAGCACTGAATCGTACAATAAATACACGGATGCATATAAAAAAGGTGGTATCGGATAGTTCATAATGATATTGGAATCGGCTGTCGCATAATACACCCCCCCCCCCCAGCCACACTTACAAATATTACTTGTACGAATGGCTGCTAAATACGTATAGACGATCTGCTGCTTTCAAATCACATATTTTCTATACATTTAAATTTTCATTGTGTTAGTTTTAATAGAAAAAATCTAATTTTATTGTTTTTAGCTGTCACTCCAGTCACTGGTTCACACTGCACATCTTAAGGAATTGGCAGCACACAATCATCAGTCCTTTTGTACTGTCCATCTTGTGTCTGCAACCCCTTTTTTCCTGGCAGCCTCTACTATGCAATAGCACAGTCCAGTGTTAGTTTCACAGTTTTTAGTTTTTACTTGCAGGCAGGTAAGGTTCTTGGATACAGTTCTCTGGGTAGGAACAGGGTTGAACTCATTACTCAAGGTACTCACGTAGGTTACAATTAAGGTCACATCAGGTAGAAATATATCAAAATCATTCACATATTATTTGAATATTTATAAACAAAATGACATAAAGATAAGCATATCTAAACTGTAAAGACTTAACTATATACAGATTAACATCAAAGACCAAAAATAAATTATACAAGTATTCTTTCTTTTTGATTAGTGTTTCAGTATATTCCTCCATACAGTATATTTGACCCCCCCCCCCAGATCTCATTTAACTCTTTATCATATCAAACATTAATTCACAGACTGTTCCTCATCACACAATCTTGTAATGATGTACTTTTCACAAAATGTCTTTTGTCACAGTGCAACCTGTCCACACTTAATAACATGTGTACATCTTTAACATCGTCCATTTGTACATCTCATTAATGAATTCATAAAATCATGACCATGCCTGTAATTATCATAGAAACTCGTTAGAACTACTTCATGCAATCACTTCCCACAGATCAAAGACACACTTTACAGAATATAACTACAATAATCTCCATTATCTTATATACTTCCAGATTTTATTCTGTCATGAAAATGCCAACACTAACTTACCTACAACTATTATACACTGAACAGTGCACACACATAGGGATCTAGAAAATTGCCGTTTACTCCCAGAACTATACATCATCCCACCAGTTACCTCCTGCACATCATCACAGGTCACAGGTTCATAAAGCTAAAACCTGCACAGAAAACATTACTTACTAATACAGGTTGTCCACAGAGTGTGATGGCTAGAAAGTAGTTTCTTAACAACACTTACAATATTTATTATATACATAGTACATACTTTAACCTATTAATATCCTTATCTCTACAAAGTTGTTGTAACATTCTCACTACGTTTCACAAAACTCATTTCTCATGAACTAGTTTTAAAATGTCCATTTCACTTATGTTTCTGCTATAGTAGTAACCATTGTCTGAAATGCTTAAAGAATCATTATTTACACATCTTAAGAGATACAAAATAATTATAAATTATTGGTCAATCATTACTGTAACAAAGTCAAATTTAGTACACAGTTTACATTTTTAAATTATTCCTCAAATAATGTCACTCAGTATTCATATTACATACAGAAAACTTATACTGCAGGGAATGGATAGTATTTATAGTAAGAGATAATTTCGTTACAGGTTTATAGATGAGTAAAAGATGTAGCATCTGAAAATGAAAAGAAGAAAATAGAATGCTACATAGCTCAGAGACTTAGTGCTCACCACACACGTGACACAAAGATGTGGTGTCCTCCTGAGGGCATTTACATAATCTTATTTTTTCTTGTATCCAGTTCATTCCATACAAAATATTTTCATTGAGATCAGGGACTACAAAACATCCTTGGTTATACTGCACATAATTAATGGTGAAAGATTTTAAGGCTTGCCTGTTTACAACTTTGTTGAGCCTACCAGTTGCTCCCTTAATTTTGATTCCAATAACAGGATATTCTTCAAAGTCAGCACTATGTCTCATCTGGTCTCTAAAATTTTCAGAAATGGCACATACAGGACTACCTGTGTGTAAGAGGCAAACTCCCTCATAATTTGCTACTTTTATATGTATGTGTGGGGAACCTGAAACTTTTTCCTTTCTGCTTTTCTAATCTTCATGGAACAATTCATCCTCAGTCCCTCTAAGGACCAAGTCATTTATACGATTTTTGTCTGCACAATTTCTCTTACTTGTCTGTATTTTACTTAGAGCTACATCAGATGATTGCTTGATGTCATGTCCCTCTTTTACACACTGTCTACTTTTCCTGGAACTGATCTCACTGTAAGCCTGCTGATTGGTTCTACCTTCCCAGTTGGAATGCAATTCTTCACAAATAATTTTGATGACCGTTTTTACTCTGTCACTGTCACTATAACCTTTGTAAGATCCCATAAAGTTTCTAGTATCACATCTAAATCATGATGGCTGTCCACATGTTCCTTATCTGATGATACCTTCCCGGTTTCCATTGGCACAATCTGGTTCTCATATTCTTCACAAATACTACTGACATCATCTTCTTCACCATTAATTAAATCTTCTTTAACCTCCATATACACCATGTCATCTAATTCTTCCTCCCTTTCATCTTTACCGCTGACACTTTCGCTATCAACCTTTCAACACATGCTGTCTTCTTCAATACTAGACACTTCTACAACATCTTTATAATGATCATCAGAACTGTCGACAAGTATACCAGTACAAGTATCATCACTTTAGTGCTTAACAGGGATTGATTCTTCCTCCATTAATTAACCTAATCCAAACTCATCAAGATTACTATCAGAACCAACATTTTCTTTGTAAACTTCTTCACCACACTGATTATATAGACTTGAGATAGTTTCATCCTCTAACAAAACCTCTTCAACATTCTTACAGATGCTAATACTTCTGTCTTCAACAACTTCATTCATATTTTTCCATAAGTTACTGTCAAACTGTAATTTGCTATTCTGATGTGCCCTTCTTACATTGATTCCGTCCTTTTGGCTCCAATATCTTCGATTACTCTGTCTTATGCATCTATTTTTGATGTCTCTACACCTGTGGTGTTTAGCCTGATTTTGGTAATTATTTCTCACTCCAAACTGACAGGCTCCTCATGAGGCGTCTGTCAGTTTAAATTGCCTTGTCTTGACTGGTGATTATCTAATTGTCTTGTACTATTCTCCCAAAGTCTCTCCCTGTTGTCATGTCCTCTATTTTCATTCCCATTACTATGGTTATTCCACCTATTATCACTTCTATTGTAACCACTATTATTACTCTGATTTTCATTATCACTCTTGCCTTGATTCCTGCTTTGATTCCACCCCCCCCCCTCCCCCAGATGGTTGATTACCAAATCTGCCATTATTTAGCCTCTCATTACTCTCAAAGGCTCCATCCAACTTATCTACATATCTCAAGAAATGATCTATAGAGTCAGCTGGTCCATAAATCAGCACCCACTGTACTCTGTTTGGTAATCTCCTTTTTAAGGCACGTATTTGTATTAACTCATCAAAAAGTTTGTCTAAGTGCACTAACTTCCTCAACTGGTTTTCACAAAAGCACTTCAAGCTTCTATCACTTTTCCTATACAGTCAACCATTCAAGAACCAACTTTTAATCCTAGCTTGCCCAGATTATGACCAAAACTTATTTAAGAACTTTCTTTCAAATTCGTCATATGACATGGTAGAATTAACATTCTGATTGGCCCATGGGATTGCTTCTCTATCCAAAAATCGCTTAACAAATTTAATTTTAACATTGTCTCTCATGTCATTACTAAAATTGTCCTGACAATGCTGCAAAAAATCAACAGAATGCAATTTACCATCTACTGGAAAGCATTTTAAAGGTATGCCACCCCATATACTTTTAATATTGCTAACAAAATTTCTTTGAGCTACACCCTCTTGTAATTCTACAAGTTTCTCACTTAAATCTACAACATTATTTTTACACAAATCTATTTTTTCATCACACTTCAGGTCTACAGTACTTATTTGATTGTCAATGTCTGCAAATATTAACTCAGAGTTCCTTTTGTAAGCTTCTATTTTTTCTCCTAATACTCTCCTCTACTTTAAGTTTAGAATTTTCTGATTCTACATGTGTATCTAGTTTTTCAAATCTCTCCTCGTATTTTGGACAAGTCTGGTGTGAAATTTGTTTTTAATACGTCTACCCTTTCTTCTACTGCTCCCACACGAGTATTGTGTTCACCCTGCCCTGTCTCAACGGTAATTTTTAGTACTGCTAAACCCTCCCGGATTTCCCTTATTATTATTACTTTCAGTAACAGTATTCTTTAATTCCGCCTTTGTTGACTTAATTGCTGACTTAACGTTGAGTTTGTTGACCAATATGCTGCCTAATCTGTCCCCTCTGTTCCTTCGCTTCTTTCGTATGGTGCATTAATAACATTAGCAAATTATCATCGCCTACTCTTCCCTGTGTAATTGGAATACTCGTGGCGACATTTTTACTGGAACACTCTCCACCAAAACTTTGATCTATACTTGGATTACTGCTGAACGATGGTTCACTGATACTTGATCCTAGGTCCGAAGTGTTTTCTACAATTCACAGCCTACACGGTTCTCTTCATTCATTTTCGTGTTCTCGTTGTTATTTATCGTACACAAATGTCACACAACACTATTTAAAATTAGAAAATTAAAAAGAACAGTTACTCATATGAATTCCAGCTGCGCAGTCCGAGAATTTGGTCCATTATCACCAGGTAATGATATCCAAAACAGATTATTTTGCAATCTTCCCACAGCAGGTAAAGCTTTTCTTTTTTCACCACAAACAATTCTCTAGGCAAAAGTTGTCGTTGTTTAGGTCTTGCATTCACGTTTTTATTTAACCTATAACAATCACTCATTAAACACAGTTCCAATTTCAAACATGAATCCCAGCTCTGCTCCACCTCATACAACGATCTTTTAAACGTTACTACTTAACTTGCGTTGGCCTGTGGTTCATCGATGTTGTGGATGGTGCGAATAATGAGAACATCACGAAAATTTAAAGCTTGATAAATTATTTATTAACATCAGCTGATCGGCCGAACGGAACTGCACTGACTCCTGAAGTAAACAAAGCTTGACTGACTGCCCGCACAACATCGCTGCGTCGCTTTAAATAAAATTTTAACAATCGCTACCATTGTTAATTTATTACAAAATTTAACTTACAATTGAAAACAAATTCATCTAAACTAACTGCTGATACATTTGTACAGGTTATGAAATATAATGTCAAATAACATAATATTTTTATCATTGGCTTGGTTTTATGTGTGAAAATTATTTCACTATCTGATTTCAACAATTATTTTGATTTTACTTTAGTTTCTTAACTAGTGACTGTATGGATTTTATTGCTTACATTTGTTCGAAGTATACACCTCGTGCTTCACCAGATTATATAAATTAAGAACACACATGTTTTCTCAAATACCGGAATTTCGTAAATTTTGGTGGTGTACCCAACAAGAGGTAAATATTTGCGTAATTTAGAAGCATCATTAATTACAATGAATTACATAAAAGTGAATAACAAATGAAATTACATCACTGGGTAATGACTGTTATTTTCATTTGAATCGTAAAGAGGTCTTTGTGTTAGCGAATTTACAAATCGCAATTATGCTAATTAGAAGCGTTTGTTATTTATGCTAACATTTCCACAGCCTCTTAATATTTATTGCTACACATTTATTACTTCGATTTCACGATCTGATGTTTAATTTGGCATGTGTACATACTTTGTTAATGACAACGATCTATAAACAGTTACGAGAACGTACGTGATTCCAGAATGTTCTATACGTATTTACAAAGAAGAATAAGTTTTTGGGCAAACTGAACTGAACGATACGTATAAAAATACACATAAAAGGTCCTAGGAAGCACTGAACCGTATAATAAATACACGGATGCATATAAAAAAAGGTGACATCGGACAGTTCACAATGGTTTTGGGGGAGGCTGTTGCGTAATAACGTGGAGCCCCTCCGCTCCACGTTGCACTGTGACCATTCAAAAAGACTTACTGTCACCTCTGCTTTGGTTAGTATCTAAAAAGAATTCCGCTATACCTGTGACAAAAGCAGCGATTTATTTTCACCTGGCTTGTTAACCATTCATAATTTTCAGAGAAGTGACACGAGTGTCGAATTTTGAGTAAAATCTACGTTTCTCTTGTTGCCATGTTAAAATATGCTTATTTTGCCAAAACACAAAAGAGTTTATACAATGTCACCTCAACTAATATGTTGTGCGGGCGAAATTCTGAAACAATGGTTTATTAAGTGTATCAAGTTAGGACTGAGGAAAAGTAAGGTCAGTAGCTTATGAAAAAGCAAAAAAATAATCGTGTAATGTGTTATCTTACGTTGTTCCAAAATCCACAGGATTCCGCGTTTCACCAGTTATCGACAGCCTTTAAAAATTACATTGTTTCATCGAAAAATCTGTAGTGAGATAATGAAGTGTTACATGATAACCATATGGAAAAATACTCTCCTCTTGGAGTGCTATAATTTGCCAAAATACCATTACGATACTTCAAACTGTTTATGAAATCCGAGGAATGCTGTGGATACTTCATTGCGGTTTTAAAACTGGCGCGCGTGAGTGTGTTACATCAGGTCAATTTTCTTGAGATTGGTGATAGATAGAGGATATGCAGCATCATATCGCGTAACATGCACGAAACGCAAAATCTCAGAGACCCCTATTTTTCATTGCAAACTTTTTCGAATCTAGAGCTGTGTCTTACTTAGATGCTGTTGTTGTTGTGGTCTTCAGTCCTGAGACTGGTTTGATGCAGCTCTCCATGCTACTCTATCCTGTGTAAGCTTCTTCATCTCCCAGTACCTACTGCAACCTACATCCTTCTGAATCTGCTTAGTGAATTCATCTCTTGGTCTCCCTCTACGATTTTTACCCCCGACGCTGCCCTCCAATACTAAATTGGTGATCCCTTGATGTCTCAGAACATGTCCTACCAACCGATCCCCTCTTCAAGTTGTGCCACAAACTCCTCTACTCCCCAATCCTATTCAGTACCTCCTCATTAGTTATGTGATCTACCCATCTAATCTTCAGCATTCTTCTGTAGCACCACATTTCAAAAGCTTCTATTCTCTTCTTGTCCAAACTATTTATCGTCCACGTTTCACTTCCATACATGGCTACACTCCATACAAATGCTTTCAGAAACGACTTCCTGACACTTAAATCTACACTCGATGTTAACAAATTTCTCTTCTTCAGAAACGCTTTCCTTGCCATTGCCAGTCTACATTTTATATCCTCTCTACTTCGACCATCATCAGTTATTTTGCTCCCCAAATAGCAAAACTCCTTTACTACCTTAAGTGTCTCATTTACTAATCTAATTCCCTCAGCATCACCCGGTTTAATTCGACTACTTAGATGCTAATATCCCAGTAAGTATGACCACTAGCAAAATGATGGACATGTCATCGTAAAGCTTACATATAAAGCAATGACTGACGCAGACATGAATTTTTTTATCGAATAGTTCCTGTAAAATAGCTTGAGAAAGATTGTAGGGCGTGCGCCTCGATTCTGTCGTCGTGGACTGGCCGTAAGAGGGCAAGCGTTGTAGGCCTCCACTGCTGAATAAACAGATGAATTCGCTTGCTTGCGCTTCTGACAGAAATTGGCCACTGTGCATCGACCAGTAAATCCTGCGTGGACTCTAACTATTGCATTTTTTGATTCCTGTAACATTAACATAACAGGATCTCGTTCCGCACTAAGAAGTTCAGCAATACTCTCGTCTCTAGCTAGCGACGTAATATCACTCGTCGCAGCTATCGTGAACTTTTAGGCTCAGTTTCTGTATTTGATGAAGCCATCATTCTAACTTGCTGACACGTTATCATTATACTATCGTAAACACAATTTAACGACTCTATTACTTATCATAATGCAGCTAAGTTGTAAACAGTTTGCAGATGGTATCTGCACGCAGCTCAACATCATATAATACTTCTGTATGAAACAAATTCAAGACTCTACTGGAAATTACGCGTGCTTAGCTATGTATAACTGCCATCATGGGGCTTCTTTACAAAACGCATTGTAACTACTTAGGCCTGATAATTACAAAAATTTATACATCACTCATTTCTCAAGATTTAATTCACAAATAAGGCGATTGCATTGCTATCGAAGCTGGGACTAGTACTACAGTTGAATGAGCAATGTATATTGCCTTACCTTATGTTCTAGATATTGAAAACGACTTCTTCAAAAAAGCATTATCAGTTATAATCTGTCCGTATTCCATGCCTTTTTTTCTTGATTTTATTGGTTTTAAAATTAATGGACCGCCACAATAGATCTTTATTGCAACGCCATATGAATAAGGCGTGAGTACGGTGACGAGATACACTTGTGAGGCGCATATGTTAGCCGCGCTCACGACATCGAACATACTCGGCAACGAGACCACATATTTGTAAAAAACAAATTGTGGCCAACATGTCTACGCCCATTGCCTCTCTCAAATCATCTAGGTTCATCGGAACAGATAAATCCATACCTACAATCGAAAATGAGATACTAAAAATTGTCCTAAAATAAGAAACTGATAGTCCAAATTACCTTAATATCAGGTCTAGTGAAGCAGGGGTGGCACACGAAGAATATTTTGAGCAATATGTAGCGATCTCTTTTAAAATCACATTCAATTATTTTAATGTACAATGACAGCGCATATCCGGAACACAACACTGCTTTATTATCTATGGCTGAAAGGGAAGACATTATTATCTATGAGTAATTATGACGTCATTGGTCAAAGCCGACGGGTTGTATCCCCTGCTTCACTAGACCCGATTTTTTACCAACAGATCAGATTAAAATCGCTCTTATGTGTCATTGCTGTACTGCGTCATTGGTAAACATGAAAAAGAAACAGTCATGAAACACAGATGTTTTGAAATAATATTATATATATATATCATATTAATGATCTATTTTCCTAGTTCTTCGAGTCGTCGTCAGTTCAGATCTACCCGTCAGCATGGAATATCTGAAGTGCGCCAATATTGTATGCACTAACAAATCTCACTTTTTAAAATTATATGGCAAGCTTATCCTGAATAACTGCTGCAATGCGTTGCGATCTCAGTGAGATAGCCGTAGCTGTAATGGAGCTTAAGCAAACATCACACAAGGCGGTTATTAGCCTTCATACAACCAGACTCACCCACACTTCCACTATAAAACATGTCAATAACATACCACGGGTATTAGTGGTACAAAATAAAACAATATGACACAACGTTTGAACAAAAATGAGTGATCATTCTCACTTAAAGAAACTTACATTGATACATGTGTCTCAACGGATCGCGGCTAGGAGTAGGATAGGGAAGGAGAGAAACAAGTGAATTATGTAAGGCAAAAGACCGATATTGCTTTACAAAGACAACTTATTTTCTTAAATGATTACCCCACACATTACGCATTATGACAGTATGTTTCGCATACATGTATCTTTTCTTCATTACAAATAACATGTTTATAGAATGAAATTTTCACCCTGCAGCGGACTGGGCACTGATATGAAACTTCTTGGCAGATTAAAACTGTGTGCCGGACCGAGAATCGCACTCGGGACCTTTTGCTTTCGCGGGCAAGTGCTCTACCATCTGAGCTACCCAAGCACGACTCACAACCGGTCTCTAAGGCTCTAATTCTGACAATACCTATTCTCCTACCTTCCAAACTTCACAGAAGCTCTCCCACACACTTTGCAGGATTAGCACTCCTGGAAGAAAGGATATTGCGGAGACGTGGCTTAGCCACAGCCTGGGGATGTTTCCATAACGTAATTTTCACTCTACAGTGGAGTGTGTGCTGATATGAAACTTTGTGGAAGATTAAAACTGTGTGCTGGACCAAGACTCGAACTCGGGACATTCTGCCTTTCGCAGGCAAGTGCTCTACCATCTGAGTTACCCCAAGCTCGATTTTGGAAACACCCGCCAGGCTGTGGCTAAGCCGTATCGCCGCAATATTCCTTCTTCCAGGAGTGCTAATTCTGCAAGGTCTGAGGGAGAACTTCTGTGAAGTTTGGAAGGTAGGAGACGAGATACTGGCGGAATTGGAGCTGTGGGGACGGGTAGTGAGTCGTGCTTACGTAGCTCAAATGGTAGAGTATTTGACCGCGAAAGGCAAAAGAGTCTTGGTCCGGTACATAATTTCAATCTGCCGGGAAGTTTCAACATATTTGTAGTCAGGCTATTATATTTCCTCTAAAAATAGTTTTATTAAAACACAAAAAGAGAGAATTACTAATATCTTGTTGTAATACGCGCTGTCTTTTTCCGTTCCTTAAACTGCCCAGTTTTGCAGGGCCAGCCACGGTTGGGGTTACAGTGACACTGACATCACGACATGTCCTATTCAGTTTTCTGTCCACGACTGCGAGACCTCTGCCGACATGCTCCCGTACTTTCATTCATTTCCACCGAGTTGTTAATATGACACGTTATTAATCATCATCACGATAAAATAAGAGAAATCAAGGCTCGCACAGAAAAATTTAAGTGCTCGTTTTTCCCTCGTGCCGTTCGAGAGTGGAACGGTAGGGAGACAGCTTGAAGGTGGTTCATTGAACCCTCTGCCATGTACTTTATTGTGATTAGCAGAGTAAACACGTAGATGTAGATAGATGTAATCTGTTTCTTTTATAAGATTCGCAGAACATTGTTTACCTGATGAAGAAATAATTATCATCTGGAACATTTCCACAAAATGTGAGACCCTTCACAGAAGAGTCGATATTTCCATCTAGGTACCGTGATTTTCCGACTGACTGGACGGTAAGTAAATTCCATTTACAGTGTGAACCAGTGGGCATTCTGCCTTGTGAGTCACGGATAGGACTTAATTCTAGGTGGGGCAGAACCCTTTGGAATCGTCATGTTTTGATTAAACACAGCTGATATTTACATCGAGCACTCTAGTTAGTAGCAGAGACAGTAAACATTTACAGAGAGACGCTGATTTAATTTCGTTCACCAAATGTTTTGGGACTAAGGAAGGAGTGTGTCTACAGGGGCAAATAACGATGTTATCGCATCCAGTGACATGTTGCACACCCGGTGTCAGGTTACCTACTTGGACGACTTATCTTCGAGGACACACACACATCTCCTGAGGAACAATCGGGAATTGATCAGGTCATACAGGGAAATCACCGAGACAACTGTGCTACTTATATTCAAGGTCATGGAACATAAAAATGGCGGGAACCTCCCACCCACCCCTTTCGACCAATGACGACCATGCACGACCATCATATTATCTTTTATAACTGAGGAATTTGTGCGGGAGGGGTTACTTTAGAGCTGGACAGAACAGGGAGAGGACTCGGGCTGTGTCCATTGGTTGATAACAAATTACGTTAAGTCACGTCACCTGAGTTGTTAATACCAATATTACGTGACACTAGCAGTGGCCACTTTCAGACAGAAGTACTGTCGTTTTCACTTATTTTTCCATATTTTCTCCAGTTTTACGTATTTTCCACAGTCTTCTTATTTTATAATTGGTGGCACTCTGGAGCATAGGGAGAGGTTGCGCCTATGTGTTTATCACCTAGGCAGACATGTAAACACTCTCAGTTTTACGTATTTTTACGCATTTACCTCAATTTTACGTATTTTTACTAGGTTTTCCGCAATTCTATGTATTTTGCCCAGTAAGGTAATCCTGTCCTAGACGTCATGACGCTCTCAGGTAATCACAATGGAGCATGTAACACCGTACATACGGAGGCACAACAACTCCGTCTTTTAAAACTGGGACACACTGGCGCTGGACGGCAAAGGGGAAGGCCGAGTATGTTTGTTAATGACAAGTTACGTCACTCGACATCTGTTTATTTAATATTTCGAAGCACCAACACAGGCCTCTCAGTTTTCCGTATTTTCCACAATGTTACGCATTGCACCCTATCACACGTGTCAACATTGAGCTCCATCATCTCACGACGGTCAACATCGCGTTCCATCGTGTCACGACGTCCCATCACGACGTTGCATCGCGTCGTGTCACTTCGCGTTGTATTGCGCCGACGTTATGATGTTCTCAGAACGATCCTGATTTACATATCATTGCTAAGCCACAGCTTCAATACTAATGTGTCACGTTACAATGTTAGAAACTTACACGTTGGTGGTAATACTGACGTCATAGACAATTCTATAAGTCAAAGATATTGTATAAGAAATACCACGATCATGTGCTGTCATAGTAAAATTCTGATGCCTCCAACGGAAGATTTGTAGCACATCTCTAGAGAGAGTCATTCAGAATCTGCGATAATCCTAGCAAAAATCATGTCGTCTGCTGGAGGGTAGATCACTCCCCTTAGACTCCGAAGTGATGAGGCGTAGCCTCGAACGCTGATGCTTGTAAACACAGTGCCAAGGAATTACCGAGAAAGTTGCGGTTGGCTCCTAACATTGATGGCTGAGAGTTTTCCCGCCCGCGATGTAACGCAAACACATCCCAAGTCGCAGTGGAAATATCAAAGACGGGTACACATCTACATTACGGGGAACTCCTCGCCTGTATTCGCCGGATAATGCTGATACAGTGCAAAACTCCTCGTGCGATCGTGCCACCAGGTCGCAAATGGTGCACTTCCACATGTATGCAGAACACTACCCCAGATCATCTCCCCAGGAGTGGTAGAGAAATTAGCGCAATGAATGTGTAGTCACCTTCGATATAGTAGCTGTCATAAATGGCGCTCAATTGTCCAGGGAGATGGCGTCCCGTCACAGCAAAAATCTGTCGTCGATGTTTTGGCAGATAAACACTGCTATCAGTTTAAGCACCAAGCTCTCCCCTCGCAGCTCCTCTGAAATCTCTCTACGGAACCCCTAGACAAACCAGTCTTAACTCGTAGACACCTACATACTCAGCAGTGGAAATCTGTGGACTCCTTCGTGGACAACCACTTCTAACGGTTTAAGCGCCGAGCACATCTCTCTCCACCACATTTTCTTTCTGGACCAATCAGAGACACGCTCCTCTCCTGACCCCTCCAATCGTCATGCTTTTGAAACTAACTTGGGTGACTCCATTTTCAGCTAGGCGACCTCTCAGGTGGAATGAAGACTCGTACAAAATAAATCCTGCAAGTATGTTATTGTTGTGGTCTTCAGTCCGGATACTGGTTTGATGCAGCTCGCAATGCTACTCGATCATGTGCAAGCTTCATCTCCAAGTAACTACTGCAACCTACATCCTTCTGAATCTGCTTAGTGTATTCATCTCTTGGTCTTGCTCTACGATTTTTACCCTCCACACTGCCCTCTAATACTAAACTGGTGATCCCTTGATGCCTCAGAACGTGTCCTACCAACCGATCCCTTCTTCTAGTCAAATTGTGCCACAAATTCTCCCCAATTCTATTCAGTACCTACTCATTAGTTATATGATCTAATCTTCAGCATTCTTCTGTAGCACCACATTTCGAAAGCTTCTATTCTCTTCTTGTCTAAACTATTTATCGTCCATGTTTCACTTTCATACATGGCTACGCTCCATACAAATACTTTCAGAAACGACTTCCTGACACTTAAATCAATATTCGATGTTAACAAATTTCTCTTTTGCCATTGACAGTCTACATTTTATTTCCTCTCTACTTCGACCATCATCAGTTATTTTGCTCCCCATATATCAAAACTCATCTACTACATTAAGTGTCTCATTTGCTAATCTAATTCCCTTAGCATCACCTGACTTAATTCGACTACATTACATTATCCTCGTTTTGCTTTTGTTGATGTTCATCTTACATCTTCCTGTCAAGACACTGTCCATTCCGTTCAACTGCTCTTCCAGACCGTTCGCTGTCTCTGACAGAATTACGATGTCATCGGCAAACCTCAAAGTTTTTATTTCTTCTCCACGGACTTTAATTCCTACTCCAAATTTATGCAAGTGTATGTGACATTATTATAGGCTTCGTATACTAAACACGGGAAAATCCGAGCTGTCGTTTTGTGTGTCCCATTTCAGTCGTGATGGACGTGACCTGCCACACCAAGCAGCGACGAGACGTGGACGATTTCGGCGTCCCTGACGATTCGGTTACGACAGCAGTCGTGACCTACCACATAAATTAGCTGTTGTGGTCAATATTGATTGTGGGTATTACATCTAATTAGGCGATATCTTTATCTGACGGTATTGTGGAAAATAATTTCCAGGATTGAGAGTAATATGCTTCTCACGCTTTAATATATTTCTTCTGAGCAATACTTACGTCGTCTGTAGAGGATTCAGTGTTAAGGATGTCTCTGTAGTAGATTATTAAAATCTTGTGCAGACAGAACATGACTGATAAGCTTTCATTGGTCTTGATTCTCAGGATAGTTCAAGGCAAGTTTCGAGTGTTCTTATTACCTCCAGCAGACAAACTGTTGCTGTTCTGCAAGTTATCCGTTAGTTAACGCTACATGGACGTAACTGGGACAGGGACAGTGGAGCACGCTGTAAATACTGTTTGTTACAGACCAGAAACACTTAAACAATCTTGCACTGGGTCAAATATACGATCCGTTCTATAACTGCATACTGTAGCCTCCAGCCTGGTGATACAATAGTCCTCAGCCAAGGAGTGCATAAACGTCCCTCATAAACACATGTCTATATCCTTTATAAAAACTACAATGTGGCTACCAATATCTTTGTTCTCATCTGGCGAGTATCGCCGTTGCGTTCCTGCTACACATAGGAAGTGTTGAGGGAAGAAGGTTAAATTTACTCCAATAAATATAATTACTATTATTTGTTATTATCTTTATAAGAGGAGGTCATCCATTTTAGCCACATTCTATAATTTTAACCAGTCTTTTTAAACTGGCTTATCGTTGTCCTCAATCACATAGCTGTTTCCCTGACAATCTACTTCCATGCAGAAGTCACGGCCCGATCTTATGTAATCGGCACATGTGGTGTCGCCACTACCCCAATATCTACTCGTTACAGCTCCTATCGACCGATTACCCCAACTGTGTAAAGGTTACGCTTTTTCTAAGTACATCTGTGACGACATATCTATCACTTCCTCTTTACAAGTAACAACAAAATCCATAACTTTTTTTTTACCGAGGGGTCTATGATTCCATTGCTTTCTCAACCTTTAGCACAGAGCTCTTTCAATTAGGATGCATATTGTGTAGTGATTCTAATAGATCACTCATATTCATAGCTTTCTAGATAAGCATCCAAGAGTTCTCCCCCAGACACAGTGATGTAGTGCTTATGTCCCATCTCGACTACTCTATAAATGCAGAATCCTAGATGACCACATGGTATCCAGATTCATACAAAATTTGTGCCATTTTCAACATTTTTTCAATCTTTATCCATTTTCCATATGTAAATATAAAAGTGTAAATATGATCTTATTGATTACACGACTCGATATGGCTTGCTATTTTTTTTTTTTTTTTTTTTTTTGTTGACATCCAACTTTGATACAGAGCCCCAACCTTCTCAGGGTATATACTTATTCCTCCAAATGGTAACACTAACGCTAAAACATGGGGCTGATGTTGGATGTTGTGTGTTGATATTATTCTGCTATAAGCACACGGTTACACTATTTCCGTGTGGGTTTCCACTCCCTCCTTCCACCAACACTGGAGGCGGCAGGGCGGAGAGGGGGTGGGGGCAAAATGGAGAGGGGGTGGGGGCAAAATGGTTCAAATGGCCTTAAGCACAATGGGACTTAAAATCTGAGGTCATCAGTCCCCTAGACTTAGAACTACTTAAACCTAACTAACCTAAGGACATCACACACATCATGAATCGAACCTACGACCGTAGCGCAGTGCGGTTCCAGACTGCAGCGCCTAGAACCTCTCGGTCACAACGGCCGGCGGGGTGGGGACAGATGAGGATGATGCATTCGAAGCAGTACCCTGGACTTTGCTCGTACGGATCTTCCCCGAATGTGCCGGGTGCTGGATCTAGCCCCCAACAATATTCCCTGACGTACTGCGCACTGGATCCAACCTGAACAATATTCCGAGGATGTAGCGTTGGTGGATCCGCCTTTCGGATCGTACATTGGTGGATCCATGCAGAAAATCGGAAAATTACCCATGAATTTTTTTGTGTGGATGTATCGTCCTCAAAATTTGCACAGAGGGATTCAACCAGAATGTGCTACGTGCTGGATCCAGCCTGGAATAATATTTCGTGACGTACAGCCTGATTGATTCGGTCCAAACAATATTCCCGCGTGTTCCACTGGCAATACCATCTTCCAGATAATACTTCAGATCATAGGACGGTGGTTCCATATGGAACATTATTCGTGATTTTTTTTTGTGTAGATGGATCCACCCAACCATTATCACGGCCAACTGCCTAATAGTAATAATAATCCCAGATATTCTGTGTTGAGAATCCAGTGTTAGCAATACCACGCACTTGCTGCAGGGGTATCGATTACTCTGATGCATCTCTGAATCCATCGCAGAACATTGACTCCGCTGTAGCTGCCCGCTCCTCTCACTCCCCCCCCCCCCCCCCCCGCCCCTCTTCCTTCCCTGCTGCCGCCACCACCGTTTCCATCTTTGATGGAGAGAATTCCAGCCATTTTTAAGTCGCATGACCCTGAATATAAGAAGCATAATTGGGTGAGTTATTCCCCTGGGTGATATCGATCATTTCCCAGTTGTTGCCCAGGGGAGAGGGAGTGGAAGTGATCTTGAATATAGGTCGTTCAGGTAGGTAACCTACGGATGCAATAAGATCGTTGTCTGGGCCATACATACACTCTTTCACTACTTTTGGGTGATTTTCATATATTTTCTTGTTCTTCTGCGCTTCTTCTTTCAGGCAGTGAATCGATCCGTTGCAGTCAGATGTCATTACTCGACAAGTATTATTATACTGAATTTAATAATGTATTATCAGGACACGTGGCACTGGCTGATGTACCTTGTATCTCGAAGAGAATTAATAATAAAATGTAAAAGGCTCATGTGTTGCCTCAACGTACTCATTTATTAGTCGTAATAACCTTGATCCTTACATAAAAACTCACTCATGTTTCATTGTTGTGTAATGTTTTTTAAAGTATGTTGTATAGTGCCGTGTGCTGATACTGAGACGGAGTACGACATCTGTTAAGAAAAACACGGCTGTCAGCAAAGGTATTGGTATTTAGATAATTTTCGAGAGGAGCTGCAGTTAATTTTTACACGAAGTCCTCTACGCAGATCACAAATTGCCGTATTGGTATTCAAGCTGAGACATATACTTAATTTTTGTAGAATCTGCTCCTTTTCCTAGAACATATCATCGTCCTCTACACCTCCCACCGACTTGATTCCCCTCATCCCCCCCCCCCCCGTTGCTCTTCTCCTCTCCAAACCCCCGCCCGCTGCCGCGCCTTCACCGTTGTGTCCCCTCTACCCTCCACCTCTGCACCCTTCATTTCCTTTCCTGAGGTGGCTTCCATCAACTCCCCATCCAGGATGATGCCTGCTCTCCCTCCTATCAACTTTGACCCTCACTTTCCCCTCCTTCCCTCTGTCCTTTTCCCGGGCTCCCTCTCCCCCCCCCCCCCCTTGCATCCCGTTTTTTTCCACCTACCCACTCCTTGACTCCATTCTCTCCTCAAGTCCTTTTTCTTTCCCCTCCACTGTCTTCCCCACTCCTTTTCTCGCATCTGCCCTGCTCCCCCATTTTTCTGTGTCCTCTCGATCTATCAGTCCCCCACCCCTTTTTGTTTTCCCTACCCTTTTTTGCTCTCATCCATCCGGGTTCTCGTCCCCCCCCCCCCCCCCCCATCTGCTTTAGGCTGTGGTTTGTTATCTTCGTCTCTAATCTCTGGTGCAATGTTTGAGTGTTCAGTGTTGTGTGCCGCCATTTTAAAGTGTTGCGAACATAAACCATACTGTCGCCGTATTTTTAACTGTGCCTGTGTACTTACTGAGTGTCTTAATTAGTAGCCGGCAGCAGTGGCCGGTCGGTTCTAGGCGCTACACCCTGGAGCCGCGAGACCGCTACGGTCGCAGGTTCGAATCCTGCCTTGGACATGGATGTGTGTGATGTCCTTAGGTTAGTTAGGTTTCAGTAGTTCTAAGTTCTAGGGGACTGATGACCTCAAATGTTAAGTCCCATAGTACTCAGAGCCATTTTGTCTTAATTAGTATTGTCAACCCCATGCTTTTTCCATTTTAACTTCCACAACTTTTCCAACATTCTACTGTTTTTAACAAAGTCACCGTTTTATCGCCTATACGTATTGTTTGTCACCTTACGATTATGTTTTTTAACTCTTCTCTCGGCTGTAGAGCGGCGTATTAAGCTGCTGTCAGACCGCTTCCCCCCCTCTGCCGGGGGGGGGATCGAAATTCAAGAAAGGAAAAAAAAGGAACATAGGCCGCAGGCCAGTGTATGGTGCGTGGTGAAGGGCATCCTGTAACACTACTAGTCACTTCCCTTCCTGTTCCAATTTCAAACACAGCGACAGAAAAATGACTGTTGTATGCCTCCGTACGATCCCTAATCGACGTAATTTTATCTTAAGAGGTCCTTATTGGAAACGTATGCCGGTAGTGCTCATTAAAAAGAATATTGCCTCACTTCCTATTTCAGTTTCCGAATCATCTCTGTAATATTTGCATATTGTTCGAACCTACAGGTAACAAATGTAGCAGCACTTCTCTAAGTTGTCTCGATTTCCTCCTTCAATCCGACCTGGTGAGGATTCCAAACACTCGAACAGAACTCAACAACGGATCGCACTAGTGTAATGTATGCGGTCTTCTTTTGCAGACGAACTGTGAACGGGCCGTGTTAGCAGACACGGGACTCTACTGCCTGTTGCCGGATATGAACATAGGTTCTCTGAAACTTCCTGGCAGATTAAAACTGTGTGCCCGACCGGGACTCGAACTCGGTACCTTTGCCTTTCGCGGGCAAGTGCTCTACCATTTGAGCTACCGAAGCACGACTCACGCCCGGTACTCACAGCTTTACTTCTGCCGGTATCTCGAAAGGCAAAGGTCCCGAGTTCGAGTCTCGGTCGGGCACACAGTTTTAATCTGCCAGGAAGTTTCATATCAGCGCACACTCCGCTGCAGAGTGAAAATCTCATTCTGGAAATAGGTTCTCTGCTTGGCATAAGAAAGAGGATGGTGGGAGTGTGTCCATCGGATGGCTCCTGATGATAGAATAACGACATTCATTGATCAACTGCAGTACATTGGTTGTGGGCTCTCTGGGCAAGGTTTGCTTCCACTCGTAATGTTCCCGGCAGCGACGAAGGTGGCTGGCAGACGCTCACATACGTGCCCACCGCGGCGCCTGTAGCTGCCCTGGCGTAACTGGAATCTGCTGCCTCAGCAGCGGCGCTACTGCATTGCTGGATTGTACTGCGGTGGCTGGAACCACATGCCTCAGGTCTCTATTGTGGTAGCGGCTGGGGGCCGTTGGCAAAGGGAAAGGTTAGCGCTCTGTCTCAGCGACCATCCCCAGCTGCGGCAGTCTGGCAGCGATGGGCCAGGGTCCCCGGTTATGGCCCTGGTCACAGCGTTTGTGGAGGCAACATCCCACAACGATGGCGACACTGCATTACCATAATGCACCCAAAGTAATGACTACCAAGACGCCTATTGATGGCGTCCGACGATAGTTACAGCGGCGGTGTCATTTTGACCCCTCTTAGGCGATGACCTGCATTACGATGGCGACCATTACGATGACTGAAATGACAGGGATGACTCTGAACTGGTGGCGGCGCTAAGTGACACGGGCTCTGCGTCACTCCAACGCCTCATGTCGGATGATGGTGACGAACTGGTTAGCGGTCCTCAAATACGGCTTTCTGCCGCTGATGTCTGCGGTTCTTCTTCCCCAGTAGGTCAGTGGAATATTATGGTGCTGCTCTGCTGACCGGCCCGATTACTGCCCTCGATGTTGACACCCTGGCGTGCAGCGTGCTTACTCTTTTCACGTCCTCCTCTGGCCGGTGACACAGCATTCTTCTTCGTGCTGCCTAACTGGCACTCTGCCGACCCACTTACGTCACGGAGCTGCGGAACAGAATGTAATACACATAACACTTCTGGCTTCCAGTATTCCTTCACATTTTAATCAAATTTATTACTGCAAAACTCCTACCTTTAATTAACTTAATCTCTCTAATCATTCGGCCGTCTACAAAACCATACCTTTCTAAAATTATCTCAATAAACCAATGTCAATAATTTGATTTCCTACCACTGTCCTCGCATGCTCGTTCCATTTCATGTCTCTATGCAACTTTACGCCCAGATATTTCAGCGACGTGGCGGTGTCAAGCAGGACACAACTAATGCTGTATCCAAACATAACGTGTTAGTTTTTCCTATTCATCCACATTAATTTACATTTTTATACATTTAGGGCTACCTGCCATTCATCAAACCAACTAGAAATTTTGCCTAAGTCATTCCCGTACACTCATTCAACGCCGACACTCTACACCATAGCTTCATCAACAAACCGCCGCAGGGTGCTGTCCACGAGATCATCTATGTATACAGAAAACAACAGCGGTACCATCATACTTCCCTGGGGCGCTCATGACGATGCGACGATCGAGGAGAACATGCTGGATTCTGTTACTTCCTCCTTCAAGCCTCTCACGTATATGGGAACCTATTCCGATTGCTTGTACCTTTGTTAACTGTAAAGGAAGTCCTATCATTTCTTGTTATCCAAGAGGGTTTCCATAGAAATATGTATATCTGAAATAGCTTTTCTAAATGATTTCATATCATTTCAAAAATTTAGGTATCTATTGACCTACATAAAGCGAGAGGGAATGGCGAAAGTAAAGCTGTGAGAGCGGTTTGCGAGTCGTGGCTGGATAGACAGGGCCAGTTCAAGAACATTTTTCCCCATTAGCGACTCATAATTTGGCGTTCACCTCCTCCCCTTTTAATTCATACACTTTCGCTCGTGTCTGTTTTCGATACTGCTTGTACTACGTCCTGTATAGAAATATTACAGTTGTGGCGCCTTTGGCACCCTTCAGCTTGTATCGCTTGTGCCTAAAACGGGCCCTCTGTGCAACGCAGTCGGTAAAGCCGTTGCCCAAGACAGGCAAAGGTTCCAGGTTGGAATCCTGGTCTGACACAAAGTTTTAGTATGTCGGGAAGTTTCTGAACAAAGTGCATGCCCAAAGAAAATAAATAAGCAGTAAAGTACTGTACATATATATTTGTGTGGTGTTTTTTCCGTCACACATAGCCAACAGAACAGATGCAACTTTATGAGACAGCCGCCATCTGGCCCTTTTGAGGTGCCTCCAGACGTCATAACTGTGGCTTTCCGGCCATATGGAAACATGTCAGCCATGCGGCTGAGAAGTGGTAAACGTTGACCTGTTAGATTTAAAATAGTGTCCGGCAAATAAAAAGCGAACTGACAAAACACATATCATCTTGTTCCATTAAGTTTCGGGTGTGCAGCCGCAAGAAATCTCCTTCTTCTTCTAATATTTCGGCTGTATAACGTTCAGCCATCTTCAGAGTGAGCCGCAAGACTGCCGCTCCAGTGCTCGCTTCGTCCCTTTATACCGTTGTACCGCGCGACTGCGCATGCGGCCACAGATACAAATGCGCCAGAGACGTTGGTCGGCGGCAGAGATGTGCATAATGCGCGAGTTGTATCTATGACTCCGCAGTTGATCTTTGTTGGCATATCGCTATATCATTGCCCGCATCTCGTGGTCGTGCGGTAGCGTTCTCGCTTCCGACGCCCGGGTTCCCGGGTTCGATTCCCGGCGGGGTCAGGGGTTTTCTCTGCCTCGTGATGGCTGGGTGTTGTGTGCTGTCCTTAGGTTAGTTAGGTTTAAGTAGTTCTAAGTTCTAGGGGACTGATGACCATAGATGTTAAGTCCCATAGTGCTCAGAGCCATTTGAACCATTTTTGAGCTATATCATTGTGAGCTGCACTGTGACGACGTCTTTGCGAGTTTATTACAGCAAGTGCCGGATTCAAGGATTTATCAAGATTGAAACCACTATCTCTATTAATTAAGTACGTCGTCAAGCGAATTTCAATTGCCTCCTTTACTATCGAGTCCCAAAAGGACGATGTAGTTGCCAAAATTTCGACGTTGTCATACAACATACTGTGACCATTATCAATACAGTGCTCTGCCACTGCCGACTTGTTAGGTTGTAAAAGTCGTGTGTACCTCTGGTGTTCTGTACATCTTTCTTGGACAGTACGAGTTGTTTGTCCGATGTAAGAAAGGGCACATTCACATGGAATTTTGTAAACTCCAGATTTTCGGAGCAGCAAATCATCTTTGACGGCGCCCACGAGTGCAGGTGTCTTAGGTGGAGGACGAAAAATCACTTTTAGTTTGTGTCTGCCGAGAATGCGTCCTATTTTTGATGAGAGGCTACCCACATATGGCAGGAAGGCCATCGATTTAAAGGTTTCTTCATCTTCTTCTGCTTTCTTTGTGGCCTCTTTCGGTTTCATTTTCAGTGCCCTCTGTAGTTGTTGTGGAGAGTACCCATTGTCTTCAAACACTCTTTGTAAGTGGGAAAGTTCATCTTGCAGACTGATTTCGTCAGAAATAATATGCGCTCTGTGAGTCAAAGTTCGGAGAACACTCATTGTCTGGGCAGGATGATGGCAGCTATTTGCACGTAAATACAGATCGGTGTGTGTCGGCTTCCTATACACTTCATGTCCCAAAGTGAATCCTCTCAGCGCCAAACCAAAACATTCAAGAATGGAAGGCATCCCTCCTTTTCAATTTCCATTGTGAACTTTATTTGATCGTGGAGGGAGTTCAGATGTCTTAAGAAGTCTTGCAAGTTGTCTTCACCATGGGGCCAAACTACAAAGGTATCATCAACATACCTCCAGAATACCGTGGGTTTCAAGTAAGCAGATTCAAGCACCTTCTCCTCGAAGTCCTCCATAAATAAATTGGCCACCAGAGGGGATAAGGGACTACCCATGGCGACTCCGTCTGTCCGTTAAAAAAATTCGTTGTTAAATAAGAAATATGTGGAGGTCAGAACATGTTTAAATAAAGCCGAAATCTCTTTGTCAAAACTTCTTTCAATAAGTTGTAGAGATTCTGGAAGGGGAACCTTTGTAAATAAAGCCACCACATCAAAACTAACTAATATATCAGACGGGTTCATTTTCAATGATTTCAGTTTACTAATGAAGTCAGCCGAGTTTCTTATGTGGTGAGTACGTTTTCCCACAAGAGGCCTCAACGTATCATCTTACCTGGTCATCGGCAGTTGCCATGCGATAGTGATGTACGACGGCTAACCATGCATGTGTTCTGGCTCTGGCCACAAAGGCCATGTCAGGTCGAAGTGTATTCAATGCCGAACGACGCCAACACCGACCGAAGAATCACCGCCACGGGCGGTGGCGGAGATCCTCCCCTTCACCTGCGTCAAAAAGGCTAAGACGCTCTCCATCGACAAAGAAACCACCGATTACCTGTGATTGCTGACGTCCTGCTGAGTCCAACAAGGACACGACCCAGTCATGCCACCACCCCAGGCGACGAAAAGCCTGCAACACCCCAAACCGCCATAACCGGGCGAACCTCAAGGAAAGATGGACATCGACAACAAGCTTATGTCGACGTCGGCCTTCCTTACTGAGGCAACGATGGCAAACTATCAACACCCACAATCTGACACGGAAGCTCATGTCCTTAAGCAACGATCACCTCCAAAACAAAAAAAGCAAAGACGCGCGTCTTCCGACGATTGCCTCCTCGGCCGGCAGGTGTGGCCGAGCGGTCCTAGGCGCTTCAGTCTGGAACCGAGCGACCGCTACGGTCGTAGGTTCGAATCGTGCCTCGGGCATGGATGTGTGTGATGTCCTTAGGTTAGTTAGGTTTAAGTAGTTCTACGTTCTAGGGGACTGATGAACTCAGATGTTAAGTCCCATAGTGCCCAGAGCCATTTGAAACGTTTGATTGCCTCCTCCTTATGACGGAACAGGAAAGTGTTGGCGTTGCGGTGGGCATAGAGGACGCGATCGCCGCGCGGACGGGCCCAAGTGATACCTTCCACATTCAAGACGCGGTCTTCTCGTGTCCTCTTGACCTGCTGGCTTCGACGCCAAGGGAAGTTGGCCCTCCATCAGCTGCCCGTTGTAAAGAGATCAGGGATCCGACCTTTGGAACTTCTACACAACAGCAGCTGACAACTTGTGGCCTGTGAGCAGACGACAATAAATGTGACGCGCCGACAGTAGAGAGAGATAGGAATGTAGGGGATTGACATTACCGCTCTTGCGACCAAGTAATGAGCTGCAGTCAATCACTGGTGTCTAGGCTATGATATTACAGTCTATCGTCGTCCATGACGACATGACCTGAAGCGGAGACAAGGCAAGAAACTTTTCGGTTGGCAACAATCAATATAAACACTCAGAACACGCTATAAAGTCTCCATGTTGCAAGACATCTTAATGCTGCGGACACAGACACTGCTCTTCTGCATGAGGTCCACGTAGCCAGTTTTGCTGATCTAATCGATTACACAGCTAATGTTTCCCACATTTCATCCACTGGCAGTGGCGTGGCCCTCCTATTTAGAGAGGGCTTGGCAGCAGATGATGTTCGATATCTGTATAATGCATGGGGCATGGCTGCCATGGTGAATGGAGGCCGACTCATCAATGTCTATGCCCCTTCTAGTAAAGATCGACGGTAGGAATGCTAGGGCTTTAGATATTGCAGGTAGTATGCTGATCGGCCTGTAGTCACCTGGCGACTTAGGGTTGTCAGTCTTCGGTATAGGTTGAATTAAACTTTGCTTCCACTCAGTAGAATATGTACTACTGACAAGAGACAGGTTGAAGATGTCTGTGATAACTGGAGTAGTAGCGTCTACGACGTTCTTAATCATGCCAATACTCACTCCATGATTTCCTACTGCCTCGGATGAGATTCTCATAATTGCCTTGTGTACTGTGCCGGTAGTGACATGTTTTAGGAAAAACTTGTCTCTCGAGAGATTGATATCTTGGGGCTGGTAATTTGTCGCTGCGTGGCAGTTTACAGCTGTTGAGAAGAAATCATTTAATTCTCCAGCAGACGCTTGATCAACAGCGTCAGATCTTCTCTTCCCTAAACCGAAACTGCGCAGCTTTTTCCACAGTGCGGCAGGTTTTGATATGTCGCATACGACAGAGCGGGCATGTCTGACTTTGGCATTCCTCACGCTTTGCTTGGTTCTATTTCGGAGTTTCCTATAAGCTTCGTACGCCTCGGGAGTTGGGTTACGCTTGAAGGCCCAATGTGCAACATCACGTTTACTCATTAACTGGCGTAATGCAGTGGTGAGCCACGGAGCGGCTTGACAGTGCGTTGAGGAGCATGTTTATCATACAGTGCAATAATTTTGCGACATAATTCCCGAATTTTTCCGTCTAAAGTCGGTTCATTGCTAATATCATGCCAAGGGATGTCTGAGCAATCCTTTTGAAGAGCGTCATGGTTAACATTTTTTAGGTTTCCGTAGGTCACCAGGTGAGATTTTTCTTTGGTAGTATGCACTGAGTAATTTAAGAATATCACGTCATGAGCAGAGAGTCCCGGATTGCAATGCTTTCAGATCGATAGTTGATAGAAATTTTACACCATAAAGCATTAGTAGTTGCTCGTCCAACTTACCTGGTTTTGTTCTTACCGGGATAATAATTTTATTGATGGCTCTAGCATCCAAAACAAAGTCTTACTGTACCGTCAGATTTGGTAACTGGCAATAGGGGACTGCAGTAAGGTGACTGAGATGGCTCTATAATTTTCCATTTCAGCATTCGTTCTATCTCTTTGTTTACTGCCTCCCTCTTGGCCCATGGTATAGCGTAAGAAGAATGGCAAAAGGTTTCATGTGGTTTAACGTCCATTCTGTACACGTAATCTTTCATTACTGCTGGTCTTTTACTAAATACTTGTTTATGTGTACACAGTACATCACAAAGTTCACGTTGTTGCTCAGGTGTTAAGCTGTTGCACTCATGTACCTTCTCTATAATATCGTGTGTGCTCACATGTTCTGTGTCACCTCCAGGATAGTGTTGCTGTTGATTTGTAAATAGAATTTTGGGTAGTGTTAGCTCGAGATTAACCAAATGACAATATCTACTATGCATTGCCGGTGTTCTTATCATGTCCACAGAAAATACCTTTCCCTCAAACTGAAATGTGCATTTACCTATGGCTATGTCCAGTGTAACTTGGTGTTGTCTGAAAAATTCCATTCCTAGGATACAGTTTACTATGAGCTTTTCAACTACTAAAAATGAGCATTTTATTTCCATGTTCACCAGTGTAAAGGTGCTAGTGTCTGTATTTTAACTCCCTTTGACTTATTCCCCATAGCACTTAATATTTTGCAATTCTGCACTGGAAAGGTAGGCAATACTGTTGTCTTGTTAATCTGTTCGAACAAGCTGGTTGACATTACATTCACGGATGCGCCTGTGTCCATAACAATTTTCACAGGTACGCCTCCTAGTGTCCCTTCAACCAACGCTTGTACCTCATATTCTTGTCGATGTGTACAAATTGTTCCGTCAAAACACAAATCTTCCTCCATCTCTGTGTCCATGTCATATCTGATAAGGTTTATTGTTTTCATGTTATTGCCGCCTACTCCGCGGGGATGAGCAGTGTCGCGTGCTGTTTTCCGCGGTGTTGGCAACGCTGCCGTTAGCTAGTACGGGTGTACTGGCTGTGTTGTCATTCAATTCAATAACATTTACACTTGGCGTTTGCGCTTGCCACGCATTGCCAGTTGCTGGATATGTGGCTCGCTTGTTTCTTCCGAAAGTGTTGTTGTTTCTGTTATTGTTCTGTGTGTTATTATTTTGCCAATGTGGATTTGGCTGAAATCTGCCCCCGTTCCTATTTCTGCCGTTTTGATACCCGGGATTGTATCTGTTTTCCCTGCGGTTCCACGGTTTGTTTCCATATGTTTGACCATTCTGCCCCCGCGGGTAGTTAAGTAGTTGTGTTTGCTCGCCGGGTGTATTATTATTATTGTGATTGTAATTACCGTTACGGTTATTGCCGTTGCGGTTACTGTTATTGCTGTTGTTGCTGTTCTGCCTTTGACCGTCCTCGTGAATCAGGTCAAAGGTGTCCTGTACTGATAGAAGATAGTCAACATTATCTGCCGGTACTGTGGCGAGTCTTCCTCTGATCGGGATTGGTAACTTCTCTTTAAGAATTTCCAAAGCATCAACATAAGATATGTCTTTATCCCAATATCGAGTTTTATTTAGATATTTTTCGAAATATTTATGTAATCCTCCGCTTTTTGGATTGAATGGTTCAGGGTGGAATACCTCTTTCCGCAATCGTTCCTGAATTCCCTGGGACCAAAATTTGCCTAGGAATGCATTTTCGAAATCTGAATAGGTGTGGCAGTATTCTGCAATTTCATTCGCCAATAGGGCAGCTTCTCCTTGTATGTACCCAATGACATACTGTATTTTCTGCTCCTCACTCCAATACTGTGGCAAAATGTTTTTGAATGATTTGAGGAAGACAACGCGGTGAACTTTTTTATTTTTCGCAGAAAATACCTGGAACTGCCTGTACTTCAGTAAGCTTTTGTCTATGAAAGTTGCATGTGGTGTTGATGAATGACTACACGAGCAATGCGGTGTATAATTGCTACTTGACGCCATGTTGTGGAAACAGCTAACAGCTGGTGAAGTTCTATCTTTCGCTTGTGGTGTGTACCGTTGCTGTACCTGATCTTGTACTCGTACAATACTCTTGTTGTGGATTGGCAAGACAGCCAACCCACTATGAGAGGAAGCCGAAAGGCACGCGTTTTAGCTCACGCAGGCTGGCGCGAGGTCTGGAACAGGTCAAGGAAATGAGACTAACAAAAAACGTACGTAGCTGCTGGAATACTTAACTTTAATCCATAATTGGTGAACATCGCTCTTGACGGTACATGTTTAGCAGCATCAATAGTAACTGGTAATGGCGCCTTGCTAGGTCGTAGCAAATGACGTAGCTCAAGGCTATGCTAACTATCGTCTCGGCAAATGATAGCAGTCAGTGAACAATCGCTAGCAAAGTCGGCTGTACAACTGGGGGGAGGGCTAGGAAGTCTCTCTACACCTGCCGTGTGGCGGCGCTCGGTCTCCAGTCACTGATAGTGGCGACACGCGGGTCTGACGTATACTAACGGACCGCGGCCGATTTAAATGCTACCACCTAGTAAGTGTGGTGTCTGGCGGTGACACCACAACTCTTTTCATTACCAAATTCAATGCTTGGTGGTTTGCTTATAGCAGTGTCAGTAGTGACGGTTCTAGGTGTTTCTGTTTGTGTGTTTGTCTCTACAGACGTTTGTTTGGTTTGCTCTAGGGCGGTCTTAACCTGTTTCGTTACTCTGTCAACTATTTCTGTCTCCTTTTCAACTAGATGTCTTTCGAAACCTGTAAGGCATGTGGCGTATTCATGCACCACCTTTTGTGCCATTGTAGTGTCTTCTAGACTTTCCTTTACTAAGCTTAGATATTCCTTGATTTGTTTTTGCTCTAATTCTAGTGATCCTATTCGATCTGACAGTTTTGTAACCTATGTTGGAATGTTTCCGTAATTCTCCATTATACTGTTTACTTCGATTTTCATGTTTCCTACGTCAGTAATCAGTTTGTTCTGTGATGACTGTAATTGTTCTTATTGTTGATGTAGTGTACCTAATTGGTTCTTAAATTCATTATGCCCCACAGTGAGGTGTTTTAACTGCACTGTGAGGCTCTATACTTCGTCTTTTACCCCTTTTATCTGCTGCGTTATATCCCTCTTCTGATTTAACCGTGTTAAGTCCCTATTCGTTTCATCCATTTTCTGTGTTAAGTCATACCTAGTTTTCTCGCTCGATTCGTCTATCTTTTGTGTGATCTGTGCGAGTCTGTGTCCTAGGAAAGTGAGCAAGGCCGCAAACGCTCCATTTCCTGCTACATCGCCTAATTGCTGTGCAGAATGTGTTGTGTCGGGTTGTGAAGTTACAGGTTGTCAGGTTGTGTGTTCTACAATTCACATGCACTCGAAATTTGTGTTTGTGTTTGATCTCTGTTCGGTACGTAAATTATTTTCCTTATTGTGTTGGGACTATCGTAAGTTTCTCGGCCAAGCCCGTTACGGCTACTACCAGAACTTGACGTGTCCGAAGCTGTGTTAATCGGTTGCGTATCTTTGTCAACACTACACACTTCCATACTTTGTATGTCCAAATCAGTAATATTGACTGTCGCGTCTGTCATGTTGTTTACTTGTAGGTCAGCTGTGTCCATAGCAACACGTTCGTTGACGTGGCTTGTGACGTCACCTGTAGTGCGCAACATGGCTTCCGAATCGTTACTCGACAATTGCGACATTATTGATGTGGAGATTTTTTACGAATACACAAATTTTGCACTACAAATGATGTTTTTCAGTTTCAAATTTGTCAAAAATGTGAATATAGGTGTTACAAAACTTCACTGCACTCGCGTATTCCGCCAAGCGTGCTCTAACACTGGGTACGTAAAGACAATGCTCTTTGACAATTCGGCTTACGTCACACGCATTCTCCAACCAAACAATAGCAGCGTAAGCGATAGATATAGGCGGCAAAGTATGAATTACAAGATGTTAGGACTTGCGTAAAGAAGCAGTATGAATTTGCATTTTATCACTCACCATTTGTGTCTTCGCTGATAAGAATGCACTTATGTACTTCTGTCACCGTTTTTTCCGTCTCCTTTTTTAATATATTACTAATTTTCCTTTTATATTATGTGCATTGCTCATCCAGAAATGTTGCACTCAATTTTGAAGTTGTTACATGTAACAGAAATTGACGTTATGTTAACAATGACAAAGACAAAATCAGTAAATACTTTCTTTAAGTCTACAATTTTTAAAAAAATTTTACACATCCTCATATTCGTGTCCTGTCAAAAGGTAGCCAATTCTGAAGTAAATTTGGTTTTTTGGTAGGTAGTTTATTTTTTAAAGTTTAGGTGGATAGGAACTCGTGAATGAGACTACCCCTGATTTTCGATCCGAAGTAAAATTGCCAAAAGAAAATTTATTTCTATGTGAACAAATTTCTATTAAAGTTTTCTAAGTCGCCAAAAGAAAGTGTTTTTAATGCAGTATTGAGAATGTAACTTTTCACGACCGTATCGGACAATATGGGTCAATTTACTACAGAAATAACAACCTTGGATAATTTTTTAGATTTAACAGAGTGAATTTGCTTTTAGAATCCCTTTTTACCTAATTTTACAGTAGGCTGTGTAGGTCTTCGTTTTCTCTTGATAGCTGCTGGTCATGCTATTGTCTCCGTTGATTTTCTCCCTCCGATTCTTGAAGTAGGTAGGTATGGAAATGATTTTTTTCTAACTCTTGATCTTGCTGTTTTTCATATTCATTTATTGCTTGTACTTATTTACGGCCATACGAAATTGAGTTGCAATGAAATCTGACATTATCGAATCTTCAAACTGGTCAATATCATTTACAAGAATACATCAGTCACTTGCACTGTTCTTATGAACTGCTCTGCGTGTTATCACAGTAAGAGATCTTAATTGCAACTGCTGCCGCTCTCGACTGACGGACGTCTATCAACGCTACTGCACCTCTTTAGTCAGAGATAGCAATGCCTTGTCTTCGTTGCTTCCGACCAAAGAGCGCGTTTACAAGAAAATTTATTTATTTATTTTAATATTAATTTACAAAAATGATAATTTAAATAATTAATTGCGTAATTTCATTTGAATAAAAAAAAATAAACATTTTCCTTTTTCGTCATTTGCGTCAGTGGGGAGGGGTCTGTTCCACTACAAGTGTACTACACAACCTGCCGTAGAGCTGATCACCCATAGCCAGAGACCATGAACATGTTGTAACACAGATGATTTTAGAAGGAACAATGGTGGCCCAACAAAAGATATAAGAAGATACACTATGATGAACTGGAAGTATGAGGATCGTAGTTGCTACTATTAGTTACTTTCCTTTAGTCAGAAGCGAGACCTCCCTATTCTTTTCTTTCTTCATGACATCACTTGATGTCATATATATCAACTGGAAAAAAATTCCTGCTTCTGGATGCATTTAGTATGTTCATTATATCCAAAACCCCCCTTCCCTTCCTTTTCCCATGGTGACTGCTCACATAAAGTGGGGAATCCGGTTTCGACCCGGTCTGGCATAAATTCTTACTTATCACCGTTGAATATGTTTCAGTGACCATTTGCGACTGATGTCTTTGTTTCTCTTACAATTTTGGAGCAGTAAGACCCATTCTGTTTCACCTTAGCTACCAGAGAGAAAGACCTAGTATTCTTGCACTTCCATGAACTGAACACAGAATTGAAGTGTAAAATGTAACTGACAAGTTATCGTCATAATGTGATGTTATCTACTATATTCAAAGTTTACAGCAACACTGTTCACAAATACGCCCATATTGAACTGTGTATCATACAAAAATATAATGAGACAATAGACATACATTTGATATTGGTGTGCAAAATTAAAATATTATGAAGTTACTTCAGTTATCATGTTCCCTGAGTTAAAAAAACATGGAACATTTACTTTTTAAACAGCATGAGACATAATATATTAATAGTATGGCAATGGCAGTGCTGGAGTAATTTGTTAGTGTGGGTTGCATACATTCAGGGCAAATTTGATTGATTTATAGCCCACCCCCGTCCCCTTAACCTATTGTTCTGTTAATTGATTTATGACCCCTGGGGATAATCCATCCATCTGAGAAAGCCTCACCCCTCCCATTTCCCCTCCTCTTCCCCACACCATCATGGGAAATCAGAAGTCGCACTAATACCCGAACAAAGTGTCAGGTGGCAGCAACCCTTTATGAGGCTGTCCAACAGGTAATAGGTGCTAGGAAGCACTAGCTTTCAGATGACACAGACATCAGATGCGATGTCCTGCTCTGATTACTGTGCTACCGATTGACGGTGGGGCTAACATATCGCTAAAGAACATCGCTGTTAAGGACATAAATATTCCACAACTATCATAAAAAACCATTCCTAGGACGCATACTGCAAATAGACTCTATAACACACTAACAGCTCTGAGCAAATGCATGGTGCTAGAATAATAACTCTGGTACTGCACTTTGCTGGGCCCATCACGACAACACATCTGCTTCCTACAGTGTATGGAAGACTTGTGCCCAGGCCCGCAGACAACTAGCCAGCAATCCCAGCATCCCACAGCATCATCGTTGGGAACTACTGACTGGTGATTACATCACAAAAGAGTGACGTGGTCTATCTGCATGTGTATGTACAGACAAAAGTAAATCAATTAATTAAATTTCAAGTTACTCACAATATAATACACTGTGTATAAAGACGTTTGAGAACACAAGCACACTCCTCCATGCACTGGCTGTTACTTGTGTGGTTACGAAGGCACCCAAATGGATATTGAGCAGTAGTTCACTATTAACTTATCCAGGGAACGCCTTGAGCGTCGCCACATGGACAGTCCAGCGACCCCAGTCTAGAAGTCGTCGTCCCTTTGATACTTGATACCTGAGAAACCACATTCCGCCCTTTAAAGAGGCTACTTCCCGTTTGTGCATGCGTGAACCATCCTATACAAACCAATCGACCGAGATATCCCAAATACTGCAATCTGATTTGTTCTCGCTTGAGTCTGTACAAAACCTACCCCCTCCACCCCCAGCCTCATTCAGCTATCATTCGCTGGTGTTTCAGGCTGTCTTCTTTCTTGGGTGTGTGCTAGCAGTTTATATGAAAAACTGAAGTGTGGCAATAGTAGCAGCAGTAATGCTAGTAGCAGCAAACCGCCTAAGCAGTGGAAGTTACCTGGTAAGTTAACATTCAAATCAAAAACTGAAATTTTTTTCACTAAGAATTTCGTAGTAATGATATTACATACATCTCTTCTTAATGTTTCAGCATACATACACCAAATTGTGGATGAAATGAATGCTGAGATGCATCAGTGGCAGGAGCAGCAGACACATCAGAGGCAGCAATTGCAGCTACTGCAGCAACAGCATCATAAGAAGTATATATATTCTTCTTCGTATACATAATATGCTACTGTTATTTAGTGGTCAGTCAGTGAGTCTTTGCTGTTGTACATGATTTCTAAATAGATAACTGTAACTTTTTCACTGAGAATTTCGGAGCATTGAACATGTGTCGTGTTATTGTTTCACAATAATTGGTGAGCTGGCAGCTGAAAGCCAGCAATAGCAGCAGCATCAGCATTGTAGGTAGTTTGTATATTTTTCTTATTTTTAGTCCTGTGTGTACGTAATATGTTGCTGCTTGACGAAAATTTCAAAATATATGTAATAAGGCGTATATTCTCTGTACTGTTGTAGACGATTTTCTGGTAGAAGAAGCAGAACAGGGAGGGGCATGTGTTGAGGATAAGAAGGAATCATCAGAGATATTATGTAATTGAACATTAAAAAATATTTTTTATTTTAGCTTTTTGTGTGTACCTATATTTTTATTATTGAGAATATTAATGCGGTTTTAGGTGATATCAGTGAGATGGACAGATGGCTCTCCCCAATTCAGGCAGGGACAAAATGTCACAGTCGGTGGAGGAGGTGGAGATGGACCTTCATCTACATGGGGTGGTATTGGATGACCTCAGGGCGATGCCAAAGACTCAGAGCGAAATAAATAATTTGTGTACATGTAATCATTCTACTTACCAGTAATGATAATCAGTGTTCCTTCTTCCCTTGTAGCAGCAGCAGCTGATGATGTCTGGAACATTGTACTTAATCTTTGTTATTCTCTGTCTCTCTCTTCTACAGAGGCTGTGTCAGGGTAGCAACTCCTGCAGCGCACCACGGCATGGGTATCATGTGTGGCGAAGCCTGCTTCGCCAAAGTGAGGCACAGTGAGGCATGCGTCACTGGCAAAGGCAATCCTATTCGCCATGTGGGAAGCTTCGGTCACTGCCGCCACTGCTGCCGCTATCGCCACTGTCATCTCCAACGCCACATTTGCACATTTCTCGATCTAATGTGTCCATACTCATTCTATTATGCTGAATGTCAGTACCATCACCACTGCCTAACCAACTGTCTAATAAGTATGGTTTTATCATGTCTCTGCATTTCGCACTGCGTTTATTTCCTGCTTTCCTGTGTACACCGGTCACTTGTAGTACTTCACCATACATCTCCAGATCTTTGGGTGAAAATTTTATTGTTTTTGAGGGTTTTAGGAAAATGAAGTTCAGTAGACCTGGTGTCCTTTGAAATTCCCTATCCCCTATCTGTATTGTTTTTTCATTTAAAGTTATAGGCTGTGTGTCCAACATGTGTGGTTTTTCACCACTGACACTGAATGTTTTGTCTGTCCTAGCATTGCTGTTACAGTTATTGAAACTGGAAAATTCTGTGTGTATTTCTCTCAAACCATATTAATACACTGTTCTAAATCGTCTACAGACACACTATCCTTACAGAGATAGTTCACAGTCGTTTTATACAGAATTTGAGCACACAGCAGTCCATGGTTCAGCCTTTCCAGCACATGGGATACCACCATTTGTAGACAGAACAAGTTTGTAATGGTGGAGTGTTGCAGATAAATGGATCAACCTTCAGATCTCACCATGAGTGTCACACCATTGTACAGTGATGTTATAGATCCATTGTACAGTGATGTTATAGATAGTGTCAGACCAAAAAAGTAAATATCCGGATATGGAGAATACTCAGAGGTCATCTGTTGGTTGATGTAGTGTACTGCATGACACAGTTCATCCTGTTCCAATCCCTAAACCGCACTTTAAAACTTCCTGATACATTTTCAATCTCTAACACAACGCGCCAGTCACTGACCATTATGGTTCAATATAAATGTTTAAGAGCTTTGAATGACAGCTGTTGAATTATGAGTTGAAGCGAAAACCAGTAGTGCACTGGGAGGAATCGACAGAATCTCATGCACCACATCAACACTGTGTCCTTTCAGTAACACTGGAATGTTCTGGGATGGTGCATATGTTGGAGACCAGTACTGAACTGCACTGTGTGGTTTATGGTCCCCCAGCACAGTTCTTATGAGAGTTGGGGACTTGCTGGGTGCCTTCACTACACCACTCAATGAGTGGGATGGATAATAGCAGTTCATTGCCCTGCTCCAACATGATTGTCAGGTGTGCCACAGGATCCCACAGTGCTACTACCACTACTAGTCCTGACAGGCCAAAGTTTGCTGCAGGTCCTGACAATGTGATGATAGCTGCTTCTAGTCCAGACACATGAGATGTCACTGGTCTGGACATGCCAGAGGCTACTGAACAAAGGAGGAGGAACAATAAGGATCTGTAGACAATGACAAGAAGTTGCTCAAAGAAAGGGAACTTGACAAAGATGAAGAGGATATGCTACATGTGGTAATAGTAGCTATGACATGTAATGAGTACTTACTTTTATGCTTCTGCTGTGATGAAGAGGCAGATGATGATCTTGGCTTCTGTTGATGCCTCATAGTTCTTATTCTTCCAGAGTGTGACTGCAACTGAGATCACATGACCAGAAATTAATTAGTCAATCAATTTATTGATTTCAGCAGTATTTCTGGAGCGATTACCAGTCAGACATTTGGCTTGGAAGGAGTCAAGAAAGGGAAACATTGGTGGTTTCGCAGGTAAACACAGCTTTGTCTGTGGTTTGGTCAGGCCATTACCGATGACATGTGCGGGCCTAGCGATGGTACGTGATAAGAATGATGTGGGCACTTGAGGCATGCAATACCGTGTGGTGCAGCCTCTTGGAGACTGGCACGTGCTGCAGCCCAGGAAAGAGGCTGGTACATGTTGCACAATGTCCAGGCTGAATATCTGCCTGTTGTCAGTGTGAAGGTGCAATCAGGACTATAACAGTGTAATTATGTGCAGTGAGTTATGTTGGTGTTGATTTTGTAATGGTATTCCTTGCATGATCAGACAAAAATTAGTCTATTTAATTACTTCTTTTCGAAGTATTTTACAAGAGCTGCATCTTCCAAAGCACCATAGAAGATGAACTTTTCCAACCACATAAAAGAGAGATCCAACCCCTGCAAAATGAATTTTATAAATAATTAGTATATCCTTTGCTATGTAATTTACATTGGTTTGAATTTCCTGTCATGAGATCCTTCCTCTACAACACATACTGAGTCCTCCTCCCACCAATTTCAGATAGGAGGCTAGTGGATTTCCAAGAGGGGGTGAGGTTAATTAATCCATTGATTTAATTAATGAGGCAATTAATATGATATCAAAGGTGCACTTGTATCTGTGAGGGGATTTCCAAGAGGACTGGGGAAGAGGAGGGGAGGGGTGGGAGGTATCTTAGAAGGGTGGATTATACCTAGAGGATCATATATCAACCTGTAGATGTCATAAAACAAATAACGGAACAATAGGTGAAGAGGAAGGGCCCACAAATCATCAAGTTTGCCCTGAACATATGCAACCCACACTAATAAGACACCCGAGCACCGCCATTGCCCAACTAGTTATATTAACATTTGCTCTGAATTCTAATAAGGAATCTTTTTTAAAATACTCAAAAAACTGGCATGTTCACTTATGATATCTGTGGCGCAATGTGATGTTTTCCAGTATTTTGAGAACTGTACATGTAAGAACAAAACAAATTTTCTTTGGCTTTTTTGTTAATTAAACATTGCTATAACTAAAGCCAGACTTTTATAAACACATCATCAACTTTACCTGCTACTGGGTCTTTGTGCCATAAATCCGTTTAGTGCGTTAAACTTTCTTAATCACAATGTTTCTAAAGCACCGATGACCCGCATCAAACTGACTAATTTATTGCACTGTAAAACCTTTTTTTTTTCTTTTTTAATCTAATATTGATTTTTGTCTTCACGAAACGCGGCCACCTTTCTGCCACATTTTTTCATGTAATAAATTGCTAGTGCGGAACTTTCGTGCTGGACAACCATCATACCTGAGGTTACTGCTAGGTAAGCCGACACTGAGGTCGGAGGAACATCTCGAGTAAGATAATGTCCACCTATTGTCGAGACCAAGCTGAGGCTTGATGACTGCTATTTTTTTATTTTTGCAGAATACATTTGAATGAACAATAAACAGTTTTTTTTAAAATTATTCTGCTTTCCCTTCCCATCTCTGTAACAAAGACTTTGTTTATATATCGACAACTGCTATTTGTCCCATTTAGTAACGAAGTAAAGTACTTCGGTAGGAGGGGGAACATTTTGATAGCAATATTACATAAGCAGCGAGTACAGGAGTCGTGTGTTTGAAATTCTATGCTGTTATCTTGTGAAGGTAGCCACGAGATTGACAGGCGAGCACTTACTCGGACGGCTGACACGTGTCATTGATGGAGAAGACGGCTCTAAGCGCTTTGAGCTCAGCTAAAAAGAAGGTTGATAAATCTGCTATCGATGAACGTTTGTCCGCAGTATTTTTTTAACTGTAGATCATGTTTATAAATTTTAATTCTCTGAAATTTTCAGCATGAGTCTCTTGTTTAGAGCATTAATATGATAAAAATAAATATTTTTGTTAATGAGAATTTAAATGTAGCATATAACTGCAAATTCTGACTCTTACATCTCATGTAAATTTCTACAAAATTCATATATTTTGTAAAAGATTCTAGGACTTCCATCTACACAAGACATAAAACACATTGTACAGCCGTGTGTCACCGTCTCTGTTCAGAATTATACTACATATTTTGATTTTGGTAATCTTCTTTCTGATATTATTCCAGAAACTATTCGTTATAAATATTGTTTTATGAAGCACATTTTCTGGCCATTATGCAGAGAATACTCTGCTAACGCACATTTTCTGTGGAAATTACGTCACAACACCCTTCATGCTCACTGGAGTGTTCGCCACAGTTTCTCCTGCATCGAAGGAATTCCATACACATCAGATGTGCAAAGGAAGTTGACTCTGAAGCCGGGCCGGCTACGCATTTTGAAGATTTCTGGTTATTAGAACGTGATTAGTCATCTGATAGGGTTGTAATCTTGAGGCCTAGTGACATGCTAAATAATCTTTCTGAGGTTAACTATCTTAGCCTATGAAGACACTATCTAACACCACAAGAAAGTGGTTCCCTCCATACTGCATCATAGAGAGGTATTGGTGTCTATTCCGCCAACTGCACAGTATCGAAGGTTTCCTTCGACACCCCAGCGTCCGTTGAGTTCTTCACCGTGATCCTGGCAAGTGACTGTTACAAGATTCTGCCAATCAGGTAGGCTATACCAAGTTTCTTCCTCTCATTTTTTTTTTGTGGTGGATTGACCGCCTAGGATCACTCTACAACCACTTTGCCAGGAGTTTCCTTTGTTTCCAGCTGTCCTTCATGCAGCCCATAAGCTGTTGCTTTTGTGCTTTCGTCAATATTCTTCCGTTCTTTATAATTTTTACTTCGACTTTAAACCCTTCGGAATTTTATATTCTGTTTCGAAACGTGTCCCATTCTAACATGAGAGTTTGTGGGGTATCGGATTTCTCAAGATTCTTCCACGCTTATTTAATCCACGTCGGAATGATCTTCTTGTTCCAGAGGTAATCAAATATTTGTTTTATTGTCTATTTTAGTCCATCCCGTGCGGGTCTTTTCCTCATGGTCTCCGAAATCCTCTCCACATTCTGTCAAACTTCTTTATTGCTCTGTAGTTTCCAGCTGATCTCAATCTATATTGCTCCCGTGATTTTTCGTGGGATTCTCCGTTCCACGATCTCCAACTTGTTTAGCCTGCAATACATCGAGAGGCGTTCACTGGTGTGTTATAGTTACACAGTCTAGGAGATGCACTTTTTTTGTAAAAATGTATCAGCCAACACGCTCACTATTTTTGAGACTCGATCATCCATCGCACCTTTCTCTAGACCAATCAAGGTACTTAAATTTTCTCACCCTCGTAATCTGGCCTATCTCTGTTTCAAGGAACTTCAGTCCATATTTGTCATTCATCATGAATTTAGCCTATTCCATTTTCAGTATGGGGATAATCCAGAATTCCCTGATGATCAGGACCTTATCAAAACGAAGCATTTTTCGTAGTTTAAGGGAACATTACGATTTTCCTGGGAGTCTACATTCTGTGACGCTTACTGACTTCAAAATAAAGTTCTGTCGGCCTTTCCGGAACACTCCTTGATACTCCCCAAGTTGTTTATCTGAGCTAATCTCTATTCCGTTCCGCACTGCCGTTTAGTGAAAAAATACAAGCTTACCGAGTATCTGACCAGATTTACTACTGGATTCAAGACTTCCCTATAGACAGAGCTCAACAAGACATTCTTAACGGAACAAAATCGACAGATGTAAATGTAATTTCCGAATAACCACATGGAGGTTTGATAGGACCATTACTGTTTACATTGTATATAAAAGATGTAGTAGAAAGCTTTGGAAACTCTGTAAAACTTTTCACAGATGATGCGCGTGCTTATAGGGAAGTAGCAACACCAGAAGCCAGTATGAATTTACAGAATGACCTGCACAGGATTGATGAATGGTGGAGGGTCAGGCAGTCGACCCTGAATGTAAATAAAAGTAACATATTGCACAAATATAGGAAAAGAAATCCACTGATCAACAATTACATAATTGGTGGCAAATTCCTAGACGCTGTATCTGCCGTAAAATATCTAGGTGTAAATATTCAGAGCGATCTTAAGTAGGATGACCACATAAAACAAACAATAGGAAAAGCAAATTCTAGACTGAGGTTCATAGTCAGATGTAACTCATCAAAAAAGTAAGCACCTCACGAGGCGGTTGTTTGACCGATTCTTGAGTAGTGTTCCTCAGTCTGGGAGCCTTATAAGTTAGGAATGATAGATGTGATGGAAAAGATCCAACGAAGAGCGGTGCGTTTCACCACAGAATCATTCAGCCAATGTGAGACTGTTACAGAGAAGCTCAACAAATTCCAGTGGCAGTCTTTACAAGAGAGGCATTGTGAATCTTGAACAGATTTGCTGTAGAAATTAGTGGGTCACTGTTCTTCCTGGGCATAAATGTGCTGATCTCGGCATAGGCATTTTCTTACCTTCAAGGCCATTCCAGTATTCAACACATCAGCATCACTACCCACAGTGATGTGCCAATGCCATGGAGGGCCCTGCGCTCGTCACTCAAACATTCTCCCCACCCCCACCTCCAGCTATCACACCCCTCCTCCTAACCCCTCCCTCTCCCCTTCCCCCTCCCCCTCCTACAACCTCCCAGTCCCTCATTCCCTGCCCCCTGCCCATCACACCCCTTGCCACTGCTCAACAACCAATTGTATGTAGTGCAGTAGAAAAGCTATGATTCGGTGACATCATCAGAATAATTTCATATGTAACACATTATGTCAAAAATACCGAAAATTTTCCGAATTATGTTTGCACTACTGACTTCTAAAAATCAGTTTAAGTACTGGCTCACAAGTCACATTGGTAAAACTCGTTCTTTTTCTCTTTTCTTGCTTTATTGTATTTCAATTCCGCATCCATGGCAGGCTAGCAACAGCAAAGGCGCTGCTCTTCATGCAAGAGACATTACAGGTATATAACAGGAAGACATCTAAACAACAAAATGGAGAAAACATTGTGGCACAGATATAAAAAGGGGGAACATAATGGAAGAGAGCATACAAAAGACGATGACTGTAAAAATGGAGATAAAATCTAAAAAAAGTGTTTGACACAAAAAAACCACACACTGTAAAGATTCGAAGACACAAGGCAAAGTACAGGCAGAGCGTAAAAAGTTGCAGAATGATTAAACCAGCCACGCAATGGGCAGCATAGCACAGAACAATCATGGACAGCAAAACTATGTATAAGTCAAGCGCTTGATTAAAACCACATCACTTTCCTTCACTGTAGAATGGCACCGAACACAACATTTTGCAGCACGCTGATGACGAAGAACAAACGGGGAGGGTCTGCCAAGGGTAGGGATACAAGGGAGAAGGGAAGAAAAGGGGGGAAATGGTGGTGCTAAATGGGGGAGAGAAGGGGGAACACAGTAGCGGGCGCGCCAAAGGGGTGAGGAGGGGGGGGGGGGCGCTGAAGGGGCTTGGGAGGGAAGGGCGAGAGAGGAAAACAGCTGAGGAGGGAGTGCAGAGACTCAAGGGGGGGAGGACAAATAACCGCTCTGGGGGAAGGAGGGTACGGGAAAGGGGGGCTCTTGGGAGAGGGAGAACAAGGCTGGGTTACAGTTGGTAGGAAGGGTACACATCATGGAAAATTTCATCATCTGGGAGTCAAGCTCTATCGCTGTACCTCCCTCTCTCCACCTTCACACCCTCCATATTCTTCATCAGGGCAATTTCCAGCATCTCCCCCTTCCATCTACATCTGCATAGATGTAGATGTAGATGCAGATGTACATGGGAGGGGGAGATGCTGGAAATTGCCCTGATGAAGAATATAGAGGTTGTGAAGGCGGACAGAGGGAGATACAGCAATAGAGGCGAGGCTATGAGTGGGCATGGAGAGGAAGAAGGACACCAGGGGGTGGGGGAGATCAAGCCTGCAGACAGTGTAAGGGATGTGAATATGTCGGAGGAAAAGGAGGAGGTGGGGGAAGAGGATGAGGTTGTACAGGAGCTGGAGGCAGATATGGAAGGAAGGCAAGGTGGAGCATGTGGCATTCAAGGGTCTGGGCGGCATTATAAAGGCAGGTGGGGGGATGGAAATCCAGGTAATGCTGGCATAGCACAGTACGGATGTGGGATATGTTGGTGTGGAGGATAGTGGAAGGATGCAATCCCCTTGTCAGGCCAGACAGGAGTTTCAGGAAGTGGAGGCAGGTATTGGCTTTCTGCTGGATGGTCAGGAGATGAGGGGTCCAGGTGAGATGACAGGCGAGGATGAGGCTAAGTTATCTCAGGATGGGATGACCATAAATGGTTAGGTAGAAATCATGGAGATGGAAGGAGTGGGTGGGTCAGCCTGGGTCTTGGAAGAGATTGATATGAAGGAACCACTGGTTGCACCAAGTGGTGAACTGGTCAAGGTGGGGTTGGAGAGTGCATTGGGATTGTTGAAGGGTAGGACAGAGAGCCAGGAAGGTAGTGTCATCAGCATATTGGAGGAGGTGTACAGGTGGGGGTGGCTTGGGCATATCAGCAGGGTACAGGGTATATGGTAGAGGAGAGAGGACGAAACCTTGAGGGACACAGGTGGTTGGATAAAAGATACGGGAGTTGGTATCATCGAGGGTGACATAGGAAGAATTGCGTGGGAGGATGGAAGTGATCAGATGGACAAAATTGGTAGACAGGGCGTAGGTTTGGAGTTTAAAGAGGAGACAGGGATGCCAAGCGTGACTGCAAGCGTTTCAGAGGTCGAGGGAAACAAAAATTGCAGAGCGACGGGAACTAAGTTGGAGGGACAGAAGGTGGACGAGGTTAAGGATTTGGTCTTCAGCAGAGAAGGAGGATCAGAAGCCACCCTGGGTAAAGGTGAGGAGGTGGTGTTGATTAAGGTCATGATGGATACGATGGGAGAGGAGGGATTCGAAGCTCTTACTGAACACACAGGTGAGGCAGATGGGATGATAGGAAGAGGTGGCAGAAGGGGGTTTGTTGGGTTTGAGGAATAAGAGGATGCAGGAAATCTTCCACAGGTTGGGGTGAAAGCCAATGGAGAGTATGACATTGTATAAAGTGGCGAGGACAGTCAGGAAGGAGAGGGGGCACTCTTTGAGGTGGCAGTAGGTGACAGTCATGACCAGGGGCTGTGTTGCATTTTGACTGGAGGATAAGTTTAATGTCTTGTGCTGTGATTGGAGTGTTGATGTCGCAAGGGATTAACCACACCAAGTACTGGAGACTGGGAGCGAGTGGAGTGACTGAGATCTTCGCAAGTTCCATGACAATGGGAAAAGGGAACAATCAAAGTGGGGATACTCAGGGATGGAGAAGAGCTCGCAAAGGTGGGAAGCAAAGTGGTTGGTCTTACTGAGGTTGTTAGGAATGGGGCAGTCGTTATGGATAAGGGGGTAATGGGGTGTGGAATGGAAACCAGTAAGGTGATGGGAAGCCGACAGGTACTCGGAGGAGTTTATAGGGAGGATGGCATTGAGTCACTTACAAGTCTGGCGCCAGTCCCGGCGTTTCTTTGCTGTAATTAGGTTCCAAATGTGTCGCTGGAGTTGCCAGTGGTGGTGAAGTGTATCCCTGTCACGAGTGTGCAGAAGGAGCATAGAGGCAGCGGGATTGGCGGAGGTGGAGCAGGCCTGTGGAGGGAGAGTGGGATGGTCGGGGTGGATGGTTTTAATAGGGATATGGGCGTCTGCGGCGTCAGTAATGGTCTTCTGAAGGAAGGACAAGGCGTGTGTGATGCCATCGGGACAGTGATAGTGAAGAGGCTGGCTTTCGACCTGGTGGCAATGGATTCCTGGTAGGCATCCCAGTTGGAGCAACAATAGTCACAGACGACCTTGGGAGGTGGTGCAGGGCGGGGGTGAACAGATATTATGGTGAGAAGGATGGGAAGGTGGTCGCTCCCTGTGGTGTCAAGGACATCCATGGCGATACACCCAAGGAGGTTGGCAGAGGAAATAGCAACATTGGGAGTGGTATTTCCTTTGGGATGTGTGTTCTGAGGAAGAGGAACAAGGTCACCTCATATTGTGGGGAGGAACTGATGCCATTGCTGAAGGGCGATAGGAGAGCAGCTGTGGATGTTGATGTCAGCGGCAATCACATAGGTGGAGAAGTTGCGGTCAATGTGGGAGATTAAGTCATAGGGAGTAGGAGCAGTGGAGCAGACATAGATGGGGACGCAGGTGATGGTGAGGGAACAGAAAAAGACACTGAGGGTGAGGTGTTTGTTTGGCTCATTGAGGAGGGATTGTGGCAGGACGGGGATGTCCTTAAGGTGGCTGATGGTGACTCCACCCTTCGTTCGGGGCCCAGGAGCATCAGTTTAGTGGAGAATATAAGGAGAGATGGGGACAGTACGGTGGGTTTGGAGAAAGATTTCATTCAGGAGGAGGGTGTCGACCCGGTGTTGGGATAGGGTGTTCATGAAGAGGTATTTGTTGCTGTGGAAGGCGAAGATGTTCTGGAAGAGGATGCCACACTCACACCATTCCATGATGGAAGAGAAGGAGGGGTGAAGGGAGAGGAGAGGCTTAAACTTGGGTGTCTAGGCAGGTGAAGGTGAAATGGGCTTGATTGTGGGAGAAAGTGGCGAAGTTGTTGAGGTGGAATACGGAGTGGGTGGCGATGGAGATATGTTGGAGGGTGTGGATGTTTTGGAGGACTGTGGTTAAGAAACAAATGATGTCTTCAGCCGTGGGGGGCAGACAGTGGGAATTCTTTGGGTGGATGGGTGGTCGATAGGATGGACAGGGGCAGTAATCTCAAGGATGGTAGGAGGGGATTTAGCCTTACATTTGTGGAAGGAGGTGATGTGCAGTCTATTGCAGGTGTTACAGGAAGGAGAGGTGGCGAGGTCGAGACAGTTTTTGAGAAAGTGGGAGGCTTTGCAATGGGGACAGGTGGGGAGTTTACAGATAGGAGTCAGGTGATCATTATGCATTTAGCAGCACTGGCAGTGGTAGGATTGGGGAGGGGTTTTGGAGGTGGCGGCAGTGAAAAATCAGATTGCCCTGGGTGAGGTGGTGATCAATGGAGGGGACAGACTCTGAAAAGACTCACTTGAGATAAGTGGGACCAGAGGCATTGTGGATAGAGCATGCAGAGTGGATTTCAAGGTCAGGGTGAGAGTTTAGTTCAGCCAGCACTTCATCCTCCATGATCACCGGGCTGAGGTTGGTGAAAACGGTGTTGTAGGTTTGGGGGGTGATGGGGAGGTTGTGGATGGTGAGGAGAGGAAGAGGGGAGGAGAGGAAAGGTGTCAGGGACGTGTGGGGGCCAAACATGATATGTGGGAGTTTACAGAGGAGGTCTGTATGAAAGGAGGGGGACAGGGATCAGGGATTTGATGAGGACTGAATCCGTCCGGGGAATCAGTTGGGAGATGGAAGCACTTGGGAGATAGTTTCGTATCTCCGTGGTGAGGGTACAGGAGCCAAGGAACTTGGGGTAGAGGGTCGACTGGACAAAGGTGTGGAGAGTGGGGGCCGGGCTATGGGTGACAGGAGGACGGGTGGTATCCATGGAGACAATGGAGGAAGGAGGTTGGTGATTTTTCATTGGAAGTGGTGGGAGCAGAGTCAGCATTGCTGCACTTCTGGGATTTTTGGTGAGGGTAGCCTGGGAGGAAGGGAGAGGGATGGGGAGGAGAGGAGGTGGCAGGGTGGCAGATCCTTCAGGTGTGGTGGAGGTGCTGGGAGGTGTGGTTGGTTCTGTGGTGGCAATTGTGCCAGGCATAATGTGATGCGGGTGTGGGAGGAAGAAAATGAGGTGATTGGGGGGGGGGGGGGGGAGTTGGCTATGTGAGGGATTGGAGCAGAGGCAGCAGCTGAAGCATATGTGAGGGCAGGGGCAGGGATGGGAATGTGGGAATGGGAGTGGTTGTAAGTGTGGAGGCTGGGGGAGTGAGGGTAGGGAAGGTGAGGTGTAAGAGGGGAGGTCAGGATGTGATAGTGAAAGTGGGGAAGGGGCAGGGGGACGTGTAAATGACAGTGAAGATGGGAGGGTTCATGTCGAAGGCGGCGAGAACTGGGCAGTGGTTGATGGCGGTGGTAGACGGTGAGGGCGGGGAGGGGGGGAGGGGCTGAAGTCGAAGTCGGGGTTAGGATTGGCGTTCAGTTTGGGGCTGGGCTCTTCCAGAAACGTCTATTGCACTCTGAGAGTAGCCCAGGCGGTGTAGTCTTCCGATTTGGGAGTTGAGGGGATCCAACCCTTGAGATAACAAAACTTGTTTGAAGCTGTAAGCATCATTCGCTATAGAATAGTGGGACGAGTAGATAGCATATTTCTCTACAAATAATTAAAAAGCAACATCTGTGTATAAAATATAACTAATGAATTAAGAATTTGAGTTTGTGGAACACGAGTTTTATCTTAAATGCTATCCTGCAAGCCCTGAAAATAGGAAATAAATCAAGTCCTGTTTCACATCACAGTTTAGCTGTCATCAGCAAATGGCTGCAATGTACAAAACGAGCATAGTTCGAATTTTGTACCACAATTTCTTACTGTCACGAGGAGATGGCTACACTGCAGAAAATGCGGATTGTTTACTTGTACCTGATTTCATACTGTCGCTAACAGAATGCTGCTCTGTAGAAACGTTTCTGCACAGGTAAAAACGATTATTGTTGCTTTCTAAGTACAGTGCTTGGTTTAACATGAAACAGAGTTGCAAATTAATTATTTTCCACTACCATGATACTTCTCAAATACCACAATATTCTTTCCAACCATTCTCCACATCAGCGTTGCTTCTCAAGTGTCATACTATTCCAAAATGTCTACAAAATACTTTCGAAATGTAAAAAAGATGGAAGTTTCGTAATGTTGATTTCCACATACCGGTACACACATAGTCGTTAGATTAGTGCGTCACATTTTAAAGTATGTACTCCAATGTTTTCCGTTTCTAATAATAGTTGACATTTTAAAATGTAGGCCTAAGGAATCAATGTTGTAAAACAAACGTGACCAGGGTTATAAATGCAGAAAAAGACGTTTTAGCTAAAATACGAGGGTGGTTTGAAAGGTTATCGGAATCACCACGAGAGGTCAGCGCTGACGCAACGAGTTATTCACGTGATATTCATTGGACTGTAGCCTGTAAACACGTGCCACGTCAGTGCTCTTGGAAGAGAGCTGTGGCGCTGACATAGTTCTGTTGTTGTTCCTGCGTAGTGATTTGCGAAGATGGAAAGAATCGAGATTCGAGCAGTGATTAGTACTTCGTAAAGAAAGGCATGAAAGCAAAGGTCATTCATGCCGATTTCCAGAATACACTGGGGGAACTCAGCTCCTTCGTATTCAACTGTTGCCAAGTGGAAAAATGAATCTAAATATGGCCAGGAGAGCTTAGATGACGATCCGCGCTGTGGTCGGTCAAGATGTGTCTCTACTCCAGAAATCATTGCAAAAGTGCACAAAATGGCCACAGAGGATCACCGATTGAAAGTGCGTGAAATTGCTCACGTTTGTCAGATGTCATCTGAAGAATTAGAAATGAAAAAATTATCTGCAAGATGGGTGGCACGACAAGACACATATGTGCCGTCGCCATCGCAAAATTTTACGAACTAAGGTATGAATTGTTGCCACACCCGCCCTATTCACCTGGTATGGCTCCGTCAGACTTCCATCTCTTCCCAAAACTGAAAATTTTTTTTGGTGGACGAAGATTCACTTCAAACGAAGAACTGACAGCTGGAGTTGGCAACTATGTTGCAGGCCTGGAGGAAACTTATTTTCGAGGTGGGTTCAAGTCATTGGGACATCGTTGGTCCAAGTGCATTAATCTACAAGGAGATTACATTGAGAAATAAAAAAAAGTTTCAGTGATGTAAGTACTTTTTCAATTCCTTCCGAGAACTTTTCAAACCACGCTCATACTATGCTAAGCAGGTCAGAAACAAGCAGACTGACTGACTGAATGTAACTAATTAGGTCTACTGTTGATGTAAGTCGCAAGACACCCTCAAATTATATATTTCCGCATTTAAATTATTCCCAAGCTCCATTTTAGGAGAGGCACAGATAGTGCATCATGTTATTCTCTAGGAAAATGTATAATCGAAGGTACTCATTGCCAGAACTGATATTATTATAAATGAGACAGGTCTACTTTCGGCAAAGTTTGTAATCAGAACTATGATGGCAAGGCCCTCCAAATCCTTTATAGACTTTTTCTTAAATTTTTTTCCACATCTATGATATCAAAATTTTCTAAAAACATCTGCAAAAATGTGTCTGTAATGTTGATGTCGATTATCTTGGACGTTGTTGAAGATTAAGTACAAGAAAAACCGCTGTAAGGTTCAAATGAATTACTTTCGAATACATTACGGGAAAGGCAGTGATCAATGTCTTACAAATATTTTCTATTAAAAACAGTCTTGATCACGATTTATTTATCAAGGTGACCAGTTCCGACCACTACTGTGGTCATCTTCAGACCATTGAGTAGGAACCTCTTTCTGTTGGAGAATCACTACTATTCTCCAACAGAAAGAGGTTCCTACTCAATGGTCTGAAGATGACCACAGTAGTGGTCGAAACCGGTCACCTTGATAAATAAATCGTGATCAAGACTGTTTTTAATAGTAAATTAAATGAATTACTTTACCACATCTGTGATGTCACAGTATTATAAAACCTGTCAGAAAATGTAATGTCTATGTTGCAGCAGTTTCTAAATAGTAAACTGCAGCTGCATTTTGGGAGACTGGCTCACATTTATTATGGTATAACATTTGAACTGCAAAACGACAAGAACTACTGATAAACTCAGACTCATAAGAGAGCCGACGAAAATGTGGACTTTCCAAAGAAATGTCAGAGCTGATATCTCGGAAACAAATAAAGTCACTTACAATTTATTGTGAAATGTCTCACAGTTTGAAAGCATAATGAAGTTCCAAAAATTAAATATTGTCACATCTAATTTGTCTGTATGACTCATTAAAATGTGTGCTTATCGTAATATAAGCAAGACCTCTACAAAAATTCTGTCAACAATACAGTAGTATTATATGTATGATGTCGCACGCCTTATAAGCTCATTGAGGTACCAAATACATCTAATGCCTACCGCAAGACAATCTATGACGATTCTACATTGCTACAAATGCTAAACAAATGCCGCAACACGTATTAAAGTGATGTTATTCTCTATAACGTACAGATATGTAGATGTGAAGGTAGTTGAGTTCTGAAATTTAGTTGGTCACAACAGAAATGACATCAGGGATTCTGCCATCGTTTGATGATGTACAGCTGAAAAATACAGCTAATATGAAATCCTCAACCTCATAATACATGTTTGGACCTCCAGCAAGCAAAGCTTAAAGTGGCTGTAGTGGTACAGGGTATCCCCTGCCACGCAGAGTGCTGTCTTGCGTAATTTGTATATAGATACAGACGCAAATATTACGACATATGGTACTCCAACATTGTAGTACTACAGCATGACATTGCCGATTTACAGACACCACGATATCGGTGTCGCAATACACAAACAGAGACGAAATAATATGATTACAGCAGCGGTAGCAGTGGGAAATTGTCAATAACTGCTAACGTAATGTAATTATATTTCATAACAAAGTAGTTGGGAAGAAAAGTACGGTTCATTGTGTACACACCTAAACAGTGTTGCACAGGTATCAAGCACAAAACTCATTCTGTAGCGGTCTCCAGCTTGGTATGTGTTCTTTAGTTGTCCGTAGTCGCATGTCTGGATACTTTATAAGATCTTCAAGGTGGTTACCAATAACATTGCTCACTCATGGACTTGGGGTGTGACATATAAATGCATCAAATAAGTTTTGGTGTACAATTGGAGGTCATCCACAGTAAACAACCTACCCGAACCCTATGTGTCGATGTGTGTGCAAGATGTCACCTCCATGTGAGCATTGCGCTCCACCGAGGAAACTGAATTGAAATACCGAAGCAGACTCGTTTCTATGACTACTGCATGGCGGTGAAGAGCCGAAGAGAGCATCTCACATCTGTTAATGTTTAGAGTAGTTTCTTGAGGCAGAATAGTATGTGAATCCCACTTGCGCTCTATATAAATTAATGACGGCATAGTGTATTCAACAAAAATTGACAGCGAATAATAACATAACGAAGTAATGTGATGGTAAGTTCCATGTTTTGTGCGTGACAGAGCGCCATATCGCGACTGTCAGACTGAGCTGTTGGTGGTACTGTGGAAAACAATGTTTTCCCCATGTTTTAATATAGCACCACTGTATCGCATTTGTCGAAGTCAGAGTAGCTTATTAAAGCCTTGTGCAGATGGAATACATATACGCGACCAAAAGATTACTAGCTGCACCATATGTGGAGATTCATTACCACCTATCAGACACTCCTTACAGTCTTTGACCGTGAGAGCCTGTGAGACTGCACGATGCACACCCTTAGCCCGTCTCTTGGTGACCTCTGTATCCACTGTATATGGTGTGCACGTACTTTCGATTTGAGCCCAACAAACTCGGCTTTCATGAGGCCGATAACCTTCTTGTTCTGAGGTGTTAGGCTGGAAGAATTACCGGCCGAATATCCAGATGTATCGCATCCTCGGGATTTTACCCAGTTACGTCTTATGGATTCCAGTATTTCACCCAGTAGACGAAACTATCTGTATCCATATAATGTAACTTGACAGCAGTGAAGTTTTAGCAGGTGGAGCGCCTTGCATATTACTAAATTGTGGAGAGATGATCGACGGGCTGCCGTCAGCTGCGGCGTCTGTGTGTGCATGTGCGTGCGTAATGAGTCAGGCAGCCGAAGCACTAAGACGTGCTGTGTAGAAGTGCCAGGCAGCCTCGTGCAGAGGCAACCTCACTTTATTCTAAAAATAGTTGTGCGCATCCTAGTCTCACAGAACTTATTATTATTTGAACATATTGCTACAATTCTCTCGTGTTAGGGGTTTTAACTGCTATAAGCTGATAGTTACGCTTCTATTAGAAATTTTTGTAGTCTGTGACTATTGGTGGGTCAGTGAAGGTTAGACTGTTTCACAGTAATATACACTCCTGGAAATTGAAATAAGAACACCGTGAATTCATTGTCCCAGGACGGGGAAACTTTATTGACACATTCCTGGGGTCAGATACATCACATGATCACACTGACAGAACCACAGGCACATAGACACAGGCAACAGAGCATGCACAATGTCGGCACTAGTACAGTGTACATCCACCTTTCGCAGCAATGCAGGCTGCTATTCTCCCATGGAGACGATCGTAGAGATGCTGGATGTAGTCCTGTGGAACGGCTTGCCATGCCATTTCCACCTGGCGCCTCAGTTGGACCAGCGTTCGTGCTGGACGTGCAGACCGCGTGAGACGACGCTTCATCCAGTCCCAAACATGCTCAGTGGGGGACAGATCCGGAGATCTTGCTGGCCAGGGTAGTTGACTTACACCTTCTAGAGCACGTTGGGTGCCACGGGATACATGCGGACGTGCATTGTCCTGTTGGAACAGCAAGTTCCCTTGCCGGTCTAGGAATGGTAGAACGATGGGTTCGATGACGGTTTGGATGTACCGTGCACTATTCAGTGTCCCCTCGACGATCACCAGTGGAGTACGGCCAGTGTAGGAGATCGCTCATCTGCACGGCGCCAAACACGCATACGACCATCATTGGCACCAAGGCAGAAGCGACTCTCATCGCTGAAGACGACACGTCTCCATTCGTCCCTCCATTCACGCCTGTCGCGACACCACTGGAGGCGGGCTGCACGATGTTGGGGCGTGAGCGGAAGACGGCCTAACGGTGTGCGGGACCGTAGCCCAGCTTCATGGGGACGGTTGCGAATGGTCCTCGCCGATACCCCAGGAGTAACAGTGTCCCTAATTTGCTGGGAAGTGGCGGTGCGGTCCCCTACGGCACTGCGTAGGATCCTACGGTCTTGGCGTGCATCCGTGCGTCGCTGCGGTCCGGTCCCAGGTCGACGGGCACGTGCACCTTCCGCTGATCACTGGCGACAACATCGATGTACTGTGGAGGCCTCACGCCCCACGTTTTGAGCAATTCGGCGGTACGTCCACCCGGCCTCCCGCATGCCCACTATACGCCCTCGCTCAAAGTCCGTCAACTGCACATACGGTTCACGTCCACGCTGTCGCGGCATGCTACCAGTGTTAAAGACTGCGATGGAGCTCCGTATGCCACGGCAAACTGGCTGACACTGACGGCGGCGGTGCACAAATGCTGCGCAGCTAGCGCCATTCGACGGCCAACACCGTGGTTCCTGGTGTGTCCGCTGTGCCGTGCGTGTGATCATTGCTTGTACAGCCCTCTCGCAGTGTCCGGAGCAAGTATGGTGGGTCTGACACACCGGTGTCAATGTGTTCTTTTTTCCATTTCCAGGAGTGTATATTACATTATATATTGCCATGTAAAGAAAGAAACACAGCATTTCGATGTTCGACAGCAAGATTTATTTTAACGCAAAACGTCATTACATTTCTGTCATACGAGAAATCTTATGAGCGACGGTCACGAAAATAATGTCACATTTTCCTCAGCAATCACTGGTTCCTCGTTGTCAACATATATTTTCAGTCTGATTGCTGGGGTGAGCGACGTCCATTGGCTTGCTTCATTACTGTAGACATGGTGTTCCAGTAACAAATCCTTGACGCACTTCAGTTTCTCCAAGCCCTTCATCAAGACACGTGACTCAGCTGGAATAACTGAGAGTATGCAACTCAAAACCGTATCCAATGGCATACCAATGATTCCATATTGTGCCGGTGGTGATTCACCATTAACCATTTTGCAGAACTCACATTGAATTACTAGTGCGACGCTGTCAACTCCAGAATAAAATCACCAGAAGCAAAATCACGCTACATCGAAATCCGAAATGACAGCTCCATTGCGACAAATAATTGTCTATAGTGCGAAATCCCTGGCAATCAAAGAACATGTTGAACATGACTACTTGCGACAGACTAACGATGTTGTTGCTGCTAACAGCACTCAGACCAAGACTGATGCGAATTACAGCTGGAAAACTGGTGACTTTTAGGTTCTATGCAGGAGCGGACCAGATACTGCTTGCTCCCTATGGGCTTCTAAAATCATGGGGTCCATCCCCCGCCCTCCACATCCACACATAGCTTACCAGGCACTGGTGAAAAATTACTTTCCATCCTGTATACCACAAATTCAGCTTGTATGTGTTTAATGCTTATGCAGGAGATACAAGCAAAGTCGTTTAATTCGATTACTAGAATATAAATTTTTTTGTTGACTCATAAGTCTCCTTACTGTTTTGATGCTTCCCACCACAAATTCCTCGCCTGTGCCAAGCTTCTCATTTCAGAATAGCACTTTCAACTCACGTCCCCAATTATTTGCTGGATATATTCCAATCTCTATTTACCTCTACGGTTTTTACCCGCTACAGCTACCTCTAGTACCATAGAAGTAATTCCAAGACGTCTAAACACATGTCCTATCATCCAGTCCCTTTTTCTTGCCAGTGTATTCCATGTATACCTTTCCTTGTTGGTTCTGCGAAGAACTTATTCATTCCTTACTTTGTCAGTCCACTTAATTTTCAACACTATTTTGTAGCAGTACATCTTAAATGCTTCAGTTCTCTTCCCTTACAGTTTTCCCACAGTCCATGTTTCACTACCATGTAATACTGTGCTCCAAACGTACATTCTCAGAAATTTCTTCCTCAAATGAAGCCCTATGTTTAATACTAGTAGACGTCTCTTGGTCTGGAATGTTCTTTTTGCCAATGATAGCCTACTTTATATATCCGCCTTGCTCCGTGATGAGTTATTTGCTGCCTATCCAGTAAAATTCCTTAACTTCATTTACTTCATGATCATCAGTTCTGCTGTTCAGTTTCTTGCAGTTCACATTTCAGTTACTTCTCATTACATGCGTCTTTCTTCGATTTAGTCTCCGTCCTTATTCTGTACTCATTAGACTGTTTATTCCATTCTACAGATCCCGTATTTCTTCTTCACTCTCACTGAGGACAACAATGTCGTCAGCGAATCTTACCACTGATATGCCTTCACTTTGAATTTTAATCCCTCTCTTGAACTTTCTTTTCATTTCCGTCATCGCTGCTTGGATGTATAGATGGAATAGTAGGAGTGAAAAACTGCAATGCAGTCTTACGTCCTGTTTTAATCCGAGCATTTCGTTCTAGGTCTTCCAGTCTTATTTTTCAGTCTTGGTTCTTGTATATGTTTTATACAAGCTGGGTTACCAGGATTCGCTCTGGGAGTTTATATGAGATAGTGCGGCAGTTGGAATAAACAATATTTTTCACTTAGTTATACAGGGTATACAGGATGTTCCATTTTAATCTATACCGGCCGATATCTCTGGAGTGGCACAATTCTGCAAAAAAAATCTCTAGTATAAGTTTAAGGTTTGAAGGGGGTCATGGAATGGTTACCTCGAAATGACCTTGAACCCTATTTTCAAGGTCAAACTAAGATCAAGTTCACTTTTTACAACTGGTAACCCATATTTTTTATTCCATATTCTCATTCTACGGAAAAAAACGCATTGCCTGCAGGGAACATTTTTTTTCGAAAAATCAGTGATTTGTCGACATGGGGCACTTCATTGTAACTTTCCTAGGTTACCAGTATCTCGAGAATGAAGCGAGATCGGGAAAAAATTGCAATGAAAATCTTGTATGGTTTCTGAACTCTGTCCACTGGTGAAATTTTCGTGAACTTGAAATGGCCCAGAAATTTTTCAGTAGGGATTAACTTGAAAGCAAATACCGTCGGCATTAGCGGAACCCAATGTGCACAACGTGGAGGGTGCCGAATCAGTGACTAGCATTGTGCTTGTGCTGGCACAATCAGAGAAGAGAAGTGTGGAACTTTGAGGCTAACTAATAAGCATCATTGTCTGGAAATTTGGAATGATGACTGGGGGGTTAAGAGAAATTTTACCTTTGGAGACTCTGAAAATTTCTCGGCTGTGCTCACTTAGGATGATTCTTAACTGGCGTGACTCTCATAAATTTTTCTCTTATGGACTTAGAAAAAATGTGTGTTAAGGGATTTAGAAAAATTCCACCTCATCGAACTCTGATGAATTTCGCTCGTGGAACTCAGAACAATCTCGTCTCACAAGACTCTAATGAGTTCCTGGGAAACGAAATTTTTTCCAAATCCGTACAAGCAAAATTATTCTCAACACGAATGTTTGGAGCCTATAAGAGAAAAATTTATCTGAGTCACCTTGTCTCGCAATCGATTTTCTTGGGCCCGTCTTTCGCTTCTGCCTTCTCTCCATATTTGAAAAGGACGAATTACCATGGGGTACTTCATTATTTACGTCAATATCGAAATATGTAAAGGTGATCTCTTGAAAGACACACATCCCTTAGATACATAAGCAATTTTACTGTATGTTTTGGCTTCGTGTTGTGGCGTAAACAAGAGCGAGCATGTGTAAACAAACGGGTCGCGTACGCTATAATAAGTCAGTTGTCCTGCAACACATTAGCCGGATGTTTAGTTGAAGGAAAAACCTAAGAAAACCAATAATAGTGAAAGTGATCAGTACAATTTATCTTTCGACTCTAATCTGTCCGTAATGGCTGATTACACACCGTTAGAAATAGTGAGAAGGATAAAAATTGTAGAGTATCGCGATAATTATGCAGCCGCGCAAAGATTGTATGCCGAAAGGTATACCGGTGTCCATCATCCCACGAAGGTTTCAATTAGATCTCTGGTAAGACGAGCTGAAAGAGAGACCTTGAAAAGGCAGAGACGAAAGACGGGCCCGCGAGAGGCGATTGCCCTGGAAATTCGTGCTATCGTCGCTGAAGATCCATACCTTTCGACTCGTCAGATTCAGCGAATGCATGGCGTGCCTCGATCAGCGGGGTCTCGTGTTTTAAGATACTTTAAAGTGCACCCACATCGCTTATATATCACCCAAGCAATTGAGCCTGTGGATCCTGAGAGACACCTGGCATTTTGTCGATCGGCCGATACCCAAATACGTCGTGATCCCTTTTTCTTCGCACGTACTCTCTTTACAAAAGTAGCGAACTTCGACAACATGGGACGAGTCAATCTCTATAACGCGCGCTACTGGGCGGAAGCAAATCCTCGCTGGCAACGAGGTCAATCAATGTCTAGGCGGGCATAGCAGGAGATTACGTGATAGACCCTGTTTTTTATGGTGAAGCGTTGAACGGCTTGGGCTGTCTTCGTATTCTCCAGAAATTGGTGCTTCCTTTACTAGAAAATATCCCCCGTAGACATACGAGCACATGTGCGGTTTCAACATGACGGTGCCCCTGCGCATCGGGCCTTACCTGTCAGAAGGTACCTTAATGCAACTTATCCGAATCGATGAATTGGTATCGGTAGTGCATTTCGTGAATTCCCGCCAAGATCGCCAGACTTAACATCATTGGACTTCTTCTTATGCGGAGCTGTGAAGCAGAAGGTGTACTCCACTTCCCCCATAACGCCAGAAGATATGAAACCAAGGATCGTGGCGGCTTTTCAGGCAATCACCCATCAGACATTGAATGATGTCGAGACCAGTTTTCGACAGAGAGTGCAAATGTGCACTAGGCAAAATGGGCAGTTGATCGAGCGTCTGAGATCCTAATTTTCCAGTAAGGTCCACGTTAATCAGCCCTTTTTCAGGGCTAACGATGTGCCAAGTCTGCTGGGTAACCTCCACGTGGTGCACATTGGTTTCCGTTAATGCCGACAGTATTTGCTTTCGGATTAATCCCTATTGGAAAATTTCAAGCCCATTTTAAGTTCACGAAAATTTCACCAGTGGACAGAGTTCAAAAATCATACAAAATTTTAACTGCAAATTTTTCCCGATCTCTCTTCGTTCTCAAGATACTGGTAACCTGGGAAAGTTGCCCCAAGGCGACAAACCATTGGTTTCTCGAAAAAAATGTTCCCTGCAGATAATGCATTTTTTCAGATAGAATACGAAAATGGAATAAAAACTAGGGGTTACCGTTTGCAAAAGTGAACTTGACCTTGGTTTGACCTTGAAAAGAACGTTCATGGTTATTTCGAAGTAACCACTCCATGACCCCCTTCAAACCGTACAAGAGACTTTTTTTGGAGAATTTCTCCAGGATTTCGGCCGGTATTGATTAAAATGGAGCCCCCTATATATGCACAAATTTTTGAACTTCCTTTGACGTTATTCGATAACTGTTTGACGATCGTCCTTGTTCCATTACACAGTTCTTGTAAGTTGAGATTTCTGAGTAGTATGAACGGAGATCCAATTTTAAATTACAGTTTAGTAATTCTGTAGGTAAGGTCACAATTTATTCGACGTTTACCAACCTGTCGATCGATTTATATATTCTCTCTTCACCAGGAATTTTCTTTTGAATATTAAAGTTGGTATCGTCGACAATATATTTTAGTTGCCAAAATTACCCGTTCAAATAGCCAGTGCGGATTGATATAGTTGTAAGCAATGTTTTGATAAATTTGGTCGATGAGTTCGTTTTCAGCAGTGGCTATGATGCAGAAATCACTGTTGAGTTTAATGAGGCCAGTTGCCTGTGCCTTCGTCTATTTGTAAAAGTTGTTGAGCAAAATGTGCTGTGGTTTCGTCTTTCGATAGCTCACTCTCATATTTTTTGTGAGTCGCAGTATTTGTTTGTATGTGTGGCCAGAGATGTGATTGCATTGATGCATTGATCTCGTCTGCTAGTGTTGACTTGGGGATAACTGGAAGTGTTTATCGAAAATCTCTTGAGAGTATGAGTGGAGCCCCTCCCATCAGTGTTTCCTCGCAAGTCTTGTAATGTTCTGTCCATGATTAGAGTGATTATTTTTGTGTGCCATTATGCATTCGCTCCAGAAGATAACTGTTCTTCGGCTATAGTCAACGGTAGCTGTAAGGCGGAATGGGCAGTTCGTTCTCTTTCCATAAGTGTGGCTGCAATGCCGGATGATGCCACTGCTAAGTGCGATATGTTGTTTAGCACGTATTTCTGCCAGCACTAGATTTATTAGAAACTTTTTCCCGGTGACTCCTGGTGCATCCAAGTAAATAATTGTTTTCGACCCGGTCCATGAAAACGTTGTAAATATCCTTTTGATTATCATTGAGGAGTTGTTTATTGTGAGCAATGTACTGAAGTAATTAGTTGATGTTGTAGCCTTTGCCTTTACAATTTCAAAGTTTAACAGACTGATAGCATCTTTGCTTGGTGCTTGCATTCCAAGTTGTACTAAGGTCTGGTTGTTTATTGTTAAATGGCGAATGGTCAGTTCAGGATGAGCTTGTCGGATTTGGTACAGTAAGTCATCACTCGTACTCTCTTTGAAGGAGCCCCGTGGCTGCTTTGGATTCGATAAGTTACATGTTGTTAGAATTATGGCGAATAAGTGTCTCATTTGTTCAGCTGAAGCTGTGAATTAGGCTTCTTGTAGCGTTAATTCCCAGTGGTTGTCAGTGTCCAGAGTCCTAAGCATTGGCATGTTTCTGCGTGCGTCTGGCATAGGTAACTGTCAACAGTCTTGAGATCTGTGAAACTTATTGATCCCCGTTTCCTCGTGAAGCAATATCCGGAGATAGAAACTTTCGGCGTTGTCTGGATGTATAGTGTATTCTCGATCTAGTGCGCCACTTTTCATGATTCTTGGATGATCTTCTTCTGGAATTCTTTGTTTTCGTCGTTGAAAGATTTTTCTGTTGTGTTCCACGCATAATAGGCAGGGACATCGACATATACGAGGGTTGGGAGCTTGGAACTTTAATAGTGGCAACTATTTATTTACAAAATAGATACGTGTTTCAAAGTTTAACTGACCTTCAAAGTAGTCACCAGCATTGTGGATAACCCATTGCCAGCGATGTGGAAGTCGTAGGATACTCTTAGCAGTGCCAGTTGTGTTGACAGTTAGAGCGGCGCGGTCTATTGCCCGACGAATTTGTAGCAGTTCTGAAGCGAATCCCGTGAAGTGTTTCCTTCAGTTTAGAAATCAAGTTGAACTCACGAGGGCTTAAGTTAGGGGAGTGCAGTAGGTCGTATAGTACTTAGCAGCCCCATCAGTCAAACAAATCAGTAACAGCTTGCAGTATACGTGCTTGAGCATTGTCATGCAAAGTGATGGGCAGGTCCTGCAGAAAGTGTCATCACGTCTGTGTCTAAGCTGGTCGTAGGTTGTGTTCGAAAAATGAACAGCATAGAGACAGATGTGATGACACTTTCTGCAGGACCTGACCATAATTTTGCAGGACAATGCTCAAGCACGTACAGTGCAAGCTGTTACTGAATTGTTTGACTGATGGGGCTGCTAAGTGCTATACCACCTACTGCACTCCCCTGACTTAAGCCCTCGTGAGTTCAACTTGATTTCTAAACTGAAGAAAACACTTCATGGCATTCACTTCAGAACTGCTACAAATTCGTCGGTCAATAGACCGCGCCGCTCGAACTGTCAACACAACTGGCACTTCTAAGACTATCTTGCGACTTTCACATCGCTGGCAATGGGTTAAACCGACGCTGGTGACTACCGTGAAGGTCAGTAAAACTTTGAAACGCGTATCTATATTGTAAGAGCTGTAAATAAATAGTTGCCACTACTGAAGTTCCAATCCTCGTATATACGAAGGGGAGTGGACTTTATCAACCTACAAAGGAAATGAGCGGCGCTTCTGATCCACCGTATCTGTGCCACCGCAGAGAACAATAAAGCTGCTTGACAGCCGCCTTGTAAACCCTATACCGGTAATAGTTAGAAAAAACGCTGGTAACCTGGCAAAGATCGCTTTCAAATTAAAATACGCAAGGGGATATTTCTTGTAAAAAGAATTCGTATCAGAAACAGACGACGACATACGCCTAAGTACAATAAAAAAAAATACGCAGAACTGAGAGGAGAAGCCGACGCAAAAAAATTGAAACAAAAAAAACCTAAATCGTACCAAGTGTGGCAAAAGTTGGAAGAAGTTGTCTTAAATGCCAAAGTAAAAAGAACGTGGTATAAGTTAACAAACGACGTCTCGCCCACAGATTTAAAACTTGCAGCAATCAACCTTAGACCAACTGACAAATGACATATTACGATTTCAGTGACATCTGAGAACACTGCTTCCAATGCCGGTACGTAGCTAGACTAAGGCAAGCGGGCAAAGAAACGCTAGTGCTCACCAAAAAAACCACTGTGGAAAACACAAAGTTAGAGCTACTGTCCTTACAGGACGCCAAACATCTCCCCGACCAAAGAGAATAACCACTATACGGATTTCAGGTCAGTGTATTCAAAAATCAAATTAAAGCACAAAGAAAACTCTGGGAGGAAAATAAAAGGACCATGTCTCCAAAAGATATGGATCAGAACTCATGAAATTTTTGCAAATAGCCCTCCAGGAGGCCTTCAGCGAGCCACATGGCCAGCGTGATGTCGCCGCCTGCCCACCCCTCGCAGACGGGTCCCCAGTCCTAGGTAGGTCGCGGCCCGCCGTCCCCCCTTCTGCAGTCAACGGCCACGCCGCACCTGGACAGCCCCCTCCCCAGAAAAACGTCAATAGTGCAGTGGACCGATGTGTTAGTGCCATCGAATGTCATCGTCAGTGCCATGAGAAGTGAGTAGCAGAGAAGAGAGAAAGCAAAAGGAAAAATAAATATTCCATTTCTGCCAAAAAATTGTGATATGCTCAGTCATATTTCCATAAAAAAATTAGTGCTTTATTAATTTCCATATGCTTAAATTAAATCTGTGTTAAAAATATTACTACGCTAAAACGCACCGATACAAAAAGCTAAATTCTACTTGAAATTTCATACCTGATCATCCTAAAAAATGTGGCGACTGATTTAAACTACCCCTTAATATTGTTTCCTATATCTTCTCTATTTGGGTCCCTGTCAAATTCTTAATAATGTTGCAATAATAAGCCATACAACAACCATAAAGTGTCTTTTATTTGCACTGTCCCTATGATAAATGTCTGTGTCACCTTTCGCACATTAAATATGCAGCTCCAAATTACGAAGTGAAGTCCTCTAAAATTCAATTCCACTGCAAACTAGTAAAAGTGCAGACTGTCAACTTACTATCATACATTTGTACTCATAGAAATTTGTATTTTAGTAACATAAAATTGTTTATTGTTGAAGTAGTCTCAAACAAAAAACTCATACACTATGAGGAAAGAAACATTACAAAACGACTAAAAGCATTCCACAAACAGAAGCAAGGAAAAAGTATTCTAAAACCAAAAACAAAATGGACCCCAAACACGGAAAAGATATTCAATGAAAATGTAACAAAAGAGGAAAGCTTAAAAAGGAAAAAAACTGAAAAGGAAAACAGTGTAGCAATTCTAAATAATTTTTGCTAATTGTATTTATGTACTAAACTGAATAAAACTTTATGATTCTGAAAGAAAGTCCGTCGTCTTCCTATTTCTTTTATTTTATTTTTCTCGCCTTTTCATTTTCATGAGTTTCTGGGTCTTTCATATTCATTTAATAGAAGTGTTATCTCAAAATTCGATGTTATTTGTTATTAATAATGTATCTGCTACAATTCTTGTTGCAAAGGCCAACTATTGTAATTTTTCCCCAGTGGCAGAGCGAAATGATTGCTTTTGCTGACTTTTTTGCAATAATGGTTAAGCGTATTTACAGTACCTCGTTCGGAAACAAAGAGCACCTGATGCTACTGAGAAGTCGCCCGCAAGCATTCCCGATGACTTCTTGAGGCCTTATTCATGATGGCATTCAGACAGTCAAAGGTGCTGTCGATTGTTACAGACAAATGCGAAATACCTGCATGGTGCATTTCCTCAAAGTGATAGTTCGCCAAAATGGCGGTCATCTTACAAGTTCTATCAGAGGTGCAGGATTTATGGGCTGGCTCATATTTGTATCTTCCCAGTAAATATTTTTTCCGGTGATGGTGAGCAGCTTCGAAAAAAATCTTCTCTTCCATACAAAAGCAGTGACGAAACTAAACTAAATCTATGTGATGAAATCCATTGTATCAGAGTGTTTGTAGGCAGTGGAACATCGAGAATGTAGATATGCACACACAAATTGACATTTGACACTTTACGTTTTTTTTTCTCTTTATTATGATTTCATTCCCCTGCCCCATATGGGCATGGAAGGGTTGGCAGTGGCACAATCCGCCACTCTTCAGCTGAGAGACATGACAATTAATAAAAGAGAAAATATACATATAAAGGTATTAAAAAGGGGGGACATAAACACAGAAAAAAGTGGAGACAATGAGTGTTGAAGTATACACTGAGATGGAGACATGCATTGTGGGACAGTCAAAAAAGTCGACATAAAGTTAAAAAACGCAACTGGCGATTCGTGGAGCACATAAAATACACTGAAATCACATGCACAGGTTAAAAGTTGGCCGCAAAAATAAAACATTCCAGAACAAAGACACTTTAAAACCACTGTAAGAGACGAAGCACACATGATGATGAATAAAACTACCAGGAAGGACCTGCTGAGGGAGAGGACTGAGAGAACGGAAAAAGGGGAGAGAGCAGGGTGCAGTGGGAGGGGGGGGGGGGTATCAAAAGAAGAAGGGGGTCAGGGGATGATGCACCAAGGAGCAGAAGATGGGTGGGGTGGTAGATGGAGAGAGAAAGCAGGTCAACAGGGAGTGCAGAGACCCAGAAGGGGTGTACTGGAAAGGGAGGGTAGTGGAGGAGAAGGAAATCCGCTAAGGGGAAGGGAAGAAGAAGTGAGAGGGAGCCCTGAGGATTGAGGAGGGGGGGGGGGGGGGGGGAAGGTAGGGTTAGAGTTGGTAGGAGAGGTTGGATGTAAGGGCGAAACTTATCATCTGGGAGGGGTAGGTGCTGGAAGTTGCATTGGGAAAGGAGGTGGAGGGTGTGGAGATGGAGAGTGGGCAGGACACAACGGTAATGGCTTGGCAATGGACTGGGGTGGAGAGAAAGGGGGACACAAGGGCGTGAAGGGGATAGAGTCAGCGGATGATGTACAGGGTGCAGATGTGTTCAAGGAACACTTTACCTTAACTTTTTTTTTTGTCATCAGTCTACTGACTGGTTTGATGCGGCCCGCCACTAATTCCTTTCCTGTGCTAACCTCTTCATCTCAGAGTAGCACTTGCAACCTACGTCCTCAATTATTTGCTTGACGTATTCCAATCTCTGTCTTCCTCTACAGTTTTTGCCCTCTACAGCTCCCTCTAGTACCATGGAAGTCATTCCCTCATGTCTTAGCAGATGTCCTATCATCCTGTCCCTTCTCCTTATCAGTGTTTTCCACATATTCCTTTCCTCTCCGATTCTGCGTAGAACCTCCTCATTCCTTACCTTATCAGTCCACCTAATTTTCAACATTCGTCTATAGCACCACATCTCAAATGCTTCGAGTCTCTTCTGTTCCGGTTTTCCCACGGTCCATGTTTCACTACCATACAATGCTGTACTCCAGACGTACATCCTCAGAAATTTCTTCCTCAAATTAAGGCCGGTATTTGATATTAGTAGACTCTCTTGACCAGAAATGCCTTTTTTGCCATAGCGTGTCTGCTTTTGATGTCCTCCTTGCTCTGTCCGTCATTGGTTGTTTTACTACCTAGGTAGCAGAATTCCTTAACTACATTGACTTCGTGACCATCAATCCTGATGTTAAGTTTCTCGCTGTTCTCATTTCTACTACTTCTCATTACCTTCGTCTTTCTCCGATTTACTCTCAAACCATACTGTGTACTCATTAGACTGTTCATTCCGTTCAGCAGATCATTTAATTCTTCTTCACTTTCACTCAGGGTAGCAATGTCATCAGCGAATCGTATCATTGATATCCTTTCACCTTGTATTTTAATTCCACTCCTGAACCTTTCTTTTATTTCCATCATTGCTTCCTCGATGTACAGATTGAAGAGTAGGGGCGAAAGGCTACAGCCTTGTCTTACACCCTTCTTAATACGAGTACTTCGTTCTTGATCTCCACTCTTATTATTCCCTCTTGGTTGTTGTACATATTGTATATGACCCGTCTTTCCCTATAGCTTACCCCTACTTTTTTCGGAATCTCGAACAGCTTGCACCATTTTATATTGTCGAACGCTTTTTCCAGATCGACAAATCCTATGAAATTGTCTTGATTTTTCTTTAACCTTGCTTCCATTATTAGCCTAAAGCCAAACTGATCGTCACCTAGCGCATTCTCAATTTTCTTTTCCATTCTTCTGTATATTATTCTTGTAAGCAGCTTCGATACATGAGCTGTTAAGCTGATTGTGTGATAATTCTCGCACTTGTCAGCTCTTGCCGTCTTCGGAATTGTGTGGATGATGCTTTTCCGAAAGTCAGATGGTATGTCGCCAGACTCATATATTCTAAACACCAACGTGAATAGTCGTTTTGTTGCCACTTCCCCCAATGATTTTAGAATTTCTGATGGAATGTTATCTATCCCTTCTGCCTTATTTGACCGTAAGTCCTCCAAAGCTCTTTTAAATTCCGATTCTAATACTGGATCCCCTATCTCTTCTAAATCGACTCCTGTTTCTTCTTCTATCACATCAGACAAATCTTCACCCTCATAGAGGCTTTCAATGTATTCTTTCCACCTATCTGCTCTCTCCTCTGCATTTAACAGTGGAATTCCCGTTGCACTCTTAATGTTACCACTGTTGCTTTTAATGTCTCCAAAGGTTGTTTTGACTTTCCTGTATGCTGAGTCTGTCCTTCCGACAATCTTATCTTTTTCGATGTCTTCACTTCCTGCAGCCATTTCGTCTTAGCTTCCCTGCACTTCCTATTTATTTCATTCCTCAGCGACTTGTATTTCTGTATTCCTGATTTTCCCGGGACATGTTTGTACTTCCTTCTTTCATCAAAAATGGTTCAAATGGCTCTGAGCACTATGGGACTTAACATCTATGGTCATCAGTCCCCTAGAACTTAGAACTACTTAAACCTAACTAACCTAAGGACAGCACACAACACCCAGCCATCACGAGGCAGAGAAAATCCCTGACCCCGCCGGGAATCGAACCCGGGAACCCGGCTTCTTTCATCAATCAGCTGAAGAATTTCTTCTGTTACCCATGGTTTCTTCGCAGCTACCTTCTTTGTACCTATGTTTTCCTTCCCAACTTCTTTGATGGCCCTTTTTAGAGATGTCCATTCCTCTTCAACTGTACTGCCTACTGCGCTATTCCTTATTGCTGCATCTACAGCGTTAGAGAACTTCAAATGTATCTCGTCATTCCTTAGTACTTCCGTATCCCACTTCTTTGCGTATTGATTCTTCCCGACTAATGTCTTGAACTTCAGCCTACTCTTCATCACTACTATATTGTGATCAGAGTCTATATCTGCTCCTGGGTACGCCTTACAATCCAGTGTCTAATTTCGGAATCTCTGTCTGACCATGATGTAATCTAATTGAAATCTTCCCGTATCTCCCGGCCTTTTCCAAGTATACCTCCTCCTCTTGTGATTCTTGAACAGGGTATTCGCTATTACTAGCTGAAACTTGTTACAGAACTCAATTAGTCTTTCTCCTCTTTCATACCTTGTCCCAAGCCCATATTCTCCTGTAACCTTTTCTTCTACTCCTTCCCCTACAACTGCATTCCAGTCGCCCATGACTATTAGATTTTCGTCCCCCTTTACATACTGCATTACCCTTTCAATATCCTCATACACTTTCTCTATCTGTTCATCTTCTGCTTGCGACGTCGGCATGTATACCTGAACTATCGTTGTCGGTGTTGGTCTGCTGTCGATTCTGATTAGAACAACCCGGTCACTGAATTGTTCACAGTAACACACCCTCTGCCCTACCTTCCTATTCATAACGAATCCTACACCTGTTATACCATTTTCTGCTGCTGTTGATATTACCCGATACTCATCTGACCAGAAATCCTTGTCTTCCTTCCACTTCACTTCACTGACCCCTACTATATCTAGATTGAGCCTTTCCATTTCCCTTTTCAGATTTGCTAGTTTTTCCATACCACGTTCAAGCTTCTGACATTCCACGCCCCGACTCGTAGAACGTTATCCTTTCGTTGATTATTCGATCTTTTTCTCATGATAACCTCCCACTTGGCAGTCCCCTCCCGGAGATCCGAATGGGGGACTATTCCGGAATCTTTTGCCAATGGAGAGATCATCATGACACTTCTTCAATTACAGGCCACATGTCCTGTGGATACACGTTACGTCTCTTTAATGCAGTGGTTTCCATTGCCCTCTGCATGCTCATGTCGTTGATCATTGCTGATTGTTCCGCCTTTAGGGGCAATTTCCCACCCCTAAGACAAGAGAGTGCCCTGAACCTCTATCCGCTCCTCCGCCCTCTTTGACAAGGCCGTTGGCAGAATGAGGCTGACTTCTTATGCCGGAAGTCTTCGGCCGCCAATGCTGATTATTTATCAAAATTTAGGCAGTGGCGGGGATCGAACCCGGGAACGAAGACGCTACCCCTAGACCACGGGTCTACTACCTTAACTATAAACATTTAAAAAGGAAAATGAGATGAAAATTCAATTGAGTTAACGAATAACTCCTATCAGTAGGAATCTCAGATTGTTGTACAGCATTATGTGATTTTCCTCTACCAGGAAATCTCTTTTCAGGACATCGACGAGTGAAGAATCATCTTCTCGATTTTCTCCACTGTCCTTCGATAATCGCTAACAGAGTTAACACAGCTATTTGATGTGCTTCCATTTTCGTAAAGAAACTGTGGTCTGCAAGCCAAATACAGCCGACAACGGCCGCTGGAGAGCGATGAGAGCGTAAATCACATTATCCAGTTCGCCCCACGTGCCGACGGCGCTGTCAGTCGTGGGGTCGGATGTACAGTCATGCTCCAAACTATACGAACGACCTGAATTGCATTTCGCCTCATTCGCATGCAACCCTTACAACGCAGCTGTCTATCAGGTCCTGTAATCGCTCCTCAGTACAGTCGTTTGACTATTGAAAATGGTTCCAACAAGTCACCACTAGAAAACACTGCTCTGTATCGCTATAACTCTAGATGTAAAATAATACCACGATACTACAAATATCAGGGAACACCTTATCACAGATAAGACTGTCCTTAAGGCCTGTAAGCTCACATTTATTACAATATATGACATATCTGAAATGTTACCACTCTCATTATTACGTCAGATAGATAATGCACTTAGTAAGTTCGTCGTATTCATGATTGCGTCTTCAAAGTAACATACCGTACTTATTATTTACCACAAAATGACATTAAAAATTTAAGTTATTCACGAGCAGCTAGTTGAGAATATGAATGAACTTCAAATGACACGACGAACTGTCTCGTTCTGCATATAGATTTGAACCCAGGTCATGCAGACTAAGCAAAGATTTCGTGACTGACGGAAACTAACAGTCATTCATTACTAGGCATACAGAGAGTGATTAACCTCGATTTTAGACAGTATCAGTTAGCAAATATCAACTTTAAATTACATAACGTTAACATTTTTAACGGATTGTACCCAGCATCTGTTGTCCCTGTTAACGAACTACAAGAGATGTTAAATATTTCTTCTTCACATGTAACTTACTTGAAATGTGTTGTGTTGGATAGGCATTCGAACCCACAACTTAATGGGATTGTTATCGAAACACAATCAACTGTGACATATCGGATTTTTTCGGCAGTAGCTAGATGTTTTAACTGAAATGACGAGAAGAAACATTAATTTTTTCCTTCTCAGGACTCCAACCCAGCACCTATCACTGTTATATTCTAGAGAAAACGAGCGTTAAATGTGGGTTTGTTACACCAGCAGCGACATGTGAGAATGTTTGATCTAGAAATAATATGACGAAGAGTTCAGTGCTGACTGGGAATCGAACCCCACACATATCGTTGTTGACTACAGATAAAGAGACCAGCAGCTCGGAATAACATCCTTGAACTTACAGTTCTGTGTCTCACTGAGAGTAAAAACGTGAGATATCGTTAGTGTTGACAACGAATGAAAATACATTAAAAATCAAAGTCCTTATCCACCAGCAGATAGGTGTCCTCATGCTAGAGTTTGATAATACATAATGAAAACTTAAGTGCTGCGCCAGGATTCGAACCCATCCACTCCCAATATGTGGAGATGTTGAGGAATCTGCAGTGTTGAACAAACAAAAAATTATAGTAGACCTGTATTGTCACGAAGGGATCAAATTTCGCGTTAAGGACGGTCTGAGTTGAATTCCCAGTTCAGAACCAATTTTATCGACATACAGAAGCTCAAATAAAAGATGGAATAAGTGTCCGGTGACCCTACATAGCGTTTGTTTCGTCACTAGAAATAAATATATGGTATAAGAAAGGTTCCCTGTAATAGAGCTTCTACATGTCGACGCTCATGACTTTATTGTGGTTCAATCTCTACTTGGTAGAGAAGGAATATCATGATTAATGTGAATTTCAGACCACAATGCCATTATACCTTCTTCCTTCTTCACTTGGAGTAGCCAGAAGAGAATAGAATCTATCTCTCCCTATCAAAATTCATGGGCAGAAGTTGGAATCGAACTCAGACTATACAAACATGAACCTAACATCAATTTAACTGATCACCAAATCCTCTTCTCAGTGACTCACTTTCCTACCGTAAAGCCGTTGCGCCACACTGGATGAGGATTCTGACACACAGGCTCCCTGTCGTGGTTTGCAGCATGTTGAGGACATCATTTACTTGGTTGACCGAATCGCCATGAACTAGCTGCCTCGGCTGCCCAGTGCAGACATTCGACTCTATTTTGTAATCACCGATATAAAATCACGTAACTGCCACCTACACAGAACTGCCAACAGTGTAGGATGCAGAAGTTTAAATAGGAAGTCTTCCTTTCCACTTGGGCAACTCTAGTGCGCTATCTGTTTGTTGAAAACGTGATGCAGTGCAAAAGAAAAGCTGTAACTGTCTGTCTCTCAGAAGTCTAGATCCGGCCATATGCATTATCTCACAGTACTGTGCAATGCGGAAGTTCTGGAGGAAATGTTGTTGACTTATGGAGATACCGCAGCTTCCTGTCAGCTAGTAGCATAATGATAAGCGTCGCGCACTGTGGATAAGATATCGCGCTTTCGAGTACATCCACAGGTAATTTTTTTATAACGCAATTCTGCTGCCTGCTGAAGTTAACAATCTAATGGAATTGTGAACGTAATTCCCTTCACTTCTCAACCCAAAATAGTCACATGTGGAAAAAGGGCTAACTTCTGTGACAGTTTGTTGTTTTCATGTTTAATAGACGGCCAGGCAGCAGATGCATCTCAAAACATTTGTATATTGTATGGGGAGCGCGCATCATGCCAGAATACGTCAGAAAAGTATTTTCTACATTTGCTGTCGTGTGGTACTGGCATTTTATTCTTCTTCAAACATTGGTTGACAGCTTTAACTCAAAACAAGTTTTCTACATGCATGTAATCAATAAACGCATGCGCATTGTCAGACTGTTATAGATAACATCAGAGAATTTGCACGTATCGTTGATGATTAATTTCTCTCTCATGTTTACTATTGTTTCAACAACACTAAAATAAACCTTACGAAAATTGTGCACTGTATTATAAGAAATGAAAGAAAACCACCCACAATAACCTTATAACAAAAGTCTGTTTTGATAAAACTGAGTATCTGTAAACAAGCGTGCCTCTATTGGCACGCATTAGTAAAATACTAGCCACTTAGATTTAGATTGGGTTTGTGTTTAATTGGTATGGTGTGCCATACACAAGAGAGACGCAAATGTGGCATTTCATAAATAAAGTTATGTATTCCTAGAAACCCAAAAGTTGCTTGTCTGCAGCAGAAAGAGGCGTTACCTGCTGTGCAGCATTGTAAGTTTTTCACCATTGCACTATGAGCAGATAGTATTTTCTTGCGATTTCCTTATTGATGTTGGTCTGACTGCTTGTTGCCCTTTCACAGAAGAGATGAAAACGTTAAAGTCAGCGAAACTGGAACCGCGAATAATAACAGACGATTTTCCACATGTCAGCATATTACCACAAAGCTAGCGAAGAAGTATATGTCTAGGCTTCCTCTTACTAGGCCAGTGGTGGCTAGAACTCGTAAACCGCTATTTAAAGGACGAGAGTAGTTGCGAATTCCACGTGCAACGACTTTCCTGGGCTGATAACCGTAAATTGACAATCATTTGTTACACCTCAAGCGATAATAACTCAGATTATTCAATAGAAATGACAGGAAATATCAAGTGAACTTTGCGGCTTATTTCCGTGCACACCAGGAAGTAACTCATCGATCACAGAGTTGCCAAACATACCTTGCCTCATTGCCAAATCTCAGTTACAGTACCAGCAGGAAGAAGACGAACCGATGTGATCCTACAGTGGGCTGGGAAGTGATTATAGCTGGCGTCTCTAAGACACGACTGCTACGGCCTACAATACATAATGCGTCTGATTCACATTTCTGTAACTAGGTTTAGTGACTGGAGCGTAGTTACTAATAATACTGAGAACTGACTGCAAACTAAGCATTATAAATCAGTAACTCTCGTAGTTGTTTTTATATTTCTTTCGTAAGTGTACTCAAGACTAAGAATCTCATTCTCGGACGTTTTCGTGCCTCACCGATAGTCGAAGACAACAAACAAATAAAAATAAAAAAGAGAATGTGTGTGTGTGTGTGTGTGTGTGTGTGTGTGTTAGAGAGGGAGAGAGAGAGAGAGAGAGAGAGAGAGAGAGAGAGAGAGAGAGAGAGAGAAATAAGAAAGTATGAGAGAGAGTATAAAAAATTGTTGTAAAGAAATTTAATCATGGTATGTGAAGAAATCTTTCATTAAAATAGCACGTACCACATCATTATGAAATGTCGTATTCATGATCTAATCTAATCTAATCTAATCATATCATATTGCTGACTAGCCATGAAGAGTCATGAATAACCGAAATTTTATCAGTAATCAAATCTAAACTTGAAAATAATAAACCGGGACTCCTATCAAGACCCTTTCATCCCTGTTAACTAACCACGAAAGATATCTGATATATACCTCCATTCAGAAGTAACAAAGTGTGCATGCATTTAAAGATGAAGCGCATGATGTGATATTCTGTGATGGAGATACGAACCCAGCATGTAATTGAATTGTTAACAAAGTAAAATCAAATGTTACATATCGGTTTTTCATACCAGCTGCTACGTGTTTTAATCTAAAATAAGGATAGAAATTTTGTGCCTGAGCGACAATCGAACCGCACAGCTACCGTCCTTCTTTATCATCCACGAATATAGTTTATGTATCAATTGCTTACTCACCAACAATAAGATGTGTGCGTGTTTTACCAGAAATAAAGACACCTATTGCGGTTGTTGGCAACACATGAACAGACATTAAACATTCACGTTAATTTTCACAAGTAGGCCCTTGTAGACGTGATAGAGCTTTAAATGAAATTACGAATATTTTTGTACTTCATCGGGATCGGACCCACATACTTACCTTTGGAGGAGACGTAGAGAAGATTGCAGTCTTTGGAAAAGTAACGAAATGTTCCGAGAGATTCAGATCCTCGAAAGAGGAGATACGAATTCGAATCACAGTCCAGCAAAAAAAAATTTTTCAACGTCCCAAGTTCAATCAAGTACAAGTAAAATAAGAACCCTGTTCTTTTAAATGGCTATCGGTTCATCAAATAAAATAAAATTTTCTATTGTAAAGAAGTTTACTGGCGACAATATTTCTGTTTACCATGTCTTCCGCCTATGTCATTTCCCGAAGTAAACCGGCTCTGCCCAGTTGGTAATGAAGGAACGTAATGTTTAATGCGGATTCTGGATTATAACGTCTTTCTCTTGTTTCAAGTTATGTATGTAAGAGAATGTTTCAGAAAATCAATTGTTTTCCTTTGCAATAAACAGAAAGATGTTCATTCTAAGCTACCCAAGTTCGAAATTTTCGCAATATTGATTCAAAACCCGCATCTGACTCATTGACCTTACACTTAGTCGCTGACCATAAACTCTAGCTCAGAGTGACAGCAGTTTAATTAACCTAATGTAGCGAAGATTGCTAGTGCTCTTTCTCACAAGAAAATACGCAGTTCACTCATTGGGCTCCATAAGTACACTGTAACAGTGGCGTTTGGTGTATTCGAGGTATTGCATACGTTGCTGTACATCACTTAGAACGCTCGTTGTGGGGAGCAGGGGGAAACAGTCTCCACAAACGTCCGATTTGTAAATAAGTGTTACAAGGAGAGGGTCTGACATGTGCGCTACCGATTTTGATCAAATATTGCTTGGACGTTCTAGCTTTCTGCTAGATACTCCCTCGCTTTTGAAAAAATCGAGGCCAAAGTTGAGGAATGACAATCGTATTTTCTATGCTGTACATCTAAAGAGTGTCTACAAATAAAGCGTTTTATTAGTACAGGAAGGGTTCCAGGTGTAACATGGTGGCAAAGTGGTAAAAAGCAATACTACAATATATAAAGGTATCAGGTTCAAATGGCTCTGAGCACTATGCGACTTAACTTCTGAGGTCATCAGTTCGCCTAGAACTTAGAACTAATTAAACCTAACTAACCTAAGAACATCACACACATCCATGCCCGAGGCAGGATTCGAACCTGCGACCGTAGCGGTCGCTCGATTCCAGACTGTAGTGCCTAGAACCGCACGGCCACTCAAGCCGGCTGGTATCGGGTTCGATCTGTGGTCAATCTCACCATTTTTATGTACCATGTTACACTTATTTCCCCTCGGGCAGTGTTTGTTGATATGAACAATGCCGAGATGCATTAAACTGTAGGTTCCCCTGTTAACAGGCTAGGTAAGTCATCTCAAAGGTCGGAGGAAAGCAACGGCATACCACCTCCTACAAGACCGTGCCTATTAAAGCACTGTGGTGTTCAAACCAATCTTCCGACTGATGACTGCTTTACTTTACTATTGGTTCCAAAGTTAATGATCTTCGGGTGATTAACATTTTTGTGTTTTCATGCTGTAGCTTTGATACCAGTAAGCGTAAGTAACTGGCCGAGCACTGTCACCGTTCGAGTTGTCAAGGCGGTAGACGACGATGCTGTCGACCCCAGTTACGATCTTGGTCCTAGTTGTGTTTCAGTGTATTTCAAGATATACTTTTATACACTTGGTACCCATTCAAATAGATATGTGATAGAGCTGTATTAAGCAACATGAATCAGATATGTTTTCCGTGGAATATATCGGACAGCACGTCAGTGCAGCGAGAATCGTTTGTGTGTTGCGCATGGTGCAAGAAACATTTGTGTTTTGCTTGCTTCTGTGATAGGTTTCACCCCACTGAATGCGAGCAAGCTCACGAATAGTCTGTCAATAACTGGAATTACGCAATAATACACTTAAAGTTGTATTTTTGCATTATGTATCCCGATGAAAATAACTGTAAATAGATTATATGCCTACTTGCTTATTACTCGATGGTTTCCTCGAAAATAAAAAGAGAGAGAGAAAGAGAGAGACAGAGGGAGAAAACAGAAATGTATTTCAAATATCAGCTCGGTGACATCATGTTCGTATCGTGATGTAAAGCAAGGATAGTTGATAAGTAATATCTCGTTGTACTGGCGATATGTATGGCTACAGGGTTCTTTCTTTTCCGTCTGCAAGCAACCAGAACAGAATTCAGTAACAAAGTGGTAAGAACACCTATGTAGTACACTCAGCCTTTCTTGGTTATTTTGTTATTCGTTAACAATTTCTATAACGTAGTAAACATCCTTGATTACTGATTTGTTACTACTACAACTGTTATTGTTATTCGTCACCTCACAAGAGATTTCCTATAACTCACTGCTGTGATGCACATAACGAATGGGACAGGATGAATGGAATGTGGGATGTTTCGTCATGGAGAATATACACATTGTGTTCAGGGTAAGATGAAAATCTCAGCAAGAGAAGACGACAACGAGATGCCGGTGATACAGGCAACAATACCCAACTATTTCAGTCGACTTAGCACCATGACGACAGACAAATTGGCGTCTCAGTGTATTTTGATTATAATTCATTAGCCTTCTTGTGACCTCGTTCTAATAACTCGTGGGGCAGGCATAATATTTTGCTTTTTGAATACTGAGCAATAACACACAAAGGTAGTAGATGGAAGGATACAAAGAAACAGTTAGACTCATGTGTGTGGATCTAGTTCATCATTAGAAGACTAAACAAGAAGGGAAACATTACGAAAGCAATGAATACGCTAGTTAGTATACATTATTTCTATAGATCTGAAGATGAAAAAGGGCAGATCTGCACAGTGCCCGCATCTGCACTTTAGTTTTTGTCTTAATATGTATGCTTTTTAGTTTCTTCTCTTCTGAATTTTCAAATGAATTGATTATTACATGGCACATAATAATTAGAGAACTGTGTTTCTTATAGCTTCCATATGCACCAACATTTTTCTACATTATCATGCAATTCATGAAATTCTACTTGTATGATCACAAGACTGCACATAAATGCAATCGATTTCGAGGTGCAAAGTGTTTGTTATCTTAGTTTTCGTGACAGGTGGGCAAAGTTGATTTCCAAAGACTTTTTAATGTCTAATTAATCGTTTGTCACAAAGTAATAAGGTAAGTGTTTTATTCGTATATATTTTGTGGGAAACTGTAATCGTCATGGAAGATTATACACCTGAATGTTTGACACAACTGGTAGGAGAAAACGCTGCATATTAACCAAAACTCGCGGCTCCTCTCTGTATCCTCCTACGAAACGAGCACGGGATTCTACTCGCATACTGCTACAGAGCTGTTCCTAGCACAGCTGAGAATTGGCAACATCGTCACAAACCTTTGGCAACACTGTGACAGTGCATTCACTTCCACGTATGGTACTGAACTGACTCGCTAAATTCACTTGATATTCCCTTTTCATTTGAATGACTCGTGCTATATAATCCTCATTTAAACTAAGACACTGAGACAGAAAATTCAAGTTTTTGGCTAAAGAAATGCTATTCTTCACATAAGTGACAACTTTTATTACCTTTCACGATGCATTATGAAGCTGAGCGACCAATACCATGATGAGAGTGGTTTGCTGGCAGCAGTGTGTCCGTAGCCCCGTGGTACCGCCTGTGTCTCGTGTTGCAACAGCTCAGTGAATCATCAGTTCTAACCGTGGTAGGGGCCAGCGTGTGCGAGCTTTTTTCTCGTTTATTTTATGGAGCTGTGAACTTCCATTAAAAATTCTGTAATGAAATCAGAAGAAAACCTTTACACATCAAGTCCTCTTGGTAGCTGGACTCAGTGAGTTGTGTTAATGGTCATAGATCTTGGCTCTCTGACTGCCAAGCTGCTTCACAATACAAGTGTCTCTGAAGGAATTCGGATAGACCATCAACAATACAAATTTCAATATTGTTCCTCACTTAAGACTCACATGCCAGGGTGATAAGTATGAGGGAATGAAACTCTTGATTACTATAGGGCCTCTATGCTAAATTTCCACAGTAGCAATTAGGAAATCTCTGCAGACATTTGCTAACAGAGGTTCTAGCAACTTACTTTTTCTCTGGGTAGCTTCAGATATGGGCAGTTTTGTCGCCTTAAATCCAATTGAATATTTTAAATATCACTTTTGAACAGCGTTCACTTCTCCATTAATTAATGTATGGACCTCAAAACAGGCAATTTGCCTGAGTAGCTATAGAGCAGGTTCTAAAAAGCATTGACACAATGTTTCGAATCCATTTACTCTCTGTGCCTTGAGTAACACATATGAATCCATGACATAAATAAATTATTTGAAGAATCTCCTCTGAAAGGAAAAAGACCAGGATGTGACGCCTTAATTATAGCACACTGGATCAGAAACAATGAAATTAATTCTGTGCCGCCGGCCGAAGTGGCCGTGCGGTTAAAGGCGCTGCAGTCTGGAACCGCAAGACCGCTACGGTCGCAGGTTCGAATCCTGCCTCGGGCATGGATGTTTGTGATGTCCTTAGGTTAGTTAGGTTTAACTAGTTCTAAGTTCTAGGGGACTAATGACCTCAGCAGTTGAGTCCCATAGTGCTCAGAGCCTTTTGAACCATTTAATTCTGTGCCACATTGATGCATTGCATACTACTGTTATAAAATACTCATCTAATAAAAACAGTCTTGTGCCTCTGTTGCTATCGAGTGTGAAAAACAAATCATAGACTAATGTTATGTGTCATGACTCAACATCATTAAAGCATTTTACACCTTCGAGAGTGAGGAGTGGAGCAGATGTTGTCGGCGGAAGGCGAGGCAGCGCAGTGCCTCAGCCCCTGCCGGTAGGCAGCAAACGGCTAACAGAGAACTCGATGCATGCGGTGTTCAGAGGCAGATAGTCGGCCAAGAAATCTCTCGCTAATATTGTTGAACCAAACTTTTATTACCAATCTGACAGAAAGCGAAGTATATTGTAGATTCGCTTGAATTACACTCATAGCTTCAGCACCGAGAAGAAAGGGGCGATAAAAGTTTTGTCGACGTGTGCTTTCGGTTGCCAGACGTCGTATTAGCTAATCTCGCGTTTTACCTCAAGACTACAGTCGTAGTCAAGAGTGATGTACTCAGGCTGCAGTGAAGACTTCCTCCAGGAAGTGCTGCAGTCTACAATGTTGCCATATCGAGCATATTGTCAGACATAGTATTCTGAGGCGAGCACGATTGTATTGTCCACCTTACATGAACGACTCGGCGGTCAATTTTTTTTGTCTAAGATTGTATGTACAACACACATTGCACGCTGAAGACCCAGAAGAATTAAAAAAACAAAATTAGTTTATAAGAGTAACGTTAACTATAGCGTTTGAAGTATTCACAGTATTGTATACGTGTGTGTAAACACCTTCCAATGCCTATTCACAGAAGAAGAGGATACAAAATCTAGCTTCAATATTATAAATACGCCTCAGTTTCTGGATGAACTCAGGTCGATAATCATTTTGAATATTTAGCAGTACTCATTTTGAATATTTAACAGTACTGTACACATTGGTGTTAAACTCGTTTTCAACCAGTGATTCCCACAGCTACAGAAACACTATTTGTGATACTTCTTAGACAAAATACTTCCGAAGTGCTATCAGACGAAAAGATCAACCTGACACAAACTGTGGGAAGTATGTTTTACAACCTTCGTACCTGGATAAATACCTTTTCCCATTTGAGATATCTGTGAACTTTGTTGCTTAAGACAATTTAAAAAGAAACTAAATTCCTTCAGCTACGACAATGTTTAAAGAAATCGTCTTAACGTCACTATATCGTGGTTTGTGAATCGTTTACCGGCCGTACCTAGCCGCATTTCGCTGGAAGGCAGAAAGCTTACTGACAAATTTCACAGAAGGAAAAGAGGGACGAAATGTCTCCCACATGAAGGTAGTGTTGTTTTATTTAAATGATTACAGAATCAGGTAAAACGAACAGTGACGTTGTCAGTATAAGCACATTACTGTTGTCAATATGATGTTGCACTAGACAGGGCCAGTAATGATAAAGGGCCTGTTTAGGTCAGGCACATTATATACAGAAGTGGAAGAGAGAGCATCACTGAATCCTACAGTACGTATACATTTCATACACACAGAAGTTACTGTTACAGTGTACTTATGGAGCCCAATAAGTGAATTGTGTATTTTCCGGCGAGAAAGAGCACTGGCAAACAGTCTTCGCTACATTAAACTGGTGTCACTCTGAGCTAGAATTTATGGCCAGATGGCCAGCGAGTGTGTGTAAGGTCAATGAGTCGGATGTGGGTTTTGCAACTGTGAAATACTTCCCTACATTATGGAAGCGAATATTATATTTGAACTAATATTGCGAAAATTTCGAACTTGGGTAGCTTAGAATGAACATCTTTCTGTTTATTGCAAAGGAAAACAATTGATTTTCTAAAACATTCTCTTACATACATAACTTGAAACAAGAGAAAGACGTTATAATCCAGAATCCGCATTAAACATCACGTTTCTTCATTACCAACTGGGCAGAGCCAGTTTACTTCGGGAAATGACATAGGCGGAAGACATGGTAAACAGAAGTATTTTCGCCAGTAAACTTCTTTACAATAGAAAATTTTATTTTATTTGATGAACCGATAGCCATTTAAAAGAACAGGGCTCTTATTTTACTTGTACTTGATTGAACTAGGGACGTTGAAAAATTTTTTTGCTGGACTGTGATTCGAATTCATATCTCCTCTTTAGAGGATCTGAATCTCTCAGAACATTTCGTTCCTTTTCCAAAGACTGCAATCTTCTCTACGTATCCTCCAAAGGTAAGTATGTGGGTATGATCTTGATGAAGTACAAAAATATTCATAATTTCATTTAAAGCCCTATCACGTCTACAAGGGCCTACTTGTGAAAATTAACGTGCATGTTTAATGTCTGTTCATGTGCTGCCAACAACCGCAATAGGTGTCTTTATTTCTGGTAAAACACGCACACATCTTACTGTTGGCGAGTAAGCAATTGATACTTAAGCTATATTCGTGGATATAAAAACAACTACGAGAGTTCCTGATTTATAATGCTTAATTTGCAGTCAGTTCTCAGTATTGTTAGTAACAACACTCCAGTCACTAAACCTAGTTACAGAAATGTGAATCAGACGCATTATGTATTGCAGGCCGCAGCAGTCATGTCTTTGATATGATTACTTCCCAGCCCACTGTAGGTTCATATCGGTTCGTCTTCTTCCTAATGGTACTGTAACTGAGATTTGGCAATAAGGCAAGGTATGTTTGGCAACTCTGTGATCGACGAGTTACTTCCTGGTGTGCACGGAAATAAGCCGCAATGTTCACTTGATTTTTTCTGTCATTTCCATTGAATAATCCAAGTTATTATCGCTTGAGTTGTAACAAATGATGGTCAATTTACGGTTATCAGCCCACGTGGAAATCACAACTACTCTCGTCCTTTAAATAGCGGTTTACGAGTTCTAGCCACCATTGGCCTAGTAAGAAGAAGCCTAGACATATACTTCTTCGCTAGCTTTGTGGTAATATGCTGACATGTGGAAAATCGTCTGTTATGGTTCGCGGTTCGAGTATCGCTGAGTTTAACGTTTCCATCTCTTCTGTGAAAGGGCTAGAAGCAGTCAGATCAAACATCAATAAGGAAATCGCAAGAAAATACTATCTGCTCATAGTGCAATGGTGAAAAACTTACAATGCTGCACGGGAGGTAACGCCTCTTTCTGCTGCCGAGAAGAAACTTTTGGGTATCTCCATAAGTCACAACATGTCGGAAACTGCTTACGGAAACTTTTATCATGCATTCCTTCAAATGGTTCAAATGGCTCTGAGCACTATGGGACATAACATCTCTGGTCATCAGTCTCCTAGAACTTAGAACGACTTAAACCTAACTAACCTAAGGACATCACACACATCCATGACCGAGGCAGGATTCGAACCTGCGACCGTAGCAGTCGCGCGGTTCCGGACTGAGCGCCTCGAACCCCGCATTGCACAGTGCTGTGAGATAATGCATATGGCCGGATCTAGACTTCTGAGAGACAGACAGTTACAGCTTTTCTTTTGCACTGCATGACGTTTTCAACAAACAGATAGCGCACTAGAGTTGCCCAAGTGGAAAGGAATACTTCCTATTCAAATTTCTGCGTCCTACACTGTTGGCAGTTCTGTGTAGGTGGCAGTTACGTGATTTTATATCGGTGATTGCAAATTAGAGTCGAATGTCTGCACTGGGCAGCCGAGGCAGCTAGTTCATGGCGATTCGGTCAACCAAGTAAATGATGTCCTGAACATGCTGCAAACCACGACAGGGAGCCTGTGTGTCAGAATCCTCACCCAGTGTGGCGCAACGGCGTTGCGGTAGAAAAGTGAGTCACTGAGAAGAGGATTTGGTGATCTGTTGGATTGATGATAGGTTCATGTTTCTATGGTCTGAGTTCGATTCCAACTTCTGCCCATGAATTTTGATAGGGAGAGATAGATTCTATTCTCTTCTGGCTACTCCAAGTGAAGAAGGTATAATGGCATTGTGGTCTGAAATTCACATTAATCATGATATTCCTTCTCTACCAAGTAGAGATTGAACCACAATAAAGTCATGAGTGTCGACATGTAGAAACTCTATTACAGGTAACCTTTCTTATACCAGATATTCATTTCTAGTGACGAAACAAACGCTATATAGGGTCACAGGACACTTATTCCATCTTTTATTTGAGCTTCTGTATGTCGATAAAATTGGTTCTGAACTGGGAATGCAACTCAGACCGTCCTTAACGCGAAATTTGATCCCTTAGTGACAATACAGCTCGACTATAATTTTTTGTTTGTTCAACACTGCAGATTCCTCAACATCTCCACATATTGGGAGTGAATGGGTTCGAATCATGGCGCAGCACTTAAGTTTTCATTATGTATTATCAAGCTCTAGCATGAGAACACCTATCTGCTGGTGGATAAGAACTTTGATTTTTAATGTATTTTCATTCGTTGTCAACACTAACGATATCTGACATTTTTTACTCCCAGTGAGACACAGAACTGTAAATTCAATGATATTATTCCGAGCTTCTGGTCTCTTTGTCTGTAGTCAACAACGATATGTGTGGGGTTCGATTCCCAGTCAGCACTGAACTCTTCGTCATATTATTTCTAGATCAAACATGCTCACATGTCGCTGCTGGTGTAACAAACACACATTTAACGCTCGTTTTCTCTAGAATGTAACAGTGATAGGTGCTGGGTTGGAGTCCTGAGAAGGTAAAAATTAATGTTTCTTCTCGTCATTTCAGTTAAAACATCTAGCTACTGCCGAAAAAATCCGATATGTCACAGTTGATAGTGTTTCGACAACAATCCGATTAGGTTGTGGGTTCGAATCCCTATCCAACACAATACATTTCAAGTAAGTTACTTGTGAAGAAGAAATATTTAACATCGCTTGTAGTTCGTTAACAGGGACAATGTTGATCCCAGACTCTGAGGTTTAAGAACACTCAGGCTGTTGGATTCTGTGCAGTATTATGGTACCGAAACCTCACCAGTTCGCATTCATTATGTTGATCGTCTCGAACTACTGTAATCCATGATGCTGTACATTGTTGCCTTTCCACGATTTTACGTCGATGGCATACTTGTTAACAGTTTCTTCACAAGGACACCTCACTCTGTTCTTCCTAATGGATTCTCATTATTGCGTTCCAGAGTGCATTGCTTTGAGGTTTCATCACCGATAAACAGGTCCATTCATGTGAGTCAACTGTAAGTTCCCCCTCCATTACTCTCGTAATACTGTACTAAACTACATATAATTTGTACTCACCCACCTAGCCGCATGGTCTAACGCGCTGCTTCCTGAATTGTCCCCGACACGAGTCCGCCCGGCGGATTAGTCTGGAGGACCGATGTGCCGGCCAGCCTGTGGATGGTTTTTAAGGCGGTTTTCCATCTGCTTCACCGAATGCGGGCTGCTTCCCCTTATTCTGCCTCAGTTACACTATGTCGGCGATTGCTGCGCAAAAACTGTCTCGACGTATGCGTACACCATAATTACTGTACCACACAAACATTTGAGGTCACAATAGAGTGGCCGGCACGAAAGTAGAGTCCTCAAGGTCACGCCCGCTGCCATCTGCCAGCGGGGCTGCGGGCTGTGATTCGCCGCCTCTCGGCTTTGTTGCCATGTGGGTAGCGTTAGCAGTGCGGTAGGTCAGAGCAGCTGAAAGCTCAGTGTTCCCGTGCTATATCGAGTGTTCACGTCTGATCACAACGTCTTACTGTCTTTAGAAAGGTGCTTTGACGTGTGTTTTGTGGTGAACAACAATGCAGGAGCAATGGCCTCTTGTAGTACTCCTCCGGTCGGTGTGAATAAAGGGCGGAAAAACATTCGTAAACAATCTAAAATTATCATATCGAATGTACTCAAGTTTTTTACTGATCTGGCCGAGAATGAAGAAGCGAGGAATAACTTAAATTTTGCGCAAATTCATAAATTTACTGCTAAAACGTATGGTGTCTCCACGTTAACCGTAGGCCGTATCAGCAAATCTGTGTCATAAGCAGAATCTCCAGACATGCGTGAGTGTTTTGAGTTTCCAAGAAAGCGATACGAACGTGAATGGAAATCAACCGACTTCGATGATTTTACCAAAGAGCTCATACATAGAATGGTACTTGGATATTACTCAGAGGAAAGTATCCAACACCTAAAAAAGTACAGGCTGACCTCCGTGAAAAAAATTAATTACTTGGGCTCAGAGACTTTCGTTCTTCATTTTCTCCGCTCCCTTGGTTTCTGATTCAAGAAGTGTAATGACTGACGGAAATTCTTAATAGAACGTAGAGACATTGCAGCAGCAAGAGCGAAGTTTTTGCGTAAAATGCACTTCTTGCATGCTGAAGACAACAGGCCTGTGTTGTACTTGGATGAAACTTGGGTTTCACAGAACCACGCAAATAAGTATACGTGGCACGACTCCAAAGAAAACGGCGGATGGAAAGTGCCTACTGGTAGAGATGGCCGATTAATCGTCACCCACGCTGGTTCATTAACCACAGGCTCCATACCAGATGCCAAACTTGTTTTTCGTGGTGGGAAAAGTTCTTGCCAGTCCGATTACCATTCAGAAATTAATGAAGAATTTTTTAAGAATTGGTTTATTCGACTGTTGCCTGTGCTGGAAGAAGGGTCAATTACCATAATGGACAAAGCCAGCTACCACTCCATTCAGACAGAAAAGCTGCCACGTCTAATTTGGCACAAGGCAGATATTATGGAGTGGTTAAAGTGAAAGAATGTTTCATTTTCAGTCGATGAAATGAAGGCTGAACTTCTGTCTTAAGAAGAAATTGTAGGTGCCAAAAAGGCTTACAAATTAGATCAATTGGCAAACGAAATGGGACAGCAAGTGGTACGTCTACCATCGTATCACTGCCAGTATAATTCCACTGCATTGATATGGAACCAAGTAGAGCGAGAAGTAGCGAAAAAGAAACTACTTTCAAACTTGCTGATGTCGAGAAGCTGACACACTAAGCTCTTGACAATGTTGCTTAGCAGGACTGGGAGAGATGCGTAAAACACGCGGAAGCATTGCAAGGAACTGTTTTCTTGAACCAGGGCTTAAGAGACACCATAGTGGAATCTGTGATGATACACCTGGCTGAAACAAGCGACAGTGATTCTGAAGACACGGAGCCAGAAGATCCTTCAGTTTAGGTAAGTGCCATCTATATAAAAAGCTGATTTGATTTAAATGTTTGTCTATTCATTTATACATTTCAGTTAAAGAGGACATACTGCGAATGTTTTTCCCTTACAGTAGACGTCTGATAAATTTATCACAAGTGGTGACGATTAGTTTACTCGACAGTAACTGTCAATTAAAATAAGATTGTCAATTCTGCATTAATTAACAACAATTTTCCTAAAAACCTGTATCGAATGCCTTTACATTCGGATACAACCTTACTGCATTCGGTTTACTTGTATATTCGAAATTTAACTCCTTTTTTTCATAGAATGATTTACTGGCTGTTTCGTAGTAAGGGTAATGCAGTTCATAAAATGACAAAACATTGTGGTGCTTCTGTATCGACTGTATATTGGCTTCAAAATAATTACAATTACTTTTGTGTAGCGTATATTGGCGTTTTGAGTGATGGATGCAATGACGAAGGATATTATTAGCAGCCAGTAAAACATTTGGGAAGTAGGGAATATTCTCGGACATATTAAAGCGAGCCGTCCGAACAAAAGTCTTGGCGACAGCCTATAACGACTCGCGCGATGCTGCGCACGGAATATCGCGGATGTAATTTGCCTCTGTACGTGATACGATACAATAATGATGTCTGAAATGTTACCAAAACTAATTTTGTAGTTTTCTTAACAACTTCATCACGGGAAGTTCCTTCGCAGTCCTGCAGAACGAAAATTCATCAGCGACTATATAATTCGCTGCGCAGCCGGCACAGTTTCACACCTCTTATAATATTTTATTTTTTATCTCAGAATACTTTTATATTTCCGAAATAAAGGACGCAGCATTTGCATCTGTAAACTTTGAGGATGTTAATTTTTTTTCAGTCCAATTACATTAGTGATTCTGTTACTATCACAATTTGAAGTAAAAAATCAGTTTCCTCCAAAATTTTCTGTAACCTTAGTTTTCAGTTCTTTTCCCAGCAGCTAGTGAGAATTTTCTTTTGCAAAGTACTCCATCATATTCTAGACTAAAAATAGAGTTGGCCAATATTGTTTTCGAATTTTTATGAACATTTGAAATAATCACTGTAAGAAACTGGCTTTGCTGCAAGATGGCGAGATGACCTTGAAGCCCTATTTTCGTGCTGGCCACTATAGTCTGGTGTGAGACATTCCTGGGAGGGGGGGGGGGGGGGCTTCACTGGTGTCCGAACCACACAATAACACTGGATTCAGTGTGGGGCAGAGGTGGGTTGGATGGATTGCTGAGGCTTGTTGTGGGGTTGTGAACCACTGAGGGCTACGGCAGCACGAAGCCTCTCTATCGTTTCTAGGTCCCCGGTTTAATACACAACACACACGCATATAATTTGACGGTAGGGTTGCCAGATTAAATTTACAAAATTACCGAACATTGCATGGCGAAACGATTTGATAATTTGAGAGTTGTGATTGAACACAATAAAAAAAACCACCAGAGTGTGATCATTAGGAATTATATTTACATTGCTTGTTACAGCTTTCAACAAATTTTTGTTATTGATTCCATATGAATAACTGCGTCCCATGACCATGATGTTATCCAGGACAGATATAAGGTCATCATCGGTTGTAATATGATCTGCAGTTCTTTGCAGATCTACCTTTCAGGTAACAGCACAATTGTCATCAGTGCGTCATAGGTAGCCATGTAGATTGGGCTTAGTTATAATGACACATATAACTTTGGCATGTACCAGCATCAGTCAAACAGAAGTTTAACATGATACCTGAACTGTTAGTTGAAATCTATACCTGCAATAAAAAACAGATCATATTATGGCCAATTTGACAGTCTTTCTGTCGTAAACTTTTGTTGCCTTTAAATTTCTGTGGACGTCGTTGCCTGTTGCAAACTTCAAATTACAACGAATGTATAATTTTGCTTTTACCATATCGAGACTCAGTTTCTTTCTCGCCTCAGACCACAAATGATTTGTGTGGCTGAAAACTGTATTTAGTATATGTAACTCTTCATATAGATTGTCTTTATGAACGTCTCCTTCAGTTCCAACCGCCTGTGATGTCTGTACATATTTTTAATCTGTAGGAGTTACTTTTCCTATATCCACATAAGTTAAAATCTAAAAAATGAGAATTTTCTAGTCATACCACTTTGTAAAATTATCTTCGACTTCTGAAAATCATGACATAAATTAGGAGTAGGAACATAGTTCTAAAAACACTGAACCACTCCTAATTCAGTACTGAACGCCGACCACGGTGCTGAAATACCGAAAAGTTCGATAAAAAATCGAATCCCTGGCAACCCAGTTTGAGGGCAATCGGATCTTTCAAAGGGGTACGACTTACAAGCATATCACTTCCAGTAAAATGATGAAACTACGTGCCTGCTGCTCGTGAAGTGTCTGTAATTAACTGACTACTGTTGAGAAGGCTTGTCTGCAGTAATACACGATGTCCACTGATTTGGTTTATTAAGCTTCAAAATAGAACATACCTTACTACGTCCTTCCCATTCGACTGATGTAATTCACAGATCGAAGTCCATGTATTCCATAGAAACCACAGTTCGTTCATGTTGGTTCAGTGTCACTCCAGTTATACGTATCGTAAGGTATTCAGCGTAGCGTTATCAATAGGCTCCATTCATACGAATTACTAACTTTCCATCTGGCGCAATAAAATTATTTTTGCTCATACCAAGGATGATCCCCTTTACATCTTCTGCTTAACCTGGAAATATTAACTATTGCTTCTCAGGATATTTATTCGTTAATGAAATCGGTCTTAAATAAGACACTACTTTTGATAAATCAACAGCTCAGTTCATGGAATCAATTAGAAATAAGAACCGTCTACATAAGTGTTAAAAGTTAAAATTCGGATACATATTTAAAAAAAACACTTTTTCAGTTACTTACCATTAGTCACATAATACTGATAGATATAAAACTAATAAAGTAAATTTTTTGTAGCTTTCTCCTCCTATTCTACTGACGAATTTCTTAGCAGAAGAAATTTATGTGTATGTAATCAATAGTATCAGACTAGGTGTAAGTTACACTGTGTGATCAGAAGTATCCGGACACCCCCCAAAAAAACATATGTTTTTCGTATGAGGCATTGTGCTGCATAGCAGCGACCTCAGTAGTCATTAGTAGAGAGAGCAGAAGGGAGCGCTCTTCGGAACTCACGTACTTCGAACGTGTTCAGGTGACTGGGTGTCACTTGTGGTATACGTCTGTACGCGAGATTTCCACACTATTAAACATCCCTAGATCCACCGTTTCCGATGTGATAGTGAAGTGGAAACGTGAAGGAACACGTACAGCACAAAATCGTACAGGCCGACCTCGGCTGTTGACTGACAGTGACCGCCGACATTTGAAGAGGATAGACATGTGTAATGGGTAGACATCATCTACCCACACCATCACACAGGAATTCCAGACTGCATCAGGATCTACTGCAAGTACTATGACAGGCGGGAAGTGAGAAAACTTACGCCTCGCTTGGTCTAAGGAGCGTACACTTTGGACGATTGAACAGTGGAAAAACGTTGTATGGAGTAATGAATCACGGTACACAACGTGGCGAGCCGATGGCAGGGCGCGGGTATGGCGAATGCCTGGTGAACGTCATCTGCCAGCGTATGTAGTCCCAACAGTAAAATTCGGAGGTCGTGTTTTTAATGGAGGGGGTTTGCACCCCTTGTTGTTTTGTGTGGCTCTATCAAAGCACAGGCCTACATTGATGTTGTAAGCAGCTTCTTGCTTCCCACTGTTGAAGAGCAATTCGGGGATGGCGACTGCATCTTTCAACACGACCAAGCACCTGTTGACAATACACGGCCTGTGGAGCAGTGGTTACACGACAATAACATCCTTGTAATGGACTGGCCTGCACAGGGGCCTGACCTGAATCCTACTGAACACCTTTGGGACGTTTTGGAACGCCGACTTTGTGCCAGGCCTCACCGTCCGACATCGATACCTCTCTTCAGTGCAGCTCTCCGTGAAGAATGGGCTGCCATTCCGAAGAAACCTTCCAGCACCCGACTGAAAGTATGCCTGAGAGAGTGGAAGCTGTCATGAAGGCTAAGGGTGGGCAAACGCCATACTGAATTCCAGCATTACTGATGGAGGGCGCCACAAACTTGTAAGTCAGCCACGTTTTCGAATACTTTTGATCACATATTGTACGTGTACTCTGAATTCTGCACAAATGTAATGCATTAATTCAATTTGTACAAGTGTTGTAAACCGCTTTCTCCCTCACGATGCTTGATTAAAACAGGTTACAAACTACTTTACACACTTCATTACGTACACATTTTAGAGGACAGCGTGAAAAGTAATAACTCTGAATTTCCTACGTGAAAAGTCTTAAGAATTTTTAAATATAACTAACGTTATTAACATTGTGCATCTTTACTCTTCGTGCCTACATATTTGCAGCCCTCTGTCGCTGGCTCTGAACTGTAACGTGTATTGTGGCCTTGTGTGAGGTAAATATATCTGTGTGTGAGAAACAGCGTGCTGTAATCGAGATTTCAATTCTAAGAGTTTGTCCACACATGGAGCACCCTTTCTTTCAGCATGACTATTCCATACAACACTCGAGCAGAGTAACATCAACAACGATTTGACACCTAGACTTCTCTGTCATTGATGATCCTCCATACAGCTCCGACTTGTTTCCATTCGATTTTGATCGTTTCTAAAGCTTAAAGAATACCTGTGTGGACTTCACATGATACAGACGAAGAGTTGCAAGCGTAGGACAAATGGTTCAAATGGCTCTGAGCAATATGGGACTTAACAGCTGAGGTCATCAGTCCCCTAGAACTTAGAACTACTTAAACCTAACTAACCTAAGGACATCACACACATCCATGCCCGAGGCAGGATTCGAAACTGCGACCGTAGCGGTCGCGCGGTTCCAGACTGTAGCGCCTAGAACCGCTCGGACACCCAGGCCGGCAGCGTAAGTAAGGTCGTGGCTCCGTCAACGAAGTCAAATACTCTATGCTGACGCTATCAACAAACTGGTCTCTCGTTGAGAGAGATGTGGTCGTCACCAGGGTGACTACATTGAGGAATAAATATGTAGACATAAAGAATAAAGATGTAGACGTCAATAACTTCTGTTTTATTTAAAAAACCTTAACGGTTTTCGTATAAAAAATTCGGAGCCATTACTTTTGACCACGCCCTTGGGAACGTTCCTGACAAACGTTGTATTAATTTTTAAATGAAAATATCTTTCCTTTTTTTTTTTTTACTTATCGTTGAGAAATACTTTTTGTATGCAAGTTTATGATTTCCTGAATATCTCTTCCCTGTGGATCTACAGAACAAAAGTTATATATTTATGCGTCTCCTTATGGAAAACGCCATTGATGTGCGTTTTTTGCAGAATGGAGTGGTACTCAGAGGCTCATATTGTTAGCCAATACACAGATTGTAATTAGACTTAGAAAGTGTGGTTTTTTCTGGCGAAATACATGTTTTAAATGTAACAATGCCTTTTGATATTACCAGACTAAAAGTAGGGTAAATCAGAATGTCACTGGTGTTTGTTACAGGAGCCTAGTTCGAGTCGTTTACGAGGTATCTAATTGTACAAAGTTTCTTCACTGACATTTATTTGCGCCAATCAACCTGCATAGTTGCCAGGTACGATGTTGTTATGTTTGCTTACAGTGTGTTTGTGTGTTCCTTTAGTTCACTGCGACTGTTTAGTCAGTGTGTGACATTCCAAGCAGTAAGTCATGAGTGGACGATGGGACTTACCAGTGCAGAAAAAGTCGACGTGCTCATGGTGTATGGAGCGTGTAGGGAGAATGCAATTCGTCGTTGTACGTTCTCTGCAGCAAGATATCCCAATAGACGTCAATCATCTCGGCAGTTATTTACCGACCTCTTCAACCAGTTAGGTGAAATTGGCAGCATACCACCTAGACAACGTAACATAAGGAAACACGTGACAGCATAAGATGAAGAAATGAATGTTCTTGTCGCTGCTTCAGTTGATCGAAACGTTAGCTCCCGCGAAATCACACGAGGAAGTGACATGAGTCACGCAAGTGTCCTAAGCAGTGTCCATCGACACAAGTTCCATCACATCTCTCTCCATGAAGAGCGGCATGGAAAAGATTATGAGAATCGTGTTAAATCCGTACTGCACTGTTTCGTGATGAAGCCACCTGTACCAATCATGGCCTGGTAAGCCACCGAACCATGCATTAATAGTCCGTTGACAATCCCCGTTGGCTTCGTGAGGTGCAACGTCAGCATCCATGGAGTGTAGACGTATGATGTGGGACACCTCCGCTGAAATGCACATGTGCAGCAGTCGTTCACTACCAGACTGCAAGCGTATTTTGCCACTGCCGGTGGTCATTTTGAACACAACCTGTGATGGTCAGTTGTCTCGTTACTGGTCATAATCCACATAACCAGTGTATGCACTTGTGTTGTGCTACCAAAGGTCTTGTACAAGTGTCGGTTTGGGGCATTTTCAAAATACGATATGTCGTACAGGATTCGCACCAGAATCCTGCAATAAACATCACTGACATTCTGATTTACCTTACTTTCAGTCTGTTATTGTCGATAGATATTGTTCCATTAAAAAAAGTGTATGTTTGCACAAGAAATACACTTTCTAAGTATTATTACAATCTGGTGACTGGCTAGCAGTACGAGTCCCTGACCAGTTACCCATTCTGTCGAAACTTCTGGTATGATTTTGAGGCAAAGAAATAACATTTTTAGTCAGTAAAGCATTGTGGTGTTCAAACTGATCTTAGAGCTCATGGCAGCCTTACTTTGGTAAAATTACGAATTTAGAGAAACGTAACTAAAGAAGTTCATGTGGACATACATATTTCTCAGAAGTTGGTAATTATTGGCATTTGCAACACGTACACGTGAGACGTGCAGCTATCTAAAACTGGAATTTAATCGCCAGATAACTCCTAATCACAGATTAATTCGGTTGATACTGTTCTCGGATATAGCTATTTCACTCGTCATGACGTCAGTAACATATGAAACTATGTCGCTCGAGCAAAGTCTTTGTTCTTCTCTCCAAGGGCAATAACGCTCTGGCTTGCCGGAAGCCGCGGTGTGGGCACTAGGTGTGTGATTTTCCTGCGGGTCCCGCGGCAGTTCTCGGTCTCCCAGTCGCTTCGATCAGAATGCGGTGGACGAACGTAATTTGCTTGTTCGGATGTTTCGAAACAGTAAACCAAATGAAAGTGTCTGCGGAAAGTTCTGTGGTAATTTGGCTTTTGTACGCTGTTTGGGGAAGGAAAGACGCCACCGAAGCAGAAAACACGCATACTGATTGCACTCTTGCCAGCGTAAAAATAATACCAACAGAGATTTCGTCAAGCTGTACAAAGATTTAATTAGATATGAAGATATTAATTTAATTACACCAGAATGTCAACATCTCCCTTCGACGAACTACATTTTCCCAAAGCTGCAAGTAATATTCCTTGTGTGATACTGAGGCTTGTTTTGGCCCCATAAACACCTTCGTGCTTGCCCCAGCCTAATTAGCTTCTGACTTTTTATCACCGTGTACAGTGACTGGCTCGGAAAATTCAACGGATTTGAAGTTTGTGCATGTATGCACGACAATGAACGATGACGAACGACCGGTTCGCTCGCAGTACTAGAGCCCCTATTCCTCTGCAAGTCTGTACATGTTCGTTTTATCGGCACACTGTTCTGCGTAAGTTTACGCACGCAGTGGACATGAGGCTAAACGCGCTCGACGTTGTCGTTCACGGAAAACTGGATATGGGTTTGTCAACAACGGCAAAGTTGCAGGGGCGACAAGGCACGTGGCCTCATCTCACGCCAAAATTTTGCCACGATTACGCAGCGATGGATTTCGACACGGAGGAACTTATTTTGAAGTAGAAAATCGTCCAGCCATCTGCAATATGAAGGTGAACAGTCACAAGATGAAAAGAAAAGGTAGGTAAGTTTTCGGCCTTTATTTTTACAACGTTATTACATTTTTTACATGTATTTGCACCTGTTAAATCAGATGTTAAGCTAAACGATCTTTCCATGGTGGTGGATTTACATTTACAAACTAATCTACTAGTACTTGTCTGTTCGGTCGCAGGTTCGAATCCTGCCTCGGGCACGGATGTGTGTGATGTCCTTAGGTTGGTTAGGTTTAAGTAGTTCTAAGTTCTAGGGGACTGATGAACTCAGATGTTAAGTCCCATAGTGTTCAGAACCATTTGAACCATTTTTTGTCTGTTGCTAATAGTGTGTAAGTGTAGCGGCAGCCGCCGAGCCGACAGGACGCGCAGCAGACCACCAGCAGCACTTGTGTGATAAACTGTAAATTAATTTAGTCTTTCTGTTTTGTTGGCTTGCTTCTGCAAAGAAGTGAACTGTACGTGTGTATTTTAGTGTGTACACTAGCGATTAGAAAATTAATTGTAGTTTTCGTTTTGCATAAGTCCTGTGAATATCCTTGTGTAGGGCGGCTTCCTTGTGTAAATTTTACGTTTAGAGAAATTTATTTCTGTTTAACAGCTTGCGGTCTCAAAGTACACTGAGAAATCTGCACAGCAATTTTTTTGTTGTTGCTTTAATCTCCTTTGGTATGTTTTGTATACATTTCAAACTCAGTAGCGCCATTTGAGACCTTATATCTATTTTATACACAGTACGATATGGCTAGGGACTGTGCTCGTTGTGAGCGGACACAAGGAGAGTTGGCTGCTGTCCGTAAACAGCTGGAAGCTGCGTTGGCTACCGTCGAAAAGCTTCTAGCTAGTGCTCGAAGTTGCGGTGACGTATGAGTGCCAGTGAAGAGTCCTACGACACCTTTGGTGCCAGTGGAATCCCCTAGTGACCCGGATGTCGCTGCTGCTTCCGATACGCAACATCCGACCGATCCGTCCTCACTCCAGAGTGGGTGGCAGACAGCGGTGCGTTCGCGTGTCTCTGGTCCGAAAACGAAAGAGGGAGTAGGCAGTGCGGCTGGCTCCATACGTCTTAGTAACAAGTACGGGGCGCTTTCCAGCGTTCTTGATAACTCTGAGCCAGCACGGGATGTCTCTCCTGTTGGGCCAGCGATAGATTTTGCTGCCCAGTCCGGACAAGTACAGAGGGTGGAATATGCTAGTCATCGGGAGCTCCAATGTTAGGTGGGAGATGGAGACCCTCAGGGAGATAGCAGGCAAGGGGAGAGAGAATTCCAGTGTGCATTCGGTTTGTTTGCCGGGAGGTCTCATCCGTGATGTGGAGGAAGCCCTGCTGGCGGCTCTCGAGCGAACTGGGTGCAACCGGCTTCATGTATTGTCTTATGTCGACACGAATGACGCCTGCCGCTTGGGTTCTGAGACCGTCCTCGGCTCCTTTCGGCGGCTGGCTGATTTGGTGAAGGCAACTAGCAACGCACGCGGAGTGCAGGCTAAGATGTCTATTTGTAGCATCGTACCCACGGTTGATCGCGGTCCTCTGGTTGGAACGAAGCGGAAAGTCTAAACCAGGCGGCTCTGCGACGGTATCGGATGCGAATTTCTCGACCTCCGCTATCGTGTGCTGAATTGTAGGGTTCCCCTTAATAGGTCAGGCGTGCTTTACACGCAGGAAGCGGCAGCTAGGGTAGCGGAGTACATGTGGCGTGTAAATGGGGCTATTTTAGGTTGGGCGTCCCCTCCATTGGGGGCAAAGACGATTTGTCTGTTAAATGAGCCACAGCGGCCTCAGAGAATCTTGGTCCTCGCAGATCAGAGATAGAAAAGATTAATATGATTTTAGTAAACTGCAGGAGGATCCAAAGATATGTCCCAGAATTAGTATCGCTTGCTGAAGGCTATAATGCGCAGATAGTATTGGGAACAGAAAGCCGGTTGAAGCAAGATGTCAATGACAACGAAATCCTAAGTTCAGACTGGAATGTTTATCGTAAGGATAGGTTAGTCGCCAATGGTGGCGGCGTGCTTATGACAGTAAAAAAATTCGATAAAATCTAGCGAGGTTATCACGGATTCCGAATGTGAATTAATCTGGGTGAAACTGAGTATCAAAGAACAGTAAAAAATGGTGATAGGAAGCTTTTATAGACCACCTGGGTCAGGATCTGTAGTTGTAGAGCGCTTCAGACAGAACGTGCAGAATATCATTAGTAATTTTCCTGATCATGCCGTTGTAATAGGTGGTGACTTTGACTTGCCCGGTATGGATTGGGTGTGTTATGCCATCAAAACTGGCGCCAGAGACAGGGAATCGTGTGTTATTGTTCAGGATGTCTTGTCCGAAAATTACCTTGAGCAGATAGAGAATCAACTCATGAGTATAACGTCTTAGACCTACTGGCAACAAAGAGACCTAACTTAAATGGTTCAAATGGCTCTGAGCACTATGGGACTTCACATCTTAGGTCATCAGTCCTCTAGAACTTAGAACTACTTAAACCTAACTAACCTAAGGACATCAAACACAGCCATGCTCGAGGCAGGATTCGAACCTGCGCCTGTAGCGGCCCCGCGGTTCCGGACTGCAGTGCCTAGAACCGAAGGGCCACCGCGGCCGTCCCAGACCTAACTTATCGAATCAGTTAAGTTGTAGGAAGGTATCAGTGATCATAAGGCTTTGACAGCATCTATGACGACGGGTCCTACAAGGAATGTTAAGGAAGGTAGGAAGATATAATTGCACAGTAAGGGTGACAGGATACAAATTTCAGAATGTCTCAGGAGTCAGTCGAGGACGAAGATGTGGAGAACAAATCGAAAAAATTCGGAAGCATCGTTCAATATGCTCTAGACAAGTACATTCCGAGTATGGTTTTAAGTGATGAGAAAAATACACTACGGTTTAATAGCCGTGTTAGAAAAGCGCTACGTAAACAAAGAGCACTTCATCTCGGATTCAGGAGAAGTAAAAACCTAGCTGACAAACAAAAGCTGAACGAAGCGAAAATGAGCGTGAGGAGAGCAATGAAAGTAGCGTTCAATGATTTTGAAAGTAAGACGTTGTCAACCGACCTGAGTAAAAACCCTAAGAGATTTTAGTCGTATGTACAATCAGTAAGTGGGTCAAAATCAACTATTCATTCTCTCAGCGACCACACCAGCACCGAAACGGAAGATAACAGAGAGAAGGCCGAAATACTGTATTCGTTCTTCCGAAGTTGTTTCACCGCGGAGGATCGTTACACTGTCCCTCCTTACAATCGTAGTGCGAACATCGAAATGGCAGATACTGAGATAATCGATCGCGGAATTGAAAAGTAGCTACAGTCAGTTAGTAGTGGAAAGGCTTCAGGACCAGATGAGAAACCTGAGATTCCATAAAGATTATGCAAAAGAACTTGCTCCCCTTCTAGCAGTAATTTATCGTAGATCGCTTGAGCAACGAAAGGTACCTAATGGCTGGAAAAAAAGCGCAGGTCATTGCCGTTTTCAAGAAAGGCCGTAAGACAGATACATGCAATTATAGACCTATATTGTTGACTTCAGTCTGTTGTAGAATTATGGAACATGTTTTCTGCTCAAGAATTATGACGTTCAAGGAAAATGAACATCTCCTCTACAAGAATCAACGTGGATTCCGCAAACTGAGATCCTTTGAAACTCCGCTCGCTCTGTTCCTCCATGAGATCCACAGCGCAGTGGACAACGGCGCTCAACTTGATGCCGTGTTCCTTGGTTTCAGTGAGGCATTTGACACCGTCCCACATTGCCGTTTAATGAAAATACGCGCTTACGGAGTATCGGAGCAGACCTGCCATTAGATTCAAGACTTTCTTGCAGGTAGAACTCAACACGTCGCACTTACGGAACTAAATCGACAGATGTAATGGTAATATCCCGAGTACCACAGGGAAGTGTGACAGGACCGTTGCTGTTTTCAATATATAAATGATCTCGTAGAAAGCGTTGATGCTCTTTAAGGCTATTCGCAAATCATGCAGTTGTTTATACCAAAGTAGCAACGCCAGAAGATAGTAAGAATTTGCAGAACGACCTGCAGAGAATTGATGAATGGTGCAGAATCTGGCAGTTGACCCTGAACGTAAATAAATGTAACGTATTGCGCATACATTGGAAAAGAAATCCACTACTGTACAGCTACACTATTGATGACAAACAGCTGGAAACAGCGTCTGCCGTAAAATATCTGGAAGTAACTATCCAGAGTGACCTTAAGTGGAATGACCATATAAAACAGATAGAGGAAAAAGCAGATACCAGACTCAGATTCATCGGAAGAATCTTAAGGAAATGTAACTCGTCCACGAAAAAAGTGGCTTATAAGGCGCTTGTTCGCCCGATTCTTGAGTATTGTTCATCTATCTGGGATTCCTATCAGGTAGGACTGATGGAGGAGATAGAGAAGATCCAACGAAGAGCGGCGCGTTTCGTCACGGGATCGTTTAGCTGGCGAGAGAGCGTTACGGAGGTGCTAAACAAACTCCACTGGCAGACGTTACAAAAGAGGCGTTGTGCATCACGGAGAGATTTACTATTGAAATTTCGGGACAGCACTTTTCAGGAAGAATCAGACAACATATTACGTCCCCCCAAATACATCTCGCGTATTTACCACAAGGAGAAAATTCGAGAAATTAGAGCCAATACAGAGGCTTACCGACAATCATTCTTCCCACGTACTATTCGCGAATGGAACAGGGTTGGAGGGATCAGATAGTGGTACCGAAAGTACTCTCCGCCACACACCATTAGGTGGCTTGCGGAGTATAAAATAAATAAATAAAACTGACCGGTTTCCTCTATTAACAGTCTCTTTTTCAATAACCTCCAACCCTTCTAGTATCGTGCAAAGTCCGCTCGAAATTAACGCCATGTCTTTCACGTGTAAAGCTGTGAAGCGTATAATAAGTTTCTACGACGTTTATTGTCAAACTGAAATAACACAACCACCAAAACTACGTTCACTATAGCTGTGCGCTTTCTTACCCGATAGTAAAATATTATCTTGTTTTTCCTTAAATTATTTCATGGATAGGGCCATAAAATATGGTCTGATAGGCTGATTGCTTCGTCAACTATAATGAAATAAGGAGATTTTCCTTCAATACCGTCTCTTTCCTCATCGTTTCCTAGATTACTATGTATTAATTTTTTACACAAGAACGCATCTTTAAAAACTCCCGAATCGCTATATTTTCCGTATGGTATAATGCCAACATGTATGAATTTATAATTGCTATCACTAAGTGTCATTAAAACTATTGAAAAAATGTTTGTAATTTTAATAGAGCGATCCCAAGCTGCCTGGTTTTATTTCATGGATAAATTCCTCGCCTATAGGTCCTACAACATGAGGAAAATTTTTCAGCTATATCTAAGACAAAGATTGTGTCGTCAGTTGGGGAAGTTCGTGTTGATCCATGTCTCTTCACAAACGTGTTTTACAATTTCACTAACTGTAGTTCTTCCCAAGCCATAAGCGTAGGTGAATATCAGCAAAAGATCATCCAGGAGCCATGTACCATTAGCATAAGATACATTTATTTTGACGTATGTCGATGTAACAGAAGTGGAAAAATCTGAGAAATAGTTTTGTTAACGAGTCTCGGAAAGTCAGCAGTCTGAAAACCGGAAATCTACGTAAGTCTACTTCAACCAACTTATGTTTCTTGTAGAATTTGTTGCAAGAAGTAATAGGGATAACAGTTTGAGTTCAACTGAAGTAGCACAGTAGGACACACAGAAGTTGAGGCTAGTGAAGAACCAAATGAGATTTTGATGTTAAGGCCCTCAAGGCCGAAGGAGACAAAGGGAAACTGAGGACATAAAATTACAGCTTGTTTGGGTACTGAAAGAAGGTCTGGCAAGGAATATCAATGATCCTGACCGTCACATTGCTGAACGATTTGAAATAAGTACTTGAGCATCTGAAGCCAATAACCGAAACTAATATTATGAAAATCGTCATGGATACTTCTTGTCAACTGAATCGCCACCCCAGTTCTATCCACGGAACACAAAGTTCGTAAGTGCTGGTTGGCCGTTAAATATCTACACAAATATATATGAAAATGTTGCAAACGGAACGACCCCAGATATTTCATCTCAGGTGTAAGAAGGTTCGTACGCAAGTGACCATTACGAACTGTTTAAAATATGTAATAACATAAACAATTAGTAATAAGTTTCAATAAAAATACATGTATTACCCATCCATATATTTAATTTATGAAACCTGATATTAAAATATTCAAGTTGAATCCTAACACACTTAGCTGACAGTTACCAGTAGGTTTTCTTCCGAATCTATACATGAACGCAAGTTTGTTGTCATTCCAGCTATTGTTCCTCTAATTTTCGAAAGTAGTTCATCGAAAAAAGATGTCGACATTCTGGTGTAATTAAAAAAATATCCTCATATCTAATTAACTCTTTGTACAGCTTGACGAAAGCTCTGTTGGTATTATTTTTACGCTGGCAAGAGTGCAATCAGTATGCGTGTTTTCTACTTTGGTTGCGTCTTTCCCTCTCCAAACAGCGTACAAAAGCCAAATTACCACAGAACCTTCCACAGACACTTTCATTTGGTTTACTGTTTTGAACCATCCGAACAAACAAATTCCGTCCGTCCACCGCATTCTGATCGAAACGACTGGGAGAGCGGTAACTGATGCAGGATCCGCAGGAAAAATCACACACCTAGTGCTCACACCACGGCTTCCGGCAAGCCAGAGCGTTCTTGCCATTGGAGAGAGGAACAAAGACTTTTGCTCGAGCGACATAGTTTCATATGTCACTGATGTCATGACGAGTGAAGTAGCTATTTCCGGGAACAGTATCAACTGAATTAATCTGTGATTATGAGTTATCTGGCCATTAAATTCCAGTTTTAGATAGGTGCACGTCTCACGTGTAAGTGTTGCAAATGCCAATAATGACCAACTTCTGAGAAATACGTATGTCCACATGAACTTCTTTAGTTACGTTTCTCTAAATTCGTAATTTTACCAAAGTAAGGCTGCCATGAGCCTAAGATCAGTTTGAACACCACAGTGCTTAACTGATTAAAAATGTTATTTTTTTGCCTCAAAATCATACCAGGCAGTTTCGACAGAATGCGTTACTGGTCAAGGACTCGTTCTGCTACCCAGTCACCAGATTGTAATAACACTTAGAAAGTGTATTTTTTGTGCAGACATACACTTTTTTAATGTGTAAGGTGTCAGGCAAATCCAACAGCTTCCATGAAAACCCTGACATGATAAGCAAATCCAGTAGTATGTCACATAGCTCCGAATAAATCGTGACATTAAATTAACCAAAGTAATACGAGTAACGAGTGAGCAAATGGAATACCGCAGACTAACACAAGAATGCCTAAATGCATGTCATACCTTCCCACCGTGAGACAGACGCAGTTCCGAGGGGAGAAACGAGAACAGAAGCCGAGAGCAGAGCCGTGTTAATCTGAAGGCCCTACGATAAGGGACGGACACCCACGTCGCCAGCTAACCGCTAGGACCACCCCACAGCCCATGTTAAAAGCTAGAGCCCTCCAGAAGAACAGTATAGATCTTACGATAACACAAAAAGCGCTACCCCAGCCGCAAGTTTTTAGCGTGAGACTTTTTCGCGTCTCTGTTACGTCAGGACCATCCCCCAGCCCATGTTAAAAGATAGAGCCCTCCAGAAAAACAGTATAGATCTTATGATAACGCTAAAAGGGCCACACCAGCTGCAAGTTTTAGTGTGAGACTTTTTCGCGTCTCTGTTACGTCGCAAACTTCAAAAACATTGCCCCACCACGAAAAGTATAACGTTTCTCATTGGATAGACAGAATTTTTGTATGCGGAGCTTAAGGTTAACATTGAGACCCTGATTGGTCAGATGAAAACACAGCCAGATAGTTTTTTTTTAAACCAACTTCGGTAAATTGTAGTAAGGAGACGTTAGGAGAGAGTTGCTTCCGAAATGGCGAGGTGAGCGGAGCTGTGCTGTCCGCCGCCCCCTGACGAACACCGACAAGGTAATGAACGTACGCAATGCTGCATAACAGCGCATAAAGCTTCACTCAGAACTGCGGAAGTCTCATCTGTTACACCCCCTTTTTTTTGTAATACTAGTGTCGATCGTCAATTAAAGCTCATGGTGTTCACATTTGCCACTTGAAGTAAAAATCTGAAACACGATGATTTTTCTGTTATATAGTTATTGAGAAGCCACATCAGCCACTGTAATTTACGACAAGTTAGATAAGTAATTAAAGATAATTAAGGGTCACTATAGACCATTTTGATAGTTTTCTCTTTTGTAAAACTTAATTTAAACCTAGATTATAGATGTGATATGGCATAGGTCATCCTTCGATCCATTGTAGAACTTGGAAACCCATTCAGGGAATATTCGTTCACATTTTTGTTGAACACAGTTGGTTTTTAGCGTCCTGTATTAAAACATTTCCTTTTATCAATAGTGCAATTTATAAAGAATGTTTTGTGAGTAGAATAAAATTTCCAATGGTAAACGTAACTGCTTTTTCGATGTTATTTTACCAGCTAACTAAAAATAGGAAAGCCTTGAACCCCTTCCACTAAATTTAGTTAGTATTAATATTCTTTTACAGGGAGTGCAGTGGAGCTGACGCTCAAATCATTAAGTATTTGGTTATATCATCGCTAGTCTCACTGAACTCTTCTGAACTCTACATGTCATGTGTGGTCTGGCGTCTCCTTACCAGCAACAGATCCCAGGTTCAAACTAGTTAATTCCCTAAAAAACACACTCAGAGCGTCGTTGCGCGAAAGTGGTAGGGAGACACGATACAGAACAAACAGACACCACGCAGAATGTTAGAAATGGAACAATACCTACCGACATTAACAGACTAAAAGTAAGGTAAATCGCCGGCCGAAGTGGCCGTGCGGTTAAAGGCGCTGCAGTCTGGAACCGCAAGACCGCTACGGTCGCAGGTTCGAATCCTGCCTCGGGCATGGATGTTTGTGATGTCCTTAGGTTAGTTAGGTTTAACTAGTTCTAAGTTCTAGGGGACTAATAACCTCAGCAGTTGAGTCCCATAGTGCTCAGAGCCATTTGAACCATTTAAGGTAAATCAGAATGTCAGTGGTGTTTATTGAAGGATTCTGGTGCGAATCGTTTACGACATATCGTATTTTGAAAATGCCTCAAACCGTCACTTGTACAAGACCTGTGGTAGCACAACACAAGTGCATACACTAGTTCTGTGGATTATGACCAGTAACGAGACAACTGACCATCACAGGTTGTGTTCAAAATGACCACCGGCAGTGGCAAAATACGCTTGCAGTCTGGTAGTGAACGACTGCTGCACATGTGCATTTCAGCGGAGGTGTCGAAGGTAAATGGTTCACCATCCCACATCATACGTCTACACTCCGTGGATGCTGACGTTGCACCTCACGAAGCCAACGGGGATTTTCAACGGACTATTAATGCATGATTCGGTGGTTTACCAGGCCATGATTGGTACATGTTGCTTCATCACTAAACAGTGCAGTACGGATTTAACACGATTCTCATAATCTTTTCCATGCCGCTCTTCATGGAGAGAGATGTGATGGAACTTGTGTCGATGGACACAGCTTAGGACACTTGCGTGACTCATGTCACTTCCTCGTGTGATTGCGCGGGAGCTAACGTTTCGATCAACTGAAGCAGCGACAAGAACATTCATTTCTTCATCTTATGCTGTCACGTGTTTCCTTATGTTACGTTGTCTAGGTGGTATGCTGCCAATTTCACCTAACTGGTTGAAGAAGTCGGTAAATAACTGCCGAGATGATTGACGTCTATTGGGATATCTTGCTGCAGAGAACGTACAACGACGAATTGCATTCTCCCTACACGCTCCATACACCATGAGCACGTCGACTTTTTATGCACTGGTAAGTCCCATCGTCCACTCATGACTTACTGCTTGGAATGTCACACGCTGACTAAAAAGTAGCAGTGAACTCAAGGAACACACAAACATGCTGTAAGCAAGCGTAACAACATCGTACCTAGCAATTACGCAGGTTGATTGGCACAAATACATGTGTGTGTGGAAACTTTGTACAATACGATACCTCGTATACGTCTCGCACTAGGCTCCTGTAACAGTGACATTCTAATTTACCCTACTTTTAGTCTGGTAATATCAACAGGCATTGTTACATTTAAAACATGTATTTAGACAGAAAAAACGCACTTTCTGAGTATAATCATAATCTGTGTTTTGGCTAACAATGAGAGCCTCTGATACCAGCCCATTCTGTGAAAACCGCACATCAATAGCGCTTTGCATAAGGAGACGCATAAATGTAACTTTTGTTCTGTAGATGCGTAGGGAAGACATACTCAGGAAATCATAAACTTGCATACAAAAAAGAGATATTTCTCAAGGATAAGTAAAAAAAAATCGGAAACATATTTTCATTTAAAAATTAATACAAAGCTTTTCATGACGTGGTGAAAAGTAATGCCTCTGAATTTTTTATATGAAAATTGTCAAGGCTTTTCAAATAAAACAGAAGTTGTTGACGGTCCACATTTTTATTCTTTATGTCTATATATTTATTTCTCAACATAGTCACCCTGGCGTCGAACACACTTCTCTCAAGGAGAGCCCAGTTTGTTGATACCGTCACCATAGAGTGTTTGACTTCGTTGACGGAGCCACGACCTGACATACGCATGCAGCGCTTCGTCTCTATCAATGTGAAGTCCACGCAGGTATCCTTTAAGCTTTAGAAACGATCAAAATCGAATGGAAACAAATCGGAGCTGGATGGAGGATCATCAATGACAGTGAACTCTAGGCGTCGAATCGTTGCTGATGTTACTGTGCTCGTGTGTAGTATGGAATAGTCATGCTGAAAGAGAGGGTGCTCCACGTGTGAACGAACTCTTAGAATTGAAAACTCGATTACAGCACGCTGTTTCTCACACACAGATATACTTACCTCACACACCGCTACATTACACGTTACAATTCAGAGCCAGCGACAGAGGGCTGGAAATATGTAGGCACGAAGAGTAAAGATGCAGTATGTTAATAACGTTAGTTATATTTAAAAAGCTTTAAGACCTTTCAGTTAGAAAATTCAGTGTTATTACTTTTCACGGTGTCCTCGAAAAGGTGTACGTAATGAGGTGTGTAAAGTAGTTTGTAACCTGTTTTAATCAAGCATCGCGACAGAGAAAGCTTATACAAATTGAATTAATGCATTAAATTTATGCAGAATTCAGAGTACACGTACAATATGTGATCAAAAGTATTCGGAAACATGGCTGACTTACAAGTTCGTAGCGCCCTCCATCGGTAATGCTGGAATTCAATATGGTGTTGGACCATCCTTAGCCCTGATGACAGCTTCCACTCTCGCAGGCGTACATTCAGTCAGGGGCTGGAAGGTTTCTTGGGGAATGGCAGCCCATTCTTCACGGAGTGCTGCACTGAGGAGAGGTATCGATGTCGGTCGGTGAGGCCTGGCACGAAGTCGGCGTTCCAAAACATCCCAAAGGTGTTCAGTAGGATTCAGGTCAGGACTCTGTGCAGGCCAGTCCACTACAGGGATGTTGTTGTTGTGTAACCACTCTCCCACAAGCCGTGTATTATGAACAGGTTCTCTATCGTGTTGGAAGATGCAATCGCCATCCCAGAATTGCTCTTCAACAGTAGGAGACAAGAAGGTGCTTAAAACATCAATGTAGGCCTGTAATGTGGTAGAACCACGCAAAACAACAAGGGATGCAAGCCCGCTCCATGAAAAACACGACCAACTCCGAATGTTACTGTTGGCACTATACACTCTGGCAGATGACGTTCACCAGGCATTCGCAATACCCACACCCTACCATCGGATTGCGACATTGTGTAGCGCGATTCGTTAGTCCACAAAACGTTTTTACACTGTTCAATCGGCCAAAATTTACGCCCCTTACACCAAGTGAGGCATCCTTTGTCATTTACCGGCGTGATGTTTGACTTATGAGCAGCCGCTCGCCCATGAAATCCATGTTTTCTCACCTCCCACCTAACTGTCATAGTACTTGCAGTGGATCCTGATGGAGTTTGGAATTCCTGTGTGATGGTCTGGATAGATGTATGCCTATTACACATATCGACCCTCTTCAACTGTCGGCGGTCTCTGTCAGTCAACAGACGAGGTCGGCCTGTACGCTTTTGTGCTGTACGTGTCCCTTCACGTTTCCACTTCACTATCACAGCGGAAACAGTGGACCTAGGGATGTTTAAGAGTGTGGAAATCTCGCGTACAGACGTATGACACAAGTGACACCCAATCACCTGACTACGTTCGCAGTCCGTGGGTTCCGCGGAGCGCCCCATTCTGCTCTCTCGCGATGTCTAATCGCTACTGAGGTCGCTGATATGGAGTACCTGGCAGTAAGGCAGTAAAATGCACCTTATACGAAAAATGTATGTTTTTGGGGGTGTCCGGATACTTCTGATCATATAGTGTAACATACATCTAGTCTGATACTATTGATTACATACACATAAATTGCTTCTACTAAGAAATTCGTCTGTGGAATAGGAGGAGAGAACCACAAAAATTTCCACTTTATTAGTTTTATGTCTATCAGTATTATGTGGATAATGGTAACTTACTGAAAAAGTGTTTTTTTTTTTAAATATATGACCGAATTGTAACTTTTAACTCTTATGTGGACGGTTCTTATTTCTGTTATTGATTCCATGAACTGAGCTGTTGATTTATCAAATGTAGTGTATTATTTATCACAGATTTCACTAAGGAATAAATATCCTTAGAAGTAATGGTTAATATTTTCAGATTAATCAGAAGATGTAAAGTGGATAATACTTGGTATGAGCAAAAATAATTTTATTGCGCCAGATGTCAAGTTTAGCAATTTGTATGAATGCAGCCTATTGATACCGTTACACTGAATACCTTACGATACGTATAGCCGGAGTGATACTGAACCAACATGAACGAACTGTGGTTTCTATGGAATACATGGACTTTGATCTGTGAATTACATCATTTGAATGGGAAGGACGTAGTAAGGTATGGTCTATTTTGAGGCTTAATAAACCAAATCAGTGGACATCGTGTATTACTGCAGACAAGCCTTCTCAACAGTAGGTCGTTAATTACAGACACTTCACGAGCACCAGGCACGTAGTTTTATCATATTACTGGACATGATATGCTTGTAAGTCGTATCCCTTTGAAGGATCCGATTGCCCTCAAACTGGTTTGCCAGGCATTCGATTTTTTACCGAACTGTTCGGTATTTCAGCACCGTGGTCGGTGTTCGCTACCAAATTAATAGTGGTTCAGTATTTTTAGAACTATGTTCCCACTCCTAAATTATCTCTTGGTTTTCAGAAGTCTAAGATAATTTTGCAAAGTGGTATGACTAGAAAAATTCTCATTTTTTAGGGTTTCACTTACGTGGATATAGGAAAAGTAACTCCTACGTATTAAAAATATGTACAAATATCAAAGGCGGTTGACATTGAAAGAGAGGTTGCTAAAGACAATCTATGCGAATAGATATATATACTAAATACAGTCTTCAGCTACACGAATCATTTGTGGTCTGAGGCGAGAAAGAATCTGAGTGTCGATATGGTAAAAGCAAAATTATACATTCGTTGTAATTTGAAGTTTACAACAGGGAACAACGTCTACAGAAAATTAAAAGCAAGAAAATTTTAGGACAGAAAGACGGTCAAATCGGCCATAATATCGTTGTGTTTTATTTCAGATATAGATTGCAACGAACAGCTCAGGTATCGTGTTAAATTTCTGTTTGACTGAGGCAGGTACATGCCAAAGTTATATGTATCATTATAACTAAGCTCGATCTACATAGCTACCTATAACTCACTGGTGACAATTGCTCTATTAGCTGAAAGCTAGATCTGCAATGAAGTACAGATCATATTAAACTGATGCTGACCTTATATCTGTCCTGAATAACAGCATGGCCATGGGACGCAATTATTCACATGAAATCAACTTAATAACAAAAAACTGTTGAAAGCTGTAACTAGCAATATAAATATATATATGGTGTTTTTTAATTGTGTTCAGTCACAACTCTCAGGTTATCAAATCGTTTCGCCATGCAATGTTCGATAATTTTGTAAATTTAATCTGGCAACCATACCGAATTATATGTGTGTGTATTGTGTATTAAATCGGGGTCCAAGGAACGATGGAGAGGCTTCGCGCTGCCGTAGCCCTCAGTGGTTCACAACACTACAACAGGCCTCAGCAGTCCATCAAACCCACCACCACCCCACACGAACCCAGTGTTATTGTGCGGTTCAGCCACTAATGGACCCCGGAGGTAGACGTACCACTTGGTGTCCCATTTCGTTTGCCAGTTGATCTGATTCGTAAGTCTTTTTGGCACCCACGATTTCTTCCTTAGACAGGAGTTCAGCCTTCTTTTCACCGACTGAAAATGAAACCTTTTTCTCTTTAACCACTCCATAATATCTGCCTTGCGTCAATTTGAACGTGGCAGCTTTTCTATCTGAATGGTGTGGTAGCTGGCGTTATCCATCACGATAATTGACTCTTCTTCCAGCGCAGACAATAGTCGAATAAACCAATTCTTAAAAACTTCTCCATTCATTTCTGAATGGTAATGGGATTGGAAAGAACTTTGCCTACCACAAAAAACAAGCTTGGCCACTGTTATGAAACCTGTGTTTAATGAACCAGCATAGGCGATGATTAATCGGCCACCTCTACCAGTAAGCACTTTCAAACCGCCGTTTCCTTTGGAGTCGTGCCATATATACTTATTGGCGTGTACGAGCTGCAAATAAGTAGTTGCCACTATTAAAGTTCCAACCCTCGTATCTATTTTGCACGAGGTATGATGCACTTTAAGGATTTCGCGACACCTTAGCAGATAGTGTATTGCCTCATTTATCGTTCTCGCTGTCTCTTTTGGCGCCCTTGCCACTTACGCCAGAAACAACACTTTTGATTGTAGTTTTTAGTTGATGAGATTCGCCTTGTGGAATAAATCTAGCTCTCTATGTACATTTGCTGTTGTGCGTCTCATTTTGTATAGAACTTAGCGCCAGTTTTGGGCTGCCACTTTCACTGGGCACGTGTACGGATGTAGCCCCAAGCATTCATCTACCGAATACAATGTGCTACGTTCTTAAGTTCGTTGTCTGTGACCGGTATGAGTGCAGTCTTTCTCGGACTTATTTTTGCCCTGCCGCTAGCTCAAAATTTTTGATGGTTTCTTGTGTTGTTGGGAGGTCTGCCTTGTCTTTTATGGAGAAACCTACGTCATTATCGTCATCACTTACTGATTCCGGTGATGTCATTGTTGATTTTCCGCAGCAGCGGATGCAGAGCGATGGCAAACAATAGCATAGAGAGGGACGAGTCGTATCTTACCGACCTCTGAACTTGTGCCGGTTTTATGTTACTGCCGTTTATTGGTGCCCTGGAGGTGGCACTGCTAAGCATATTCTGTATTTTTCGGGTATAATGTGGCTTACTAGGTCGAAGGCTTTATCTAAGTCCACCGACATGACGGCAGCCTCTGATTTGTTTACCGCTGTAATGCCTGTGACTTCTCTATATTCGGCGATGGCACAGCGCACGACTGGTGAGGTATTATAATTATATTAATGATATAACACAGCCACAAAACTCCAAACTAGTGAACTATGCTGGGTGACATGATATTGATATAATTGTATAAAAAATGACGATGTCCAAGACTGTAAAGTTAACATGGACAAATAAACATTATTATTATTATTATTATTATTATTCATCGCCGTTTCTAGCTCGTCTGCCACGCATCGCGCTTCTATTTTGTAATCACCGATCAGTAGTGTGATAAGTTTGTAATCCTCTACTTTTTGCGGTGCGCCTTTTTGTGGGGTTAAGATCAAATGTCCGTTTCTTAAGTCTTCTGTTATTTCTTGACCGCAGATCACGTCGTTGGCGACTTCGGTGAAGGTGTCTCCGGCGATATCCCAGGAGGTACAATAGATCCCATCCGACCCTGTTGATACTCGTATTCCAGCTGCAGTTATGGGTGTCTTCTTTTCCATGCTCTCTTCCAAATTCGACACGTTTCGTCCGTCAGAACACCAGACATGTTGTGTAGGAGGATGTCTATTGCCGTTTCATTCAATGTCTGCCTCTTTGTCATGCGAGCTGCTGCAGTGGTTAAGCACACCGGACTTGCAACGGGTGGAAGACGATTAAGACCCGCGTTGGGACATTCTGATCTAGGTTTTTCGTGGTTTCCCTAAATCGTTTCGGGCACCTGCCGGGATAGTTCCTTTGGCAGGGCATGGCCGATTTGCTTTCCCATCCTTCCCTAATCCGAGCTTCTGCTCCGTCTCTAATGACCTAGTTGTCGACGGGACGTTAAGCACTAGTCTCCTCCCCCTGCTCTCTCTTGAACAGCAACTGAAGTATTCATGCATCAGATCCAAGATCTCTGGTACTGCTGTTACAGTACTTCTATCTTCTGTTTGGAGTTCCTTAATTTCTTTTTGTCTTGTCTCTCTGCCTCGCTATGAGTCGGAGCACGTATTGCATCTCTCATGCACTGGGTATAAAAGTGTACTGGCACTTTTTCCACATGGCACTTTCAGCGCTGTATTTTATAAGAGTTTCCCTGATGGGTTAGTGTGTGTTGTCCACCGTTCTATAGATGTTTCTGCTATCCCTCTCCCCTCGAGGCATTCTCTCCACGTTTCGCCGATTTCCTTATGCAGTGATGGATCTCTGATGTCGCTAATGGCCATTCTCCAAAAGCTTTTGTTCTCTGCCTTTTTTTTTGCATTTTTAGGTATATTTTTGAGATCTGACAAGATTTCTACAGAGAATATTTTATTACATTCCGAGATATGCACATCCTGTCGAGTCGACACTTCCTGTTGTTGTAGAAGAATGTATTCGGCTGTGTGTGGGTGCATTCATGTGTAAGCTGCGTTTTTCTGCTGGCGTCTTCCAAATCTATGTACATGTTTGATGTCGGTATAAGGCTTCCTTTCGTCATAGCGCAGTTGAGGTTGTCTCCAATTACTAAGTTGTCCTGGTTTTCCGTGGTCAGACTTCAGATGTCTTGCTAATTTATTTTATTTGCCAGATGGGGCATCTGCGTTGACAAAGGGCATATTGTGAATTTTTGTAGATATTCTAATTCCGTTTGGCCGTATTTTTACGTTTCCAAAGTCAGTGTTGTCTTTAATTAAAATGTCTGTGTCGCGTTTCACTTCTGGACTAACGTTTAGTATCACGTTATATCCAGCCGTTCCTTGTGTACTTGTTGTTACAACTCCTGGTAATAAAGCTCTGTCAGTTGTGTTGTAGCGAAGGAACTTAGCTAGCTAATTTATTTTTGTGGCCGACGTAATTTTATTAACTTTAATCGTTGTGACTGTAAATGTGTGGTTGGCTCAGTTACTCATTGCAGCTATATTCGGTGACCATGGGTTAGTACAATAGCCTGACTGGCCACTTCTGTACGTTTCCCCTTTCGGTTGCTTCTTATGAATGGGTGGAGTTGTTCCTCCATCTCTCATTCCTGTTTCCATTTCTGTTTGTGTTTGATTCTTCTGAGCGAACTTATGCCGTGTTCCCGTCTATGGGTGTCAGTTTAGATTTGCTTTTCCCGCCGCTTCTCCTTCCAGAGGGTTAAGCGGCGACGTCACTATCTACACGTATTTTTAGAATATTCTCGAGCTTGTTGGGTTTTTCCTTTATCTACTGCTCTCAGGTCATCTCTGTTGGTGTCTTTTGGAACTTTCCGTCTCTACTGTCTGGCATTGCATCTTTTCTACGGCTGGTCCTCTGTTTGTGGGCTGCGGCGACCCTCGGGCCGGTCTCACCTGCGGGTCAGTTTCCTCTGAGCTTTGCGCCGTTCCTTTCGACGCTGCTGGTAACGGGGCAGGTGCAGGGAGGCGCTGTGGCCTGTGGTGACTCTGCCCCTGCTGGCTGCTGGCCGGTCGCGGCGTTGTCGTTCATCTCCCCTCCTCGTATGACGACTCGAGGATCTCCTTTTATTTCAAAGCGGGGACTGAGAGCTCTTCATTCAGGTTCATAATTTCCCCTGCATATGTGGCCTATTTCACCAAGGGAGTTACGTCGGTCGTCTGCATGGATATTGTTTCTCATGTGATCCTCTGCCTGGCATGTTGAGCATGTCTGTGGCCGTCCACTATTGTCACAAATCCTCTGTGACCACAAACCATTATGAACGACCGGAAGTGATTCCGTAAATCTATTTTTATACTCCGCGCTCCCGAGTCTACCTCAATTCTGAAGGAACTACTTCACTTTTCCCTCGTTGGTGCCGAAAGTGTCTATGACCTTCTCCTCCGGCGCTTAAAACTGCAGACTGTACACTTTTACGTTCCTGATGCCATAATCTGAATGCCGGCTCGTAGCGTTGCTAACTGGTCGGTTTCTGTGTCGAAACTTCCACATACCATTGTTTGTTTTTGATAGTCTGGTCCCGGCGGAGGTTCGAGTCCTCCCTCGGGCATGGGCGTGTGTGTTTGTCCTTAGGATAATTTAGGTTAAGTACTGTGTACGCTCAGGAACTGATGACCTTAGCAGTTAAGCCCCATAAGATTTCACACACATTTGAACAGTTTTTGTTAGTCTCTCAGTTTCGCTGGTGTTGTCTATCACTATGAACATTGAGTTAATCAGGAAATCCAGTTGAACTCCGTTTATGCATTCCAGCCGAACTTTCAGACCCTCTATTATCTAGTTATGAATTACGAATGTCGTTGGTCTTTTGAAAATTCTCGTCGAACGTATCTTGCATAATGTTTTGTCGATTGAGTAAAGCCATGATTTTCCAGAAAAAACAGAGAACAGAAATCAAAAATAATTCTGCTGTCGGCAGCGGCAGCTCGCACGGCGGCGGATGCGACGTGAGGATTGTCGGTCGGTAACGGGAAGTCTCCTCCACGTGGGATACATAATGACAGGTGGCGCGACGTGTTTCCAGGCTGGTGGTCAGCCAAGTTCTACCTTGCTCTTACATAACTCAGAGCCCACGACGGTATCAACTGTGCTAAACCTTCGATAGAGCAATTGTGCCACTGGATATGTCATACAATGTCTAAAGATTGAATCTACACATGTCTTTATTTGACGTTTAATAGGAAAATTGTACCCGAAAGACGCGCCTTTGACAGATCGTTATTGCTCCGTGGCATTGAAACGGCATAATTTTGTAGCACAGAAGTTATAACACTAGAAACCACAGGCAGTCTTTACCTACCGATAAGTAGTTTCCTGTCATTTTATTATAACAAATTGTGGCTAAAACGATGATTTTCGAGAGATCCTCAATTTGCTGATAATTTGAAGCAGCTTATATCCATACCGCGTGCTCTTTGAGAACGAATACCCACTAAACATGCTGTTTAACGCCATGCAATATGTCGGCTAATATGTTGTACTTGTGACTAAAACAATGTCGCATCTCACTGGGCACGTTCCTCCACATGGCAAAAATCCAACTTGACAGATTCTCCATATGACACTCTGCAGTGTAGTGGTACGTGGAGTTCCGTGCTTCGACGTACCACCTCCTCGTCCACGTGCATTATCACATCCCGTGAGAGGACGGCTTTATTGCCTCCCCACGCTTCTGCTAAGGATTGTGATTTGAATACAGTTGTAAATAGCGGTACGTAAGTCTGAGTTTTCAATGTACATCACGATGCAAACTACCTAAACATTTCTTGAAGAAAGAGACACAAAAATAAAAATAATGGAATCTGACGTCTGCTTCCTTCTTCGTCTCAAGTGAACCTTTGGACTAACCTTAGTTAGTTGTTAGTCAAAAAGCTTAATTCCATTGTGACATGTCGTGAGCATAGTAGTTGTGATAGCTTCCAAGATATCTTATTCAATGTTTCCATCACGAAGACTGCACAATCGCGCCTAGGGTTTAATTATTACTACACATTGGTCGATTTTGTAAGTTCGTAGTAGAAGGCGTCGGAAGCTGGTCGAAAGTGGCCTCTGAACGGTAGAAAGACACACTACCAAGGAAGTGAAAATACTGCAGCGTGACAATTTCCCTTGGAAAGCATTGGAAGCTGTAAGACTTCGAGCGGAAATAAAATGCGATGGCTCTACTTTCTATGTTCCAATCCATAGTTTGGGCTACGCTTTTGAAACCGTTTAACTGACAGCCACCATGTGCACCATCCTATCTCCACTCATCGTGAGGGACTCTAAATTACCACGGAGATTTATAATACGAATCGCGCAACAGTATGCATTCTTACAGTATGTATTCACTTCCGAAATACCGGCAGAGATAGTCCAATTTAGTTACTCCAATGCCACAAGTACTAGAACCGATCAGGAGTGTCACTTCCATATCGAAACTGGGTTATCTGTTCTGCGGCTGTATCACAGTCACACTTACAAGGCAGTTCATTAACGAAGTACGGGCATCCGGTCGGTCCACATTCAGTTGCAATAGTGCACTCATGATGGTGGGCGAACCGGTAGAAATTACTAACAATATCAGTGGAATAGTTACTTTGTGAATTTTAGTCAACCCATATAGCTTCGGGGTCAGAGAGACATAATTGGATGGTTATTTCTGAGAAGTCAGCGCCATTGGTCTATCCAAGACGCAGAACTGTTCTGACGGTATAATTTTTGACCTCCTTACTCGACTACTGATACATCTCAAAAATCAATACTAATGTTGTGCTACTGGGCCATATTCATAATTAAAATTACTTTGACCTTGTCAGTGAGGAAACATCCTGTCGGACTCATTGCCTCATCCATAGTTTTATTTCTTTTGGGTGGTCTGCTCTGACTTACTGCCACTTCTGCTTTTATTGCGTCTGTCTTCCAGATTCCTACTTGAGTACTGGCTATAATGTTCACCGCATCAAAAATTGAGGCAAAATTTCCACCCGTGACAAACAAATACGTCATATCACCAACGCACGTTCCGATAAAGTAATCACAGTCTGAGGAGCGTCCAGTCATCAGGTTGCTTTCAATTCATTTCTTCGCCGCGCTTTTTGTAGTCTTCACGAAGGTCTGCTCACAAATACATGGCATTCTATTTGTTCCTGTTTTTTTTCTGATGCTTCACGAGTATTCAGGTTTTTGTTGTTGTTGGTGTTGAGTCCAGTTTCACGACTGGTTTGACGTAGCTCTCCACGCGCGTCTGTCTCTTCGTCTCAGCATATCTGTTGCAAAATACCGGCTGGTTATAATTATAGTGCAGCTATTAATGGAGGTCTGCGTTGGCTGTAATTATCGTAGGGCAGCAAAACTTGGTAGATATGCTAATGCGTTAATGCGAAATCTATTTCTGCTGGAAAACAAATTAGTTTCAGTTCTAGCCACAAGATGCAAATCTGATGCTGTACACTGTGTAACGGCATGACACCCACCCGTAAAGTGCACCAGTGATCTAGAGGTAGCGTCTTTGATTAGTAATCAAAACATCCTCGGTCCAGGGTTTGAACAATAATCAGCATTGGTGGCCGAAGACTTCCGGCATAGGAAGTCACCCTCATTCTGTCAACGCGCTTGTCAAGAGGGCGGAGGAGCGGACAGAGGTTCAGGGCACTCTCTTGCCCTTGGGGTGGGAAACTACTCCTGAAGGCAGAAGAATTAGCAATGATCAACGGAATGAGGATGAAGAAAGCAATGGAAACCATTGTACTAAAGACACACAACGTGCATCCACAGGACGTATGGCCTATAATTGAAAAGTTTCAGGATGGTCTCTCCATTGGCGAAAAATTCCTGAATAGTCCCACATTCGGGTCTCCGGGAGAGGCCTGCCAAGGAGGTGGTGGCCTTAAGAAAAAGATTGAATAACCAACGAAAGGATAACGTTCTATCAGTCGGGGTGTGGAATGTCAGAAGCCCGGACGTGTTAGGGAAGCTAGAAAATCTGAAAAGTGAAATGCAGAGGCTCAATCTAGATACAGGAGGCATCAGTGAAGTGAAATGGAAAGAAGACAAGGACTTATAGTCAGATGAGTTTAGAGTAGCCAGAGAAAGTATATGACGATACTGAAAGGGTAATATAGTACGTAAAAAGAGATGAAAATGTAATAGTCATGGGAGACTGGAATGCAGTTGTAGCGGAAGGAGTGGAAGAAAGGGTTACGGGAGAATATACGCTTGGTACTAGAAAAAGGAGCAGAGAAAGATTAATTGAGATCTGCAATAAATTTCAGCTAGTAACAGCCCATACTCTGTTCAAGAATAACAAGAGGAACAGGTATACTTGGAAAAGGCCGGGAGATACGGGAAGATTTCAGTTAGATTACACCTGGTCAGACAGCGATTCCGAAATCAGATATCGGATTGTAAGGCGTACCTAGGAGCAGATATAGACTCAGATCACAATGTAGTAGTGATGAAGAGCAGTCTTAAATTTAAGAGATTGGTCCGGAAGAACGAATATGCAAAGAAGTGGGATACGGAAGCACTAAGGAATGAAGAGATATGCTTGAAGTTCTCTAAGGCTATAGATACTGCAATAAGGACTAGCTCAGTAGCCAGTACTGTTGAACTGGAGTGGACATACTAAAAAGGTCAATCACAGAAGCTGGAAAGGACGCAGCGATAAAGAAGGGACAAAGAAAGTAACTGAGAAGAAACGATGGTTAACGGAAGAAATACTTCAGCTAATAGATGAAAGAAGGAAGTGCAAAAATGTTCAGGAAATTCAGAAATACAGAAATACAAGTCGCTGAGGAATGAAATAAATAGGAAGTGCAGAAAAGCTAAGACGAAATGGCTGCATGAAAAATGTGAAGATTTCGAAAAAGAAATGGTTGTCGGGAGGACTAACACAGCATGCAGGAAAGTCAAAACAAACTTCTACGAAATTAAAAGTAAGTATGCAGAGGAGAGAGCGGATATGTGGAAAGAGGTACATTGAACGCCTCTATGACGGGGAGATTTGTCTGATGTGATAGGAGAAGAAACAGGAGTCCATTTAGAAGAGATAGGGGATCTAGTATTAGAATCAGAATTTAAAAGAGTCTTAGAAGACTTACGATAAAATAAAGAGGAAGGAATAGATAACATTCCATCAGAATTTCTGAAGTCGTTGAGGGAAGTAGCAACAAAACGGCTATTCACGTTGGTTTGTAGAATGTATGAATCTGACGATATACAATCTGACTTTCGGAAAAAATATCATCCACACAGTTCCGAAAACTGCAAGAGCAGACCAGTGCGAGAATTATCGCACAATCAGCTTAACAACTCATGCATTCAATTTGCTGACAAAAATAATGCACAGAAAAATGAGAAAGAAAATTGAGAATGTGTTAGATGACGATCAGTTTCGCTTTAGAAGAGATAAAGGGACAAAAGACTCAGTTTTGATGTTGCGACTGATAATGGAAGCAAGACTAGAGAAAAATAAAGACACGTTCATGGGATTTGTCGAAATTCTGAGGAAAATAGGAATAAACTATAGCGAGTGACGGGTAATGTACAACATGTACAAGAGCCAAGAGGGAATAATAAGAATGGAAGACCAAGAACGAAGTGTTCGGATTAAAAAGGGTGTTAGACAGGGATGTAGCTCTGACTCTTACTGCTAAATCTATACATCGAAGAAGCAATGATGGAAATAAAAGAAAGGTTTAGGAGTGGAATCATAATTCAGAGTGAAAGGATATCAATGATAATATCTGATGATGACGTTGCCACCTTGATTTAAAGAAGAATTACATGATCTGCTGAATGGAATGAACAATCTAATGAGCACAGAATATGGACTGAGAGTAAGTTGAAAGACGACAGTAATGAGAAGTAGCAGAAATGAGAACAGCGAGAAACGTAACATCAGGATTAATACGCACGCAGTGAATGAATTTAAGGAATTTGCTACGTAGGCAGCAAAGTAATCCATGACGGACGGAGCAAGGAAGACATCAGAAGGACGCTTACACTGGCAGGAATGGCATACCTGGCTAAGAGAAGTCTACTAGTATCAGGCATAGAACTTAATTTAAGGAAGAAATTTCTGAGAATGTACGTTTGGAGCAGAGTATTGTATGATAGTGAAACATGGACTGTCGTGTGACTTGGGCCTCCCGTCGGGTAGAACGTTCGCCGGGTGCGTCGATGGGCATGAAATGATGATGATCAGGATAACACAACACCCAGTCCGTGAGAGAAGACATCTCCGACCCAGCCGGGAATCGAACCCGAGCCCTTAGGATTACATTCTGTCGCGCTGACCACTCAGCTACCGCGCGCAGACAACATGATGGACTTTGAAAAACCAGAACAGAAGGGAGTCGAAGCATTTGAGATGTGGTGCTACAGATGAATGTTGAAAATTAAGTGGGCTGATAAAGTATGGAATGAGAGGTTCTGCGCAGATTGGAAGAGGAAAGATATGTATGAAGAACACTAACAAGAAGTAGGGACAGAATGACTGGACATCTGTTAAGATATCATAGAATAAGTTCCATGTTACTAGAGGGAACTGCAGAGGGTAAAAATCGTTGAAGACAGAGACTGGAATACATACAGGAAATAGTTCAGGACGTAGGTTGCAAGTGCTGCTCTGAAATGAAGAGGTTGGCACAGGAGAGGAATTCGTGGCGGGGATAATCAAACCAGTCAGAAGACTGATGACTCAAAAAAAAAATAAATAAATAAATAAAAAAAAATAGGAAAAGACTTCCATTGTGTCATCTAACAAGTCGTAAAGTGAATGAACAGTATGAAACTGTTTTATGTGGACAGCAACAGTTATCTACATCTACGTGATTACTCTGCTATTCACAATGAAATGCCTGGCAGAGCGTTCAGTGAACCACTTTCAAGCTCTCTCTCTACCGTTCCACTCTCGAACACCACGCGGGAAAAACGACCACTTAAATTTTTCTGTGCGAGCCCTGATTACTCTTATTTTATCGTGATGATCATTTCTCCCTATGTAGGTGGGTGCCAACAGAATGTTTTCGCAATCGGAGGAGAAATCTGGTGATTGAAATTTCATGAGAAGATCTCGTCGCAACGAAAAACGTCTTTGTTTTAATGATTGCCACTCCAGTTCACGTATAATGTCTGTGGCACTATCTCCCCTATTTCGCGATAATGCAAAACGAGGTGCCCTTCTTTGTACTTTTTCGATGTCATCCGTCAGTCCCACCTGATGTGGATCCCACACCGCACAGCAGTACTCCAGAATAGGGCGGACAAGCGTAGTGTAAACAGTCTCTTTAGTAGACCTGTTGCACCTTCTAAGTGTTCTACCAATAAATCGCAGTCTTTGGTTTGCTCTACCCACAATATTATCTATGTGAGCGTTCCAATATAGGTTACTTGTAACTGTAATCCCTGAGTATTTAGTTGAATTAACAGCCTTCAGATTTGTGTGACTTATCGCGTAATCGAAATTTAGCCGATTTCTTTTAGTAGTCATGTGAATAACTTCACACTTTTCCTTATTCAGCGTCAATTGCCACTTTTCGCACCATACAGATATCTTATCTAAATCATTTTGCAAGTCGTTTTGATCATCTGATGAATTTACAAGACGGTAAATGACAGCATCATCTGCAAACAGTCTAAGGCGGCTACTCAGATTGTCTCCTATGTCGTTAATATAGATCAGGAACAATAGAGGGCCTATAACACTTCCTTGGGGAACGCCGGATATTACTCCAATTTTACTCGATGACTTTCCGTCTATTACTACGAACTGTGACCTTTCTGACAGGAAATCACGAATCCAGTCGCACAACTGAGGCGATACTCCGTAGGCACACAGTTTGGTTAGAAGACGCTTGTGAGGAACAGTGTCGAAAGCCTTCTGGAAATCTAAAAATACGGAATTAATTTGACATCTCCTGTCGATAGCACTTTTTACTTCGTGAGTGTAAAGAGCTAGTTGTGTTTCACTAGAACGATATTTTCTGAAACCGTGCCGACTATGTGTCAATAAATCGTTTTCTTCGAGGTACTTCATAATGTTCGAATACAGTATATGTTCCAAAACCCTACTGCAAACCGGCGTTAGTGATATAGGCCTGTAATTCAGCGGATTACTCCTACTTCCCTTTTTGGGTATTTGTGTGACTTGAGCGATTTTCCAGTCTTTAGGTACGGACCTATCTGTGAGCGAGTGGTTGTATATAATTTCTGAATACGGAGCTATTTTATCAGCATACTCTGAGAGGAGCCTGACTGCTATACAATCTGGACCGGAGGCCTTGCCTTTATTAAGTGATTTAAGCTGCTTCATTACTCCGAGGATATCTACTTCTGTGCTTCTCATCTTGGCAGTTGTTCTCGATTGGAATTCAGGAATATTTACTTCGTCTTCTTTGGTGAAGGAGTTTCGGGAAACCGTGTTTAATAACTCTGCTTTAGTGGCACTGTCATCAGTGACTTCACCGTTGTTATTTCGCAGTTAAGGTATTGATTGCGTCTTGCCACTGGTGTGCTTTATGTATGATCAGAATCTCTTTGGGTTTTCTGCCAGATTTCGAGACAGAATTTCGTTGTGGAAATTATTAAACGCATCTCGCACTGAAGTACGCGGCATATTTCGAGCGTCTGTAAAACTTTGCCAATCTTGGGGATTTTGCGTTCTTTTAAATTTGGAATGCTTTTTTCGTTGCTTCTGCAACAACGATATGACCCGTATTGTGTACCATGGGGGATCAGCACCATCACTTATTAATTTATGTGGTATATATCTTTCAATTGTTGTCGATACTATCTCTTTGAAAACATTCCACAACTTTTCTACACCTGCTTGACCAGATCGGAAGGAGTGAAGACTGTCTCTTAAAAAGACGTTAAGAGCATTTTTATTAGCTTTTTTTAAATACATATACTTTGCGTTTCTTTTTGATGTTGTAGGCGTTGCCGTATTCAGCGTAGCAGCCACTGCCTTGTGGTCGCTAATCCCTGTATGTGTCACAATATTCACTATTTGGTCAGGATTATTTGTTGCTAAAAGGTCAAGTATGCACTCGCAACCATTTACGTTTCGAGTGGGCTCATGAACTAATTGGTTAAAATAATTTTCTGAAAAAGCATTCAGTACAATTTCGGATGATATTTTATGCCTGCCGCCGGCTTTAAACGCATAATTTTTCCAGCATATCGGGGGTAGATTAAAGTCACCACCGACTATAGTTGTATGAGCGTTGTACTTACCTTGAAATGAGACTCAAGTTTTCTTTGAACTGTTCAGCAACTATATCTTCTGAGTCGGGGGGGTGGGGGGGGGGGGAGGGGGGGGGAGGGAGGGGGGTCGGTAAAACGATCCAATTAATATTTTAGTCCGATTGTCAGGTATAACCTCTACCCATACTTTTTCTCACGAACTATCTACTTCAATTTCGCTACAAGGCAAACTACGTCTGACAGTAATAAATACTCCACCACCAACTGTATTTAATCTATCCTTTTTTAACTTATTTCCGGCTTTTGCCAGCTCTATGTACCTACAACTATTTGAGTTTCAAAGCTTTCTATTAAGGCTTGGAGCTCTGGTTCTTTCCCAACACAGCTACGACAATTTACAACTGCAATACCAATCGTTTGTACAACTACCTTACTGTGTATTATCTGCCCACTTTTAGACAGACGTCCGTTCTGTGGTTCCCTGAGACCCTCTAACCTAAAAAAACGCCCAGTCCCTTCCACACAGCCCCCGCTACCCGTGTAGCCACCTCCTGACCTATTAAGCGTAACCCGGAAACCCACCACGCGATGGCGCAAGTCATGCAACCTGCAGCCTACACGGTCACAGAATCACCTGTGCCTCTGATTCAGACCCTCCACTCGGATCTGCACCGAAGGACCACAGTCGATTCTATCGACGATGCTGCAGATGGTGGGCTCCGTCTTAATGTCGGAATCAAGACTGTCAGTCTTTACCATTTCCGCTAGCCGCCCGCAACCAGACAGAATCTGCTCCGATCCAAAGCGAAACACGTCATTGGTAACTACATGAGCTACCACCTGCAGTTGGCTGCACCCTGTACTCTTCATTGCATCCGGAAGCACCCTTTCCACATCCAGAATGATTCCACCCGGAATGCACACTGAGTGCAGACTGGCTTCCTTCCCCTCCTTGGCAACTATGTTCCTAAGGGGCCCCGTTACGTGCCTAACGTTGGAGCTCCCAACTATCAGCAAACCCACCCTCTGTAAATGCCCAGATCTTGCGGGCCGAGAAGCTTCCTCTGGAACAGGGTGGACGACTGCATCCGGCTCAGAGACATCGTTAGCCACAGATAACGCCAGAAACCTGTTCGCCAAACGAACCGGGGAGGCCCTACGATCGGCCCCTCGGAAAGTCTTTCGCTGCCTGCCAGACTTTGGAATGATATCCCACTGGACCATGGGTGAGGGGTCAACCTCAGTACAGGCAGTACCCGGGGCGGCCACAGCAGTGGACCGATCGTAGGATACGTGGGACGTGCTCGACGTCCCTCGCATCCCCACATTTGATCCCCCACAGTGACGCCCCTTGGCAGCAGCCTCAAGCTGTGTGACAGAAGCCAACACAGCCTGGAACTGTGAGCGAAGGCTCGCCAACTAAGCTCGCATCTGTACACAGCAGTCACAGTTCCTATCCATTACTGCAGTCGCTCCCGTTAAGCTCGTAATAATATGTAAGAAAAGAACGGTGTACTCGCCTTACTACTAGCAGGAACTAGCGGTGCGCTCTCGCTGACGGTCTAACCGACTGGAGAGCTGGACTGAAAGAACTTCACCGACTGAAAGAAGAGACCCAGTGTCATTAACTGGTTTAAAGAAGATGATAATGAAAGTCGAAAACAGGGATGAGCTTGTTGTGGCGCCTGGAAGAGGACGGCGTCGTATCCCGGTGGAAGTTGTTGATGAAGTTGATGTCTGTAACCGACCATGCAGCACGTGGCGCGGGTAGTGCTAGTGCTCGTGCAGTGTCGCTAGAATTCTCCATCCTATGGTGAACAGTACTGGATGTTTTGCAGTCTATTTTAAAGTCGTACCCGTACAAGATACAGTCGGCGCAGAAACTGAAATCTCATGATCCGCATCAACGTTCTGAATTTGCTCTTCCGTTTCTCGCACTGATCGAAACTGATGGCTTGAGACTGGGCAATATTACGTGGAGTGATGAGGCACATGTTACACACCAGGGTGCAGCGAATACCCAGAAGTGCCGAATCTGGGGTACTGTTGAACTGTGGTTTGTGCACGAAGAGCTACTGCACTCGCCATATGTGACTGGGTAGCACCTCTGTTCTCGTGCCCCTCTTCCTGTCGGTGTAGTGACGTCACCGTGTTATGGAGACCTCCATGTACAGCATGTGATTCCTGCTTTGGAAGAACGCAACCGTGTGGAAACCATTGTTTTCATGCGAGATGAGGAAGCACCTTACGTCGCTCGCCCAGTGAAAGAGCTGCTTTGCAAATTTCCACGAACGTCTGATCTCCACTGGTTTTGCACGTCAGTGCCTGCAAGATCACCTGGTCTGAACCCATGTGACGTTTGTCTCTGGGGATATATCAAAGAACGCGTTTACGATTTTACGAGGCACACGTTTAGACACTACCCGATCAGCGGGCCAGTATGCAGAAATTTGTGTTCAGATTGCAGCGAAACTGCTGCGAGCAACTGTTGATCACTTCATTTTACGGATGCAGCATCTGGTCGACGCCTCCGGTGCTCAGTTGAACAAATGGTGTAAGCAAAATCTGTTTGATATTTTCTGCCCAAGCCCCGTTCCTAATCCATTACATACGGAAACATTCCTATACGACTTTCTTACATTCACTGCCTCAGATTTGCGACTGGTGGCCAAAATTGCAACCAATTTCTTCCCTTGTAAACCGGATCCGCATTAAAGCATTAGAATATCTACCAATTTTCATTGCTGTACGATAATTAAGGCCAACCGGGGACCTAGAAACTACGGAGAGGCTCCGTCCCCGCCGCAGCCGCAGTGGTCCACAACCCCACGACGACTACCGCAGTCCACTTCACCCCTCCGCCGCCCCACACCGAATCCAGGGTTATTGTGCGGTTCGGCCCCCGGTGGACCCCCAGGGAACGCCTCTCACCAGACGAGTGTAACCACTATGTTTGCGTGGTAGAGTAATGGCAGTGTACGCGTACGTGGAGAACTTGTTTGCGCAGCAAATCGCCGATATAGTGTAGCTGAGGTGGAATAAGGGGAACCATCCCGCATTTGACGAGGCAGATGGAAAACCGCCTAAAAACCATCCACAGACTGGCCGGATCACCGCACCTCGACACAAATCCGTCGGGCGGATTCGTGCAGGGGACCGGCGCTCCTTTCCGCCCGGAAAGCCGTGCGTTAGACCGCACGGCCAACCGGGCAGGCAGCTGCACTTAAGTTGTAAACAAAAGTATATGACTTGCAACTGCTTACCATATGTGAATCGTTGGTCGCGATATACAACAATTTGCCCCCACATTTCACTCCATCAGCTACTTAACTGTTTATTGTCGCAGTGGTATGTGTAAAATGAACATATCCCTTCTTTTAGTCAAGCTACACTCTCAATTTATTTTTACCTCAGTTCGATGTTATTGTAGTTTCATGAAAATCAAGTCTCTGCATGGAAGTACGCGAAAATTAAAATAGCATCTGTCATCCGGAATTTAACCTTGGCACTGGTAGGCAATAGAAGCAGTACTGAGAACAGACTGAAATCATTTTTAAATGATGTGTACTTCTACTCCATGTATGAGATTATGCCCATGCACCCTTACTTCGCCATGTATGACATGCTGCCTAGACGAAATTAATAAAAAAGTGTATTTAGATTAATGTGCTTATTTATATGTTCCAGAATCATTTGGACGATTCTTTTATCGAGATGATGTGCAATGAGTCAGTTTACAGAATGTGTCTATGTGGTTAGTATTAACATTAGTGAATATATAATTCTTTACTCCTCTTCATACATCTACACATGAAAACTAGGTTTTTTTTCAGGCTACCAATTTTCAAACAGAAATTCGTACATGGAGCAGAAGGGGTAGTCCAGAAGAAATGATTTTGGGTTTGATTTAAACTTTCTTCGCTACCTGTTAAACATTTATTGTTTTTGGGAAAATGATTAAAAATTTTTGTTGCTGCATGTTAAACTCATTTCTGGGCCACTGACATCCTTAATAATAGCTAATAAAGATTATTTTTTTCCTCTAGTGTTGTAGTTGTGGACTATTTTTTTCAAATTGTGATGGACTATTTATGAAGAATTTTACTAGCGATTATACGAGTAGATATTATGGTGCAGTTAAAAAGCCGAACCCATGAAAGAGGTGCCTAAATAACGACTGTGTGTGAACACCGCATATTATTCTTACTGCTAACTTTGTGTAATCAGAACTTTATTTCCAAGTGGTGATTTACCCTATATCCATGAGATATTACTGATTCGAAATATGCAAAATATGTTGAGACTAGCAATCATATGTATAGCAAAACTAAGTGAACTTAATTGTTTGAGCATCTCAGTAATCTGTTTCTATGCTTTTTCAAGATCAACTTTTCATCAAAATGTGCATCTAAAAATTTGGAGCATTCTACCCTGCTTACTGACTCCTGCTCTTGTGCTACATCACTTGTTGGTATGACTATTTGTAGTACTGCATTCAATATAGTGCCTTTTCTCAATATAAGGTAGAGTTTATTTTCAGAGAACCAGCACAACTTTTTTCATTCTCTTTGTTAAGTATGTATTCAGACTCGTTGTTTGTGAAACCATCAGTTCCATAAAACTGACGGATTTCTAAGAAAGTAACGTGTTCTACACAATCAAATGCATCAGAAATGTCACAAAAAATACCAACTGGCAACATTTTATTATTTAATGCTTGTAACATCTGGTGAGTGAAAGTATAAATAACATTCTCAATCCAGCAACCCTTCTGCCATTCAAATTGTGATGTGCTAAGTGAACTGTTTCAACTTAAATCTGAGACTACTATTGATATAATTTAGGGCTACTCTTGAGTACATTTCTTTTTCGAATATTTTGGAAAAAAACATCAGTGACGATAGTGGAGAATATTTATGTAAGCATTTCTTCTCACCTTACTTTAACAGCTACATACTTTAACCTGCCTGAAAAAAATTCTCTTTATCGGTGACTTGTTCCATATATCACTAGGATTATTACTTACTAAATTAACTCAACTTCTCAGAATTATCCCACCAACATCATATCAACGAATGTTTTTTTTTCGGTTTTAATAATTCTATTAATACTAGCGAATGATGTTGGTGCTACTTCAAATTGCTTAAATTTTTGTGGAATGACATTTTAACAAAGATTCTTGCTTCTTCAACTGAACGATGTATGCCTATTTTGCTGCTGTTAAAAATACTTGCAACTTCTGAATTATCAGTCAGAAAACTATCATGAGGTTAATTGTTGTGATGTCTTGTACAGTGACTGACTGATCTCTCTCCCTTTCAATATATCCCATTTAGTTTTGATCTCATTATCTGTATTATTAATTTCTGCCAGGATGTGCATTTTCTGGACATTTTAATGACCCTTCTTAAACTATTAAAGTACTTTTTGTAGAATGCAGCAAGTAACGTCAGATCTTGACTTATCCTGTTCCCTATATAAATTTGCCGCCTTTTCCTCAAACAAGAAATTTCTCTTTAGTTGTCCATGGCTCACTTGTTTTTTATTTATTTTTGTGGTCTTTTTGGATAATCTTTTAGGAAAGTCACTTTCAAATATTGACACAAATTTGTTATGGAATATATTGAATTCCTCATTCTTATATATATGTCATCCCTTACCATCTGTTTTAACTTATTCATAAAACATTGCATCCTGTTCTCATAAATAAGCCACCCTGCTTTGTATGAACAAGCCTCAGACGATTAGGTGCTACTTTACTTATTTGCATTAATTGTGAATCATGATCTGGTCAATTACACAATTTCGCACATATTAATAATTTCAGTCTGAGCACTATAAAACTGCTGTTATCATTCTGCAGGCGAGGTCGAAGATCTACCACTGAAATCAGATTGAAACAGACAAATAATGATCATATTACCACGGTTTAGGACCACAGGCATGTAATACTTCTTAAATGAGAATTCTGACATTTGACTGTATAGATCGTTTATTCTACTGCATAATCATAATTAAGAACTTTGGCAATTTTTAAGTATTACTATATTGGGCATGATAAAACTTCTATAAGCGAAGACATCGTCGAAATATATTAATATATAATATACTCATATATTAAACAGGTTCATGGAATAGTAAATAACTATTTCAAAATAGTGACTGGTTACAGTTTTATGTATTTACAGACACATAATGATTCCTGTTAGAATAGTTTAAGAAATCTACTTTGCAATCTCGACAAATTATTAACTGTTTCTTCTTTTCGGACAAATTGATCAAGAATGTCTCTAGATTACTTATAAATAGCTGGAAGTTTCATAGAAGACGTTTGTAGAATGTTACAATCACAAAAGAAGTGTACTGCAGTAACAACTGACAACCAAATCCTTCTAGGTTCTGATCTACAGAAAATCTGCTTGTTTTATATTTTTGGCTATGTGTCCAACTTTTACACATGCTGCAACTCTTCCTTATTCCATGTTAGCACGCAAATGTTGCTAGTCTATAATTCCATATATTTCATTTCTCTATCCCTGTGTTTCCATCCTGTTCAGAGAGGCACAGAACATCTACCACTTCATAATATTACACATTTTCTAGACTACCTAGAACCTGATATGCCTTGTTTTTCAGCCCCAAATGTTCTAATGAAAGAAACTAATTTTACTTTTGTGGAAAATGTTACACATAGTATGGTCTGGTCCCCTCTAACTTATTTCGAGACTGTGTGTCTACAACCTGACCCTAAGCTAAAAAGCTTTGTTTACTTGCGGTCCCCCCCCCCCCTAGACACTTCCTGTCAGATGATCAGCTAGTCTGTCCTCTCCCCTTCCACAAAGATGCAGGCTATGATTTGCGTATCTCTATCTCCCAATCGCAGCAACAGGCACATCACAGATATGAGATTTTGTTGCAGTCAAAATTAGTCCACTCAGCTCTTTGTCTATGTGGCTGACTAATGTGTTAACGCACGACAGATCATGGCGATAAAGAGCCTCCAAGAACGCCGCATGAATGTGTGCTGTTGCTGTTCTTATTTTAGTTTCCTTCAGGTCAACTTTAATACTACACTCTAAGTTCCTAACCAGGCAATATCCTGCTTCTCCTACCAACAGTACCTGATTTTCTTCATCAAAATATCTGCACATAGCCCCTATGTTCTCTGTCACTTGAGTAAACTTGGCACCAGGTTCTACGGTGCTTGAGCTTGGTGTTCTACACTTAGGTTTTTCTGTAACATTTGACCTACATCCCTCCTGCGACTCTAGTCTAGCTGCAGGACTCTTTTCTTTCTGCTTGACTTTCTATCGACTAAAACATTTGTGATTCCTACGACTCTGGTGCTCTCTACTGTGGTCAAAAAACAGTCTGATACTCTTCCTCTATTTCAGGTAATAACCAATCACTCAGACTGCCAACTCGTGGACAAGTTTTAACTCAGGACATTTTTTTAGTACACTGATTCGTTTCACATTATAGGAAATTATCACGGATGGAACATTCGAATGATCGACCTGGAAGTTACGCCATCTGGAATCATCTAGCCCCACATCTCCTTTTCAGGGAGGGACATTTCCGTTTACATGGTGAAATAAACCCTTGCCTCATGTTACACTAGCGCTTGGTTCTATTTATGTCGCTACGCTTCTGAACAATGAGAGTTCGAACTAGCTACTCACATTGTGAATTTTTTGGCTTTACCAAGCGAAAAAGTGACTTGAAGTTTATCCGACGGATCTGATCAACATATTGCTCTCCGATCTGCCGCCGTATTACATTTTATAAATCTCACAACATTCCTTAAAGTCAAATTCTCCACATCTTCTCCCGAAAAACTTTTAATCTTGGCAAATTTATCCCAGTCCTATCGGATCTAAAAGAACGCGCCTCTCCTCGTTTCTCAGGGTTCCTGTCCTCACCACTCCCCTCTACCTCATCCTGAGGATTGGTTTGGAATGTCTCCCTCACTACCCTCCCATACCCCTCGCGAAATATCCACCAAGATAAAACCCAAACTACACACATTCAAAAACCTGCGAGCCCGAAATACCCTTACCTCTGGCAGTCTGCATAAATTCAGCACTTCAGTCCTTCCCTGGGTACAATTTTTTAAGCAATTAACATTTTATCTTTCAAACAACTCGACATCTTTGTGTTATTTTTGGAAAAAATTTGAACGTGATTTAAAAATTTTTTTGCTGTTTCAAAAACGTTTGACTGAAGGGTGGTGAATTGCCACCGCTGACAGCCCCGTCCCTCCCACCCTGACACCTGTGGAGCGAAGAGGATAAAGTAACTATAGAGAAAAAAACAGAGGCAACAACTCGACATCGTCGACACAATCAAGCATTTGCCTCAAAGAAATATTATGCGGTGTACAAAACATGAGTCAGTGGTACGCCGGAAAGCTATGTATTGATAAAATGTTGGTTAAATGTCTTATCGCAAGGGTCCTAGATTCAGGTGGTGTGTAGAATGTATGAGACTGGTGATATCGCATCTGACTCGGTTAAACATCCACCACACAATTCCGAGGCTTGCAAGAGCCGACAGGTGCAAGAGTTACTACACAGTGAGCGTAACAGCTCATGTATCCAAGTTGCTGACAAAAATAATTTACAGAAGAATAGAAAAGAAAACGGAGGACCTGTTAGATGACAATCAGTTTGGCTTCAGGGAACTTAAAGCCGCCAGAGAGGCAGTTCCGAGTTGCAGTTGATAATGAAAGCAAGACTGAAGAAGAAAATAAAGACATGTTAATAGGATTTGTTGACCTGAAAAAGCGTTCGACGGAGTAGAATGGTGCAAGATCATCGAGGTTCTGAGAAAAATAGGGGAAGTTATAAGAAAAGGAGGGAATATACAATATGTACAAGAACCAAGAGGGAACAATAAGAGTGGAAGACCAAGAACGAAGCACTGGGATTAAAGAGCGTGTAAGGCAGTGGTGTAGTCCTTCGCCCCTACAGTTCAATCTATGCATTGAAGAAGCAGTGAGAACAATAAACTAAAGATTCAAGAGCGGAATTAAAATTCCATGTGAACAATTCAAGAGTGGAATTACAAAATGGCTCTGAGCACTATGCGACTTAACTCCTGAGGTCATCACTCGCCTGCAACTTAGAAATAATTAAACCTAACTAATCTAAGGACATCACACACATCCATGCACGAGGTAGGATTCGAACCTGCGACCGTAGCGGTCGCTCGGCTACAGACTGTAGTGCCTAGAGCCGCACGGCCACTCAGGCCGGAGTGGAATTACAATTCAAGGTGAAGGTATATCAATGATAAGATTCGCTGATGACAATGCTATCCTCAGTGAAAGTAAAGAATAATTCCATGAGCTGCTGAATGAAATGAACAGTCTACTCAGTGCAGAATATGGACTGAGAGCAAATCGAAGAAAGGTGGAAGTAATGAGGAGTAGCAAAAATGAGAACAGTGGGACACTTAACATCAGAATCAGTGATCACGAAGTAAATGAAGATAAGGAAATGTGCTTCCTAGACTGCAAAATAACCCATAACGGACAGAGCAAGGAGGGCATAAAAAGCAAACTATCACTGGCAAAAAGGGCATTCCTAGCCAAGAGAAATTTGTTAGTATCAAACTAAGCCTTAATTTGAGGAAGAAGTTTCCGATACAATACGTTTGGAACACAGCATTGTATGGTAGTGTAATATCGACTGTGGGAAAACCGAAACAGAAGAGAATAGAAGCATTTGCGACGTGGTGCCACACAAGGAAATCGAAAATTAGGTGGACTGTGTGACAGTACCTAACGGCTACTGCTAGTGTTGTTGCTACTCCGAATAGCGTCCCATACGAGCGAACCAGATGGGCGTATACCTATGGCTATGCATGGGTCTGTTCAACAAGAATAGACGGATGTAGTCAAAGTATCGAGCCGCGCGCGTCTGCTTTCATGCCCCGCTGCTAATTGGCTGCAAAAAAATAGCCTGTAACTGTGATCCTGCAGTCAAATAGTTTGTGCGTTGGCTAGAACTGAAAGTTAATAAAATATATAGAAATACAAAATAAAAGTTAAGTGAATAATTTAATAACAATGGTGCTATTCTAATGTCTGTGATTGATATAGACGACAGAGAATTATGTTGAATAATGTTTATTCAAGAAAGGACATCGCAAATAGAAGGGAAGTGGGTTTATGACGTTCACTTAAAATTTAGACAGAAAATACGCTTATCAACTGCAGTAAAGTTACATTGAGAGCGTTACGAATATGCTAGCAAATCCCCAAACTAAATAGCTATCAAAGATACGCAAAAACTAAGTTCATTTCGTAATCAAATACACGAAATATTCACCAGCTCAAAACAGTTCAGAGTTCAAACATGTTAATTTACAAATTAACACACATGAGATGACAGGTAGAAACTCATACTCTGTCTATCACCCACTCAGTCAAATATCACCTTACACAACAGGCAGGTATGCCTTCTTCCAGAACGACCATCCCAGTACCCAGAATCGTTCCTTGAGCTCGTCATTCGAAAAGTCCCAGACTTCACTTGATTCCCATAGTGTTCCACTACTGTCCGCTTTCCCGTTGGCTAAAGGCTATCCTTACCAAATACACATTGTTCTTAAGTTCTACAGCCATGATTAGATTCAGCCTGGACACTTACCGGACTCAGCTAATACATTGCAATAATATTTAAATAAATGAAATGTTATAAGCATTCGGTAACACACAGATTATTTACAATAAATTACAAATAAAAGTTTATTTGTAAATTAGTATGCTATTATTCTTGCACAACTGATCTCACGTGAAATGACAACGAATTGTCATTATATAGTGTTTTACTAATTATTTATGCCTTCTTGACAAAAGCAGCTTTTGTTTTTCTTTTCAATTGTGGTGTCCACTGACACACACTCTTGACCACTTTTAAATTAGCGCCGTTTTTAGTAGCACTTGCAATCAACATTTAAATGAACTTACTGGCAACATAGTAACGTGCTCATTAAATACCAACAAAAATATGCAAGATATGAGTCGACCATTTCCAAAATCTGTTATCTTTGTGTAACTAAAGTTCTCAGAAACAAGGAAAAACTGTCACTCTGTTATTACTTGGTTTTTCACACTACAATAATTTGATTTAAAACAAATATTTTACTCTGAACATAACTGCTTTTGAAACTGTGTTCGGGACACAATGGCTTCTGAAAATGTTTTTAATTTTAAAATGATGGGCACAAATGAAAAATAATACGGACTTTTCATAATATTTATGCCTGTTACAAAATTATTAGTTACCAACAGAAAGGCTATCGTCGTACATACCTACTAATTTTTTTTTTGAACAGTTGCCAACAACATATGTTAAAATAGCACGTCCTTACGACAGCACTACCTTTTACATCAAATACTGATCTATGAGCTTCCAGCACGCTGGAATAATTGTAGGCCAGCAACGTCAGTTAATCAGTACAACGAAAAACCAGCCAAGGTCGCAAATATCGCTTGTTTTATTTACTCAATTTCTAGTTTTGGGGTTGGGACTCTTTTCTTTAAATTGTTGTACTAGATAGTCAAAATGGTGTTTCCGAAAATGCAAAAACCATGTCAAAAATGTATACACACACTGAAGTGCCAAAGAAACTGCTATAGGCATGCATATTCAAATACAGAGATATGTAAATAGGCAGAATACGGCGTTGTAGTCGGCAACTCCTATATAAGGCAACAAGTGTCTGGCACAGTTGTTAGATCGGTTACTGCTGCTACGAGTACAATGGCAGGTTATCAAGATTTAAGTGAGTTTGGACGTGGGGTTAAGTCCGCGCACGAGAGATGGGAAGTAGCATCTCAAGGTATCGATGAAGTGAGGATTTTCCCGAACGATCATTTCATGAGAGTATAGTGAATATAAGGAATCCGTTAAAACATCAAATCTCCGACATCGCTGCGGCGATCCTGCAACAACGGGAGCACCGACGACTGAATAGAATTCTTCAACGTGACAGAAGTGCAGCTCTTCCGCAAATTGCTGGAGATTTCAATGCTGGGCCATCATGCTAACCATTCAACGAAACATCATTGGTATGGGCTTTCGGAGCCTAAAGCCCTCTTGTGTACCCTTGATGACTGCACGACACAAAGCATTACGCCTCGACTGGGCCCGACAGCACCAAAGTTGGACAGCTGATGACTGGAAACATGTTGCCTGGTCGAACGATCCTCGTTTCAAATTGTATCGAGCGGATGGACCTGTACTGATATGGAGACAACCTCATGAATCCATGGACCATGCATGCCAGCAGAGGATTGTTGAAGCTGGTGGAGGCTCTGTAATGGTGTGGGGCGTGTGCAGTTGAAGTGATATGGGACCCCTGATACGTCTAAATACAGCTCTGACAGGTGACACGTACGTAAGTATCCTGTCTGATCACCTCCATCCAGTCATGTCCATTGTACATTCCGACGGACTTGGGCAATTCCAGCAGGACAATGTGACATCTCACACGTCCAGAATTGGTACAGAGTGGCTCCAGGAACACTCTTTTTGAGTTTAAACACTACCATTGGTCCCCAACCCCCCCTCCCCCCCCCCCCCCCGCACTAGAACATTATTGAGCATATCTGGGATGCCTTGCAACGTGCTGCTCAGAAGTCTACACCCTCTCGTACTCTTACGGATTTGTGGTCAGCTCTGCAGGATTCATGGTGTCAATTCCCTCCAGCACTACCTCAGACATTACTCGAGTCCATGCGACGTCGTGTTGCGGCACTTCTGCTGCTCGCCGTAGACCTACACGATATTGGGCAGGATTGCCAGTTTCTTTGGCTCTTCAGTGTATTATGATGTGCAGACGAACAGTTACAATGCTTAAAGGTAACTGTTGCGCTGTAACTGTTCGTTTCATTTTACAATACGCATACATTTCTGACACAGATTCCTCATGTTCGGAAACATCATTTTGACTATCTGTAACAATAGTTTGAAAATGAATCGCGGCCTGAAAGCAGTTATCGAGTAAATAAAAAAAGTGATATTTGTGTCTTTGGTAGGTTTTTCGGTTGTACTGAAATACTGATCTGCTCTTCAGCCTCATCAGGTACCTCTCCGACATCAGAATCTTCATCTAGTTCATCTCCAGATTGCTGTTTCAAGGCATTCTTGTAGAATAAAAGTTCATTTATGTCCACCCAGCCTAGTCCATAGTCGTTCTGTAATAGGACTGTTACATCTTTGATTTTTTCTGGTTTCACCATGATACCTTTACGTATCTCTGCTGATTTTACCCCCATCCGGATTTACCCTTCGTGCAGATACTTTTACCACATCCTATACCTGTTTTATAGCATTGTCCCCAGTGAACAGTATTAGTACTTTCTTTTTAATTAATATTCTTTTTGAAGATTTGAACCGAAAGTATAATGCAGAGGGAGGTTTAGTGGCATGTTTAATATGTGGCCTCCAGTAAGCAACATCTACATCTGATCAAATTTTGTAGATAGTCCCAAATTTCCGATAATGTCATAATAATTACTGAGCTTCAAGATAGTGCTTTTTGAACGCACTTCGTTTTCAATCTGGGCAACCAGCTGCTACTCAGTAATGTGTATTAGTGCCAAAATCCAACTAGACAGATATATCAATATGAAAAATATAAGATACAGAGGACTAAACAAAATAAAGTCGCATTTACCTCACAAGAATGGAAAGCAGGAGATTGGAAGGAGTACATAGAGTTGCTAACAGGTGTGAAAATTACCAGACTATCAATTTCATAATTAGTGGTTGCAAAATAATAATACGAATTCTTTACAGAAGAATGGAAAAACTGGTATAAGCTGACCTCGGGGAAGATTAGTTGGGATTCTGGAGAAATGTTGGAACACGCGAAGCAATATTGACCTACGACTTCTCGTAGAAGATACGTTAAGGAAAGGCAAAAGTACGTTTATAGCATTTGTAGACTTCGAGAAAGCTGTAACATAGGAATCACACAACCAACCGACTGCCAATAACTGTTTAGTACACTGGCCAAGGTTTCGACACCTCTAAAGATGTCTTCATCAGTATGAAATTTTTAGAAACCGTACAATCACATCGCGAGAAGGCAATGGTCAGAGTTAAGTGGGCGTAGGTTGTGTTTGCTACTCTAGGATGAAAAAGTTGGCACAAGAGAGGAATATGTTGTCGAGTGCATCAAACCAGTCGGAAGACGGATGGATAAAAAAAAAAAGCCTCATTGGCAAAAAGTTATTGATGATACGAGCGCATATTCTCCATAAACAGCTGGTGCTTCATAGTCTCTGCTACCTCTCGAGGTTATAGAACTGTACACTCTGTCCCTGAAGAAATGCACGTCAGTGATCATTCTCACTTCCCCTCTATTGTGACCAATCTGGCCCCCATGTTTTGCTCTGGTGTATAATGCTGACTAATTGAACAGTAAAATTTCGTACGTTCATACTACTGCTCCCGATTAACCCGATCATTGAGTATAACATTTCCTACAGGAATACTAGAAGACGACACCAGAAGACACGATTCTACTTCGCAGAAGAAGTCGAGCCTAATTAACATGAGAATAAAACGCAGGAAATATTGCGTACTGAGGTTAATAATTAATATCTACTCAAAACCAAAAAAGGCTGTAAATAATTATGTTGTAAACCGTTATGTGTTCCAGCACTATTTTGCATAATTAAAAGATTAATTAAGCAAACAGAACATAAGGCAGTAAACAAAGTTATCTTTTACTGTTCTAGTTGGTCATAGTCTACAGGAAGTATCACTATACTTACTTCTTTATACCTGTGATCAAAAGAATCCGGACACCCGGCTGAAAATGACTTACAAGTTCTTGGCGCCCTCCATCAGTAATGCCGGAATTCAATACGGTGTTGGCCCACCCTTAGCCTTCATGACAGCTTCCACTCTCGCAGGCATACGTTCAATCAGGTGCTGGAAGGTTTCTTGGGAATGGCAGCTCATTCTTCACGGAGTGATGCACTGAGGAGAGGTATCGATGTCGATCGGTAAGGCCTGGAACGAAGTCGGCGTTCCAAAACATCCCAAAGGTGTTCTATAGGATTCAGGTCAGGACTCTAAGCAGGCCAGTTCATTACAGGGACGTTATTGTCGTGTAACCACTCCGTGCATTATGAACAGGTGCTCGACGGTGTTGAAAGATGCAATCGCCATCCCAGAATTGCTCTTCAACAGTGGGTGAAGGTGCTTAAAACATCAGTGTAGGCCTGTACTGTGATAGTGCCAAGCAAAACAACAAGGGGTGCAAGCCCCTTCCGTGAAAAACATGGCTACACTGTAACACCACCGCCTCCGAATTTTATTGTTGGCACTACATACGCTGGCAAATGACGAACACCGGACTTTCACCATACCCACACCCTACCATCGGACCGCCACATTGTTTACCGCGATTCGTCATTCCACACATTTTTCCACTGTTCAATCGTCCAATGTTTACGCTCCTTACACCAAGCACGTCGTCGTTTGGCATTTAGCGGCGTGATATGTGACTTATGAGCAACCGCTCGACCATGAAATCCAAGTTTTCTCACCTCCCGCCTAACTGTCGTAGTACCTGCAGTGGATCCTTATGCAGTTTGGAATTCCTGTGTGATGGTCTCGATAGATGTCTGCCTGTTACACATGACGACCCTCTTCAACTGTCGGCGGTCTTTGTCAATCAACAGATGAGGTCGGCCTGTACGCTTTTGTGCTGTACGTGCCCCTTCACGTTTCCATTTCACTGTCTCATCGGAAACAGTGGACCTAGGGATGTTTAAGAGTGTGGAAATCTCGCGTACAGACGTATGATACAAGTGATACCCACGGTCGAAGTCCGTGAGTTCCGCAGAGCGCCCCATTCTGCTCTCTCGCGATGTCTAACGACTACTGATGTCGCTGATATGGAATACCTGGCAGTAGGTGGCAGCACAATGTACCTAATATGAAAAACATGTGTTTTTGGGGGTGTCCGGATACTTTTGATCACATAGTGTGTGTCTTCTTGGCACTGGTATCAGGAGTTAACTGAGACAGCCATGTAATTTGTGTTCATTGCTAAGTCTACAGTAAAAAGTTCATAAAGGAGTCTTCTACAGATATAGATAGATAAATGAAAAACAAGAATTAAAATTAAAATAATAATCGGGTTTCGAACACGGGGCCAAAAAGTCTGAAGCCATGACGCTACCATAGGCGCCACCGCTACGATTAAATTTGTTACGAGCTAAAAGGCATATAAATTACCTCGAAAACTTTTCTGAGAAATGGTTGAGACAGTTGTTGGCTTATTTTGGCCCTTTTTTCTCTGGGCGAAGTAGCTGAGCAACTGGATGATGGCACTTGTAGTGTTCCCCTCGTAAGAGTGACGTTGCAGCCAGTCTGGCTACCTTCCGCCTTCTTCTGTTCCAGACGCCTTCTCCAGCGTCTGTTCTGCCACATTGTCCCCACCGAGAAACGTTCTGATTTTCGATGCTTTGCTCCTTCAGTTTCATAGTCAGGTTTTTACAAAAATGTGCAAGTTACTTCTTTACAAGAAAAACCATTACATTCTTATCTTTTTATGATTCCCATAATTTTAAAGGCTTGACGGAACACAGAAAGTTTCGCAGCTTGAATTTTCCTCTCACGGTTTCCACAAATGATAGATTCTTGTCGTTTTCGAGTGAATATCGTCCCATTGTCGCCCCGAAAGAATAGACAGTTCCATTTTGGTATTCCTTAGTCATGTTGCGCAGTGTTTAGTAAGGAAACGATAGGATTTTTTTTATCTTTGTGTAGGAAAAGCATTTCACTCTGTAAGGTTTGACTACCAAAGAAAAGAATAAACAATATCAGTAAAAGGTGACAGTTTACGGCTGCCGGGTGGTGATATTCTGCTAGGTAGTGTTTCAGTTTGGAATTCCCAAGCGTACACATATTTTTGTGGGCGGCTGCGTTACAGAAAATGCATACAATACGGCTTAGTCATCACAGTGCGCATGTTTACACGTATCACACTGTTGACTCGAAGGTTGAAAGCGTGTAGGGGTGAACGGATATAGATAGAGGAATTAATATGGAGCGCAAACAAGATAGGTACGATAAATTAAAGATAAGCGCACGTTAGACGCCACACCCGCCGCCGTGTCGCGATCACGGTCGGTTTAGCGGACACCGCGCGGCAGCCAGCAGATAAGGCAGAGCCGCAGGTGGAGCACCGAGGCGCCAGTGGAGCGGGCAGACAGCGGCGAGCAGCATGAGCGGCAACAGGAGGAGCTTCGCGGAGGCGGCGGTGAACGGCGAGTCGGCGGCGCGCCGGCTGGAGCGTAGCGCCAGCACCGCCTCCAGCGCCTCCGGCGACGACAGGCCGCCGCTCAGCCGCAGCGCCAGCGCCAGCTCGCTGGGCAGCGCGGGGGCGGCGCTCACCGTCACCACGGCGCAGGGCGTGCTGCGGGGGCGGCGCGCCAGAGCGCCCTCTGGCGCCGTCTACTGCGCCTTCCAGGGCATCCCGTACGCCAAGCCGCCCGTTCGCGAACTGCGTTTCAAGGTCTGTATCGTTCCTACTCGCAGTACCACCTTTTGACCTGGGAGCTGAATAGCCGAAAAGTGCCGCAGGGCTCGCTTCTTGAGTCACTGATTTCCCCTACGTATAAAGTTCCGCGTTCTGGCCCTAGAACGGCCAATAGGGCCCGATCGACCGCCGTGTCAGATTCTGAGAATGGCGTCATCGTAGAGAAACAACTCATGGTTGAAAAGCAGTCGCCAGATCCGGATAGAATACCAATTCGGTTTAACGAAGAGTACTCTACGGCACCGGCCCTTACTTAGCTTACATTTATCGCAAATCTCCCATCAAGCTCGAAGTCCCAGGCGACTGGAAAAAGGGACAGGTGACTCATGTATGTAAGAAGGCCAAAAGAACAGACTCGCAATATTACAGACCATTATTACTAACGTCGGCTTGCTGCAGAGTCCTTGACCACATTCTGAGTTCGAATGCACTAAATTTTCTCGAGAGGGAAAAACTTCTGCCCCATTATCAGCACGGTTTTAGAAAGCATCGCCTTTCCTTGACATGATATACGGCGTATTATGGATGAAGGGCAACAGCTTCCGAAAAGCATTTCACACGGTGCCCCACTGCAGACATTAGCGAAGATACGAGTATATGGAAAAGGTTCTGAGATATGTGAGGCGTTCGAAGACTACTCGAGTAATAGAAACAAGTATGTTGTCGTCGACGGTGCGTGTTCATCAGAGACAACGGTGTCGTGAGGAGTGCCCCAGGGAAGTGTGACGGGGCTGCTATTATTTTTTATACACTTAAATGATCTGGTGGACAGCGTGGCCAGAAATCTGCGGTTGTTTGCTGATGATGATGTGGTTAACGGCAACGTGTCGAAGTTGAGTAGGATGATACAAGATGACTTAGAGAAAATTTTTACTTGGTGTAATGAATGGCAGGTGGCTCTAAATGTAGAAAATGTACAAAAATGTCATTTAATCAGCATGAGTAGGATAAACAAACCTACAACGTTCGGGTACAGCTTAAGTAGTGTCCCGCTGGACACAGTCACGTCGTTTAAATGTTTGGGCACAACGTTGCAAAGATATAAGGAATGGAAAGAGCAGGTGAGAGTCTTACAGTTAGTAGGGAGGGCGAATAGTCGACTTTCGTTTCTTCGGAGAATTGTGGGGAAACGTCGTTCATCTGTGAACGAGACTACAGGTAGGACACTAGTGTGACCTACTCTTGCCAGCGTTTGGCATCAATACCACGTCTGTTTAAAGAAGGACATCGAAGGAATTCAAAGGCGGGTTGCTAAATTTGTTACCAGTAGGTTCGCAGAGCACGCAGATGTTATGGAGATGCTTTGAGAACTCAAATGGGAATCCTTGGAGGGAAGACGACGCTCTTTTCGACGAATACTATTGAGACAGTTTGGAGAACCAGCATTTGAAGCTGAGTGCAGAACGGTTGTACTGCCGCCAACATAGATTTCGCGTAAGTATCACGTTGATAAGATACGAGAAATGAGGGCTTGTACGGACGCACAGAGACAGGCGGTTTTCCCTCGCTCTGTTTGCGAGTGGAACAGTAAAGAAACTGATTAGCTGCGGCACTGGATACCCTCCGCCACACACCGTACGGTGACTTGCGGAGTATGTAGAGAGAGAGACCTGATGTGATCCGCCAGTCATTGTCGGCTTCCTTGACCATGGAACCGCTTCCACTCGGTCAAGCAGGTCCATAGTGCTCCCCGTTCCAGCGCTCTCACGAAGGAAAAATCCCTGGCAGTTCGGGGAATTGAGCTCGGGGTTCTCCGCATGCCAGTCGGCCGCGCTGGCCACACAGCTGCGGAGGCGGACTGCATGTAGGCGGTATTTTACAAGTGCGTTGCTACAGTACTGTGGCAGACATTGTCAGTTTTAATCGGGGATAAACTAAATCGGTTCTGGAAACAAGTCCGAAGAAGCTGTTGCAGCCTTTAATAGTTCACACTAGCATCTGCTCACAGAGTCGCGCACAGAGTCGAACACTAAACCATAACATATGATAGGTATGTGAATAACACCCCAACACTTTTTTTTGCCGGAAATGACAACTAACCAACTAACAATAGTACCTACAGTTTTTTCCTACAAGAGAACGCAGAGGCGCACACTAATAATTCATAAATGGCAGTATTAATGAGTTTGTTTTGGTAACACGAACTACCACACTTTCTCACTCTTCTTTCCAGGACTGCTACTAGCTAAGTTAGTTGTTTCTAATTTGAAACTGATACGCTATCTGCCAAATTGTCCGAGCCAGGCGCCTGCGGGCACAGTCTACCAGCAAGGGCATTACTATTTCTTCCCAAGCATCGATGGAACCAGTGCTCGCATCATACATCATACTTGCAAAACCCTTAGGTGAGACACCCTGTGTCTCACCTAACTCTGCCACCTCAAATATCTCCGGAACTACAATAGATATTCAAAAACGGGTTTCACTGGCATGAACGTACGTCGGGGGCTTAGGAAACCAAAAACTATGCGACATTTTAAAACGTAAACAAATATTTTTTTCAACACAAATTTCTGTATTTTTAAATGGACACCCCTTATTATTTTGTATGCAATCAATAACATGAAAAATCACAAAAATAATGGCGTCGGTTGCATCACAGTACGTCAATTACATCACGAGAAATTGCGAAGCGAAGTTGGCGCTTGAAATAAAGGGAGTGCACAGCTAGCGCTCGTCCTGACACTCAAGCGTGCACCTCAAATAGCTCTGAGCACTATGGGACTTAACATCTATGGTCATCAGTCCCCTAGAACTTAGAACTACTTAAACCTAACTAACCTAAGGACAGCACACAACACCCAGCCTTTAACAGAGAAAATCCCTGACCCCGCCGGGAATCGAACCCGGGAACCCGGGCGTGGGAAGCGAGAACGCTACCGCACGACCACGAGATGCGGCCGTGCACCTTACGCTGCCGATAATTGTGATGTGATTGACGTACTACGTCAGTGGAGTGTTAATGTATGGTGTGGTATTCTATGACAACACATCATTGACCCATATTTCACTGATGGCATTCCTAATGGGGCATAATTTAGCCCTTTCTTGAGCTGTACCTTACTTGAACCGGTCCACCTCTTATAATGAGTCAAATAATGCGCTTTCAAAATGATGGATGTCCTGCGCATAATGTTTATTGTTGCTAAACGACAACTAAAGGTACAGTTAGTGGTAACACACTTGGTTTCAAGTTTCTAAATCTCATAAGTGCTGAAATATGTGACTTGTAAAGGATAGCAATGGCGTCACAGTTTCTGACGTAATGCATCGCAGGTAATACTATGCTCAGAGCAGGGGTTGTTTGCACTGGCACCTGTATCCTGCCGTAAACATACCAATATCACCACAGCACGCTCTACCTTCAGTGTACAAGTGTCTCCTAATCTGGTTTTCTGGTTCAAATGGCTCTGAGCGCTATGGGACTTAACTTCTGTGGTCATCAGTCCCCTAGAACTTAGAACTACTTAAACCTAACTAACCTAAGGACATCACACACATCCATGCCCGAGGCAGGATTCGAACCTGCGACCGTAGCAGTCGCGCGGTTCCAGACTGTAGCGCCTAGAACCGCTCGGCCACCCCTGCCGGCCTGGTCTTCTGAATTGCTCTCATACCGTAACGTAAGTCACATACGTTGCCACATTAAAACCTGTTTTCTTGTTACATTTGCCGTCATCTAGTCGATATTCCGGCCTTCAGTAATGAAGAAAAACTAGATATTATTTTAACTTCTGGTGAATGTCACAGAAATGCAACCGCAGCTGTGACACTGTATGCTGAACGCTACCCAGACCGGCGGTGTCCGTGACGTTGAACCACTGGCAATATCTGCAAGACACTCAAGGAAACAGGAAGCTGGGCTCCCACAAAACGTCGACGTATAACGCCAGCGACTGGCAATGGAAACGAAATTGCTGTTCTGGCTGCTGTAGCAAGCAATCCTGAGGTGGGTGTACGAGAAATTGGACGAGGTGTAGGGATAAGCCACAGTAGTGTGTGCAGCATCTTGCATCGGCATCAGTTCCATCCGTTCCATATCTCACTGCACCAAGAACTGTACGGGAATGACTTTGGATCTCGCATTGCATTCTGTCGTTTTGCACTTCAGTAGTGGCAAGGTAATCCAGTATTCCTAAGCAATACGTTGTTTACGGACGAGGCTTCATTTACACATCATGGTAATGTGAATCTGCGGAACATGATCTACTGGTCCGTGCGAAATCCCCATTGGATTCGCCAAGTTACTCATCAACGACAGTGGAGTGTCAATGTTTGGGGCGGTATCATTGCTAACTGTATTGTAGGTCCCTATTTTTACCGTGGAACATTGAATGGACAGCGATATGCATCATTTCTTCGACACACACTAGCGCTCCTCGTGCGAGATCTAGGATTGGAAACTCTGTGGTGCCAACATGATGGATGCCTCGCACACAATGCAAAAGTTGCCAGAGACGTTCTAGATGCGACTTTTCCAAATAGATGGATGAGGCGGGGAGGTACTGTGCGATGGCCGGCACAGCCCCCCGACTTGACGCCATTGGACTTCTTTCTCTGAGGCGCAGTGAGAGACACAGTGTATCAAGAACCCCCAACGACAGTAGAGGATATGAAACATCGTATTACTGCGGCGTGTGCGGCAATATCCGTAGAAACTCTACAATCTGTGCAATACTCTCTCGTTACCCGCCTGCAAACGTCTATTGATGCAAACGGATGGCACTTCGAAAATATATTTACGTGCCGCAGTTTCTTTGGTCAAGGTTTGGGTGTATTTTCTATGCTGGATGTAATGCACAACAATACAGTTTCTGCGGGCAACAGGGCACTAGTAAAAGTGCTTAGCAAAGTGAATTCAAGTGTGTTATCTCTAATTGTAGCTCTAGTTGTCATTTCGCTAACATAAACATGCATTTACAATTTGGAAAACGTAACTTTGCGTTGGACGTGTCACTTGTTTATTTTTGTGGATAGTGCATACCTTCCCATTGTGTGAGTCCCTGACGCAGGCAGCGTGAGGTGCATGCTTGAGTGTCAGAGCGTGCGCTAGCTGTGTGCTTCATTTATTTCAAGCGTCAACTTCGCTTCGCAATTTCCAGGGATGTAATTGACGTATTGCGATGCAACCAACCCCATTATTTTTGTAATTTTTCTTGCTATTGATTGCATACGAAATAATAGGGGGTGTCCATTTAAACGATACACAAGTTTGCGCTGAAAATAGTATTTGTTTACGTTTTAACATTTCTCATAGTACTGGTTTCCTAAGTCATGTTGGTGGAAACCGTTTTGAATATCTATTGTTGTTCCAGAGATATTTGAGGTGGCAGAGTTGGGTGAGACACTATATATATATATATATATATCACCCTAGTTCCAAGAACTCCTGAAGATAGACGTTGACTGTGGATATTGTATCACAGACACAGTCCCTTTGACTGCTCAGAGATGTCACTAAACCCACTCAAAGATGTAAGCAACCAAGCATGAGCAGCGCCTTTTAGACAGAGGTGGTCCGACAGTCGATCAGTTAAAGTCATTCCACCACGAACGATGCACACAGCTCGTGTTGTCTGCAGTTCAACCATGCCTAGATGGTCAATACCGCGGTTCGATCGTCTCCGCATTGTTACTTTGTGCGAGGAAGGGCTCTCAGCAAGGGAAGTGTTCAGGTGTCTTGGAGTGAACCAAAGCGCTGTTGCTCGAACATGGAAGAGATACAGACGGGCAGGAACAGTAGATGACATGGCTCGCTCAGGCCGCCCAAGGGCTACTACTGCAGTGGATGACCGCTACCGACGGATTATGGCTCGGAGGGACCCTGGCAACAACGCCAATACGCTGAATAATGCTTTTCGTGCAGCCACAGGACGTCGTATTACGACTCAAACTGTGACAATAAGCAGCATGATGCGCAACTTCACTCCCGACATCCATGGCGTGGTCCATCTTTGCAACCACAGAACCACGCAGCGCGCTACAGATAGGCCCAACAACATGCCGAATGGACCGTTCAGGATTGGCATCACGTTCTCTTCGCCGATGAGTGTCCCATATGCCTTCAACCAGGCAATCATGGGAGACGTGTTTGGAGGCATCCCGGTCAGGCTGAACGCCTTAGACACACTGTCCAGCGAATGAAGCAAAGTGGAGTTTCCCTGCTGTTTTGGAGCGGCATAATGTGGGGCCGACGTACGCCGCTGGTGGTCATGGAAGGTACCGTGTCGGCTGTATGATACGTGAATCTCATCCTCTGATCGGTAGTGCAACCAATTCGGCAGCATATCGCCGAGGCATTCGTCTTCATGTACAGCAATTCGCGCCCCCATCGTGCACATCTTGTGAATGACTTTCTTCAGGATAACAACATCGCTCGATTAGAGTGGCCAGCAAGTTCTCCAGACATGAACATGTCTGGGTTAGTTTGAAAAGAACTATTTATGGACGACGTGACCCACCAACCACTCTGAGGGATCTACGCCGAATAGCTGTTGAAGAGTGGGACAATCTAGACCAACAGTGCCTTGATGAACTTGTGGATAGTATGCCACGACGAATACAGGCATGTATCAGTGCAAGAGGACATGCTACTGGGTATTAGACGTACCGGTGTGTACAGCAATCTGGACCACCTCTGAAGGCCTCGATGTATGGTGGTACAACATGCAATGTGTGGTTTTCATGAGCAATAAAAAGGTCGGAAATGACGTTTATGTTGATCTCTATTCCAATTTTCAGTACAGGTTCCGGACTCTTGGAACCGATGTGATGCAAACCTTTTTTTTTTTGATATACTTACGCGATTCACTTTGAAAGGTTTTCGACGTGATTATGGGCGCACGACGGGAATTAACAGACTTTGAACGCTGAATGGTAGTTAGAGTTAGATGCATGGGACATTCTATTTCGGAAACAGTTAAGGGATTTAATATTCCGAGTTCCATAGCGTCAAGAGTGTGTCGAGAACACCACAATTCAGGCATTACCTCTCACCACATACAACACAGTGCCGAACGGCCTTCACTTAATGACCGAGAGCAGCATTTTAGCGACCGAGAGCAGCGTCGTTTGTGTAGAGTTGTCGGTGTTAACAGACAAGCAACACTGCGTGAAATAGCCGTAGATATCAATATGGAACGCACGACGACCGTATCCGTTAGGACAGTGCGGCGAAACCTGATGCTATTAGACAATGTCAGCTGACAACCGACGAGTGCCTTTGCTAAGAGCACGACTTCGGATGCAGCCCCCCCCCCCACCCCCTTCTGGGCTTGTGACCATATTAGTTGGACTGAAAAACGTTACCCAGTCAGATGAGTCCCGATTTAAGTTGGTAAGAGCTGATACTAGGCTCCAGTGTTGCACAAACACCACGAAGCCATGGAGTCAAGTTGTCAACAAGCCGCTGTGCAAGTTGGTAGAGACTCCATAATGGCGTGCGCTGTGTTTACGTGGAATGGACTGGGTCGTCTACTCCTACTGAACCGATTGTTGACTGGCAAATGTTACGTTCGGCTACTCGGAGAACATTTGTAGCCATTCATGGGCTTCACGTTCTCAAACAATGATGTCCTTCGACCAGTCCACAATTTTTCGCTATTGGTTTGAAGAACGTTGTGGACAGTTCGAGCGAATGACCAGCCATATCGCTTTACGTGAATAACATAGAACATTTGTGGACCATAATAGAGAGGTCAGGTCGTGCACAACATCCTATACTGACAACGCTTTAGCAGTGATGGACGTCTGTAGAGGGAGTATGGCTCAATATTTCTGCAGGAACTTCCAACGACTTGTTGAGTCCGCCCCGCATCTCGTGGTCGTGCGGTAGCGTTCTCGCTTCCCACGCCCGGGTTCCCGGGTTCGATTCCCGGCGGGGTCAGGGATTTTCTCTGCCTCGTGATGGCTGGGTGTTGTGTGCTGTCCTTAGGTTAGTTAGGTTTAAGTAGTTCTAAGTTCTAGGGGACTGATGACCATAGCTGTTAAGTCCCATAGTGCTCAGAGCCATTTGAACGATTTTGAACTTGTTGAGTCCATGCCACGTCGGATTGCTGCACTAAGCTGGGCAAAAGGATGGCCGACACGACATTAGGTGGTATTCCATGACTCATGTCACCTCAGTGAACATGTCCGTGGCGTTTCAAAGTATTGGAAACAAACATCTAGGAGTGATAAATGACGCCATTGGGAACAACTTCTGTCGGAGATAAAATGTTCACTGATGTTCCTCAAAGATGCTAGGTGCCATTTTATTAGATTCGTCAGCCCTGGGAGATCATCGAACTAGTAGGTTGTACTAACCAGGTGTGCTGCATCTGTATATGACCTACCCCAGTAAAGTGAGGCATTTCCAATGAGCAAACCTTAAAAATGAGTGTCTCTAGGCGGAGAAAGGTATTTTAGAAGCGATTCAGGGCCTGGCCTAGCACCCTTTCACACGGAGCAGGTAACCTTTTTATAGACAACAGAACTTGCGTACGCGCACTGCATAGCGTCTACATCCTGATGCCTCACAGGAGTATATCCAGGATGGCGGGAAGCGTCAGCGAACATTTGGTCTCTAACAAAATTGGTCTCTAACAAATATTTCCCCATGAGGTGGTCTATCACCCTTAGACATTCAATGCAAATACTTTTAAGCACGCTGTACAGGGCGTCTCTCCTGCGAGCCGTCAGGCGTATTTCCTCTGGTGTTTCAGCGGATATTTGCAATTTAGTTTCCGCATTGTGTAGCTGGATCAGCCCAAACAGATACAGCTCATCGTGTCTTTCATGCGACGACAGTGTCGACAGAAAGCGACGGTTGCTTTCCTGCAAAAAACAAGAAGATTTTAAAAGCGAAATTTTACGTACCCATTGACAGAGCGACCCCAGATTAGTCTAGTGCGATATTTGTATCAACAGGGACAGTAAAAATCGAAGAATAAGCAGCACTTCAACAGCGACCGAAGTGCCCTGGCCTGCGCTGACACCCACTGCCAAGCATGCAGCGCTACTGAGTCACTGGTGGACTGTTGTTTATTCTTCGAGTTTTACTGTTCCTATTCATACAAATATCGCACTAGACGAATCTGGGACTGCTCTATCGCATGAGCACGTAAAATTAGTATTTAAAAGTCATTTTGTTTGCAAAGGGAAACAATACGACGCTTTCTACATCTACATCGACATCCATACTCCGCAAGCCACCTGTCGGTGTGTGGCGGAGGGTAGTTTGAGTACCTCTATCGGTTCTCTCTTCTATTCCAGTCTCGTACTGTTCGTGAAAGGAAGGATTGTCGGTATGCCTCTGTGTGGGCTCTAATCTCTCTGATTTTATCCTCGTGGTCTCTTCGCGAGATATACGTAGGAGGGAGCAATATATTGCTTGACTCTTCGGTGAAGGAATGTTCTCGAAACTTCAACAAAAGCCCGTACCGAGATACTGAGCGTCTCTCCTGCAGAGTCTTCCACTGGAGTTTATCTATCATCTCCGTCACGCTTTCGCGATTACTAAATGATCCTGTAACTAAGTGCGCTGCTCTCCGTTGGATCTTCTCTATCTCTTCTATCAACCGTATCTGGTACGGATCCCACACTGGTGAGCAGTATTCAAGCAGTGGGCGAACAAGTGTACTGTAGCCAACTTCCTTTGTTTTCTGATTCCATTTCCTTTGGATTCTTCCAATGAATCTCAGTCTGGCATCTGCTTTACCGGCGATCAACTTTATATGATCATTCCATTTTAAATCACTCCTAATGCCTACTCCCAGATAATTTATGGAATAACTGCTTCCAGTTGCTGAACTGCTATATTTTAACTAAATGATATCTTTCTTTCTACGTATTCGCTTTCCGTCGACTATGGGCGTCGTATGAAAGACGTGATGAAGTGTATTTGTTTGGATTGACTCCAGTTACACAATGCAAAAACGAAACTCCAAATATCTACTGAAACACCTGAGAAAATGTGCGTGATCACTCTTAGGAGAGAAAAGCGGTGTAATGACCAACTGCTTAATTGCGGATACGTCCACAAATTCGGGCCAGTGCTATATGGGCGCGAACCTGATGCGCGACAGTGTCCCGGGTATGTTCCATAGGGCTCAAATGGGCGAATTTAGTGCCCAAGACGTTAACGTGTACTCAGTATCACGCTCCTGAAACCACTGTAGATCAATTCTGGCCTCGTAGTATGGTCAGTTCTCCTGCTAGACGCTGGGGAAGCCATCAAGCATCAAGGGGTGCCGCTAATCCACACTAACGTTCATGTAGTACACAGCTATCATTACGCTTTTGTGGTTACTACCACAGGTCCCGTAGCATAATACTGCCCCAAAGGGCACGGTTCGAGATACCAGCAGCCTTTCGCCTGGATGTTGAGCTACTCCAGACACCACCATCGACCACGGGTAACAAATACAGGTGATTCAGCCGGCCAGGGAAGACGTCTCAATTGACGTACGGTCACATCTAGAAGACTGCACGCCTAACGCAGTGGTTACTGACGATGTCGTGGGGTCAATACGCAGACACGTAGACATCGTCTGCCGCAGAGCTCCAAGTTCAGTACTGTGCGCTGAACGGTATGCTCAGAAATGTAGCTGCACTAGCGGTGTACGTTTCTGTCAGATTTACCACAGATCACCGTCTATCCTGTTTTACTGAGCTGACGAACCTCAGACCACGACATTCTGATAACATGTTTGAACAACCAACATGTGGCCACCGGCTCGTGGTTTCAGCGTCCTTAAACCACTATTTTTGCAGGCTATCTTCGCCGTTTCCAACATGCTTGCTCTCAAGCACCGCGGCAAAGCAATCTTCTCTTTGTCAAAGTCGATTATGTCACTGGATTTCCGCATTCGTGTCCCGTGTCGTCACTAGAATGATTTCACATTCGTTTGTGCTGGGCTTATATGCTTTCCTAACTACGTCACACGCCCACATCGTCATCAGGCGACATTTGCTCTCTCGGTGAGCAGTGGTCATAGCGTTTTGGCTGATATAAAACAGGAACTGAACTCCCGATCAGGCCCAGAGGACCACGTGACGCCGACCAGCCGCCGTAGTATCTTCTGCTATACCGCATCATTCGCCTGTGGTATTAAGGGCGATGGTGTCAGCACGTCACTTTCCCAGGCGGTGTCCATTTTCCAGACATTTTTAGCCGCTGCTCCCGACTTAAGTAGCTACTCAGTTGGCTTTACAAGGCTGAGCGTGCGCCGTTCCAGTCCTCACACCAAGGGAAAATCCCTACTAGTACCAGGAACTGAGCCCCGGTCCTCCACTTGGCAGTCAAACGTACTGACCTCTAAGCTATGAAGGAGACATTACGGTTAATTCTTAAATATACATTACTGAATTGCCACTAAACATGACAAGATGATTAATAAAGCGATTGTATTTGTAGATAACACACGCATGATTGCGAAAGACGAGTCGTGCAGTGTAAAAAAAATTAACAAATACGCCAGTGAGTAACATCTCTTGGGTTGCAGTTTATAGTTTGTCCCTCAGCTGCAATAAAGCTCACTGTACATCATTCTGGAATCACTGTACATAGTTACTGGAAAGAAGTCTCCTAAAAGTGAGGAGCTCATTGCTTCAATACACTTACTGTCAGCGAAAGCGAATATTATTTATCTTAGTACCGACGACAAAAGAAAAATTTCCTTGGCGGTATTATAATCGAGGATTTTGTGGCGAAACTGAATTCATTTGTACTTAGTATGAGAATAATCGCTATAGCTACTAACACTCAGAAACTAATGCTTGAACACTTCGTTTATTGTCTCTCTGTTATCTACCATGTCACATTTTTAAGTATCACCTCGCATATTTCTTGTGGACGCTTATACAAGCGTTTGCAAATTCTAACTATGTGTGTCGCTGATGAAGTTTATCGTTTACGATCTCACTTTACTGAATATGAACTGTTGTTTTCACTCCGAATACACTCGAGAAGAAACCTATCTGTACCTCAGTATCGCTTCTTTATCTCTTGCACAACAAGTGTGCATTCTTCTGCAGCCTGAACTGGGATATATGACTAATAAATCTGATATCAGACTTAAATTGAAAGGTATCGGTTAACACATTCCTTTTATTCTGGACAGGAATTTCTAATAGTGGTGTAGAGCCTTTGGCTTCATGTGTTACATATTTCTGTCGTAGAGTTATAGTTTACATTATTGTTTTTAGCCATAATCGGTGATACATATAATTAGAGTCTCGCTCAAAAATCGCGTCGCTTTGACTCCACCGGTCCCGAGAAAATAAATAAATTACATAAAATGGACAGAAAAAGAAATTAATCTCGTACACCAAACACAGTTCATTTTATGTTCTTCAGAACGAGCGACAGAAGTTACATTTCAAAAGCTTGAGTCAGTTCTAAAACGTGTGTTGGGCACATGTGCGATTCAGTGCCCTCGACACTAACCATTCTAGGTGATATCTGAAGGTACCGCCCCCTATGCGGAGTATTTCGTTCCTCTAGCTACAGGTTTTCAACTTGCTGTTACTGTCGCTCATTTGCTCAAGCCACCCGATATGCAGAAGAGTTTTACTTGGACTTGAGTGCTGTAGATGAGAACTGATATCCAAACAATGGATAAATCCTGTTGAGATCCATCTTTGCACTCTCCTACTTGGCAAAAATGTTCAAATGTGTGTGAAATCTATGGGACTTAACTGCTAAAGTCATCAGTCCCTAAGCTTACACACTACTTAACCTAAATTATCCTAACGACAAACACACACACCTATGCCCGAGGGAGGACTCGAGCCTCCGCCGGGACCAGCCGCACAGTCCATGACTGCAGCGCCTTAGACGGCTCGGCTAATCCCACGCGGCCCTACTTTGCAACCACAGAGTATGTCGAGGAGCGCGATACCAGCCAGACAGGAGTTTTGACGTGTGCGTTGATTTAAAACACTCCCGAAGGTTTCATAAAGGACAGTACCTACTTGACTCAAAGGAGCTGAGCTGCACTACAGAGGCTGGCATATTCTGTCGTAGCAAGAGTTGAAACACTTGGGAAGGAGTTTTCAGAGAATGTGATTTTAGACACATTCCGTCTGTCAGGTATTTTTTATATTTTAAAGCTGGATGCAAGATAAGACCAGAGGTTCTTCTCTGGCACTCCGTCCTGCTGCTGATGAAACGGCTTCAACAGCTAGACCCTGCATACGAAATACCAATTCATTTGACTCCTAGTCTAACAAAAATGCTTCGTTGTGTCTTTCTCCCATAAGGTAGACAAGCATTCCCAGAAACAGTACTGTGGAGGGCTACTTCAGTTAATCGCCCCTGCAGTATTAACATTCTCACTTTACATACTCTGTAAAAGAAGAACTTGGTCCACTGTACTGGGACCCCAGTGTTAAACGCTGTCGTGCAGCTTATTGTTTCCACAAAAGAGCGAACACATAGGAATGTCGAATTTCCCCTTTCTTGGGAGTAGCGAGAACCAGGAGCCAAACTACTAACTATCGGATGCTTACTGCCAGAAGCAGAATGCTCTCGGAGTGTAGAACATAGCATGTTGTAGATTTCCAATTTCACAAAATATTGTCAGTGTTCCTGTGTTAGAAAATATGGCCAAATCCGTTTTCTAGGAAATTCTTCCTTCTGAAGAAATCAATAGCAAGGTTAATGCTCACAAAATCCGCGTCTATGGAGAGAGGTCAGTCCATCACATAAATGAAACTTTTTTTTGTTTGCTAAGTCGGAACTTTGCTGTGTCAACTATATCTCCGTTTACATCTACGATTAGGCAATACACCTTTCGCCAGTTGCCAGCACTCCAGTGTGTGGAAAGTGTAATATCACCAAAGACAAACAATCGTACATATTTAAAATTAAATTTATCCTTGTAATATGGAAATGTTTGAGATACACGACATTAGTGTAAATTTATGGAATAATTTATTCTGATTCAGTCATTTTTCACTAATATTTAATTAGCACGACACGTTTCGGCAGCATGCAGGTGAATTACAGATACATACACAAAACATTAATCTGATTAATATAATGCAACTCTAATATTCTCGATGATGACAGCATGCTGCCGAAACGTTTCGTGCTAGTTAATGACTGAAGCAGTAGAAATTGTATCATAAGTCATATCTGTTTCATCGAACTTCTTTTCCTTCACTTAAAAAGCTTTAGATTCAGAGCACAATGATTTCTTAAAAGGTCTGTCGAAGCGCTATCGTTAATTGCGGTAATAAATCTGGTATATATTCCGAGCAGTCAGCTGGTTTTAAAAATGTATTACTTAAAAGTAAATTAAGGAAATAAGCTTTGGGCAAGTGTTGCCTATGACGTTAAATTCCTGCATCCTGTTACGAAGTCTCAAATGTTTACTTCTGTTGTGTGATGTGTTGTTCTGGATGAAACGAAGGGCAAGCACACAGGCTACTTACCGCCAAGGGCACCGCAGAGTTTAATGCCTCGTTTGACAGAGCAATTTCCATCAACAACATGATATACCAGCACAAAATGTTTATCGTGTAACCCCAGAAGGAAGATACCGCATAGTAATACTGAGTGCTCCTGCAAGCAGAAAAGGGAAATTCAGCGAACCTAAACTAAAGCCAGCAGCCTTGGTTGTATCAACGAATATGGTAGCTAGTGAAACCCTCTCTCCGCTAAACCAATATACTGAGCTCTTATTAGTTTCTATCAGTTTTGCATAGCACTTTCAAAATGGTTTAAATTTTACAGAAGATCTCTACCTATGGCGAATTCTACAATATTGGCGTACAATATCTTTTGCGATTCGTTTTACAGAGCAACGCATCCGTAGTGTCCACAGGAGACACTTATCTGTTTGGTCCAGTAAATATTATCTGCTTGAGAGATGCCTCTTAAATACCGACCAGATTAAGCAGATGACAGCTGTTGCCACTTTCTGCGGATCAGCTTTACGGTTGTAAATACTTTGTCAACTGGCAGTCTCGAGATAAGATAAAACTGAGGCGCTGAAAGCACAGACAACGCTGCCGGCGATAAAGCGATACCGACGTGGACCAACAGATCAAAGAGTTAAAAAAGCCACAGGCAGCTTATCGGCACGACTGATAGTTGAGCTCACTTTTATTCGTGGAATCATGTACTTTAGGCTACTTGAACTTAAATTTTATATTATTATACAGGGTGTTACAAAAAGGTACGGCCAAACTTTCAGGAAACATTCCTCACACACAAATAAAGAAAAGATGTTATGTGGACATGTGTCCGGAAACGCTTAATTTCCATGCTAGAGCTCATTTTTGTTTCGTCAGTATGTACTGTACTTCCTCGATTCACCACCAGTTGGCCCAATTAAAGGAAGGTAATGTTGACTTCGGTGCTTGTGTTCACATGGGACTCATTGCTCTATAGAGACTAGCATCAAGCACATCAGTACGTAGCATCAACAGGTTAGTGTTCATCACGAAAGTGATTTTGCAGTCGTTGCAATGTTTACAAATGCGGAGTTGGAAGATGCCTATTTGATGTATGGATTAGCACGGGGCAATAGCCGTGGCGCGGTACGTTTGTATCGAGACAGATTTCCGGAGCGAAGGTGTCCCGACAGGAAGATGTTCGAAGCAATTGACCGGCGTCTTAGGGAGCGCGGAACATTCCAGCCTATGACTCGCGACTGGGGAAGAACTAGAACGACGAGGATACCTTCAATGGACGAGGCAATTCTTCGTGCAGTTGACGATAACCCTAAGGTCAGCGTAAGAGAAGTTGCTGCTGTACAAGGTAACGTTGACCACGTCACTGTATGGAGAGTGCTACGGGAGAACCAGTTGTTTCCGTACCATGTACAGCGTGTGCAGGCACTATCAGCAGCTGATTGGCCTCCACGGGTGCACTTCTGCGAATGGTTCATCCAACAAAGTATCAATCCTCATTTCAGTGCAAATGTTCTCTTTACGGATGAGGCTTCATTCCAACGTGATCAAATTGTAAATGTTCATAATCAACATGTGTGGGCTGGCAAGATCCGCACGCAATTCTGCAATCACGTCATCAACACAGATTTTCTGTGAACGTTTGGGCAGGCATTGTTGGTGATGTCTTGATTGGGCCCCATGTTCTTCCACCTACGCTCAATGGAGCACGTTATCATGATTTCATACGGGATACTCTATCTGTGCTGCTAGAACATGTGCCTTTACAAGTACGACACAACATGTGGTTCATGCACGATGGAGCTCCTGCACATTTCAGTCGAAGTGTTCGTACGCTTCTCAACAACAGATTCGGTGACCGATGGATTGGTAGAGGCGGACCAATTCCATGGCCTCCACGCTCTCCTGCCTCAACCCTCTTGACTTTAATTTATGGGGGCATTTGAAAGCTCTTGTCTGCGCAACCCCGGTACCAAATGTAGAGACTCTTCGTGCTCGTATTGTGGACGGCTGTGATACAATACGCCATTCTCCAGGGCTGCATCAGCGCATCAGGGATTCCATGCGACGGAGGGTGGATGCATGTATCCTCGCTAACGGAGGACATTTTAAACATTTCCTGTAACAAAGTGTTTGAAGTCACGCTGGTACGTTCTGTTGCTGTGTGTTTCCATTCCATGATTAATGTGATTTGAAGAGAAGTAATAAAATGAGCTCTAACAAGGAAAGTAAGCGTTTCCGGACACATGTCCATATAACATATTTTCTTTCTCTGTGTGTGAGGAATGTTTCCTGAAAGTTTGGCAGTACCTTTTTGTAACACCCTGTATTCATTGTTGCTGGAGAACACCGCAGATGTTTTCGTAAATTACATTGTAGGAAATACTGCAGCCATCTACAAGTTTTATAGAAATGATTTTATTGTACCATTAGTAGTTTCGGGCCTGATCCCATCGTCAGAGAGTAGTGATGACTTCTTGGCAAGATTTATAAAAATTTTTGTTGATTACGTAGTTTACAAAAAGTCTTACTTTCTATACAAGCTCTATACATTATAATTACTGCATGACAACCTCTCCTTTACATATTTTAGAGCAAAAAGGAGTACAAAGGATTTTGTTAGAAGAATTAGAAATATACAACCACAATCATACTTAACGTGACTGTATCTTGAATGATCAACTAGAATTAAGCAACCATATTTCCCTCCAAAATTTCGTACTACTTTTATGATTTGAAAGCTTAGAAATATTAACTGAAAGAGCGAATACCGTATTCTTCATTGGCCATTACCAGCAGTTGAATAATTCAACGTATAACTCTAAAATGATGTGTACTACGGGGAAGTATCTTTGCAGTAGCTCCAGAAGTATAAGATACCTGCACAATATCATGTTCTTTGGCCCATGAAATTAGCAGCCGATGTAAACAAATGTATGGGCCATCTTGTATTTGGTTTAGCTCATGTATTAGCATAAATCGGAAAAGAGAATCAAAATTCTCTCTCTTATAATACGTAAAGGAGAGCGTTTCATGAGGTACGTACAATGTACAGAGCTTATTTAAATGTGAAATCTTTTTTAAACTAAGTATCCACAGACCTTCAATCTTAAAAATCTTAAGAAATTGCGGGCTCCATACAAAATTAGTCAAATTGATAGAATTCACCTTAACCAACACCGTATCGAAAGTCAAGTTCAGGGGGGAACTCTGTGAGCCATACATCATAAAAATGGGTTTAAGACAAGGAGATTGCTGGGAACCCCTGGTGTTCAACTGTGCTTTAGAATACATTATGAGGGCATGGTGCAAGACTAACCCAAAGAACATCCAAATTGGAAGACCCAAAGACAACATAAGTTTAAATTGTCTAGGATTTGCTGATGACCTTGCTTTCTTGTCCAACAGTATTCAGGAAACCAAACAACAAGTTATCTCACTACAGGAAATAGCACAGAAAGTTGGTCTTGGAATATCCTTTGAAAAAACAGTCATCATGTTAACTGACCCACCATTCATAAACAAAATTGCCATAGGAAACCAAGAAATCAAAATTGTAGATAAATTTAAATATCTGGGAGAAATCATAACATACAACCTCAATGAAAATCTAACATGGCATGACAGAATAAGCAAATTATCTACAGCACAATATATCCCCAAGAACACCTACAACAAAAAGAGCCTGTCAATAGCAACAAAATTAAAACACTACGAAACAATCACTCAACCAGAAATAATATACGCAAGTAAAGCCATCTTCAAAACAACTAACACTGATCAAATAGACAAATAATCAAAATAGAGAGAAGAATCATCAGAACGTGCATCGACAAATCATACGACAAAGATGGATACTAAAGAGTAGCTACAAATGAAAGAGTCTACAAGGTAATAGAACCGGTAATGAGTACAATCAGGAAGAAACGCATTTCATTTTTCGGACATCTAATCAGAACACCAGACAACAGGATCATCAGGAGAATAATAGAAAAATTGTGGAATAGTAAGTGCAACATTAAGTGGATTACAGAAATCAAGGAAGATATGGATGAGCTACAGATTACATTGGAAGACCTAAGAAACAAAACTGACAAAATCAGGAAACTCACAGACAAACAAACCAGACTGCAAACGAGAATCAACAAACAGACAATAGGAAGAATGATTTCCGATGAAGAAGGACGAGATCCGAGAGAATGAAGAAGTATTAGGCTGACAGGAAACTGAAAAATTCTTTGTATAAAGTTGGCTAGAGTGGTCCAATGAAGGCCATAAAATTTAAATAATAAATTATAATAATAAACTACGTAATCACAAAAACTTTATATATTTTAGTACACAAATGTAACATCTTTTGAAAATTATGTAATCATATAAACTCTGTTATATTTTAGCAAATAAATGTAAAACTTGTCAAGAAATAATACTAGTAATGGTGCAGTAAAATGCTTGTGGCCTGTTGCAGTATTTCCTACAGTGTAATTTAACTTTTACAGATCAACATAGACTGCTGGCCACTAAAAGCTGCAACACTACGAAGGGTAAAGAGTAAAAAAATTGTTTTTTGTACGTATACAGTAGGTTATGAAGAAAACGTTATTAGGTTTGTAAGTGATCTGGATGTACACGGGGAGAGAAAGTTAGTGCATATGACTACCACGTTTGTCAGATAGAATGGCCCCAACTCGTTTTTCATCGGTTTGAACTGATGTTGGATGACAGGTGCGGTACGTCATTCCATTCTCCTTCGACTCTCTACCAAAGTTCAACAATCGTATTGGCTGCAAGCGCGCTTCTAACACTGCAGCAGTTGACTAGGCGTTTTCACTGGGTGAGATAACTGGAGAAACTGCTGCCCAGGGAAAAGCGTGAAACACCCATTGTGTCGTGACTGCTCAGAATCTGTATCGAGACAGATCAGAACAGCACGGGCAACACATGGTCTTGCGCTGTTCTATTGAAAGATATGGTCGCGGACGCTTCACAGATTGGGCCCAGCCGCTGCCCTTAACCCATCAGAAATGTAACACCTGCTGTCCAAATGACCGTCTATGTGAAACAGAGGTGGTCGTGTTGTACAGTCAATGGCACCCCGTACCATTACGCTAGGTGCTGGACTAATAACGATGATGACGAATACAGTCTGGCAAAATCCGTTCTCCTCGGAGACTCCCCATATGGATACGACCATCGCGAACTGTACCCGGGAAAAGGCCCCACAGTCCTGCAAGTGCTCTACTGTGAACAGTGACAATTTTTAAGACACCTCTTCGGTCTTTGTGGTGGAAAACTTACCCGCCCTTGGTTATAACACATTTTCGTTTCAGTTTTGTCAGTAACATAATGTCTCATTTAAGTCTATAACTACAACTTAATAATTTAATTTATGAACAAAATGCAACCACTCACTACTTACCGATCTTTTTTTCACGTAATATAAGAAATTTGCCATAACTGTTTATTCCAACCAATTCCAGCTTCTTACGTCAGCATAAGCAAGAATTGTTGAATTTCATCGATTAGTGCTCCTAATTTATGAAGTGAAATGTACTTGGTTACAAATGATTTTTTCTATATCTGGCACACAGCGTTATTGCCGGTCTGTGCCATACGCTGCATACTGGTGAGTGCTCATACCTCACTGTGTGATGTTATCACCTACATTTGAGCTACTTTTCAGTACCACAAAATGAAAAGTTCTGACCCTCATGTCGACTAGTACTCCCAAAAATAACATCTACTGTGAAAAGAAAAGAATGTAAAGTGAGTGACATACCCTTGTTGAAAATATAATGCTATGGCTGAAAGTCTCCGATATAAAACACATGTACATATTCACGTAGTGTGGAAGATTACGAGGGCGTCCAGAAGAGTACTGCCTCCGAGTTTTTTATGTGAAAACTCTTAGGGATTTTTAAATAAATCAAACGTTATTAACATTCTACATTTTTATTCTTCGTATCTACAAATTTGCAGTCCTCTGCTGCTAAAGGGTTTCGAATTGCACCGTATACCATAGCGGTGTGTAACGTAACTAAGAGCTTTTACACAAAATATTCGGAGGCGTTACTTTTCAGCACGCCCTCGCATATTGGTTCCTTTCCCAAATTCATTCTTGCAGTTAAACACTGCACTGCTTTTCACCATTCTTCTTCACGTACACTGGAATGTGTAGGCAGTACACTTACGACTAACGAATATTGTATATGTGTACCAATAAATACATAATTTTCTATTTATGTCCTTGCAAGCAATCGTACATTCATCTTACAGACTCTTACCGCTACAATGGCGTCCAGCAGAAGGTTCAAACCAGCCTGCACTTGCAGCGCCCTCGGGGTGTCTAGTCATTTTTACAAGGTCTCTTACAACTTGCACTCGTCTGAAAAAGAGGACGTGCTGGCGCCACTCCTGTGTCTAATGTTGGCGTCCAGCGAACGACTCTCGGCTCGCCTCTCATTCCTGCCGCGCCAAGGAAAGCCGCAGAAATGGCCACCTTATTGACAGCTGATGCTCAAGAATGCTCAAGACGTCGTCAAACTGTTCTGTGGATACGTTTTTTGCTACAAATAAGCTCTTTCCCGGGCTCATGGCGGGACCTACGAAAAATACAGGCCCCACAAAAAACTTGTTACGTCACACTAGTTGCCCTGTCCGACACACATCGCGAACGCTTGGCTGCGTCCAGAGCCAGGAGGGAAATCACAGTCTCAATGGAAAGGTACCCATTAAAGACTGGGACCAGGCGGAAAATCAGTATCTCAGTGGAAAGGTACCCGCTAAATAATTAACATTGTCATGTACTATCATGAGCAGGTATGAAGTATTAATCAGGTCTAAAATAGAAACTCGTTCCCGCATGAGACGTTCGCTGCAATTTGTAAGACCTGTAATATCACGTGCTGTGGCGCACGCCACAGGGCCTGTAAATCTCGCAGGCCCTGACTACTGATATGTGACGTGGCTGTAGAATTCTGTCGCACGAACAACGTCTCATTCTCCTGGGCTGCTGGATGCATGGGGTGGTTGATATCTTGCTTGACCTCGAGTATGGCTGTACCGAACCCACCTATTTGCGAGTAAGACCAATGCGAATAGTCTCGATAAACCGTCATCCTTCCACTATCGATACATAGTCGTAGACGATTTCCTCTTTAGACGAGGCATAACAGGTTCTCCTCACAAACAACGAGCAATCAAAAGCGATTTCTTAATGAGAGACCCGCTCAGGAACCTTTCCATATACACAGAATGTAGATGGCCCTGCTACTGACTGCTATACGAGGGCGCGCTGAAAAATAATGTCTCCGAATTTTCGATGTGAAAATTGTTAAACTTTTTAAATAAAATAAATGTTATTAATATTCCACATCTCTCATTCTTCATGTCTACGTATTCGCAGTCCTCTGCCGCTAGAGGGCTCCGAGTTGCAGCGGTATAACGTGGCGATGTCTAACATAAAGATGTCGGTACGTGAGAAACAGAGTGCTGTAATAGAGCTTCGAATTCGAAGAGTTGGTCCATACATGGAGCACGCTCTCCTTCAGCATGACAACGCCAGACCACACACGACCACTGCGACATCTGCAACAATCTGTCGCCTTGGGCTCACTATCACCGATTATCCTCCGCACGGTCTCGACTTGGCCCCATCACATTTTCATCCGTTTCCAAAACTTAAACAACACCTTCCAAGACTTCACTGTAATAACAATCAAGCGTTGCAAGCAGAGGCGAGGTTGTGGCTACCTCAACAAAGTCACGAGTTCTACAGCGACGGTCTCAAGAAATTAGTATGTCGTTGGGAGAAATATGTTCTTTGCCAGGATGTCTACGCTGAGAAATAAATATGTAGACATCAAGAATAAATATGTATAATGTTAATAATGTTTGTTTTATTTAAAAAGTTTGAAGAGGTATCACATAAAACAATTCGGAGGCATTACATTTCAGTACGCCCTCGTAATCCGTCCAGTTGCGTTGAAATGCTAATCATCTTCATCTCCAAGCAAGTTGTACACTTCATGCCTATTTGACGTTTGTTGCGTGCAGCCTTCCTGACTTTGCAATTTTGATGTCTAGAAATGTAAATGATATTTTCACAACGAGATTTATTTTCAGCAGCTTGACGTTTTGCCCCGAGAAAACCCTTCAAAGCCGTCTTTCTAGCTGGTTCATTCGTTCAAGGATCGCTCTAGTGAAATATTTTTTAAAAAATCGTCTGTTGCTCCAAGTAGTGTAACTATTGCAAAATAAAGCAAATACTTTTGTTCATGTCATATTGGTCTTAGTTCTGTCATGAGGCAGTGAAATCTCATTAGGCGTAAATAAATTTCTGTCGGGTATGCGATCACATGAGCATATAAAAGGAAGATCGAATTTTCGATTAGTGCAGGAAGGAGGAAGTTGGTTTATTGTACGTCGACAATGAGATCATAGATACAGAGTATACCCTGAAAGTGTGAAAGGAATTCAGCCATGTTCTCTCTCAAAGGGATCATTCCATTGTTTGCCTTAAAGATTCGGGAAACACGGAAAATGCTGACTTTGGATGAACGTACTGGGATTTGCATCACCATCTTCCTGGACGTGAGACCAGTGCATGTGGCGCATTGTGTAAAACAGGCATTCTCGTGGAGAAAAAGCGTATCCTGATACGACAACTAACGTAATCTTAACAGGAAGTGTGATTAATCTAATCAGGCAACTCGCTTCCACGCACTGAAATGTTCCAGACCCACTGCCACTGTAACTGACGATGTTGTTGGCCATCAAATCAGTTCTTGAGTCATCTGTTACTTTTATCCATTCACGATCATTGGCTGTCAACTGAATGCTCGAAACAAATGTGCCTACAACAAAGTCATTCTCCACTTCTAGTTGTGTCACATGTAACTACTCCACTTACCAAGGCGACTAGTCGAAAGTCATTCGGCGACCTTCGTCTGCTAGTACGTTTCCTAACTTCCGTTTTCTTCCGACGAATAGTAGTGATGACATAGCGTCGGCACCCATCGAGCCTCATCAGACCGTGAAACTTCCAGTTTTCGGGTTATTAAAACGTGTTCCTCCTCTTATTCATCTAATCAGTAGTTATTCATACTCGTTGCCCACGAATAGTTTTATTTATATTGGTGGCATGTATAACGTATCTTTCGTACTGCATCACGTGCATTCCACTACACATAGGCGTGTTCGCTATCACTGGAGTGAAATGGGTGCAATGTTCTGAATAGCCAATACAAAATCCAGGATGATTTTGAAATAACGATTCTTATTATAGCGCTGTGAGTACTGGCGCTCAAAGATAATATGCTTTTTTTTCACAAACGTGAAAACTGTAATAAAAGTTATGGGATCGATCATTAGTCCTGCTTCAGCAACACCAAACAACTTTAACCATGTTCTTCATTTATGATTGACTAAATTTTACTTAAATCCTAAAAACTTATCAGGGTGGGACCAGGAAACTTTGTGCTGGTGTTAGTTCTTCTGTACACACACTCTAAGAAAAAAAAGACGCACCACGAAAGAATTATCCAAATGGGACGGAAGTCGGTAGATGTGATGAACGTGTACAGAAAACCAATAATCACAATTTCAGAAAAAATGTGTGATTTATTCAAGATAAAAGCTTCACAAATTGAGCAAGGCAATACCCCATTGGTCCAGCTGTGGGTCTTATTAAAGCACTTATTCGGCTTGGCATTGGTTGACAGAGTTGTTGCATGTTCTCGAGAGGAATTTCATGCCACAGTCTATCCAATTGGCTCGTTAGATCGTCAGAAAGCCTAGCTGGTTGGCCTCTGCCCATAATGCTCCAAACGTTCTCAGTTGGCGAGGGATCCGAAGACCTTGCTGACCAACGTAGGGTTTGGCAAGCAAAGAGTTAAGCAGTTGAAGCTCTCGCCGTGTGTGTGTGTGTGTCGGGGGTGGGGGGTGGGAGGTAGGGGGCAGGCATTATCTTGCTGAAATGTAAGCCCAGTATTGCCTGTCAAGAACAACAACAACACGGGCGTAGAACATCGTCGACGTGCAGCTATGTTTTAAGGGTGCGGCGGATGAAAGGGCTCGTGCTATGAAATGCAGTAGTACCCCAGACTACCACTCCTGGTAGTCTGGTTGTCGCGGCGTATGGCAGATGACAGTCAGCTTGGTATTCAACCGGTGTCTGGGGCGTTCACTTTTGTATCTTCCCACTGTCTGGAGCTTCTCCAGACTCGTCTTCGGCCTGGAATCAGACTGATTGGAGTAGAATTGTGTTTAGTCATCAGTCCTGTTTCGAACTGAGCACCAACAACGAGCGGAGACGTGTCTTGAGATGCCACGCAGTGTGGTGAGACACCAAGCTTACTGTCGCCCGCCATACGATCCGACATCGAAGAGTGATAATGTGGGCTGCCATTTCATAGCAGGACCCCTTGGGATATCATCCGCGACACCCTTACAATACAGTGGTATGTCGGCGACACTCTACGCCACCTTTTGTTGCCTTCACGGCAAGTCATTCTGGGCTTACTTTTCAGCAAGATAATGCTCGCCCGCACACGGCGAAGGTTTCTACTGCTTTTCTTCACGCTGGCCAAACCCCACTTTAGGCAGAAGGTCGTCGGATCTCTCCTCAAGTGAGAACGTTTGCAGCATTATGGGCAGTGCCACGCAACCAGTTCGCGATTTTGACGACCTAACGCTTCAGTTGGACAGAATTTGGAACGACATCCACCAGGAGGACATCCAACAACGCTGTACCAATCAACCCCCAGCCTAATGACTGCTTGCATAAGAGCCAAAGGTGGACCAACGCGTTATCGACTTGCCCAATTTGTACATCAAATTTTTTCTGAAATTGTTATGATTTGTTTGTCTGTGCGTGTACATCACACCTACCGATTTCCATCCCATTCGGATAATTCTTTCGTGTTGCGTCTTTTTTTTGTCTTAGAGTGTATTTACTCATCACATTTTTTCCAAAATAAATGTCTTGGTGGAAACGTTGGTTTTCGAACACCGATTTTGGTTGTTCAGGAAACATTCCACCTCAAAAATCATCTCGTAGTCACTCTGAAAATGTCTGCAGTGCAATGGTTCCTTTACAGAAGGCAGGAGGAAGTAGTGCTTGGGTGCAATATAAGCAGTATCCAAGAGGGAAGGGAGGCATTTGAAATAAAATTTGATATCCCAGAGAAGCAGCATGTTTGACTACGTCATGTGCTGGATTAGTTGGGGCATAACCGTGGAGCATAACAGACAGCTTTCTGCGACGTTTCGTCTTGACTACCTTCTGTAATCTCATCAGGAGATTTCGGTGGTACGGTGCTGTGTCGGTTTGCCACTTACGAACGTAATCTGTTAGCACCACTCCATTTCAGTCCCAAGGAACACCCAGCGTCACTCTGTCCAATAATGGTTTGATCTTTGCCTTTTTCGTCGGTGATAAATACGCATTTTCTACTGTTCTCTTAGCTACTTTGTTTCTGGGTCATGGTAGTAAACCCAGCACTTGCCCATCGCGATTACGCGGCTATACAAGTCGTCAGGACCGGACTGAGAGAGCTATAAGATTTCCGCACCCGCTTCCGTTCGGCGTAAAGGGCGATCTTTGTAAGTAAAAGGATGCCGTACAAAAAGCTGAAAACTGATCCATGACTTATTTTCACAGTCGTATCTATCGTGATGAGGCGATCCTTGAGCAACAGGACTCCCTCTTTTCTCGTGATTCCCGATACTTGACAGAGAAATGGTCCGCCACTTATTCCTTTGTCATTCTCACTTGTTTGACCTCCACCTTACCACTGGGTCATATGATGTTGGTTTGTTCCTGTATCAGTTGCATGTGGACTGTTGTAGCGTTGTTCCCCTTCAAACGAAGAACACGAATTACCGCACTGCACTCCACACTATCAATGAGCTCTGCCACTTTTGATTAGGACGTCCAGCGGAGAGCTAATGGTACAGTGGCCCAGGGACTTCAAACAGGTATCTGGAAACGAACAAAAAAATTATGAGGGGCGAATGTTGTACCTTTGAAAACTTTTCAGACTTTAGCCGCTAGTCCTGTAACAGATCTTTAACATATTTTCTTATTCCGTTTTGAAATTCTAGCACTTACTTGATGTGTTCTGTCGTCTCTTGCGGGGATAAAAAAGGTAATGAGGCGAAGTAAAGTTTTTCCGAATGTGAAAAACCGCTGCGATGTTCAACATAGTCACGCAACTAAGATCAAATATTCTGTTCAAATTTAAAAGTACTGCAGTCGATAAACTCCGGTCACTATTGTATTTAATAATCTATCTGTTACATAATTGTCCTACTACGTACCAATAGTCAGTAAGTACAATCAAACTAAGAAGAAGAACTATAAAAAATAAGTTACAAGTTAAAACCATTTGGAAGTAGAAATTATTGGCAACTAACACAAATTTCCAATTTCCAGACAAGAAAAATTGTTAATCGACTAAAGAAACTCAGTTTTTTTTAACAAGGTCTTCTTCCCTTTCAAGGTAAAAAATTATGCACGATCGACTAAGTACGGCTTAACTGTCCATGTAACTAGTTCTAAAAGTGTACTTAATTTTATTCACCGTAAAACTCTGTAACTGAAAGATAAACAATATTCTTCAAATAGCTTTAATATTTTATTCATCACTTAAATAATTACGAAGGTTACAGAGAACACAACCTCATATTACACAACAACAAAGAAAAAATAAAATGTCGGAAACTGCTTACGGAAACTTTTATCATGCATTCCTTCAAATGGTTCAAATGGCTCTGAGCACTATGGGACTCAACATTTGTCGTCATCAGTCCCCTAGAACTTAGAACTACTTAAACCTAACTAACCTAAGGACATCACACACATCCATGCCCGAGGCAGGATTCTAACCTGCGACCGTAGCGGTCACGTGGTTCCAGACTGTAGCGCCTAGAACCGCACGGCCACACAGGCCGGCTGCATTCCTTCATATGATTCTAGAAACAGTCACTAGATTGAAACGCCGACCAGGAAACATGTGTTCGTAGGTACAAATTCTCCACATTAAATTTAAACAGATAAATTGTTAACAAGCTTTTAGTTTTAGTAACTGACGTAATCACCCTCGTTATCATTAACCTTCTGCAAATTATCAATACCGGGTCGATAAAAATTTTGTTTTGGAGCGAAATATCGGGAGATGGCATTTTGGACTTTTTTTTCGACTTTTAAAATGTTGTAGCGATCGGAATAAATGGAAACCCTATCATGCAATATCGAACGAATATGGTGGGTGAGCCGATACCTTCCACCTCCAGTTCATTAATTTTTCCAGGGTTCATCTTGTGCAAAGCAGTATTGCGTTATCATGTTACCGAGTAACGCCTTTTCAGTTGACTGTTGCTGGTCACGTTTCAATTAAAGATTCGTTTAATTGATTAAGTTGTTCACAGTAAGGTTCTGCATTGTCAGTTCGTCCAGGTTTTAGCACTTTAGAATGAACGATCCCGCGAATACTCCACCAAACATACAAAAGCGCCTTTATGGAGTGAAAATTTCTCTCAGGTGTACTTCGTGAAAATTCAGTTGAAGAGAGCCACTGCTTTTTGCGTTTTGGATCATCATAGATGATCCATTTTTCATCTCCAGTGACGAAGCGAACAAAAAACGCTTCTGTATTGTGCTGCAGAAGCAATAAGTTGTATGTGGTGGATCGGTTAGCTTTGCTTGTCTTTACCAATCTGCTGCAAATGTTGTTGGATGGTCGATCAAGATTGGTTAAGAGTGTTCGACAGTCCCTCGATTGTCCGATACGGATTTTCTTCCGCTTTCGCTCTTAACATGTCATTGTCTACAGTTGTTGGTTTTACTTATCTATACGAGTCAAAACGATCAGAACTGGTGGATCTGAACTTAGTAAACCATCTTTGGCATTTAAGAACGTGCAATGGACTTGGACAATCATCGCAAATGCTTTGGTAGCAACTGTTGCGTTACTACTCTTGTAAAACTCAAAAAGCATACAATGTCGCCCGGATATGTACCTCTTCTGGTATTTCGCTGAGAAATTCACCATAAATTGCACAAAAGTTTAATTATTTACGACTAAACAAGTCACTCTAACCTTAAAATGTATTTGGTGCGACTTTGAAGTACACAACGAGCTGATAAATGAGAAACGAATATCGACAAGCGCAAATGCGACATTGTTTTCCGATGCCCCAAGTAGAATATTTTATATTTTCGAAGTGGTGAAGAAATCTTTATGATACACCCCACATGCGAAACAAAGAAACGGCATCGGTTTATGTTGTCGACAGAAAGAAGTGGGTTCAATGAATGTTATTTATGTCTTTTGCATGTTCGCCTATAACACTAGTTTCTCGTTTCCCTGAGTTGGTAAAGGGGTTGTAACGGAACTGAAATGATGGTGGGCTGACAGTAATTTGGAGCCCGCGCGTCGGAAACGGGCGCGCTGGTGTGAGACTGCCAGGGAGTGCACCCTGATGCCATCTATTGGCGAAACTGGGAATTAGCGCTGTCTCAGACAATGCAATTAAGATATCGGAGTCAAATGTATTCTTTTTCTTGGTATTTATAAGCTATTACTGTATGATTTAATGTTATAAAGCGCTAGTAGTAAAGTATTATGACTGGTATGAACTCCAGGGTAGTAAATATAAATATTCTTAAATACTAAATGATTTCGGTGAAAAGGTGGTAGGGGAACGCCCCCACTCTTGGTGATACGAGCATAGCTAGAGGTAGCTGGAGACACAGGGACTGAACAATGAAATGGCCTGGGGAGTGTTGACGTGAGCGGACGTGCATAACTGTGCTCACGCAAAAGTGACTGTGCAACAGCGAAAAGGAGAATATCGTCGCCATTTGTGGAGTAGAACGCGACGAATGGTTGTCGAAGCCGTCTCTATGCCACTGGGGCTGATAGTAAGAGTTCCTGCGCCCAGATTTTATGGCGGACGTGCAGTAGCTTATACGAGTGCTACAGCTCGTAGTTCCAGCCGCCATTAAGGGCATGAGGCGTGAAGAGCTGCGTTAGCTACCTGCATCTCACCACCAGCACCGACACGTCTACCCAAGGCAAGACTGCTTGAAATTGTTAAGTCGAACTTTCTATACTTGTAAAAGGAGAATACCAGTTTTATTTTGTGCAAGTGCAGAGGACAGAATATAGTAATGAGCAAAATTACGACGCATGTTGTTCCTTGTAAAGTGTAGTAACCTGAAACATAGTGTAGTGAAATCAGACTGAGGCCACCATCGCCTCTTTCATTTACAATTCTTTTGGTTGTAGAATACTTTAGCGTTTAAGAATGTAGAAAAGAGCAATGGTCACACCAGAATGAGTCGCCTATTTATAGTTACTTAAATTTTTTCTGAATAACCTTTCAAGTAAAGTCACTTAACTAATTCTATAGCAATTGTCCAAGAGTAATATCCCAAAATCATTAAATAAGTTGAAGGGTAGAAGTTTGTTAACCTAAGTTGCTTAAATTGTCTTGGTGGTAATTACCAAGCCAACTCACAGAAATTGAGAGAGTATTTGCTTTGTAGAATCACCTAGAATGATCAGAAATAGTAATATTCAGAATTAAGTTTAAAATTCAACTCAAGCCGTTTCACTTTGAAACGAGCCAAAAAATTGATTTATTCTTTTGCTCCTTCAGAGCTGGCGACCATAGTTATAAGTATTTTCAGGAGGATTCGACGGTAAGTCTGCTGCTCTCGTCGTGCTGATAGGATTATCTACTGCTGCTAGCAGTGGTGATTGGATACATAAGCTCACTACCAAGTTAAGTGGGTCAGGTAGGCAGTGTTACCGTGTGAACTGTAGGGCACTGTAGGCCGTGGATCGAACCCGTTCAATCATCACAGCTCTTTGAGAAATAGTCCGGTTAGGAGTGTACTAATCCAATAGGTAAATACTGGCGAGTAACGGTCAGAAATGTATACGCAAGTGAATTTAGCAAGGTCTATGTAGCACCTAGTTAATGTGGTGTAATGGCGAGGGTAGGAGTGGAGTAAAAGTGAGCTGAGCTTGTGGCAGCTGTGCTGTCTTCAAAGATTAATAACGCCAGAATTCACTACTAACTCTTACCATTAGGGCTGAGCTATTTACGGTTAAAATACGTAGCAGTAAGCGCAAAGGCGTGACAGCTACAAGTCCGTATTGGCTTTATACATACGGAAGTAGGAAGCGGGTCATTCTATCAGTGGAGGGGTTAAAACAACGGAGTCACTTGAGAACATACCCCATTTACTGATGGAAAGATTCGGCGGTTCGGTCGCAGGGTGCTATAGTAAAGACACCTGTAGAGAGGCAGAAAATGTTGTTAGATATGAGATCACTTGAAAAGAATGAACTGCATACTGTAAGCCTGTTGTGGTTTGTGTTCACATTGTATAGCAGGCTCAGGTTGTAGCTGAGTGAGTGGTTGCGCTGGTGTTTCAGCCGCCGCAGCCTGCCGAGAAGTGGACGAGCATACGGAACGCGACGGAGGAGGGTCCGGTGGCGCCGCAGGTGAACCTCTACACCGGCAGGCTGGAGGGCGACGAGGACTGCCTCTACCTCAACGTCTACACGCCAAACGTAAGGGCCGCGCGCTGTGTGGCGTGACTCTCAGGGTGGGGCGTCCAATTTCTCGGGGGAAGGAACACTATGATGTTGGAGGAGGCAAGGCAAGTTGACGCTACAAGAAACGGTATAAGCTATTGCCTTTGACCTCCGTATCTTCGTCCGACATTTGCTCAGTGATTTTTCTGATGTTTCGCCAGCACGAATGGTCGGCGTCGTCGAAGATTCGCCCTCCAATGTTGGTGGTGGACTGGAGTCGAACCCACGGCCAGAAAGTATACCGGGTGTCTTTCCCAAGAGTCGTCAGCCGCATTTTCTTTGGTGTTTCGTCAGATATTTGCGGTTTCGTTCCTGCGCAGTGTAGCTGCAGTCAGCCCATGCAAATATTGCTCGCCACGTCTTTCATGCGACGACCAATGTCGACGAAATGAGTTGGTTTGTTTCCCGTTATGACCAAATTAGTTTTAAATCGCTATTTTACGTGTCCATTCGATTTAGTCTAGTGCGACATAAACGGACACGTAAAACGCCGCTTTTAAAATCATTTTGCTTCTAACGAGAAACAAACAGACGTTTTTGTCGACAAAGGACGCCGCATGACAGACGCAGCGAGCAGTGTTTTGCAAACACCGGCCGATACATCAAGAGAAAGGGACAACCTGTACATACCTCTCGCGTCTGAACGTCTTTCAGTGATCATTACCGCTATTGTTCTCCGCTACGTCATTGAGCCAATATGTCAACAAGTCGACATGAAAGCCTCAATAATTTTCATGTAAGCAGCGACGGAATGACACTCTAGGGTGAGAAATGTGTACGTATTACCAGTATAGTGAAAGCGTCCGAAATACTTTAAAATGATTAACTACAAAGCAAGAAAACATTGTTTAAATGCTGCAAACTAGTTTCTTTAGACACATGCTTCCGATTTCCTACTTATTTGACAACATTTAACAGATTGATAACATTTTACGAGGGTCACTCCAAAAGAAATGCACACTATTTTTGTAAAAATACGGTTCTCATTCTGCATATGTGAAAGTTTTACAGTGTGTAGATACATCCTTCCCGCTTGTTTTCAAACTTAGTTCAACCTGTTCCCGTGAGTGGCGCCGTCACATCATGTCTTCAAGATGGCTGCTACACTTGACGTTCGTCAGAAGCAACGTCCTGTCATAGAATTCCTGCGCTGTGAAAACGAGACAGTGGGAAACATCCACAAGAGGTTAAAAAGTTGTATGGAGATGCTGCTGTCGATCGCAGTACAGTTAGCCGGTGGGCAAGCAGGTTATGTGTTGAAAGCGCGCACGGCAATATTCAGGATTGTCCTCGCAGCGGCAGTCCTCGTACTGCGCACGCTCCAGACAATGTGCAGAGAGTTAACGAATTGGTGACTGCTGACAGACGCATCACAGTGAACGAATTGTCACGCTACGTTGTGATAGAGGAAGGAACTGTTTGCAGAATACTGAAAGTGTTGGTGTTAAAAAAGGTTTGTACCAGGTGGGTTCCCAGGATGTTGACAGTGTCTCACAAAGAAACAAGAAAAACGGTATGCAGCGAACTTTTGGAACAGTACGAGAATGGTGGAGATGAATTTCTTGGAAGAATTGTGACAGGTGATGAAACATGGCTCCATCATTTTTCACCAGAGACGAAGAGGCAATCAATGGAGTGGCATCATGCAAATTCACCCAAGAAAATAAATTCAAAACCACACCTTCTGCTGTAAAAGTTATGGCTACGGTGTTTTTCGATTCCGAAGGACTCTTGCTTGTGGACATCATGCCAAGTGGAACCACCATAAATTCTGATGCATATGTGACGACACTGAAGAAACTTCAAGCTCGACTGAGTCGTGTTCAACCACATCGGCAAAAGCAGGATGTTTTGCTGTTGCACGACGATGCACGGCCACCCGTCAGTCAAAAAAACCATGGAAGCGATCACAAAACTCGGATGGGCAACATTGAAACACCTGCGTTACAGTCCTGACCTGACTCCATGTGACTATCATCTCTTTGGGAAACTGAAAGACTCTCTTCGTGGAACAAGGTTTGAAGATGATGACTCCCTTGTGCACACTGCCAAATAGTGGCTCCAGCAGGTTGGTATACAGGCGCTGGTTCCAAGATGGCGTAAGGCAGTTGAGAGGGATGGAAATCATGTGGAGAAATGAAAATATTGTTCCTAAAGCATGTATCTACACACTGTAAAACTTTCAAACATGTAGAATAAAAGATGGATTAAAAAAAATAGTGTGCATTTCTTTTGGAGTGACCCCCGTATCTCACTGACTTTCAGTGTATGTATCAAGAGTTCCCTTTATTCTCTTTCTTTTACTAAATAGCTGTCGGTTTGAAGCCATTTTAAAATGTATGCATAAGCACAATCCACCAGGATGGTCGTACTTTGGTCGGAGTCCAAGAGTTTTTAATTCAACACACAAGTGGAGAGCAAACAGGTTACCTTCTTTGAGAAGTGACTACGTTCACAATTCTGTCCAGACAGAAAAACTGTGTTTTAGGGAAATATTACCAGGAACTTTACTCCTTAAGACAGCTCATGTTGCCACGTCGCGGGTTCGCAGCGCAAATTTTTATACAGAAATTGCTGGGGACGAAAGTTGTAGTGATCACTACGACGAAATAGCTTCCTTCTACAAGAGGGGCAAGGGGCCATAAATTTCCATTTCCATTAATAGGACGAATTGGTGTCGCATGTTTCCGATGATCTTTTTCTTCGACTGCTGGTTGACTTTCTGGAACACGGCGCCACAATTAACGCACATCGGTACGTGCACACTTTGCAAAAACTGAAGCGAGCCATCAAGTACAGACGCCCAGGAATGTTAACGGAGGGCATCACTGTGTTGCAGGATAATGGCCGTCCACGTGTAGCGAAGGTTGTTTCGACTACTCAACAGTAGTTTCACTTGGAAGCCTTTACACATCCTTCATATAGTACTAGTCGATTTCCATGTTTTTGAAACCCTAATGAAAGACCTTCGTAGCCGTTGATTTGCTTCGGACGAAGGGGTACACGTCTGGGTACAGCCGTGGTTTCGTAGGCAGCCGCAAACATTTTTCCTCGAAGGCACTGACTATCTTGTCCACAGTGGGATAAATATATTAACAGTTAAGATGATTACTTTTGAAATAATAAACAATTTACTTACTTTTTTCCATCTGTCTCGTTTTCATTTGATTACCACTCATATATACTGAAGCCAGCTTAGCTCAAAAAGTTTTTGCACACTGGAGAAAATGGCACTACACTCACACTCAATATGCTATTCATAGTGCTGCACCAAGACGTTATTCACAAGAAGATAAATTTTTTCTAGAGTTAGTTGTGATATTTTGGGAGGAACTGAGCTCGTGGGAAGATGTAATATTTCTACTAAGCAACACAGGTATTTGTACTAAAGAGTAATCAGCAACACTAAGAATTGTTTAAACACTAATTCGCTTTTGTAGGCATGATCTATATCTGAGAACAGCTTGTAGCACCGTAGGCCCCTTAGTCTTTTTTCTTCCGCGTAGACCGCCGGTTCCACTAAAATGCGAATGCAAGAGAAAATGAAATCCTGACCGCTGAAGCCATCAATCATGAATGCATCAAATTCGATCTCAGTAACAGGATTAATTTTGCAAATGCCTCTAAAGCAGCACTCAGAGTTATGAACATGATGATTATCTTTCGGAAGGAATGGCGAACACAAACGATGATGAGGACCGAAATCCCGTTTCAGCTCAATGAAAAATTTTACTTTCCGCGCCAAAATTTACTGTCCAAATACACCATGTGCATAAATAAGGAATAATTATGAAGTGGCGGCAGTAAGTGTAAAATGAAATGGCAGCATGTTAAACATAATAAACGAATGTAGCATCGGTAATTTGACTGGAAAGAATCCCTACAAACCACATTGTTAATCCACAAGGAAGGTTGGAGTCAATTGTGTGTGCGCGCCGAAGTGAAGTACAGTATAAGAACGAGAAATACGCACGCGAGTTAGGCGAAAATTTGAAATCTAAACTTTTCGATCAATTGAGATTTTCACCCGTCTCCCATCTCAACAAGAAATACAGTACTACGTGAGTACGTTATGTGTTACAATGTACTGTACAGTCATACCAGCAGAAAGAGGTGTTCCTGCATTTGGATACTGTACTCCAAGTGGTTCAAATGGCTCTGAGCACTATGGGACTTAACACCTGCGATCATCAGTCCCGAAAAACTTAGAACTACTTAAACCTAACTAACCTAACGACATCACACACATCTATGTCTGAGGCAAGATTCGAATCTGCGACCGTAGCGGTCGCGCGCTTGCAGACTGAAGCGCCTAGAACCGCTCGGCCACTCCGGCCGGCACTGTACTCCTCTCTACAGTGAGTAATGAATTATTTCAAACAGCGCTTGGTCACCTCGTAAAACTTGAAAAGACTGTACAACGCGCTGCTGAAGTTCTTGAAGCGCATCAGCGAAGGTGCTGTACCCTTTTGATATCTGAGGACCGAGGTCACGTGATCTGGTCGGCCACCTTACAGCCGCTGCCTTACCCGTATTGCAGCACATTAGTCCGTCAGATGTCGCCTCACGTCAGCAGCAAAACGTGCGGGTGCCCCAACATGCGTGTATCTCATTACCCAAGAACGGACCATAGGTGAAATTTGAGGCCAATTAGATGGGACTTCGAACGAAAAGTTTACATCTATAATACATTTGTACTAACTAGCAAAATATTTCGTACTGGAGATAGTAGCGACTCTTAACAGTACATTCTCATTTATCTCACACATGGCTAGTGTGAGGGACCATGTTTACTGAAACGTTTTGGCATCTTTTACACTTTCACTCGTATCAATTTACAATGTTAATAGCTAAGTATCGGTAGTTACTAACTGCCTTGGACAGATCATAAAAAATACCGACAGAAGATGTTTTGGTATGAACTTCATTTAATACTTTTCAAATATTGCTTGTCGCAGACATGATCGTTTATTACTTTCTGTGCACGCCAGCCTCCCAAGGGTTCGATGCCCGTGATGGTGTGGATCCACGGCGGCGGCTTCTTCAGTGGCAGTGGCAACGCAGACATCCACGGTCCGGAGTACCTGGTGGAGCACGGCGTCGTCGTCGTCACCTTCAACTACCGCCTCGGCGTTCTTGGTACGTAGGCAAGAACGTCTCTATGATTTTCCAGTGTGCTGTACTTCTGCTAAATTTCGCGCACATTTGATGTGTGTGTGTATGAGTTTTTGCGTGTGTACGCGCGTGTCACTGAGGTGAGAGAGGAGACCCGTACGATATTATCTCAAAACAAGTAAAGCATTCATCAGTTCGAAGATTATTTTGAACACATCTACATCTACATGACTACTCTGCAATTCACATTTAAATGCTTGGCAGAGGTTTCGTCGAACCACAATCATATTATCTCTCTACCATTCCACTCCCGAACAACGCGCGGGAGAAACGAACTCCTAAACCTTTCTGTTCGAGCTCTGATTTCTCTTATTTTATTTTGATGATCATTCCTACCTATGTAGGTTGGGCTCAACAAAATATTTTCGCATTCGGAAGAGAAAGTTGGTGACTGAAATTTCGTAAGTAGATCTCGCCGCGACGAAAGACGTCTTTGCTGTAATGACTTCCATCCCAATTCGCGTATCATATCTGCCACACTCTCTCCCCTACTACGTGATAATACAAAACAAGCTGCCCTTTTTGCACCCTTTCGATGTCCTCCGTCAATCCCACCTGGTAAGAATCCCACACCGCGCAGCAGTATTCTAACAGAGGACAAACGAGTGTAGTGTAAGCTGTCTCTTTAGTGGACTTGTTGCATCTTCTAAGTGTCCTGCCTATGAAACGCAACCTTTGGCTCGCCTTCCCCATAATATTATCTATGTGGTCTTTCCAACTGAAGTTATTCGTAATTTTAACACCCAGGTACTTAGTTGAATTGACAGCCTTGAGAATTGTACTATTTATCGAGTAATCGAATTCCAACGGATTTCTTTTGGAACTCATGTGGATCACCTCACACTTTTCGTTATTTAGCGTCAACTGCCACCTGCCACACCGTACAGCAATCTTTTCTAAATCGCTTTGCAACTGATACTGGTCTTCGGATGACCTTACTAGACGGTAAATTACAGTATCATCTGCGAAAAACCTAAGAGAACAGCAGAGGTCCCAGGACGCTTCCCTGGGGAACACGTGATATCACTTCAGTTTTACTCGATGATTTGCCGTCTATTACTACGAACTGCGACCTTCCTGACAGGAAATCACGAATCCAGTCGCACAACTGAGACGATACCCCATAGGCCCGCAGCTTGATTAGAAGTCGCTTGTGAGGAAAGGTGTCAAAAGCTTTCCGGAAATCTAGAAATACGGAATCAACTTGAGATCCCCTGTCGATAACGGCCATTACTTCGTGCGAATAAAGAGCTAGCTGCGTTGCACAAGAACGATGTTTTCTGAAACCATGCTGATTGCGTATCAATAGATCGTTCCCTTCGAGGTGATTCATAATGTTTGAATAGAGTATATGCTCCAAAACCCTACTGCAAACCGACGTCAATGATATAGGTCTGTAGTTCGATGGATTAGTCCTACTACCCTTCTTAAACACTGGTGCGACCTGCGCAATTTTCCAATCTGTAGGTACAGATCTATCGGAGAGCGAGCGGTTGTATATGAGTGCTAAGTAGCGAGCTATTGTATCAGCGTAATCTGAAAGGAACCTAATCAGTATACAATCTGGACCTGAAGACTTGCCCGTATCAAGCGATTTGAGTTGCTTCGCAACCCCTAAGGTATCTACTTCTAAGAAACTCATGCTAGCAGCTGTTCGTGTTTCAAATTCTGGAATATTCCATTCATCTTCCCTGGTGAAGGAATTTCGGAAAACTGCGTTCAATAACTCCGCTTTAGCGGCACAGTCGTCGGTAACAGTACCATCGGCACTGCGCAGCGAAGGTATTGACTGCGTCTTGCCGCTTGTGTACTTTACATACGACCAGAATTTCTTCGGATTTTCTACCAAATTTCGAGACAATGTTTCGTTGCGGAACCTATTAAAGGCATCTCGCATTGAAGTCCGTGCCAAATTTCGCGCGTCTGTAAATTTTAGCCAATCATCGGGATTTCGCGTTCTTCTGAACTTCGCATGCTTTTTCCGTTGCCTCTGCAACACACCACAGTGTTTTTACTAGGCATGGTTTGTTGGAGTGGTATGCCGTTCCCTTCCTTCGACCTTTGAACTGACTTACCCACTCAGTTATAGGAGGAACTATAGTTTCACGTGGATTCTGAACCAACAACAATCACAGAGGTGAATAAAGTGAAAAGCCACAACTAAAACGCCTAAGATTGACCGCGGATCGAACACGATACCTCTGGCTTTGTAATCTATTTTGTATTATATACGTTGCTGTGTGTCCAATTATTCATATAGCAGTCTTGTTTTCCTCGGTGGAAATCTGAGTTTGTCTGGTCGAAGCTGCTCTCGAGTGGTTAAATGACAGCTGGTTGTCCGGTCAAGGAGTGCTAAAGTCCGATCCACGAACGATGGCGGTTCGCGCATGTCGACGCACGGACAAGGATTGCAATGTTGAATATCCTAAGCAACAGTTGCTGTACTCGCATGCACTTGATTTCCACTTGAAGAAAGCGTATAGGGTACAAATTATGTCTCTCGCTATCTTTATAGCTAGTTTTATCACTCACCACCACAATCAGGGATGACAACTCGTAACAAATGGTATCGAAATTCTCTAAACTACTCACTACGATCACATTTAAGAAACTGAACGCTCATTGGTTGTCGGAGAGTACGTGACACAGGTGCGTAGAACAAGCTTAAACTCGGCTGCCCTCGTTTGTGACTCGAACTATAGTTTCTGCGTGATATACGTCCATAAAACTGCATTGCACACTTTCACTTCATTATGTACGACGGAGTCAATTCTTCCACAACGCACACACACTGCAGTCGAGATCTGGCGAGAAGATATCACAGACTGTGTATGCACGTCGGTAAAAAGAGTATATATACACACATCAAAATAAGTTTTGCATCACCTCCGTTCCGAGAGTTCCGCAATCTGTACAGAAAATTGGAATAGAGATCAACATAAACGTCATTTCCGCCCTTTTTATTGCTCATGGAAACCACACATTGCATGTTGTACCACCATACAGCGAGACCTTCAGAGGTGGTGGTCCAGATTGCTGTACACACCGGTACCTCCAATACCCATTAGCACGTCCTTTTGCATTGATGCATGCTTGTATTCGTCGTGGCATACTATCCACAAGTTCATCAAGTTACTGTTGGTCCAAATTGTCCCACTCCTCAACGGCTATTCGGCGTAGATCCCTCAGAGTGGTTGGTGGGTCACGTCGTCCATAAATAGTCCTTTTCAAACTAACCCAGACATGTTCATGTCTGGAGAACTTGCTGGCCACTCTAATCGAGCGATGTCGTTATCCTGAAGGAAGTCATTCACAAGATGTGCACGCTGGGGGCGCGAATTGTCGTCCATGAAGACGAATGCCTCGCCAATATGCTGCCGTCGTGGTTGCACTATCAGTCGGAGGGTGGCATTCACGGATCGTACAGCCGTTACCGGCGCCTTCCATGACCACCAGCGGCGTACGTCGGCCCCACATAATGCCACCCCAAAACAGCAGGGACCCTCCACCTTGCTGCACTCTTTGGAAAGTGTGTCTAAGACGTTCTGACTGGGTTGCCTCCAAATACGTCTCCGACGATTGTCTGATTGAAGACATATGCGACACTCATCGGTGAAGAGAACGTGATGCCAATATTGAGCAGTCCATTCGGCATGTTGTTGGGCTTATCTGTACCGCGCTGCATGGTGTCGTGGTTGCAAAGATGGACCTCGGCATGGACGTCGGGAGTGGAGTTGTAGTAGTAGCAGTATTTATTCATCCGCAGATCTCTTTTTACAAGGATATAGGACATGTCAAAGTATTTACAAATTTAGAATAGTTTAAAATAAGCTAATTCGTATATACATACATTTACAGACTTCTAGTTAGAGAAAAATCACTAGATTTACTCCTGGTATACAATACTTTTTTTTTTACAAATACCTTATTAAACAATGTAATGCCACATTGTTCACTTATATCTCACTATCAGTCAGTGCACACACTATACACATACTGTTTCATAATAATTCACTTACTACAGACACACACACACACACACACACACACACACACACACACACACACGCACACACACACACACACTGGTGATCTCTGGGCCATTTTCTGTACCGCAACTTCCCATTTGCTAGCCTAAAAAACTGAGTCAGCATCCCTCCATAATGAGTGAGATTTAGAGCTCAGAAAGAGGAAGAGGTGTTGGTATTGTGCCATGCATAGCTTTGGGGTAAGTATTTCTAGAAAGGAAAAACAGAAGGAAAAAATATGAAGTGAAGGTGTTACGTCGAATATTGGACATTTTATAATCATGATTATTATTTATTTGTATAACATTTTTTATCAAACCCGTACTCTGTTTCAGCTAAGTAATCCTTCAATGTATAAGTATGGGAAGTTGCGTATCATGCAGCTTATTGCGCACAGTTTGAGTCGTAACGTGACGTCTTGTGGCTGCACAAAAAGCATTATTCAACATGGTGGCGTTGCTGTCAGGATTCTTGCGAGCCATAATCTGTAGATAGCGGGCATCCACTGCAGTAGTAGCCCTTGGGCGGCCTGAGCGAGGTATGTCATCGACAGTTCCTGTCCCTCTGTATCTCCTCCATATCCGAACAACATCGCTTCGGTTCACTCCGAGACGCCTGCTCACTTTCCTTGTTGAGAGCCCTTCCAGGAACAAGGTAACAATGTGGACACAATTGAACTGAGGTACAGACCGTCTAGGCATGGTTGAACCACAGACATCGTGAGCCGTGTACCTTTTTGCCGGTGGAATGACTGGGAGTGATCGGCTGTCGGACCCCCTCCGTCTAATAGACGCTGCGTTGTTTGCATCTGTGGGCGGGTTTAGTGACGTCTCTGAAGAGTCAGAGGGACTGTGTCTGTGATACAATGTCCACAGTCAACGCCTGTCTTCAGGAGTTCTGGGAATCGGGGCGATGCAAAACTTTTTTTGAAGTGTGTGTATATTGCGCCTTAGCGTGTTCCTTTCAGCCTGGACCACTGAGCCACCTAGCCATTCATTACCCAATAAAGTGCCCAATGGCGCTCCTAAGTTGTATAGATCGGTTAAAACCGGCATACCATTGCTACACGGACCGGAGCATTTGTGAATCCTCGGATCACACCTCCACAGCATTAGTAGCTCTCTCTCAGCGCCCGCCGCACACACCGCTTGTGCCGCACTCGAGACGCTCTGTGCGTTCCAGGCGGAGAGAGTAACTTATTCTTGAGCAGCAAATGTGGGGAGCCCTCGTATTTCTGCTGCCGTTCAGTGGAGATGCTGCAGTCAATGCCTGCTTGTATGGCTACTTTTTGGTCTGTTTAAATGCGCGATCTGTTTATTAGAAAAGAGTTTACCGTTTATTTTCGTAAAATGAAATTAGCTACGTAATAGATAGACTATGATCGGGTGTGTTGCATAAGCTGCTTCTTCAGCGTATCCTTTCATTATTTAATCATCCTGACGGTTAAAATTAGCACATGTTAACGATTTTCGCATCTGTCAGCAATTGTGTGAACACATCACTGCGGTTTACATTCTTTGTTTATTGACTTTGCTTACGGGCAATAGTGTTCATTGAACGTTGGAACGGATGCTAACCAAGTATCTTGCGAGAAGGTTACTTCTACGAATTACAATGTCTGACAAAAAAGGTGAAGGACTGAGAAAGGGAGGAGGAAACCGCATGAAAATTCATGAGTTGAGAGGGTATGTCATGTTATTGGAACGATTACAAAACGGAGCCAAATTTATGATGAACCCGGCAGTATGAGCTCACTTATCACCATGATGTTAGACCCATTTTGTCCTGGATGCATGCACTGATTCGTGTGGAAAGGTGCCATAAAGCCGTTTTATCCACTCCTGAAGCAAGCTGGCCTACTGCTCGTCCTTGATATCCTGCATATCGGCGTTGGGACGGAGTTGACGCTGGGTTGGTCCCACAGTTGTTCACTCTGGACGGGTCTGTAGTTGTGAGAGTACCTCATCATCAAGCAGACAGCTCATACAGACATGTGCCATGTGTGGACGAGCATTGTCCTGTTGGAAAATGGCTCCATGATAACGTCGCATGATAGGTAAAGTGTGATGACGCAGGATGTGTGAGACATACCTTTGTGCTGTCAGAGTTCCCTCCATCACCATCAGGTGTAGCTTGAAGTCATACGCAATGGATCCCCTCACAGTGACGCCAGCAGTAACACAGCTACGTCTCTCCAAAACATTGGAAGAGTGGGACCTTTCACCAGGTCACCGATCGTCACCTGTGATTCATCGCTGAAAACACTGTGACGACATTTCAACACTCAATGCTTCCCGGTTACAGCACCAAACCAAACGCAGCTGTTTGCGTTGTCGCGTTACGACTACTGCTAGTGTCAAACGAACGGTATGGAATGATACAGAATGTCGCAGGGAGTCAGTAATTTGATCTCTGATAGCAGGGGCAGACGAGAAAGGGTTACGATACGAGGTCGACCTCAATCTTGACGACGAGTATGCCTTCCATCAGGTTTCAGTGCTTGTCAACATCGAGTTAATGTCACATCCACATGCCCTGCAAATCTGGAGACTGCACGAATCTACCAGCTGGCCAAATGGCGACCCACAATGAAACCCATTTCAGATTGTCTGATTACCGTTATACCTGCCACAGAGAACTACAATCATTCACACACTCGCCTATCGTGTGTTTGTGAATGAAGTTACGTTGACATCCTATTGTGTTCGGGGTGCATCATTTTTTCTTTTATCAGTCGGCGTACACTACAACCAAGTAAACTATAGGCAGCAAAATGTTCGTGTCTCATTAACAACTGTAACCTGAAATGTTGGCAGGTTTCATGAGTACGGGAGACAACGTGGTTCCTGGTAACATGGGCCTCAAGGACCAGGTGATGGCTCTCCGCTGGGTCAAGGACCACATAGCCAATTTCGGCGGTGACCCCAAAAACGTCACCATCTTCGGCCAAGACGCGGGAGCGTGGTCTTGCCATGCTCATATGTTGTCACCTATGTCTAGAGGTAAGTAAGGGCAACACGGCGCTACACGGTCTCTGTAAAGAGCTGGGTAACGCACGATACATTTTTAAATATCAGGGCAACATATTTTAGTACATTTTAAAACAGACTTTTTAGATACATTACACAGGGTGGTCCATTGATAGTGACCGCGCCAAATATCTCACGAAATAAGGGTCAAACGAAAAAACTACGAAGCACGAAACTCGTCTAGCTTGAAGTGGGAAACCAGATGGCGTTATGGTTGGCCCACTAGATGCCGCTGCCATAGGTCAAACGGATATCAAATGCGTTTTTTTAAAATAGGAACCCCCATTTTTTATTACACATTCGTGTAGTACGTAAAGAAATGAGTGTTTTAGTTGGACCACTTTTTTCGGGTTGTGACAGATGGCGCTGTAATAGTCACAAACATATAGATCACAATTTTAGACGAACAATTGGTAACAGGTAGGTTTTTTAAATTAAAATACACAACGTACGTACGTTTGAACATTTTGTTTTGGTTGTTCCAATGTGATACATGTACCTTTGTGACCTTATCATTTCTGAGAATTCATGCTGTTACAGCGTGATTACCTGTAAATACAACATTAATGCAATAAATGCTCAAAATTATGTCCGTCAACCTCAGTGCATCTGGCAATACGTGTAACGACATTCCTCTCAACAGCGAGTAGTTCGCCTTCAGTAATGTTCGCACATGCATTGACAATGCGCTGACGCATGTTGTCAGGCGTTGTCGGTGGATCACGACAGCAAATATCCTTAAATTTCCCCACAGAAAGAAATCCGGTGACGTCAGGTCCGGTGAACGTGCGGGCCATGGCATGGTACTTCGACGACCAATCCACATGTCATGAAATATGCCAGTCAATACCCCTTCAACCGCACGCGAGCTATGTGCCTGGCATCCATCATGTTGGAAGTACATCGCCATTCTGTCATGCAGTGAAACATCTTGTAGTAACATCGGTAGAACATTATGTAGGAAATCAGTATACATTGCACCATTTAGATTGCCATCGATAAAATGGGGGCCAATTATCCTTCCCCCCATAATGCTGCACCATACATTAACCTTCCAAGGTCGCTGATGTTCCATTTGTAGCAGCCATCGTAGATTTTCCGTTGCCCAATAGGGCATATTATGTCGGTTTACGTTAACGCTGTTGGTGAATGACGCTTCGTCGCTAAATAGAACGCGTGCAACAAATCTGTCATCATCCCGTAATTTCTCTTGTGCCCAGTGGCAGAACTGTACACGACGTCCAAAGTCGTCGCCATACAATTCCTGGTGCATAGAAATATGGTACGGGTGCAATCGATGTTGATGTAGCATTTTCAACACCGACGCTTTTGAGATTCCCGATTCTCCGCAATTTGTGTGCAACTGATGCGCGGATTAGCCGCGACAGCAGCTAAACCACCTACTTGGGCATCATCATTTGTTGCAGGTGGTGGTTGACGTTTCACATGTGGCTGAACACTTCTTGTTTCCTTAAATAACGTAACTATCCGGCGAACGGTCCGGACACTTGGATGATGTCGTCCAGGATACCAAGCAGCATACATAGCACACGCCCGTTGGGCATTTTGATCATAATGGCTATACATCAACACGATATCGACCTTTTCCGCAATTGGTAAACGGTCTATTTTAACATGGGTAATGTATCACGAAGCAAATACCGTCCGCACTGACGGAATGTTTCGTGATACCACGTATTTATACGTTTGTAACTATTACAGCGCCATCTATCACAAAGCGAAAAAAGTGGTCCAACTAAAACATTCATATTTCTTTACGTACTACACGAATATGTAACAAAAAATGGGAGTTCCTATTTAAAAAACGCAGTTGATATCCGTTTGACCTATGGCAGCGCCATCTAGCGGGCCAACCATAGCGCCATCTGGTTTCCCCCTTCCAGCTAGACGAGTTTCGTTCTTTGTAGTTTTTTCGTTGGATCCTTATTTCGTGAGATATTTGGTCCGGTCACTATCAGTGGACCATCCTGTATAATACTTGAAATTTCTTACGTGGTGGGTCTTATGTCTGAGCTTGTTTTGTTCATTCTTCGTGTTTCACAACCTTTTCTTGCGGTGACGCTGCCAGTGTACAAATGCTTCGCAGATGCAGTGTTTGCCCGCCGCCGTCACCCCCCCGTCCACCTTCTCCAGTTTGCCGATGACACCGCCTTCTTTGCCCTTGCCCCCACCCTGCAGCGCTCCCAACACCTTCTCCAATCCCATCTTGACCGGTTCACCGCTTGGTGCAACCAGTGGTTGCTCAAGGTCAATCCCTCCAAAACCCAGGCGATCATTGTAGGCAAAACCACACCTTCCTTCCGCCTCCTTGATTTCTATCTCACCATCTATGGCCGTCCTATCGCCCTCACTCCCACCCTTAAATACCTTGGCGTCACCCTCGACCGTCGCCTCTCCTCGACTCCCCATCTCCGGACAATCCAAGCCAAGGCACGCTCCCGACTCCGTCTCCTCAAGCTCCTTTCCGGCCGTACGTGGGGTCTGGGCCCCTCCACCATTCTCCACACCTATAAATCCCTCATCCGCCCTATCCTTTGTTACGCCCATCCGGCATGGTTCTCCGCCCCCTACCTTTTATAAATCCCTCCAAATCCTTGAACGCCATGCTCTCCGCCTCGCCTATTGCATCCGTCTCCCCTCCCCCATGCGGATCCTGTACGATCTCATCCCCTTCCCCCACCTCCTCCTTTTCCTTGAAAGGATACAGATCCTGTACACCTCCCGCAAACTCGATCCTCCTCATCTGCTTGTCTCACCCATCCTCCCCCACCCCCGCCCGCTGCTGCGCCTGTATTCCCACATCTCCATCTCTCCACCCTCCTTACCCTCTCCCAAGGTGGCTTCCGCCAGCTCCCCCTCCCTGATGATGTCCTCCTCCCCTCCATTTACCCCTCCTATCAACTTTGATCCTCCCCCCCACTTCCTGTGTCCTTTCCTTTAGGCACCCTCCCTCCCTTCCTTTTCCTTTTCCCCCGTCCCCTCCCTCCACCCCCACTTGCCCTGGGCTTCCCCTCCCCCTTCCTCCCTTCCCCCTGTCTTCCCTGCCCATGGCATCTGCTCTCCCCACTCCCTCTCCCACCCCCCCTCCCCCTCCTCTCTTGGCAGGTCCCCGGACTCGTACACGGTTAGTGAACATTCGCGCGCCGGAGGTCAACGCCTCGTGTTCTGTGTGTGCCGTCGTTTTGTGCTTAAGTGGTTCAGTGTTATTCGTTTTGTGCACCTACGTTCGCTTGTGACAATTTTCGTTTCTGTCTGTGTCCAAGTGTCTGAACAATTTTATCTTGGACTCTACGCCCGAGAACGGCAACTTGTATTTTAAAAAGTGTTTGTCTCCGTTTATATGTCCACCATATTTTTATCTCACATTGTCTTCATTTGTCTCTTTTATGTTTCTCTGAGGCCAAAGAGCGGCATAGTATGCTGCTGCTGGCCTGCCTGTAAACAGGTTTAAAAATAACAATAAAGAAGAAAAAGTGTTTGCCGAAATAATTACAGAGGCCCATTTCCGTGTAAAAACCGAGCGAGGTAGCGCAGTCGTTAGTCCACTGGACTGGCATTCGGGAGGACGACGGCTCAAATCCACGTCCTGTCAACCAGATTTTCCGTGATTTTCCTAGATCGCTCCAGGTCACGATGGTTCCTTTGAAAGGGTATGGCTGATTTCCTTCCCTATCCTTGACACAATTCGAGCTTGTGCTCCTCTAACGACTTCGATATCGACGGGACTTTAAACCCAGTCATCCTTGTTTTTCCACGTAAAAGAAATTCTGATAGCGTGGATAACGAACGACAAAAGAAAACTATCTTTAGCTGAAAGGGCATTTGCTGTAGCATTGCGCTGGGCCGAAATTCTCGCCGTAAGTGTTAGATGATAAATGTCATGCGCTTTACGTATGCTCGTAGTAACGGGATAAAGGATATCCTGTTAAATATTTCAAACAAGTCGAAAAAGTTTCGAGACTGGATTATAAAAAAGTATAGAGAAACATTAAAGTAGTGGTTTTAAGGCTTCATGTCTCCTTCCACTTGTGCAAAACACGGGAGAACATTCATAGAACCGTGCCAAACTGCCAGGACACACCGTGTTTGGAATGTTGTTCAGCTCGCGCTTCACACTCACTTGAACGTCCGTTGTGTCGCGAAACCGTTGACCTTCATGTGAATTTCTGCCGTTTTTCGTTTTGTGATAGGCTCGTATAGTAGTGGAAATCAGTATAAAGGCATGGATATTTGTAGGAAAATTAACACTGTCGATTGGAATAGCTGGACACAGTGTATGCGCATTAGTATGAGATCCGGTATACCGACAAATGCAGTCAAACGATGCCTCATTTGATGTCAGTAGTGCAGTATACAACAAGACATTAACGATCCAGGAAGCAGAGGGTGGAACTCAGTACAAAGGCAGTCACCTATGTGCCGTTTTAGTGTGTAGGCGAGTGCCTTTACTGCAGATAGGAAACAGACACCATTAGTGACGGTGCGTGTTCTACACGTAAACCATGATTGTGACATTACCACGCTCAAAAAAGTTATCTTGTGATGAAAAAGCAAGAAATGGGACTCTCTAATCAACAAATCGTCAAGAAGTTGAACCGTTCAAGTACAGTGGTTGCTAATTTCGTTAGATTGGTTGCACTATATGGACTGAACGGAAAATATGGGCAAAGTAGAAAATTATTTGGGACATCGAAATGGTTGTTCTTGCGCAAAACAAGGGCCACAAACCGCCATTCTTCTCGCCTTGTTGCTGGTTTACAGTTGCCACTGACTGCCAGACGTATACGACAATTTTTTTTACTTGGCAAACATCTTGCGTTCGAGAAACGACTGCAGAAATCTGCGCTAACACCAGACATAAACAGGCTAGATTGGAGTTTGCTGAAAAACGCATGTCATGGACTTCAGAACGGGATAAGGTGGTCTTCAGTGATAAAAACAAGTTAAACTCAGATTTGCCGAATGCATTCCAATATTATTGGCGTGACCTGAGAAAAGAGCAGCAGGTAAGAAAGAGCAAACATTTTGTGGTGGCAGTGTTTTGATTTGGGAAGCCTTCTGCACTAGAGGTAAATCGATCATTGCCTGACTGAATGCTAGAATGAACTCTAACATGTACACCTAGATGCTACCGACAGATCTGATTAATACCAAGCCTCGTCACCCCAGTTGATCTTTTTCCAGGCAGGGATCCAAGCATAGTGATTTTTATTTGGAAGTCAAGGTGCGCTGTTCTGTTTAGCATGGAAATCTAAACATGGTGATGTATGAAACTTATCATACAAAAGCTTTGCCGCAGGTATAAGGCACAGGTGGAGAGTGACACTACGCTGAGTGAAGGTTTTCCTTAATACTAGGGGTATTCGGAAAGTAAGGTCTGATTTGACGCGAAATGGAAACCACTGTGAAAATGTGGTGAAGCTCTGCACAGATGTGTTGGACAGTGTCTCTAGCATGCCCATCGATCGCGTGACGTCACTCTTTTCAATTCTGAGCGCGTAGTGAGCACACAGAGATGCCTACAACAGTAGTGTCTCCCGCCAAGTATATGGAGCTAGTCAGAAATTTTGCCTAAAACCACCCACTCGTGGCGTGGGTGTTGTGCTGTCATCCTCATCACCGCCGCGCAAGTCACCCAATGGGGCGTTCCCTGAAATAAGAATTGAGTCCAATGGCCGAACTTCCTCGGGTGGAGTCTCCCGGCCATCAATGCCACACCATCATTTTATTTTTTCCCTCTCATCTAGTTATTCTCGCGTCGATTCTCACTTCTGATTTTCCTTGAGTGTATGATAACACTGCTGTGCTACGGTCGTCCACTATCAGAAATTTCTTTCTCAAATGCAAAGACCTTGTAAAAAATAACTAGACTCACTGATGGCGCTGCAGTCGCGGGATAATTTGAACCTTCGGCTGGACGCCATTATAGTGGTGGTAGTCTGATGTGTTGTGTAGTACTGTTGTTTATGAAGACCCTGATTCAACGTTGTATATTTGTTGGGGCGTACATACAGTATTTGTTACTCGTAATTCTACTGTCTGTACGTTCCAATCAAAAGAAGTACAATGGTGAAGAGTTGTGCAGCGATTAATTGTACAAATAAATTCGAGAAAGGAACGAATATTACATTTCACAGGTATGTGGATATTTTAAGTTGTTTTGTATGTCAGTGCACTTGCTTAGTAAATGTTTTTGTAACACGGTATTAGCATAATGTCTGTGCATATATTTGCAGGTTTCCTTTCTAAAAACCATAGCTGTTACAAAAATGGTTACGCGCTGTCAGGAGGCAAGATTTCCGACCGACAGAATACCATTTTATATGTTCCGATCATTTTGAAGAAAGTTGTTTCCTTGAAAATTACGTAAATCGCAGAAAGCTGAAAGATGATGCTGTTCCATCCATCTTTCGTTTTCCAGACCATACACAGCAGAAGATAAATTTTTCTTTGTGAACCACATTTTATTTTAACTATAAAAGTTGAGTTGCAAGCAACACGAAATTTGAGTTAGCAGGTTTTTTATCGTTATAAAATGCAACTGAATGTGTGTAATTGTAATCTGATTTCACAACTTCTCTTGATGGAACAGTTGTTGAGTTTTATTTATTGTATGAAAAAACCACACATATAAACTGAAGTGTACATCTTCGAAAGTAAATATTGTGACTAATGCGATACTGGATGCCTGCCTGAAGTCTTGTTTGTTGTAGCTGTCTGATCGGTAGTGTTTTCATGGTCTAGGTTAGGTTGAAACTTGATAATTTGGTCGTGAGTTGCCAAAGCACTACGCCATATATAACGCACTTTTCGTCATGAAATCTAAAGCAAGATAGAGTCAGAAAATATCTATTGACATAGTGGGCAAATCTTCGAGTACTTTGATGCATTTTGCGTACATCTATCGTAAATGAACTACGAAAAATGCTAGGGGTCCAGTGCATAACTTTTAGCTACGGCTGATTCCAGGTACTACGTAATATAAATTCATAAACAGTGACTAGTTGCTGTTTGTTCATAAATTAAAAACTATATTGTAGTAACGTATTTAAATGAGGCATTATGTTTGTGACCTAACTCTAGGGAAAGCATTTTATAACCAAAAGCGATGTATAAACATTCGAAATCCGCGCGTCAGTTTACCACTCTAATGGCCGCCGGCCAGCTATTCAATTTGTCCGCTCTTCACAGTCGACCACTAGTGCGGTTGTGGGGTCTGCTCAAATGGTACATTGCCACAAGCTTTATTCTAGAAGGTATCTTTTGGCGAGGAGTGCTGTCTTTGCTTGTGCTGGTATGTTTCTTGTTATCACCTTGCTTCTTCTGCTGAACTTTATTTTGTTTCCAAGGTAGAAGGATTTCTTCGCAGCGACTGTAGTGGACTGAAATGGGAACCCAGGTTCCCACTTCTTGTGATGATTTGCAGAAATGTACCCGCAGCTCTCCATGCTACTCTAACTGGAGTACGCCTCTTCATCTCCGAGTAACTACTACAACCTGCTTGTATTTGAACTTGTTTACTATATTAATCCATGGCGTCTCTCTACAATTTTACACACACGGTCTTCCCTCCGATACTAAATTGATGAATCCTTGATGTCTCAGAATACATCCTGTCAACCGATTCCTTCTTTTAATCATTTTACTTCACAAATTTCTTTTTTTTTAATTACATTCAGTGCATCCACATTAGCTACGTTATCTATACATTCAGCTTTCACCGTTCTTGTGTAGCACCACGTTTGAAAGACTTCTATTCTCTTCTCGTCTGAACTGCTTATCGTCAACGTTTCACTTCCGTACATACTTACACTCCAGACAAATTCTTTCATAAGAGGCTTCCTAACGCTCAAATTTATATTTTATGTTAACAAATTTCTCTTCTCCACCCACCATTATCATGTCATTGCAAGCCTACATTTTCTATCCTCTCTACTTCCGTCCCCATAAGTTGTTTTACTGCCCAAATAATAAAACTCATCAACTACACTTAGCGTCTCATTTGCAAATCTATTTCCCTCAGCACCATGTGTTTTAATGCGAATACATGCCACTACCCTTGTCTTGCTTTTGTTGATTTTCATCTTATATCCTCCTTTCAAGACAGTCTCCATTCTCTTCAACTGCTCTTCCAAATCCTTTGCTGTCTGGCAGAATTACCGTGTCAAATCCAAAAAGCAAAGTTTTACCGCATTTTACTCCTCCTGGCGTGAGGACTTACTTGCAACAGTTATGATACCAATAGAGGAAAAGAGAAGCACTAAAAAATGTGAAGAGCATCGGACCATCAGTCTAATTTCTCATGCAGCTAAAGTCTTGTGGAGAGTGTTGAATAGAAAGCTATATGGCAAGCTGGATAGAGGGATTGCAGAGGAGCAGTTCGTATTTAGAAGAGAAAAAGAAACAAGCGATGCTATTGGCCTGTTAAGAACTATAGGGGAAAGATATATGGAAATTGGTAGAGAAATCTTCGCTGTTTTTATAGACTTAGAAAAGGATTTTGACAGAGTTCAGAGGAACAAGCTGATGTATATTTTGAAGAGGAAGAAAGTAGATTGGAAAGAGAGACGACTGATACAGAATCTATATTTACACCGGAAAGTAAGGACAAGGACTGGAAATGTAATGTCAGAAGGAAGCAGCATTGGACAAGGTGTTAGACAAGGTTGTTGCCTTTCCCCACTGCTCTTTAACACATACCTTGAAGAGATTATTGTGAAAGGCTTATATGGGAAAAGAGGAATAAGTATTGGTGGAAAGAGTACAGAATGTATAAAATTTGCTGATGACATGGTATTAGTGGCAGAAAGTGAGCGGACAGTGAATAACATGCTGAAAGATCTGAATGAAGCTTGTGTGGAATATGGGATGGAAATAAACACAGCAGAAACAAAGAGTATGGTCATCAGAAAAAGACGCAAACTGTCCAATAATTAAGATAGGACAATCTACCATTATCCAAGTAAGTGCATTTAAATATCTTGGAAGCACAATAACTGAAGACTGGAGATGTCACCAGGAAGTGAAAACGCGAATTGTCATAGCGAAGGAGGCATTCAACAGAAAGAGGAGACTCTTATGTGGCAAATTAGATAAAGGTCTAAATAAAAGGCTTGGAAAATCTTTTGTGTGGAGTGTGGCACTATATGGGACAGAAACATGGACGCTGAGACGAGAGGATGAAAAATGTTTAGAAGCGTTTGAGATGTGGATGTGGAGGAGAACGGAGAGAATAAGCTGGATGGAAAGGTTGAGTAATGAAAGAGTATTGGAACGGGTTGGCGAGAGAAGATATCTGCTGTAGGTAGTAAGAGAAAGGAAAAAGAAGTGGTTGGGACATTCATTGAGAAGGGAGTGCTTCTAGCAGATGCTTTGGAAGGATTGGTTTGTGGGAGAAGACTGAAAGGAAGAACGACATACAAGATGATAGACGACATAAAGGGGAGAGGAAATTATGCAGACCTGAAGAGGATGGCAGAAGACCGGACAGCCTGGAGAACTACCAAGTGAAAACCTGCGTTTTAGTAGAACACTGATGATGACTCCTCCCACCGTCAGAATCTCAAAGAATGTATTTACTGATGATAAGTTTGCAGCTATCTCATGAACTACAGTGTTATTTCTGTTTCGAGAGTGAGTGAGCGGCTCACACAGCTTCTGAACAGCAGCCCCCCGGTCCTTCCACCACCCTAGAAACAGATGCCCGCATTTTTTCACACGTTGCCTGCTATACTGTAATTTAATTTTACGATAAGTATGAAGATCTCTGCTCTCACTAGAGGGTAGAGAACGTTTTGCTGAGCAGCGACGGCTGCAGGCCTGTTCCAGCGCGTCATCGCCATGAGCGGCAGTACACTGGTGCCCGCCGCCTTCTCGACCGCCGTGCCGGAACGTACATTCGTGCTGGCCGAGCACTTGGGACTGCGCACGCGCAGTTCTGAGGAGGTGCTCATGTACTTGATGGAGTTCCCCGCCAAGGCCTTCGTTGAGGACATGCGCCACGCGCTCGCGCCAGAGGTGAGTACACTCCCTCATTCCTTCCCTCCCTCCCCCCGGCCAGCCCACCCGCCCCGTCCCACACCTCATAACAAATAACTGCGCCGCACATTCATGCAACTGGACAACCCATGTTGACCTTGAAAACAAAAAATTATGGAAGCAACTTATTTCATTCATATATGAGCGTCTTAACCTTTACCATCAACAACAAAACGCATTGTTTGTTATTTACATATTCCATGGATCATTTGAAGGTTTCTTTTATCGAGATGATGTAGAACGATTCAGTTTACAGGATATGTATAAAAGATTAGTGTTAACATCAATGAACATGTTATTACTTTCAGTTCTACTCATGCAACTACAGTTAATTTTCTTTTACTGGATACCAGTTAGTATGTAGAAATTCATCAGAGGAACAGAAGGAGCTATCCAGGAGAAATGATTTTATACTGGATGTAAGACCTGCTTTGCTACCTGTCAGACATTTCATGTTACTGGGTAGACGAACAAAAATTTTTGTTGCTGCATATTGAACTTATTTCTGAACCACTGCCAGATTTAAAATTGGGTAATAAAAGTCATTTTTCCCTCTAGTGCTGTAGGTATGAACACCATTGTTCTTCTGAAATTTTGATGGATTATTTATGACAAGTTGGGTTAGCGAATCTATCTACTGTGCCTAGCCCATTAAAGGGGCAGCCACGTGACGTCGGTGGGTGAATACCACATATTACTCTTACTGCTCGTTTTTGCACAGTTTATACATTCTAAGTGATTAGTTACCCCAGAAAAATATTCTGTACGACGTTACTGTGTGAAAATATGCCAATTTGTCAAAATATTGATACGTTTGTTTCCAAGATTAGCAATGGTGTGAAGAACAGAAGTAGCTGAACTTAACTGTTTGAGGATCTCAGTAGTATGCTTCTTCGAGTTCAAGTTTTCATCAATATGTAGACCCAAAAATTTGGAGCATTCTACCCAACTTACTCCTTCCTGCTTATGTGCTACATCAGTTGTTGGTATGATTCTATTTGCTGTACAGAACTGCATGTAGAGTATTTTTTTCAAAATTTAGGGAGTCCATTATGACAGAACCACGTAATAATTCTTTGGAAAATATCATTTACCATTTCTTTTGTTGCTTTCTCTCTAATGAGAGTTATTATAACACTAGTACTATCTGCAAAAAGCATCACTGTTGCTTGTTGGATGTTAAACATAAGATCATTCACATATGTAAGGGATAGGGGTGGATCCAAAATTGACCCTTGCGGCACTCCTGTTGCGATTTTTTTTCCCTCAGACAATAAAATTTCCTACTTTCCGGCATTGTTAGAATTATTCAGCCAAACCTTTTGCATTCCGTTTATCAAGAATGATTCAAATCAGCTGCGTGTAAAGCCATCGATTCCATAAAATCATGATCCACACAAGCAAATGCCTTGGAAAGATCACAAAAAATACCAGCTGGTAATATTTGTTATTTAAGGCTAATTGTACTTGATGACTGAATGTACAAATAGCATTCTTAGGCTAACAATCCTTCTGGAATCCAAACTGTGAAACGCCAAGTAAATTGTTTCCACTTAAGTGTGCGACTACACTTGAGTACGTTACATTTTCGAATGTCTCAAGTCTCTTGAAGTGAGAGAGCGTGACAGTGTTAATTTTGACATTTGTCTGTCGGATTGGGACGTTAAGCTGAGTGCCCCCTTCGACCCTCCTCACTCCTTGGATGTTATTCGAGAGGAGTAGGCTATGTGCTGACACTGAGTTTCACTCTGCCCCTTATCTCATCGTTGCCACACAACCAAAACGTTACGCTACACTATTCACACATCCATTACACTCATCTACACTCCACACATACCCATACAACTCGTACATATCTGCGAGGAAATTACCCAATGCATGCAGATGATGAAGAACCTTTCTGACAGGCAGCTGAACCCAGACTGCGAGATTTCCAAGCTAACAAAGTCACAGGATATTCACATTTTTACAGATGCAATGACAAATTATGATCAGAAATTAAACGAAATTCATTTACTCTGCAACGAGCCAAAGGAGACCATAGTCCCTTATTCCAAAATACTCAGAAAAGATTCCTGAACAACCTCTGAAATTTTGTCAGTGGAGTTCGGCTTCAAGCTGTTTACAGCCTTTACAGATTGACTGCTTGGATGAATGTGAATGGAAATTAAAGAGAGTGGGTGTCGTTTAAATAAGCTTTTTTTGTGTTATGCTCATTTCACGCCATTCCTCCTGAATAACTTTAGCAAGGCCGCTTGTAACCTCAATAGGCAAACAGGAAGAGGCTAAGAAATCTGTAAAGGTACCAATTTAAACTCTGACTCATGCATTCATCATCAATGTCCCTAAATCTCTGTTATACAGTTCTTTGCACTCAAAAGTTCATGATATTTGAATTATGTGCGCAAATGGTTAAGAGTAACAAAATGTCTCTTTCTATACATCGTCCTTGTATGAGCGTGGCAGGTGGCTGCAAATTGAGTGCTTTGGTTAGGTGTGGGTGATCAGATTTCTGCTGTCAACTTATTGTGAACTTTCCGTTTTGGGATGGCTAGTCTGAAGGAACAATGCATCTGTATAAAGTTTTGTTCTGCACTTGAGTAAAACGCACCAAATTCCGAAGCAAACTTTTGGAGACAACGATTTAGCTCAGACATAGGCTGATATAATGAGCCTTTCCAAAATGGGTCATCATCGACTGATACATCGGTTGGCACTGAACCAAAAAATGTTCAGAAAGTTAGGGTTCTGATTCTGCAAGATCGTGGTAGACCATCCAACACTTCAACAATTCTTTGGTAATACGTTATTTTTAGAGGTCTACACTGTTACGAACATCCTTGGGCTAGAGTCCGCACCGGATACCGTGGCCGGTATATGTGCAGACGACAGGGCAGGCGTGGGGACAGTGATGGTGTTGGGGGTTAGGGAACAGACGTTGTAGGAGGAAGGCGAGGTGTTGGAGGGGAAATACCTTTCTAAACTGAAGCCTACGCTCGCACTTGCATAGTGACCATTCAAAAAGACCTGTCACCTCTGCTTTGATTAGCATCTAAAAAGAATTCCTCAGAAAACGCAGCGATTTAGTTTCGCCTGGCTTGTTTACCATTTGTAACTTTCAGAGACGCGCCATGAGTGACGAAATTTGAGTACAGTCTACACATTTTCTGGATTACATGTTAAAATTTGTTTCTTTTACCAAAACACAGCGGAGTTTACACAGTTTCACCTCACTAACATGTTGTGCAGACACAATTTCAAGAGAATTTTGAAACAGTCGTTTATTAAGTTTATTGAGTGAAGAACTGAGGAAGAGTAAGGTCAAGAGCTTATGAAAAAGCACATCTTCGGTACAAATAAACGTGTAATGTCTTCACTTATGGTATTCCATAACCCATAGCTTTCCTCGTTTCACAAGCTATCGACAGCCCTTAAAAACTACATTCTTTCATCAAAAAGGTCTGTAGTTAGTGGAATAACACGTTATATAATAAAGTTTTGCATAATAATTATATTGTAAAATACTCTCCTCTTTGTGTGCTATCGTTTGCTAAAATCTCATTTCGATACCTGAAATCGTTTCGAAATATGAGGGATGTTATGGATATTTCACTCTGGCTTTACCGCTGGCGCGGCGCTATCGCAAATTAGTGTGCTATGTCAGATCAGTTTTTTCAATATTAGTGACAGATTGTCTAAAGAAGAATTCACTATGTTAGCTAAATTTCATACACAGCAACATGTTATGTAATATGCACCAAACGCAAAATCATAGCGATCTCTATTTTTCATTGCAACCTTTTCAGAATTTCGCACGGTGTCTTACTTCCACGTAAATATTACAATAACTATGACCATTAACGAAATGATGGACACATCACCATGAAGCTGACATGAAAAGCTATAAGTAAAGCAAAAATGAAATATTTTTACCGAATAGTTCCTGTAAACTCGTTTGAGAAGGATTCCAGGGCGTACGCCTCGATTCTGTCAACGCCGACTGGCCACAAGGCGGCTGACACCTGTCGGCCTTACGAACAAACAAATGACATACTCACCCAGCGCTTTGGACGAAAATTGGTCACTGCACATTGCCACCGTATCGTGCACGGACTGTATGTGAGGATTTACTCAGTAACAACAGCTATGTAGTTAAAAATTAAAGCACAATATCATCGTTATTATACGCTTTTCGACAAGTTGTGTTACCTGTGGTCAGTGAACGACATTACATGGATCGCCACCACACGTCTGTTGTTATGTGAGCTGAAAACTTAAAGCCTTTGGGCCTGTGTAGGTAACAAATGTGTCAGGTTAGACACAAGGGAGAGTGGTTCAATAAAAGCCATGCCATGGGCATAATAATATCATATTAGGTGAGACTAGGTGATTTCACATTAATGTTAGAAGCCAAATAGAAATAATCTATTGGGAAAAAATTTGATTATGTATTTGAGTGCTGTGAGAAAATGAAAGAGTAGTGTTTTGTGTGTAAAGAAAGTGTATTCTTACACCAGACACGAAAGTGGGGCTTAAAATTTGTCAAAACATGAGTTTCAGGATGCAAAAGGTAGCATAATTACTTCTTTCAATACTAAGAGAAACGTAAAAGTTCCTGAAGGCCTGCCGAATTTGAAAGTAGCTTAGACAAAAAGTCTCATCAGTCGTGTCAAGAAACACATTTTAGTTTTTGCAGTTGTGTGTGGAAATGGATGTCTCGAGGCGATGCAGTTCCTTGTTGATGTGCGGGCCAAGTACGGTGCAGTGTGTGCCAAGAAATTGATACTTCATACAACCGCCATTTGCAAAAATTTGAAGGAAACAGCCAATCGCTTAAGTGTAGCTGTTTCTAGAGAGTTGAGGAATGCTTTCAGATATGAAAGACGAACGTTATCAGCTGATCCTTGCAGTAATTCATATTGTAAAATAAACTACATGAGAGTGACTACTCGTTACATTAACAGTGAAGAAGGAAAACTTGACTGTTGTATGATGTGCACCAGAGATTCCGATATCGAGATTAACAAAAACTGGAGAAAAATTGAGCATGAACTGATAAATATATTACGCTCGTTCGATTTACAGCACTATACAAAACGTTGTGTGTTTGTTGCCGACAGAAGTCTAAACACTGTACAACCATCAGCACTTCGTTAATGTAAGAGACTGCCGCGCTCAGCGTACATTCTCAGTACCGTGTTGGAGCACATGACTCGAGAAAATACCAATGATAAGAAGAATAACGTATAGAAATTAATAGTCTTGCCGAGCTGCCGCAACTTTTTATAAAAGATCTCATCCCCAGTACTGCCTGGAAGGAGATGTGGACACACGACGAGACAGAAAACTAAACATGTTTGAGCCAATTAATTCGAAGTTGTTCGAAGTTCCAATTGTCTGAGATAAATCAAGACAGTTAATCGACTGAGATGAGAAAAAAAATGTTGAAAGATGTAATAATTTTTCTGAGACCATTTTAAAAATGTCTTCCCCAAGTACATTTAGTATTTTTATTAATCGCCATGAGAACATTTAACTTCAAAATCAGATTTTGGAACAATAGGAAAATAAATGATGATAATCTATCAAGTGCCTACCTGGACTTCTAACACGCATGACTTTTAACATGAATATATATATTTTTTATAAAACAGGCTGTTCAGCTTGTGGGGCACTGTAGCTCCCTGTGAACAATCTGATGTGTAGGCACACTTCAGAGCATTGTGGCTTGCTTTGAACGGTCAAATGGGCAGGCTAAGTGAAGTCTTCTGATGTGTCGGCCGCACCTGCCTTGATCGCCGACCCCATAACTCTTGGCGCCCACAGCACACGTTGTCCGAGCCGCTGCAGCGAGCGCTCCGGAGAGCTTCTGTCTGCCCCACGGCAGTCACTGTACCGTATTTGGCTCTCACATCAATGAGGAACTATGTTGTCTCGAGAAATCTATTTCCACACGCAACTTCGAAATTCAAAACGACTTTCCTGCCAAGACTGATTAGTTTTTTTTTTTTTTTTTTTTTTTGTTTTTTTTTTTTGTCGTGGTTACGCTCAGATATCTGCAGATGCGGATATGGAACGGGCAGATGACGCTAAGGGTTTTGCGGACGCGGTGCGGGACGTTATACTGAATGTGAATGTGTTCTGTCAGAACTGAACATTAGAAGGATAGCGCAGAAGTTTGTAAAACGACTGATCAAGACGTTCGAAAACAGCATTACTTCGAAGTCTGTAAGGAACTTAAACGATTGTTTCAAAGTGATTGAAACTATCTTTCGGAGGTTGTCACCGCTGAAGAAAGCTAACGTTATGTCTATGCCCCTCAAACTATGTCGCAATTGTCGAAACGGAAGATTCCTCCTTCACCTCGGCCCGAAAAAGTTCGACAAGTCAAAGCGTTAATTTTTTTATACTACCGGGATTGTACATAAAGAGTTCGTCTCTCCTGGTCAGCTGATCAATCGAGAGTTCAGTCGCGTTGTTCTAAGAGGTTTGTAAAAAGAGATGAAGAGAAAACTTTCACAGAAGTGGCGTACGAGCTACTGGCTACTCTATCATGATAATGCATATCCGCGTACGGCCTACATTACTCGTGAATTTTTTAGCAAAAGCAAGGTTACACTTGTTCTCCACTCGCCGAACTGATCCCCCTGGCTTCTTCCTCTTCCTCAAGATGAGAGTCAAATCGAAGGGGTGAAAATTTGATACAGTGGAAGAGAATCAAGTGGAATCGCAGAGGGTACTAAACGTCCTAGTAGAGAAAAACCTTCAGGACGCATTTGAAAAGTGACAAAAGCGTTTGGGGTCGATGTACAATGCCTGTTGAAAAAAGTGGAATACCCAGAAGATACAGGGTGAAAAGTATTTAAACCGGCAAACTCTGGGAGGTGGAAATGAGCGTTTGGCGTCATTGGCCGGGAGGCCCCTCGCGGGGCAGGTCCGGCCGCCATATCGCAGGTCTTATTACATTCGGCGCCACATTGGGCGACCTGCACGCCGGATGGGGATGAAATGATGATGAACACAACACAACACCCAGTCCCTGAGCGGAGAAAATCTCCGACCCAGCCGGGAATCGAACCCGGGCCCAGAGGACGGCAATCCGTCACGCTGACCACTCAGCTACTGGGGCGGACGCTCTGGGAGGTTGTAGGGGACATCAAAACAAATATTTTTCCCTAATGTCACGTTTTCCTATGAGGATTATTTAAACCGGTGGAGGCCGTATTATGCTCTTCAGTTGTTAGTGGGCATATTACGCTCATCAGTTGTAGGCAACTGCTGTCCACCAGTGTAGCAGTGCGTTGTCTCTGTTTACTAATGGAGCGATACACCTGGGGTGAGTACACTGATATGGTTGGTGCGTACTACGTAGCGCACCACAACGGACGAGCTGCACAGCGGGTTTATCAACAACAATATCCTAATCGCCGTATCCCACATCATACGACCTTTGCTGCTGTGTACCAACGTCTGCGTGAAACCGCGTCATTTAGCAGATTACCTGGACAAGGACGCCGTCGCACGGTAAGAACGCTGCAATTTGAGGAAGCTGTCTTGCAGCATGTGGAGCGAGATCCATCAATCAGCGCTCTTGCAATTGCACGTAACATGGGGACGAATCAGACGAGTGTAAGAACAGTCCTTCGAGAGCAATTGTTACGTCCATTTCACTTACAGCGTGTCCACAACCTGGAACCAGTTGATTATCCACCCAGAGCACAGTTTTCGCAGTGGTACCTGGAACAGTGTGAAATGCATCCTACATTTCCATCCTCTGTGTTGTTTACCGATGAAGCAACGTTCGGACGTGATGGAGTCTTCAACATGCACAATGCGCATGTTTGGAGTGAGGATAACCCACATGCCACAGTTGCTACCGCTCATCAAGTGCGGTTCTTCGTTAATGTGTGGGACGGTGTTTTTGGGGACTGTTTAATTGGGCCGTATCTGCTACCTAGGCCATTAAATGGCAGATACTATTACAATTTTCTCGCCAGAGCATTGCCAGAATAGCTGGAAGACGTCCCGCTCCCTAAAAGACAACGCATGTGGTTCAAACATGACGGGGCGCCGGCACATTTCAGTCGTCGTGTGCGTCGATTCCTGGACCGACGGTTCCTAGAAACGTGGATTAGTAGAGGTGGTCCTGTAACATGGCATGCTCGATCCCCAGATATGTCCCCTCTAGAGTTTTTTGTGTGGGGATAGATGCGCAACCTTCTTTACGCAACTCCTGTTGCATCAGAAGAGGAACTGTTTGCCCAGATAGTAGCAGCAGCAGGAACAATTCAGGATACTCCTGGGGTTTTTGCTCGTGTCAGACAGAACATGATCCGATGGTGTAACCTTTGTTTAAGTGTCAATGGAGGCATTTTTGAAATTCTAATGTAATGGAAATTGGGTTGTGTTAATGTGTTGTCTCTTGGTCATAAAAAAGAAAAATGGAAAACTGTTAGTTGGTTTCATCAATTTGCCGCGAGAGAAATCTTCCTCTACCGGTTTAGAAACTCCTCATAGGAAAAAATAACATTAGGGAAAAATATTTGTTTTGATATCCCCTACAACCTCCCAGAGCTCGTCGGTTTAAATACTTTTCACCCTGTATAATGGAATATCAATGTAACTTCGTACATGTGCACACCATCGACATGTATGTAAATGATTAGAGTTGCTATCTAGCACCCCTGGTAATGTATGCTGTATAAGGCCGTGAACAGCCTGAGATTTTGAGTGATCATGCAAAGCACAAGGAGATGCCGTGCACTCATATGAGACGACCTTATCAGCACCTGATAGAATTTGAAAAGGTCCAAATTGTGGGCCTCAATTTTGCTGGCTGGGCGAATCGTACAGTATTCAGATTTATGGGGCATTCAGATGTGACAAGTGACCCGCTGTCGGACTGCTTGGAAACGTGAGGGCTGGTGCATCCGTCGTCAAGGTTCCAGTATACCACGCCTGATCATCTCAACGGACGACCGTCGTATTGTGCACGTAGACATCGTAAACTCTTTGCATCTGCGCCTTCCATCCGAGAACAAGTAATGGACTCCCTGCAACATATCTCTGTCATCCTACAGCATAGAAGGAGGGGGACTGGGGGATTACCGTTATCAGACGGCTGCGTTTGGAATGATACCGTGACTGGGTAGCATGGACAGCTGAAGAATGGCGTCACAGTTCTTCACTACCCCGGATAACCATCGCCGGCGAGCAGTGTGGCGACTTGTGGGAAGTCCCATTTATCCAAAGTTTTGAAGAGGCACACGTGTGTCACTCCTGTCATCGAGGTGTGGGAAAACATCGGGTATTGAGCTCAGGTCACTGGCCCTAGAGGACACTCTGACGAAACAACGGTACGCCACAGACATCATGCGTCCTCATGGGTTACCTCTCATGTGACAGTATTGTGGCTCCATTGTTTAATAGGACAACGCTCACCCATACATGGCACGTGTCTCTGTGATGTTGAGGTGCTCCTGTGGCTAGCAAAATCTCCAGATCTGTAGCCAATAGAACATGTGTGGGACCAGCTCGAACGTCAAATCTGTCCCTGCGCCAATATTCAGGAAGGATATCAAGGACTAGTCGCAACAGTTGTGTGTCAGCTTGCCTCAATAGAGTACACAGTAGCTTCATGACATCAATCGCAACCGAATCAGTGCATCAATCCAAGGCAAGGAGGAGCTGTGTCATACTGATAAGAGGGCTCCTACTGCCAAGTTCCTTACCAATTTGCCTCAATATTGTAATCACTGACCTAGTATCACATACGTTCTCAACCCGTGAAATTTCGTTTAAAATGGAATGACCATATACAGTTGATCGTCGGTAAAGCAGATGCCAGAGTGAGATTCATTGGAAGAATACTAAGGAAATGCATTCCGATAACAAAGGACGTAGGTTACAGTACACTTGTTCGCCCACTGCTTGAATACTACTTACCGGTGTGGCATCCGTACCAGATAGTGTTTATAGAAGAAATAGAGAAGATCCAGCGGAGAGCAGCGCGCTTCGTTACAGGATCATTTAGTAATTGCGAAAGCGTTACGGAGATGACAGATAAACTGCAGTGGAAGACTCTGCAAGAGAGACGCTCAGTAGCTCGGTACGGGCTTTTGTTAAAATTTCTAGAATATACACTCCTGGAAATTGAAATAAGAACACCGTGAATTCATTGTCCCAGGAAGGGGAAACTTTATTGACACATTCCTGGGGTCAGATACATCACATGATCACACTGACAGAACCACAGGCACATAGACACAGGCAACAGAGCATGCACAATGTCGGCACTAGTACAGTGTATATCCACCTTTCGCAGCAATGCAGGCTGCTATTCTCCCATGGAGACGATCGTAGAGATGCTGGATGTAGTCCTGTGGAACGGCTTGCCATGCCATTTCCACCTGGCGCCTCAGTTGGACCAGCGTTCGTGCTGGACGTGCAGACCGCGTGAGACGACGCTTCATCCAGTCCCAAACATGCTCAATGGGGGACAGATCCGGAGATCTTGCTGGCCAGGGTAGTTGACTTACACCTTCTAGAGCACGTTGGGTGGCACGGGATACATGCGGACGTGCATTGTCCTGTTGGAACAGCAAGTTCCCTTGCCGGTCTAGGAATGGTAGAACGATGGGTTCGATGACGGTTTGGATGTACCGTGCACTATTCAGTGTCCCCTCGACGATCACCAGTGGTGTACGGCCAGTGTAGGAGATCGCTCCCCACACCATGATGCCGGGTGTTGGCCCTGTGTGCCACGGTCGTATGCAGTCCTGATTGTGGCGCTCACCTGCACGGCGCCAAACACGCATACGACCATCATTGGCACCAAGGCAGAAGCGACTCTCATCGCTGAAGACGACACGTCTCCATTCGTCCCTCCATTCACGCCTGTCGCGACACCACTGGAGGCGGGCTGCACGATGTTGGGGCGTGAGCGGAAGACGGCCTAACGGTGTGCAGGACCGTAGCCCAGCTTCATGGAGACGGTTGCGAATGGTCCTCGCCGATACCCCAGGAGCAACAGTGTCCCTAATTTGCTGGGAAGTGGCGGTGCGGTCCCCTACGGCACTGCGTAGGATCCTACGGTCTTGGCGTGCATCCGTGCGTCGCTGCGGTCCGGTCCCAGGTCGACGGGCACGTGCACCTTCCGCCGACCACTGGCGACAACATCGATGTACTGTGGAGACCTCACGCCCCACGTGTTGAGCAATTCGGCGGTATGTCCACCCGGCCTCCCGCATGCCCACTATACACCCTCGCTCAAAGTCCGTCAACTGCACATACGGTTCACGTCCACGCTGTCGCGGCATGCTACCAGTGTTAAAGACTGCGATGGAGCTCCGTATGCCACGGCAAACTGGCTGACATTGACGGCGACGGTGCACAAATGCTGCGCAGCTAGCGCCATTCGACGGCCAACACCGCGGTTCCTGGTGTGTCCGCTGTGCCGTGCGTGTGATCATTGCTTGTACAGCCCTCTCGCAATGTCCGGAGCAAGTATGGTGGGTCTGACACACCGGTGTCAATGTGTTCTTTTTTCCATTTCCAGGAGTGTACCTTCACCAAGGAGTCAAGCAGTATATTGCTCCCGCCTACGTATATCTCGCGAAGAGACCCTAAGGATAAAATCAGAGAGATTAGGGCCCACACAGAGGCATACCGACAATCTTTCTTTCCACGAGCAAAACGAGACTGGAATAGAAGGGAGAACCGATAGAGGTACTCAAAGTACCCTCCGCCACCCACCGTCAGGTGGCTTGAGGAGTATGGATGTAGATGTATTTCCTCCTCCCAGTTTGGGTGTTTCGCTTTCTTGTCAGGCAGTGTCTTCGCCCTCAAGGGGACTACTTTGAAGATGGTGGTGCATACTAAAGAGGTCAAACTGCAGCCCACGGGCCACACGCACTCGTGCGGCCCGCGGTTCTCAGCCGTATTTTATAACACTAGGCGTGCAGGAAATAACAGACGAATGCGAAAACGAAAGCTAACATTAAGAGCATCTTAACGGCGTAAAAAAAAAAACTACTTCTGCAGCTGGAGAAAAACCAACGTTTTAGCCACGATTGCAGCGGCCCAGAAGAAGACCGCTGCAATCGTGGCCGAAATGTTGATTTTTCTCCAGCAGCAGTAGTTTTTTTTTTTTACATTATGACGCGATACCATACCCAGAAACCTTTTATGTCGACTAAGTAAAGTTAGTCGCTTACCTCAGGAGAAGAGGGGTAAGCAGCGCGGCCACCGCGGCATTGAGGATTTGTGACGGGGACTGTTTTATAGTTTATCTTCTGCAGTGATAACTCATGGCCATTAGTGCCTTGTACCGATCAGCCACCATGAAATAAATATCAAACAGAAGTACCACGCAATCGTGAATGCGCATTGTAGAGACAGTCATCTTCAAATTTGGTTCATATCTCAAGCAAAGAACATGAAATTAAATTAAGGCTGTTGTAATAAAACACGATGACTAGAAGCAAAAAACACATTCAAAACATTTAGTAAATATTTTTGATCTTTTCTCATATCGCATAATGAATTTAAAAATAAGTAAAATTACCATTATTAAGCGGCTGATCATCAGCTCACACAACATAACACTTCTTCACGCAATTACAGTGTCACAACTTAGCGGTCGTTGAGGGTGGCAGCATTCTGTAACAAGAGGACAGTCGACACGGAGTGGTCCAGATGGTGCCGGCAGCCAACTTATCGCTCCCTTACTATAGCCAGTCTGCTGGGGGCTCATAACGTGCTAACTTGTCTAGGTTGCCATTTGATAATAAGATCGGAACATATGCGGTACGAGATGCCACCCCAAAATTGTTGGCTCTTTAAAACGTTTGACGTCCACTGCCTTGCACGGTCGATGGTGCTGACAATATTTTCCTGACGTACAAAAATATTGACCGTCTACGAGTGAGACTGAGAGATTGTGCAACAATATTGAAAAAATTAAAAGCTTTGGGAATACTGTGCCATCTATGGGCACTATTGACAATATTCTTGACGATCTCTCGCATGCTGAATATAGGAAGGACATTACGCTACGTTAGGGGTTTTTTTAATGTGCAAAGTAAGTTCAAAATAAGATGGAAGAGCATTGTTTTTCGAGTGCACCGAAATGTATAAATCATTGTTCGCTTTGTGGGATGTTAGGTGATATGAGCATATAACAGTAGTGTTAAGAAGAATGATGGATCGTATTATTTGCTGTCCAGAAAAATAGGGAACGGTTACGAAGGAAGATGTTTCTAAAATATTTAATTAGTGCAAAGTTATTAACAAAAGTATGTCTAAATATTTGTCTCTGTGTATACATCATTTACCCGAATATAACTGCACATGGGCAAGGAAGGGGGTGGGGGGCAAAGGTCGTTGGATTCGGCTTGCGACGACGATGTACAAGAGGTTGAACGATCACGACTTGTACGTGGGTATCCAGGGCTGCCGTTGAACGACAGAGCAGGAAATTAGGTAAAATAAAGAAAATGTGTTTCAGTGTACGGTATACAAAGGGCGCGCGCCTAGGGTTGGAAGTTCCCTGGTTTAGGCCAGTCTAGGATGCCGAACAACTAAGTATGCGGGCAACGGATGGGGAGGCGCTTCATGTCAACTTATGTTGGTGGACGGCTCTGCCTCCCAAGAAAGACGTCTGTCCCGCTCGAGGTCTGGATCACAAGAGAGCGAGGCAGCTATGTTCTTCAACGCAGAATCCTCCAGAGTCCACACACGTGACGTGTATCCCACCCACGCTACTGGCTAAAACCAATGGCGTGAATTGCTATTGACTAAAACCATTGGCATGAATTCGCTGTCAGTTTCAGCACAGGGCTGAGGGCGTCTCTTACCAGCAGCTTAACTGGACAGAGCTGCCTCGGTTCTGAAAAGCAGGCAACTTGTGTCACGTAGGCACAGCCGAAGTTGCTCTGGGAGAAAACTTGTAAAAATTTCGCTGGGTCTTTGAAATAAATTTCTTAAACCAATTCTCTAAAATGTTCCTTGACTGGCTGCCACCCTGTACGTAATCCTTAAGCACATGCTTTATTGCACGGCATGTTCCCATGGGTATGTCTCAAATACTGGAAGGTGAAACTGCACTTGTAAATTTCAAGTATTCGAAATAAGTGTCATTAGCAAGGTATCGTAGCGTAATAGATACTCGCTCACTTGGTGGAATTGCGTCTCTCATTCTACGTGCCTGCAGAAATTTATCCAGGGAGGGAGGGGGCAGTCCTCATACGTAGGGACGCCAATTCCAGTAGCGTATCAAATGTTAGACCATAAACACACAAGAAGTTATGATAATATTTCATTTTTTCGTTCAACTTCAATCTATCAACCAGTTTCCGTAATTTGTCTTTGATGTTCCTTGAATCAATTTTTCATCCACTTTTTTTTCTGCTTCCAACAAAGTGGAGCAATTATCGCAACAGCAGCGGCTTTATCGTTCGAATCACAGCATTATTGCATTGCCCAATATTATTTAAAATACAGTTGACAAAATTACTGAGTTGCCTACGGAGTACGTCAATAATATTGCACAATATTATTGATCTTCTGGGGACCGCTTAAGGTGTAGGTAAGGCGTATTATTTTAAATACACTGAGGCATATTCAAATACAGAGATATGTGAAAAGGAAGAATACGGCGCTGCGGTCGACAACGGCTATATAAACAACTGTCTGGCGCAGTTGTTACATCGGTTACTGCTGCTACAACGGCAGGTCATCAAGATGTAAGGGGGGACGTTGATGAAAAACACACACTATTTCAAAAATGCACCAAATCCACAGTTTTGGAGATATGGCAATGAAATTTTGTACCACGCTTTACATGAAAGTAACGCATTTACATATAAAATCCTTTGATTATTTTCAAAAAATAATGTATGTTCCTTTTTCTCAGAAAGTATTCAAGAGATTTCTACAAAAATTTCTCTGTTTCATCTCTTTCTATGTTGTAAGCTTCTCTCATGAGGTTTTTGGAACAGGTCAAATAGGAGAATATTCTTAATTTTTTAATTGTAATTCCACAAGTACAATTTTGAATTCATACAAAATTCCAAGCACTTTGCCCCCTTCTCTCAGCTTGCAATCAGAACTTAAAAATTTGCTCTTGAGACACAGTTTATTAGGTTTTCAGAAATATGTGTACAAAATTTCATAATTCTAGCATTAATAGAATCTGAGGAAAAGGTACATAAACTTTAAAAAACAAATTTTCCCGGAAACGCAATTTAAAGTTCAGTCTAACTTTTTTTCTTATGTCACTTTTTCAGAGGGCACCACATTTGTGCTCTGGGTCGTCTTACCTTTCAAGGTTTCTCTTCTAGTTTCTTGTAGTCTGTCTTCTTTCCTTTACCAGATCTTCAACTGACTTTTCAGCTGCAGACACGCACTGTAAATCTATTTTTCTCAGGATGTCTTGAGTAAAATTTCCTATCTTGAAGCCCATTCTTTCTAATACATTCATCCTCCCGACGTTCCCATCATTAAATACAATGCAATTCTGACAACTGTACCAGATGCAAATGTGTTTTTAGGGCATCGTTTCCATATGAGTGAATTTAGAGACTCATTTGGATTTTAGGTTTTGCCATGAACGCACTTTTTGAGAAGTGCAGGATCGGTCAAAGATGATCTACAGAACCCATGGGTATGTATCACGGCTTTCTAGATGTATCCTGCACACGTTTGGTTGAAAGTAATACACAGAATCGTTGTTGACTGAGCTGATATTGAAGTGCTGTTTCAAAACGTGCCTGTGGCAGGGAGGCCGCGTCACACTTTTAATTAATTTTCAGGCACTTCGGATGCGATTTCAACATTGAAACGTTGGGAACTTATTGTCCATAAGTTGTATTAACAAGGAAAAAATAAATCGAAACTTAACATTTTTGGTCAATTTCATCAACGTCCCTCCTTAAGTAAGTTTGAAGGTAGTGTTATAGTCGGCGCACGAGCGATGGGGCACAGCATCTCCGAGGTAGTGATGAAGTGAGAATTTTCCCGTACGACCACTTCATGAGTGTACCGTGAATATCAGGAATCCTGTAAAGCATCAAATATCCGACATAGCTGCGACCGGAAAAAGATCATGCAAGAACGGGACCAACGACGACTGAAGAGAATCGTTCAACGTGACAGAAGTGCAACCCTCCCGCAAACTGCTGCAGATTTCAGTGCTGGGCCATCGACAAGTGTCAGCGTGCGAACCATTCAAAGAAACATCGTCGATATGGGCTTTCGGAGCAAAAGGCCCACTCGTGTACCCTTGTTGATTGCACGACACAAAGCTTTGCGCCTCGTCTGGGCCCGTCAACACCGACATTGGACTGTTGATGGCTGAAAACATGTTGCCTGGTGGGACGAGTCTCGCTTCAAATTGTATCGAGCGGAAGGTGGGGTACGGGTATAGAGACAACCTCATGAGTCCATGGACCCTGCATGTCAGCAGGGGACTGTTCAACCTGGTAGAAGCTCTGTAATGGTGTGGGGCGAATGCAGTTGGAGTGATGTGGGACCCCTAATACGTCTAGATACGACTGTGACAAGAGACACTTACGTAAGCATCCCCTCTGATCACTTGCATCCATTAACGTCCATCGTGCATTCCGACAGACTTGGGCAATTCGAGTAGGACAATGTGACACCCCAGACGCCGAGAATCGCTACGGAGTGGCTTCAGGAACACTCTTCTGAGTTTAAATACTTCCGCTGGTCACCAAACTCCCCAGACGTGAGTATTTTTGAGCATATCTAGGATGCCTTGCAACGTGGTGTTCATAAGAGTCCCCCCCCCCCACCCGTACTCTCACGGATTTCTGGACAGCCCTGCAAGATTCAGTGTGTCAATTCCCTCCAGCACTACTTCGGACATTAGTCGAGTCCATGCCAAATCGTGTTGTAGCATTTCTGCGTGCGGGGCCCTGCGCGATATCAGGCAGGTGTACCAATTTCTTTAGCTCTTCTGTGTATATTAGGGTAACTTTGGTCTACCATCTCGCAGTTTTCAGCATCACGCCTTTCGAGAAGTTGTGTGAAATTTCTAGTGGTTATGCAGTTACTTTAGAAGTGCTGGTGTATGTTTTCGCGCATCCTGCGATCAGTGTAACAGCTGCGTGTGTCGCACGTGCAGGACAAGGAGCGCACGGTGGTCCCGTTCGTGATGACGGTGGAGCCGCCAGACGCGGAGGGGGGCGCCTTCCTGACGAAGCCGCCCGCCGAGCTGCTGCGCGCCGGCAGGGCCCACCGCGTGCCGCTGCTCACCGGCGTCACCGCCCTAGAAGGCGCCGTCTTCCTCGTCAGTAAGTGCCCGTGTCTGAGCTGTCCGGCAGACAGTGCAGTAACTGACAGCATGTCCAATGAGCCGTCTAGTTTCGAAACTTATTTTATTTGGCTATCAGTTTCGGCGATTTATTTCGCCATCTTCAGGCCCCTGATCGACGTGTAGGAAGATTCCACCTCGGTTATGGTCAAAACACTGGCCAGAAGTACTGCTTGCTATAGCGATCACTTTAACCATCATCTGCCGTCGGCAGAAAATCGTCGAAACTGGTAGCCAAATAAAATAAGTTTCGAAACTAGACGACTGAAAGACGTTGCATTAGACATCTTGTATCGAACAGCTGCGTCCAGCAACCATCTCTGAAAAGATGGACATGCAGAGAAAAACTGACATGTGCGATGGAGGTAGGACTCAGGCTGATCATTTACCGTTTGTTATTTTTCGTATTGAACTGGGAACTGGACTATTTTAACCTCTATTTCACTACTTTCAGCTCTACAGCTTTCTAACTACTTCACTATATAAGTATTTTAAAGCAAGATATTTGGATAACAGGATCTCCGTTTAGACTTTTCTTCCGTGTTAGCAACAAAAGTACTGAAATGCAGGAGGATCGGCAGCGAATTGACGCATGGTGCAGGGAATGGCAATTGAATCTCAATGTAGACAAGTGTAATGTGCTGCGAATACATAGAAAAAAAGATCCCTCATCATTTAGCTACAATATAGCAGGTCAGCAACTGGAACCAGTTAATTCCATAAATTATCTAGGAGTACGCATTAGGAGTGATTTAAAATGGAACGATCATATAAAGTTGATCGTCGGTAAAGCAGATGCCAGTCTGAGATTCATTGGAAGAATCCTAAGGAAATGCAATCCGAAAACAAAGGAAGTAAGTTACAGTACGCTTGTTCGCCCACTGCTTGAATACTGCTCAGCAGTGTGGGATCCGTACCAGATAGGGTTGATAGAAGAGATAGAGAAGATCCAACGGAGAGCAGCGCCCTTCGTTACAGGATCATTTAGTAATCAAGAAAGCGTTACGGAGATGAGAGATAAACTCCAGTGGAAGACTCTGCAGGAGAGACGCTCAGTAGCTCGGTACGGGCTTTCGTTGAAGTTTCGAGAACATACCTTCACCGAGCAGTCAAGCAGTATATTGATCCCTCCTACGTATATCTCGCGAAGAGACCATGAGGATAAAATCAGAGAGATTAGAGCCCACACAGAGGCATACCGACAATCCTTCTTTTCACGAACAATACGAGACTGGAATAGAAGGGAGAACCGATAGAGGTACTCAAGGTACCCTCCGCCACACACCGTCAGGTGACTTGCGGAGTATGGATGTAGATATAGATGTAAAAGTGAAACGTAAGTTTGCAAATCTAAAAATTAAATTCGTGTACTGCCTTTTAATCGCGTATTTTATTCTCGAACGGAATTTTTAAAGGGCAGCTGCATCTTCAGTGCTACAGTTGCCTATTAGAAACCCAAAAACGTAAATTGATCTCTTACGTAAAGCGCCCTAACACATGGGAAGCACGTTGAGATGAAGAGAGACGTCATCCTCCCATTCGCTTCAACAGTACTCTCAAACAGATTTCTCAAGTCAATGGCTCAAAATTAAACGCTCTGAACAGTTTCAAGAGTGAGAGACGCTTTCTGTGGCGGGCAATGAAGCACTGACAATGCAGTTACGGTAAATAAATCAAACGCTATCCATGTTATTATCCGCAATGTTATGCTCCTTGCTATAACATCCCAGTCTACGATTATTCCAAAGAAGTTGCTATTTCCCGTGGTAATCCCTTACGCCTGTAATCAAATTCCACCTTTTCCGAAGTGTAGCAAGCCGCCTTTCTACATGTTAGCCTCTCATTACAGCAAGCTGTAATGTTATCGATATATCTTTACGAAGTGAAACCATTTTCTTGTGATAACACAATGTTTTAGAAAAATGCAACGCCTGTGGGAAATTTTTTAATGTAGCAACTGTTACAACTTAATGGAACATGTCGAGTACGTTTATAACCAGTGTTTTCCATTAGAGTGTTAATTTTTGCAGGCAAGAGTGATTGACGTATCGTTTAATTACTATCATGTGACTACTTCAGCAGATTCAGCAGATTTATCGATAGTGTTTACAGCGCTGACATAACAGGCTGGCTTTATACTATCAGTACTTCCACTACTAAGCACTGAGAAGTTTAATACGGAGGCTGTCTCTCTAACTTGAACTATCATCCAGAATTCTGTGGAGAATGGACCGCATCAGAGAAATTGCATAAGTGCCTTCATTTTCTTTCCATCACAAACTAGTCTGAAAGCCGCGTAGTCCAGTGTATGTGACTGCGCAGTTAAGGCAAACGCTGCCGAGACGACCTTTGTCAACTAGACAGGCATTTTCCCTTCCTCATTCACGTAAAATGGGTACTTTTAGATGTAGATTTGCTCAGTCTCTAATGACCACATCGTCAACGGGAAGGTAAACTCTAATTTACGTTTGTGGCTTGAGTGGGTAAAAGAGGGTGTTCATACCGTCTTCATCCAGTTTTCAGTAACATCTGTGCTACAGTTTGCTGCGATAAATGGTAATAAACAGTGAAGTTAACCTGGATGTAATTCCAACACAGAATGTGGCATTGTTAAGCATACAGAAAGTTGTCTGAGGAAAGAGCAGGTAACTATGAATCGCCCATTATGCATCTTTTGAGGGGCTCGCAGTTTATGGAATAATTAAATGTAAATGTCGTATGGTGTTGTTGGCTGAGAAATCTCAAAGGGTAAGTTCATTAAGTCTTGTTTTGGCCCATACTACCATAACTCAAAACATGGTAAGCAAAGAGGTTTCACAAGAGAGGTGTATCTTACAGTACTAAGCTGACTGGTTCTGGGTCAAGTGGAAGGATTGACCCAGAGACTTCGAAGGTTCTGTGAGAAGCTAGGCTGCGACCTCCTGGACTTGCGCCGTAGGATTGAAAACTGTAGGGTCGACCTAAATGGGTCAATGTGCACCCAGGTAGCTGACTGCGTGTGGGGTGCACACAAGGGTTTGCCACGCGGGGTAGCCGCGTGGTGTTAGGCGACTTGTCACGGTCCGCACGGCTCCCCCACGTCGGACGTTCGAGTCATCCCTCGGGCATGGGTGTGTGTGTGTGTGTGTGTGTGTGTGTGTGTGTGTGTGTGTCGTCCTTAGCTTAAGTTAGATTAAATAGTGTGTAAGCTTAGGGACCGATGACCTCAGCAGTTTGGTCCCATAAGACCTTACCACAAATTTCCAATTTCCACAAAAGAGTTTTTCAGATTAGACGATTCTCCATCCTGTCTAGATAACGATAGCTGTGGGAAACCCAGAAGTATCAGTGTAAGATCGAAAGAAATGCCTCCCACAGGTGAGAATACTAAAATCCCAACGGTAAAGTGCCGAAGGTATCGCAACAAATTGGCAGAGTTTGAAGCGCTCCTGAAAAGCAGTGAAGCTCACATGATACTAGTTACAGAAATCTGGTTAAAACCTGAAGTTGATAGCACATAAGATTTCTGGAGAAAATTTAAGTGTTTAGCGAAAGGTTAAGCTAATGGGAAACTGATGTCATGTCTTCGTCGCAGCAGACAAAACACTCAAATCCGTAGCTACAAAAATTGAAACAACATGCGAGATTGTTTGGGAAAGAGTCTGTATCAGGAGAGGGCACAGAATTGCAGTTAGGTCCTTGTATCGTCCGCCAGACTCACTTGCTGATATGGCAGAAAACCTTAGAGAAATCCTCAGTTCGCTTGTACTCGTACATAGGTTCCCAAGTAATCATCTGAAACTTAAATCAACCAACATTCAGTTGCGAAAATTAAAGTTTTTCTAGTGATAGATGTAACAAGACACACTGTGAAACATTACTAAATACTCTCTCTGATAACTCCTTAGAGCACAGAACTCGGATCCCACTCATGATGGAAATATTAGGTCTAATGGCAACAAATAGATCTGACGTCATTGTCAATGTCAACATCAAAACTGGTATCAATGACCATGACGCGATTGTTGCAAAACCAAAGTATAAAGGCCAAAAAAAGCAAGTAGAAAGAGATATTTAGTAAATAAACTTCATAAAGTACAGTAGTATCATATCACAAGGAGGAAACTTAACCTTTAGCACAGGACGTGACATGTACAGTCACTATGACTCTAATTTCAAAGAATAGTGCACCATGCACTGGATAGATACGTGGCCAGTAGAACAGTTTATAGTGGGAGGGACCCTCCATCGTATACAGTCATTGTAAAGAAACGGAAATTACTGCATAGCAAGGCGTAGCTGTCAATAGCGAGATGCTGAATGAAACGCTTTTAGGTGACTAGAGACCAATGCATGAAGCCTTCAAGGACTACTGTAACAGGATATTACAGATGACCTCTAACAATACATAAAGAAATTCTGGTCGTATGTAAAGACTGTTAGTGGCACCAGATTCAGTGTCCAGTATCTAGCGAATGAGACAGGAAATGAAATTGAGGGTAGCAAAGCAAAAGCTGAAATGCGTAACTCTATTTTCAAATGTTCGTTTACAAAGGAAAACCCAGGACAATTGTCCCAATTTAATCCTCGTACCACTGAAAGGAGGAGTGAAATAAGTGTTAATGTCAGTGGTGTTGGGAAACATCTGAAATCGTTAAAATTGAACAAAGCTCCAGGGCCCGATGGAATCCAGATCAAATTCTATACTGTATTTGTGGCTGAGATACCCCCTTTTTATGTATAATCTGTCGTAGGTCCTTCGAGCAAGAAACCGCGCCCAGTCGTTGGAAGGAAGCGTAGGACACTCCCTTTTACAGCAAGAGTAGTAAAAGTGATCCTCAAAATTACCGTCCAGTGTCACTGAAATCGATTTGTTGCATAATCTTAGATTATATTCTGAGCTCAAATATAACGAGGTAGTTCGAACACAATGACTTTCTTCATGGAAGCCAGCACGGATTCCGAAAACATCGATCAAGTGGAACCGAACTCACACTTTTTTCACTTGACTTACTGAAAGCTTTGGATCAAGGCAGTCAGATAGATGCAGTATTTCTTGAATTCTGAAAAGCATTGGACTCAGTACCACTTCTACGACTATTGTCAAAAGTACTGTCGTACGGGTTATCACATGAAATTTGTGATTGGACTGATAGGGAGGACGCATCAGATTATGCTTATTTTACTGGAGTCATCGACAGACGTAAACTCAACTTCGGGTTTGCCTCTGGGAAGCGTTTTGCGGCCCTTTCCATTCATGTTACATGTCAATGACATCGCGAACATTATTTATGGTGACCTCGGACTTTTTAAAATACTTTCTGAATGAAGCTGCTTAAACATCCAGTCAAATTTTGATAAGATTTGAAAGTGGTGCAAAGATTGGCAGCTTTCGTTAAATGTCTAGAAACGTAAAATTTTGCGCTTTGCAAAACGAAGAAAAATAACAGTGTCTTACGACTATATTGTCACTGAGTCACAGTTGGAATCGGTCAACTCATACAAATGTTTGGGTGTAACATTTGTAGAGATATGAGACGCATTGGTCACGTAGGGTTAGTAGTGGGTAAAGCAGGTGGCATATTTCGATTTGTGGGTAGAATACTGGGGAAGTACACTCAGTCTACAGAGCAGATTTCTTACAAATCACACGTGCACCCAACATAGAACACTGACCAAGTAGGTGGATCCTGTACCAAACGGGACTAACGGGGGATATGGAACGTATGTAGAGAAGGGCTGCGTGAATGGTCACAGGGTTGTTTGACCCGCGGGAGAGTGTCGCAAAGGCGTTCGAAGAGCTGTACTGGCAGACTCTTGAACACACGCGCTGCACCACATTGTCACATCACGGTACTGCATTTTCTTTCTCGCAGTCGGTTTTTTCGGGAAAAATCGCATTGTTGTTTAGAAATAAGTTGTCTACGTCCGGCCGAATGTTTATTAGAGTATCGTGTAAAAATCTGAAGTAAATCTGTCAAGACCTCTGAGATTTTTGCTACCACCGTTTCCCCTTTAAATATTGTGACCTAATGGATAATGTCAGAAGCACCATGAGGCTGTTTGCGTTATGTCGCTGTTGTGCACAGAGATGTAGCGACACTAAAACGTTTTTGGAAGTGGTGGAAGACCTGTGGAGGAACGACCTTAGGTGCAAGGATTTGTAATTGACCCTCAACAGAAACAAAAGTAACGGATTTGCACATTAATAGGCAAAAAGACACATTATTATATTGTTACGTAATATCTGAAGGATTGCTGGAAGTAGTCACATGCATTAACTATCTGGGGGGTGTTCGACGGAGAAATTTAAGATGGAACGACCATATAAAACTAATCGTAGAGAAGCAGAAGCCATACTGACCATAACTTGAAGAGTCCTCAGGAAGTGTTGTCCACTCACAAAGGAGGCAGCTTGCAAGATCTTCGTTAGACTAATAATCGAATACTGCTTGTCAGTCTGGGATTTGTACCAGATGTGAATTATAGATGATTTAGAGAAGATACAAAAAAGAGCGGCGCATCTTATTAAAGATACATTCAGTAAGTACGAAAGCGTTACAGGTGTGCTTATCTAACTCCATTGGTAGACAAATCACATATTTGTTTTTGTGATCGTGTTTCCAAGTTACTGGTGCGTGTGTGAAAATTTGTGAGCAGTGATCAAGAAAGCCACGAGAGCCACAGAAATGGAAACACCTCAGCTCATCACAACGAGACTGCCACGCCATAAGAACAAAGACAACCACAGCATTTGTGAAAAGACTGTTTAATATCTGCATCATCCTATCGTAAAGTTGTTTTTGTGATGTCATATAGCCTGACGATGAGGTATACCCCCGAAACATGTCGCACAATAAATAATACATTAGTTAACAAATTTTGTGACTGGTAGCGGTAGTTAAAAACTTTTACATATTTTCTGAGGCAGTCACGGTTGAAAAATAGTCAAAATGGCTTCAAAATAATTTGAAATATTTCGATTCGATTTCAGGGTAGAAGTTGTATGACATTTTCCTGCAGCTGGGCTGGGAAGAAGATGGCAGTTATCTTGATACAGCCACTTCTAGTCGGAGAGGCAATGCATGTATTGTCCTATCAGCTCTGTATCGTTTTCGCTGCTGAAGCACGAATCAAGTGACCTATGGACTGATGGACATTACCTCCGTCACTCATCTTGCATCAGCCGTGTACTACGTACTAAATTAACTGCTAGTTTTCTCAAGAAATGCAAATAATTATAGAAACACTTCATTCACAGAGAACGTCCGTAATGTCATCAACGCCACGGCGAACCTCGACATGAGCTTCCAGCGGCTGGTCCCCCAGGACTTCAACGGCCGCAAGGAGGACCGCATTGCCCTCTGTCGTGAGATGAAAAACTTCTACTACGGTGACGAGCCAGTATCTTCTGATAACTTGGGGCCGTATGTTAACGTAAGTATCATTACGCTAAAAACATGCTGATTCCGTATTTCTTCTTTTTATGTAAATAAAACTGGCCTCGTCTGTTGAACCGTCTTTTATTACTAGTATTTCAAAACCTATTGGTAGCTAGATTAGGCGCAACATTTTTAAAATGTAGGATGGAACAGCAAGGAACTGGCAGAGATTAGATTGAAGGAACTAAGCAGCTTTCACGTCAAGCTATACAAGAGCAACATTTTAGTCTACGTGATATTACTGAGATTTGAATTCCGCTCCTCCTGACAAACGCTTTAGTGTTTTCCACTGGACCACCACTTTCGGTTTCAAGTAAGCTGTCTTAATACTCTGACGTTAGTTTGTCACTCACTCGAGATGTCCCTCCTTCATTGCGCATCTACACCTTTTACGATTCTGGCCTCCTCCTCCTGAAAATGCTACCGTGTCTCCGGTACTTACAGTGAAGATCAGCTATTGTCTGTACAAACTTACTAAAACACACATCTTCCGCCTTAAGTTCCCACAAACACTTCTGTCTTTAGAGTGGCAATGGCCGTGCTCCATCTCCGCAAATGGGACTGGATTATCATGTATCCAAACCTGGAGTCACGAATTCCACTGGATTAATACCTTCTAAAACCATAATCTTGAATATATAAGTGCTCTCGTCCAACAAAAGTTATTAATGTGTATTATGTGATTTATATTTGAGTTCGTAATCATATTTTGTGGAATTCATCCTTTGATAAAGGATCGAATGGTAAAAAATTACAAAATGGCTGATAGTTAGGTACAGTTTAGACTAATGAAATAGTCCATTTGATTTGGAAACAGAACCTGTGAGAAGAGAGTAATTTCATTCAGAAACAGAAACTGTGAGGAGTAATACTAACTGCTGAGCGTCCTCTGATAACTTCCTTCCTGCTCTGTCCCGTGGTGTCGACTACACATTTAAGCATTGCTTCCTCCTTGAAACTGATGTCTCAGTTGACGAGCTGTAAGATAGACGTTATTTTTCTTGTGTGGGGAACAAAGAGACGGCATGAGCAGATCTTACACGGTCTAGTGCTCTTCTCCGTATGTTAACTCATTCCTTCTGTCCCGACGACTGAGAAGGCGCACAAATGCTGAAATAAGAAATGCACCTATTCTAATCACCTGTTCTCAAATATTTAGGTCGCAGACTTACTTGCCACACCGTTTCTTGGTAGAATAGGATATCACTGCAGGCATGTGTTCATGTCGACCGATTTCCTTCTCTATACCAAAAAAGCGATATACCACGAAGAAATTATCCGAATGGAACGGAAATCGGCAGATGTGATGTACATGTACAGATAAAAAATGATGATTACAATTTTAGAAAAACTGTATGATTTATTCAAGGGAAAGAGTTTCACAAACTCAGCAAGTCAATAACGCATTGGCCCACCTCTGGATCTTATGCAAGCAGTTATTCGGCTTGCGGTCGATTGATAGAGTTTTTGGATATCCTACTGAGGGATATCGTGCCAAATTCTGTCCAATTTGTGCGTTAGATCGTCAAAATCGCGAGGTGGTTGGAAGGCCCGCCCATAATGCTACAAATGTTCTCTGTTGGGAGAGGTCCAGAGACCCTGCTGGCGACGGTAGGGTTTGGTAAGTACGAAGACGAGCAGTAGAAACTCTCGCCGTGCGCAGGCGAGCATTATCTTGCTGAAAGAATATCGTCGACGGACTGTTGTGCTGTAAAAGTTCTGCTGGTGACAACCAAAGGGTTGCTGCTACGAAATGAAATGGCACGTCAGTCCATCACTCCTGTTGGGAGGAACGTATGTTGGGTGACAGTCAGATTGGTATCCTATCCCTGTCCAGGGCGTCTGCTGACACGTCTTCGGCCTGGAATGTAATTGGAATAGAATTGTCTTCAGTGATGAGTTCGTTTCGATTGAGCTCCAGTGACCAGCTACGACATGTCTGGAGACACCCCAGACAGCGGTGAGATACCAACCTGAATATCACCCGTCAGGAGGCCCGACATCCCGCATTGAGGTTTGGGAAACCATTTCATTTCGCAGCAGGACACATTTGGTTTTCAACGATGCATCCTTATAGCATAGCAGTATGTCGACACTACTCTACGCCCAGTTTCATTGTCTTTCATGGCAAGCCATTCTGCGCTTACATCTCAGCAAGATAATGCCACCTGTACACGGCGAGTGTTTCTAATGTTTGTCTTCGTGCTTGCCGAATCTACCTTGCCTACCTTGGCCAGTAATGTCGCCAGATCGCTCCCCAATTGAGAACATTTGGAGCATTATGGACAGGACCCTTCAACCAGCTCGGGATTTTTTAATTTATTTTTATTTTACACTTCTAGATCCGTAGCAACAAATTGAGGAGCAAATCTCCAAGGTCATGGAACGTGTCAGTACATGAAACTGCGACATAAACCTAATAACAGATAAAATAATATGTTAATGAACCCAAAAAAAGACGAGACATAATTTTATGTAAACGAAATCAACACTGTAACACAGGAATCAGCTTAATTTTTCAAGGAACTCCTCGACAGAATAGAAGGAGTGATCCACGAGGAAACTCTTCAGCTTCGATTTGAAAGTGCATTGGATGCTGCTAAGAGTTTTTAATTCTTATGGTAACTTATTGAAAATGGTTGCAGCAGTATACTGCACACCTTTCTGCACAAGAGTCAAGGAAGTGCGATCTAAATGCAGATAGGGTTTCTGCCTAATATTAACTGAGTTTTCACTGCTAATTGTCAGGAATAATCTGATATCGTTAGCAAGAAACGACGGTAAAGAATATATATATATTGAGGGGCCAATGTCAGAACATTCAGACTAGTGAACAGGGGTCGACAAGAGGTTCACAATCTTACACCACTTATTGTCCGAACCGCCCATTTCTGAGCCAAAAATATCCTTTCACAATGGCAAGCGTTACTCCAAAATATAATACCATTCGTCATAACCGAAAGACAGTAAGCGAAGTAGACTACTTTTTTTGTCGAGCTATTACTTATTTCACATTTCGTTCGAATAGTAAAAATGGCAGTATTAAGTCTTTGAACAAGATCCTGAATGTGGGCTTCCCATGACAGTTTACTGTCTATCGGAACACCTAGAAATTTGAACTGTTCAGTTTCATTAATCAAACGCCCATTCTGTGAAATTAAAACGTCGGGTTGTGTTGAGTTGTGCGTTAGAAAATATAAAAATTACGTCTTACTGTGATTTAGCGTTAATTTAATTTTTACAAGCCATTAACTTCTGTCATGAGCTGCACTTTTTGGAACAGTGCCAATGTTGCACACAACATCCTTTAGTACCAAGCTAGTGTCATCAGCAAATAGAAATATTTTAGAATCATCTGTAACACTAGAGGACATATCATTTATATAAATAAGGAACAGGAGTGGCCCCAACACTGATCCCTGGGGCACTCCCCACTTTACTGTACCTTACTCAGATCCAACATCATAGCCATTCTCAGCACTGTGGATAATGACCTTCTGCTGTCTGTTGTTAAAGTAAGAGGTGAACCAGTTGTGAGCCACTCCCTGTATTCCATAATGGTCCAACTTTACAGTATTTTGTGGTCAACACAATGAAATGCCTTAATTAAATAAAAAAAGACGCCTAGCGTTAGAGACCTTTTGTTTAATCCATCCAGTACCTCGGAGAGAAAAGAGGAGATAGCATTTTCAGTTGTCAAACCACTTCTAAAACCTAACTGTACATTTGATAGCAAATTATATGAAATAAAATGATCAATTATCTTTACATACAAAGCCTTTTCAATAACTTTAGCAAAACTCCTAGCGTAAAAATAGGTTTCAAATCTCCTACATTATTCCTTTCTCCCTTTTTATGAAGCGGCTTTACTACGGAGTACTTTAGTCGTTCAGGGAAGTGATGATTCTTAAAGGAAAAAATGCAAATATGGCTAAGTACAGAACTAACTTGTGCAGCACAGTACTTTAATATTCTGCTAGGTACTCCATCATATCCATGAGAGTCCTTGGTCTTCAGTGATTTAATTATTGACTCAATATCCCCCTTGTCAGTATGACAGTGAAGTATTTCAGACTTCAGTCTCGGAAAGGCATCTTCCAAGGGAGCTATAGAAACTACGTTTTTTATTAAATTTTCAGAAAGTGATTGTGAAATACTGTAAATATATCTGACTTAATAGTAACAGAAATATTTTTACTAAGTACTGACTTGATATTATCGATCTTGTGCTGCTGATCAGACACTTCCTTGATGAATGACCATATGGTTTTAACTTCATCCTGTGAATTAGCTATTCTATTTGCATACAACATACATTTTGCCTTCCTAATAACATTTTTAAGCACCTTCCTGTTTGTAATGGGCTGCTGTAGGTTGATTGTGATTACTTCTAACAATTTGATATAATTTCCACATTGTTGTATGTGATATCCTTATCCACTTTCAAAGAGCATGAGAAATGTGTTAAGGAAAGCATTACATTATTCATCTGTTTTATCGGGCTATAAACATCCTGCCACTCTTGTTCCTTAATGAGGTTTAAAAAACTCTCTCTTGCCGTTGGATTAGCTTTCCTCCTTAGTTTGTAATTATATATAACATTCGTTTGAATATAAAAACTTTTTACTGTTAAAATTTGTGCATCACAGTCTGAAAGGCCATTCACCCTTTTTACTAACAGAATGCCCATCTAGTAATGAAGAACGAATAAAAATATTGTCTATGGCTGTGCTACTGTTCCCCTGCACCCTAATTGGAAAAAACACAGTCTGCATCAGATCATATGAATGTGGGAGATTTTCCAACATCCTTTTTTTTTTTTAACAATCACACACAAAATTAATATTGAAGTCACCACATGTAACTAATTTTTGGTACCTCCTATAAAGTGAACCAAGAACCCTCTGTAGCTTGAGCAGAAATGCTCTGAAGTTAGAATTAGGGGACCTAGAAACAACTAAAATTAGGAGTTTAGTTTCACTAAATTCAACTGTCCCTGCACAACATTCAAATACCTGTTCAGTGCAGTGTAGATACGTCGACAGACTCAAATGGAATACTGCTTTTATATACATGGCCACTCCCCCACTCCACAAAGAACTCCTTGAGAAACAGCCAGCTAAACTGTACCCTGGGTAAACGAAGCCTCTGAATTGTCAAATTATTTAAGTGGGGCTCTGATATACCAATGTCAGAGTCACCATGTATAAGCAGTTGCCAGCCGCAGTGGCCGAGCGGTTCTAGGCGCTTCAATCCGGAACCGCGCTGCTGCTACGGTCGCAGGTTCGAATCCTGCCTCGGGCATGGATGTTTGTGATGTCCTTAGGTTAGTTAGGTTTAAGTAGTTCTAAGTTCTAGGGGCTGATGACCTCAGATGTTAAGTCCCATAGTGCTCAGCGCCATTTGAACCATTTTTATAAGCAGTTGACTAACGTTATCTCTAATAACTCTTATATTTTGATGAAATATGGTAATTCCTTCACTACTTGGATATCTGGCCTCCTTTGAAGGTGATTCCTATATTAGAGGGGCTTGCTTTAAGCAGGGATACCTATCAGCTCCCTTCAATCAAAAGGTGCACCTCTAACACCAACTATAACAGGAACTTTCCCATGAGTGATCCCACAACCGCCCACTACGCTGTCATCTATAAGATTTGCCAACAATCCCTTCCCACACCTACTGATGTGCAGGTCATGCCTAATGAAACGCGATCTATTGATAGACTCAACTGGCACTACTGTAATGTGAGCCACATGCCCTCTGCCATCAGTGGCTTCTCCAGCCCCTTGATTGTGGTCTAGTGGATAGCATTGTTGCTACTGGATCACAGGATCCTGGGTTCGATTTCCGGACGGGTTGGGGATTTTCCCTGCCCAGGGACTCGGTGTTTGCGTTGTCCTCATGATTTCATCATCATCATCATCATCATTCCGGCTAGATTGGACTATGTAAAAAATTGGAGTGTGAAAAAAATTGGGTCTTCGTACGGGCGGTTGACCGCACAGTTGAGCGCCCCACGAACCAAACATCATCATCATCATCCAGCCCCATGACAACACGCCTAACAGCAGCATTAAGACGAGACCGATCATGATGCTGAAACGGCTGCACGAAGTGCGCATTAGTGTCATCAATTTGAGTAGCTATCTTTACCAAGTCACCACCTACATCTTACTTCCCATCCCTATAAAGACTTTTCCCAGCTCCACCTACAATTACTACCTGATCCTCTTTCGTAAAATTCCTACTTAATTCCCCTATGTTGTCAGTCATCTGAGCCAATCCTGCACTAGGCTTCCAACAATGCTGGTGGCCTGGTGTTCATTCCCCAACACTTCCTGCAATTGCTAGCCCCTCTCTCTGCCATGCGAACTACCTAGCAGCAGAACCTTCTTCTTTCTGTTAGGCTTTGCAACTGGTCTAGGCCTCCTAACTGCTGAGGACTGTTGCATGTTCCCTACACTACAGCTACATGAGGCTCCTCTCCACTCAACTCTGACAGCTGGTCAAATCTATTACATATATACGAGGGCCGTTCAGAAAGTAACCTCCGGTTGATTTAAAAAAATACACCAAGTTAAATAAAAATATTTTAATATATACATCTTACAACTACATCTTTGCACTATTTTTCTATATAGTCTCCATAGCGATTGAGGCACTTATCGTATCTCTTCACAAGCTTTGAAATTCCTTCTGCATAAAAATCACCCGCTTGTGCCTGGAGCCAGCCTGTGACCGCATCTTTGAGCTCTTCGTCGTCATCAAACCGCTGTGACCCGAGCCATTTCTTCAAATGCATGAAGAGGTGATAATCACTTGGCGCCAGGTCTGGGCTGTAAGGTGGATGGTTGATAACGTCCCACTTGAAGGACTCAAGAAGGGCCGTTGTTCTGCGAGCAGAGTGAGGACGGGCGTTATCGTGCAAAAAAACGATACCGGAAGTCAGCATACCACGGCGTTTGTTCTGTATAGCCCGTCGTAACTTTTTTATTGTTTCACAGTACACGTCTTGGTTAATGGTTGTACCACGTTCCATGAATTCAACCAACAACACCCCTTTGGCATCCCAAAACACCGTTGCCATCAGTTTTCTGGCAGAAAAATCTTGCGAGGCTTTTCTTGGTTTGGTAGGCGAATTTGAATGTGCCCACATCTTTGATTGTTCTTTTGTCTCAGGGTTCACGTACTTAATCCAGGTTTCGTCACCGGTCACGATTCTGTTTAACAATGGTTCTCCTTCGTCCTCATAACGTGACAGAAAGTCTAATGCAGAGGCCATTCTTTGAGTTTTGTGGTGGTCGGTAAGAATTTTGGGCACCCATCGTGCACAGAACTTACGGTAACCCAATCTTGCTGTCACTATCTCGTACAAGAGAGTCTTAGAAATCTGTGGAAAACCAGTAGACAACTCCGACATTGAGAAACGTCGATTTTCACGAACTTTTGCATCAACTGTCTGAACGAGTTCGTCAGTCACCAATGATGGTCTACCACTCCTCTCTTCATCATGAACGTTTTCTCGTCCACTTTTAAATAAACGTACCCATTCACGGACAACTCCTTCACTCATAACTCTTGGTCCGTACACGGCACAAAGCTCACGATGAATAGCTGCTGCAGAATATCCTTTGGCTGTTAAAAACCTTATGACAGCACGCACTTCACATTTGGCGGGGTTTTCTATTGCAGCACACATTTCAAACTGCCACAAAAACTAAACTAGCGCAGGTACGACGTTCGCTCGACCACGGCTTGATGCCGACTGACCTGTTGAGTGCGTGAACGCACAGATGGCGTCTACTCCCCCCACAACCCGCACTGTGACCAATCGGAGGTTACTTTCTGAACCGCCCTCGTACAAAGTATAAAGTCTGAACACCTCCTCTTCCCAGTTGCCTTCTTGCCAACTGCCAGTTCCCATTCCCCACCACCCTTCACCCTCCTCAACCTATCTAGTTCTTCCTTTGCTTTTTGTAACTGCATCTGAAGGGCGCAGATCTAATGTGCCAATTGGACATAATTTGGCACGATATCCCTTAGGAGAATATAAAACAACTGTATCAATCAGTGTCAAGGCGAATAATTGCTTGCTTAAGGGCCAGAGCTGGAGCAATGCGTTACTGACTTGCTCGATTTGCGAACTTTCTTTTGATTAAATGATCTACTTGATTAAATGATCTACTTTTTCTGAAACTGTCATCATTTGTTTGTCAGTACATGAACATCACATCTACCGATTTCCATCCCATTCGGATAATCCCTTCATGATGCGTTTTTTTTTTTTTTTTTCCTTAGACGGTACATACTGTGTATTGACAGATGGCCACTACAAGCTATGACACAACACACTTGAGGCTACGGCACACTATGCGAAGTTATGGGCCTCTTGTCTCTTAGTGTTCTTTGAAGTTAGTTATAGTCCCACTAAGTTAATATTGCATTAATAGTTACTTTCATTTTAAAAATAGAGAGAGAGAGAGACAGTTATAGACCAGATGTCAGTGTTAGCTGTATACTGTATTCCGTGTTTTGTATAATTGTGGTTGTGACAGAGATTGTCACCAACTCGAAGGCATGTTTTTCATGTTAGTTTCTAGGACTGAAGCTTCCAACACTACGAAAACAACTTATCCTAATGTTTTGCAGGAGGATTCCACAGGGTCACCAATCACTGCGTAATGAAAACAGAATAAGATGTTTGATTGTACGTCATTCTGTGCTTAGTGACACAAGCTGATTGCTTGGGTGGTGTCAAAACAGTCAGTGATGTCACTACCAAGGCACTGAACCATGTACCAAATGAGAGCTGAGCATAATGACATTTTGGAACACAATACTAGAACGAAATAACCTTCTTACGACATGCAGGCATGTCGCAACTGTGGTGAAAAATATCTAGATATTTCTGTAACTTGAAGAGGAATTAGGCTACAAGTCCACCTGAATGTCACGTATACAGGAATCTATATTATTTTTAAGCTTTCAAGATTCACAAAACCCCACTTCACAACTCTTCAAATAGCAAAACTGTGATAGTTTCTGTTAAATTCCGTTGTGTCTGTTGCACACTGCTAATGAATGAATCAGCTCAGGTCGCCACAGAACAATGAAACTTTATTAACACAACACATCAAGCAAGTTCAACATGAAGAAGCGTAAGAAATAGCACCCCTAAACAATCGTCCAAATGTAATACGAGAATAACACAATACATCATACCAGTTTCTTAGAAGGTATGGGTTGTATTGTTTATGCTAACTACGGTCACTGTGTTAAGTATACTTGCCTGTCCGAACAGGGGATCACTGACATAGTGCCTGTCTGATACACTCACAATGACTCGGTGCTTTGGACGTGATATGTGGGGCAGTAGATTCCGACTGTTGGTCATGGATGTGGCTGGCGTAAAGACCAGAGTATACTACATGCTTGGCGAGTGGAACTCTGATTGAGGGACCACTTGCACGGTCGTCACCAAGTCCAGAGAACCGTTCTTTGTGAATTTCCAATGTTGACTGCCTGGAAAGCAGCCAGGCAGGGTCCTACTAAGCTGTCCGGCAGAAGAATACCGGGAAAGCTTTGTGGTGGAGCATGACTCACGGAGGCAAGCTAGTGCCAATGATAGCAATGTTGCATACGGCAAACGTTACACCACCTGGTACCAGGTGGCTGCTGAGGTGTTATCTCCTGCAGTTGGATTACTGGCATAGTGGAAGGATTCGAAAGCCTGCACCACTGTGTCTTTAGTATCGGGCTGTAGGCGACAGCATTCCTCTTTCCTGCGGAGGAGATGCTGGAGCCAACTCGTTGGCTTGTGTAACGTAGATGACAGCTGAGGATTCCGCATTTATTCTTCCCCAGTGGAGAGGTGTCAGCATCATCGTGGAGAAGAGCAGGTCTCCTGGAGTGGGACGGCAGATTCAAGCGTTGGCTCTGGTGGCGGCAGAGACCTGGATCTAGAATTGGTGCTAGATGCCCACTGCACAGAGGTAGCCTTGAAGAGAGAGAGGTCCACTCAGATGAGAACAGGAAGGAGCGAACCTGGAAAATGAGAAATGTGCGAAATCATAGTCGAGAAAAGGGCGACCGGATGTCACCAAAGGCGGTATGTCCTGGCATTGCCAAGCAGGAGAACAGAAATGGAGTCCTGCTGGTGTCCTGTGAAAGGTGACCAGACGAAAAATAGCAAGCACTCTGCACAGAACAGAAGGCTCGAGAGACCACAGGATACAATCACGATCAGAGCCGTCCAGGAACAGACACAGAGAGCGGATCTGTAAAAAGCGCGCCATGCTCTGTGAATCACCTATCAGAGAAGAAACCAAGAGAATGCGGCGATCGGAACCCACATTTGGAAAGGAAGAGGCCCAGCAGAGGAATGAGGCACCAAGGATGTGAGCTGAGCTAGGGCGATGTGTGGAAAGGCAGGTGCAGCCAAGGGTGCCCTGGGTGTCAGGGACAAGTGGCAGTTAGTGGAGTCAAAAGAGAGAAAAGCGATGCCACCATTGGCCAGACTGGAGAATTCATGGACCGGGCAAGTGCCGAGTGCACAGGGAGCGAAGGAAAAGGTTCACTGAAGGCGGGTTATCAGGGGGGTCGTTAGCTCCAGATGTTAGTGGTGCTAAAGCCTGAAGAGGCGCTGGAGACGAGCAAGTACTGAGGTTCCAGAGACACAAAGACTGCGTAGGCCAGGATACAACCATGTCGAATGCAGAGGCCTTGAGGAAATGTTACAGGCTACAAATCCCAGGCATCGTTGTACTCCTAAGAAAGATGCTGCTCCGTCCGTGGATGGACGAGGCTGCATCGGGACAGGCGAGCTGCCATCGAAGGAGATCGGAATTGCGCCGAAAGAGCTGCACTTGTGGCAAAAGCTGTGCCAACATACCTGATGCTTGTAGTGGTGCTGCCACTGTACAATGTAGCTAAACCTGTTGGGAAATCCCCTGGAGCAATTGTTGTATATATTTCCATTGCAACTGTAAAAGCTGAGTTAATGGCAGTTCAGGCATCCTTTTAGTCATGAGTATGCGTGAATCCACATTTATTCACTCCAAAAATTGCAAAAAATGGAAAAAAATAACGTCAGGTGTTGATTCACATAAAATATTCTCCAATCATTGACAAGCGAAATGCATCAGATTCATTCTCACTTAATAGTACAAGCACCTAACTTTTCAAAACCCGCGCAACACTCGCAACAAAATGAAAGAAATAGATGTACTCAGGCAGCCACAGAAAACTGAAACTTCATTAACACAATAGCTCGAGTAAGAGTTCAACATAAAGGAGCTTCAGAAATGTAGTAACACAACTAAAACCTCGTCCAGATCTGATATGAGAGTGACTCAACACACCGTAACAGTTTCTCATAAGATACAAGGTGTACTACAGTCTGGAACCGCATGTCCGCTACGGTCGCCGGTTCGAATCCTGCCTCGGGCATGAATGTGTGTGTGATGTCCTTAGGCTAGTTAGGTTTAAGTAGTTCTAAGTTCTAGGGGACTGATGACCTCAGATGTTAAGTCCCATAGTGCTCAGAGCCATTTGAACCAAGGTGTACTGGTCTGTCCAAATACGGTATTAGTGACGTAGCCAGGAAATCTTCGTATATGGACGTAGTCCATGTTTGATATGCTTGCGATGACTTGGCAGTTTGGACGGGTTGAGCGTTTTCATTGGCTCTGGTGGGTCGTGGGAATGGCCAGTGTGAAGGCCGGAGTGTATTGCACGCTCAGAAAATGGAACTCTGATTGAGAGACTGCTTGTGCGATTGGCGTTAAGTCCAGAGAGCCGTGAAGTGTGAACTTGCGTTGTCAACTGCCTAAAGAGAAAGCCAGGAAAGCTTAGTGGTGGCACGTGACTCGCCGAGGTGAGCTAGTGCTGACGATAGCGCTGCATACGGCGAACGTAGCGCCACCCTGTACTGTGACGGTTGCTTGGGTTGCGATCTCCTGCCTTTAAGTTACTAGCCTACTGAAAGGGCTGACACCTGCGGTGGTCGGGAGCTAGGCAATACACGACAGCCGAGAATAGAGCAGTCTCCTAGCAGAACACAATGTATGTAATGATATATGTTTGTCCACCAAGGAATAGTAAACCATGCGAGAATTCCCAGTATCAAAAGGGCAACTACTACACAGTTGCATAATGTCTGTAAACAAGACCTTCATGACATGATACAATAGTTCTTCAAAAGAAATGGCAAAATGATATCGTTTGGTAAGTTTTGATGAAACCACCAATCATCGTAATCAACGTATCATCTGAATAACTAAATAACTGAAGTGTAACTGATGCGAGTAGTCATCATAACAGCCTTCATCAGTTAACATATTTCGATCACACTCTAAGACAAAAAAGAAATACGCACCAAGATGGAATTATTCGATGGGTACGGAAATCGGTAGATGTGATGTACATACACAAACAAACAAATGATTACAATTTTAGAAAAACTGGATAATTTGTTCAAGAGCAATCGATTCACAAAATGAGGAAGTCAGTAAAGCTTTGGTCCACTTCTGGCCCTTATGCCAGCAGTTATTCGGCTTGCCATTGATCGACAGAGTTGGTGGATGTTCCCCTCAGAAATATCGTGGAAAATCGTTCAACTGGTTGGAGGACCCTGCCCATAATACCCCAAACGTTAGCCATTAGTGCTCAGTTCGAAGCGAGGCTCATCACGGAAGACAGTTCTAGTCCAGCCAATGAAATTCCAGTCCGAAGGCGTGTCTGAAGACGCCACGGACTGCGCTGGGATACCAACATGACTGTCACTCGCCATACAGCCCGACGATCAGGAGCGATGGTCTGGGGTGCTATTTCTTTGCATAGTATGACCCTCTGATTGTGACCCACAGAATCCTTACAGCAAGCACAGTGGTACGTCGACAATATTCTACGCCCCGTTCTGTTGTCCTTCCTGGCAAGCCATCTTGGGCTTACATTTCAGCAAGATAATGACCTCCCACGTTCTTACTGAACCCTACCTTATCCATTAAGGTCGCCAGATCTCTGCCGAGTTGAGAATGTTTGGAGCATTATGGGAAAGGTCGTCCAAACATCTCGGTATTTTGACGATCTAACGCACCAATTGGACATAATTTGGCACGATATCCCTCGGTAGGACATCCAGCAACTCTATCAGTCAATGGCAAGCCGAATAACTGCTTGCATAAGAGCCATATGTCTACCAACGCGCCGGCCGATGTTGCCGAGTGGTTCTAGGCGCTGCAGTCTGGAACCGCGCGACCGCTACGGTCGCAGGTTCGAATCCTGCCTCGGGCATGGATGTGTGTGCTGTCCTTAGGTTAGTTAGGTTTAAGTAGTTCTACGTTCTAGGGGACTGATGACTTCAGATGTTAGGTCCCATAGTGCTCAGAGCCATCTGAACCTTTTCTACTACAGCGTTATTGACTTGCTCAATATGTGAAGCCCTTTCTCTTGAATAAATCATCAAATTTTGCAGCCAATTTCCGTGCCATTCAGGTAATTCCTTCGTGGTGAGCCCTTTTCTTATTTTCTGAGAGTGTAGGTGTGGATTGTTCCTTGCTGGTATTGAAGTAGAAAAAAATCTGATGCTCCAAGAATTTTATAACGGAAGCTATGGTGCTACCCAGTAGAACTCTTTAAAAGTATCTCTTTACTGTGCAAGAATTGCTATGATACAATCACAGCACTGAATGTGAGTTCCTTGTGGAATAAGACCATCCACAAATAGCACTGAACTTTTGCAAGCATAAGACAATTTTTACCCCAAAGTGCATGAAAAATGTGCAATCTCTGCAATCTTCGATCATTAAGGAAGAAGCTACATAAATTCATAACTACTGTATGCCCTAGAGCAACTTGTCAGAACACGTACTTACATGAAATAATTAGGAATGCTAGCTGAGAGATAAAGATCTCTCATACAGAAGGCATACAATAGCTGTTGTAACGTAACAATCACAAATCCTTGATGCTGGAACAGTGGCATAGCTACTATGGGAACATTACTATCACGTACAGCAAAAGAGGGTTAGGTGGGCAGGGGGAGTGGTGGAGGGAGTGTGATCTTGAGCAAGACTTGACTCTGACGCTTGTGACATTAACGTACACGCAGTCACCGAGCGAGGTGGCGCAGTGGTTAGCACACTGGACTCGCGTTCAGGAGGACGACGGTTCAATCCCATGTCCGCCCATCCTGTTTTAGGTTTTCCGTGATTTTCCGAATTCGCCCCAGGCAAATGTCGGGATGGTTCTGTTGAAAGGGCACGGCCGACTTCCTTCCCCGTCCTTCCCTAATCCGATGAGACGTATGACTTCGATGTTTGGTCTCTTCCCCCAAACAATCCAATCCAATTCGTACACGAAACTCTATTGTCCTGTGCTCGAAATAGCATTTCCCATTACTAGTCGCTGAGTTTTAAAACATCAAAATTATTTACAGAAAATCTACTGAGTTTCAGTACTGACAAAACCATGGACAAAGTCACTCATTTCAATTCATCTTAATGGAGGGTCGAACTCAATACGTGAGTCACATGTGTTTATAAGCTTGTCGCTCGTATACAACGGGTCTGTTGCTCATGTTTATACGTGAAATAAAACTAGTAATTTACAACTGCTTTAGTTACAAACTGGTAAGTAGCTTAGTGACGGATCGTGGGGCCAGCTCTTACCCTGGAGTTAGCACAGAAATGCGGTGCACCTCCGGTTTGTGACGATTCTGATTAAATTAGTAAACCACCAGTGGCTGTTAATGAGTGCATAACATTAACTCACGGATGTTTATGCCAGATAAGCATCGGTGGTATATTTCATTAATTTCGATATAAGATTCATTTTAATTTCTGTTGGCACGATGGTTAACTTTTTCTCACGACATATTTTATTTTCAGATCCGTGGCGATTTGGCTTTCAACTATCCCGTGATAAAGACGGCCAGGATTCACTCTAAGCAGACGCAAAACGTGTACCTTTATCTCTTCTCCGCTGACGGAGAGCTGAATCACATGAAGAGGATAGCAAAGGCAGAAAAGTTAGCAGGTAATCCAATCTTTCTATCGCATTTCGAGAATTGCAGTGTCTATGCTGTCACTTTTCCCGTAGTGCCGTAGTGTGTGGGGAACATAGAAGAAAATGAAACTTTGTGAAAAAGTCTAACTGTATGTCAGACTGGGAAAAGAATCTGTATCCTTACCTCTCTCTAACTGACCTAGCGTGTACAACTTACAGCACGACTCAAAGCTTTAATGGTGCAGAACGTCTTTTTACTTTACACCACACTCGCACTTCAGCGAAGTAAAATACGTATAATTAGAGCCTGGCCGTTTATACACTGAAGAGTCAAAGAAACTGGTACACCTGCCCAATACCGTGTAAGGCCCCCGCGAGCACGCAGAGGTGCGGCAATACAACGTGGCATAGACTCGACTAATGTCTGAAGTGCTGCAGAGAACTGACACCATGAATCTTGCAGGGCTGTCCATAAATCCTTAGGAGTACGAGGGGGTGGAGATCTCTTATGAACAGCACGTTGCAAAGCATCCCAGATATGCTCCGTAATGTTTCTGTCTGTGGAATTTAATCGCCAGTGGAAGTGTATTTTCTACAAAAATACTGTAGGCAACAGAATCCTGATGAATCGACATGAGCGAACAACTGTTTAGATTTTTGTTGCCAGGAGGCTCTGTGCAGCGCTGTATAAGGAACCATCACATATGGACATCCGTCAGCGAAACAACAGACGTATGCGGTTGTGTCCTTAGTAATCCCACTGTCGCCAAACTCGGCTTACCCTGCAAAGTGTTGACACGCTCAAATAATTCAAAAGTAACTTGTTTTGTGAATGACAGTCTTAAAAGTGCTGTGGTCTGAGGAAATTAAAGAAGAAATACTATTGTTATGTATTCGGATGCTCAAGTTTTTCTCAAAGCCGTGCATCGTGTGTCGCTGCTGTCAAGCATAACATTGCCTCCTAAGCCTACGTGTCCTTTAGGTGGAAACACTGAAGCTGTTGGTTTGTATGCTTAATAGTTTCAAATCATGAAATCTGCGACTAATTCATTTCCGAGACAAACTTTGATATCAGTGCGAGAGGCATATAACGCTTTCACTGATCCTGAAGTCGAAAATTCTCTGGCGTACATCAATAGCAGTTTCGGCTTCTTTTTCAACAGTATTAAAGAATTAGAATATCTCGCGTTGTCTTTCCAGAAATCGTTAGGAATTGTTAAGAACGTCAAATGCAAGCTGAATGAAATTAGAAGTAGTATTGAGCAGAGGGTAGTTAGTAAGTTTGACGCTGTTTTGGCAAGAAATTCAGGCTACTCGACTTGTACTACTATCTATAGTATCCTCAGAGGGTGGGGGGAGGGGGGAGTGGAGGGGAGGGTGGGGGGGAGGGAGAAGAAGACGCTCCAGCAGGTAGCTCTCCAGGCTAGAAATATTTAATCTCCCAAAATTTGGACTATCAGCATTCTGTAATGGGGAGACATCATTTTCCACCTACAAAACGTTCTTCGTGATGTGCAACATTCTATGACTGCAGAGAATTTGGAGAAGTACATAGTTGTTCACTGTGCTTCAGAAGGTAGGATACTTTAGTGGCCGGCCGGTGTTGTTGAGCGCTTCTAGGCGCTTCAGTCTCGAACCGCGCGACCGCTACGGTCACAGGTT